>NC_042971.1:53658392-54258392 GCF_901001165.1 Salmo trutta
GAGGTCGAAGGAATTGTCCGTAGAGCTCCGAGCGGGATTGTGTTGAGGCAAAGCTCGGGGGAAGGGTATAAAAACATTTCTGCAGCATTGAACCCAGTGAACCCAAGAACCCAGTGGCCTCCTTCATTCTTAAATGGAAGAAGTTTGGAACCACCAAGACTCTTCCTAGAGCTAGCCACCGGGCCAAACTGAGCAATCGGAGAGAAGGGCCTTGGTCAGGGAGGTGACCAAGAACCTGATAGTTACTCTGACAGAGGTCCAGAGTTCCTCTGTGGAGATGGGCGAACCTAACAAAAGGACAACCATCTCTGCAGCACTCCACCAATAAGGCTTTTATGGTAGAATGGCCAGACGGAAGCCACTCCTCAGTCAAAGGCACATGATAGCCCACTTGGAGTTTGCCAAAAGGTACCTAAAGGACTCTCAGACCATGAGAAACAACATTCTCTGGTCTGATGAAACCAAGATTGAACTGTTTGGCCTGAATGCCAAGCATCACGTCTGCAGGAAACCTGGCATCATCATTTACGGTTAAGCATGGTGGTGGCAGCATCATGTTGTGGGGATGTTTTTCAACAGTAGGAACTTGGAGACTAGTCAGGATCGAGGGAAAGATGAACGGAGCAAAGTACGAGATCCTTGATGAAACCATGCTCCAGAGTGCTCAGGACCTCAGACTTGACTTGGGCGAAGGTTCACCATCCAACAGGACAATGACCCTAAGCACACAGCCAAGACAACGCAGGAGTGGCTTCAAGACAAGTCTCTGAATGTCCTTGAGTGGCCCGGCCAGAGGCCGGACTTGAACCCGATTTAACATCTCTGGAGAGATCTGAAAATAGCTGTGCTGCAACGCTCCCCATCCAACCTGACAGAGCTTGAGAGGATCTGCATAGAAGAATGTGAGAAACTCCCCAAATACAGGTGTGCCAAGCTTGTAGCGTCATACCCAATAAGACTCGAGATTGTAATTGCTGCCAAAGGTACTTCAACAAAGTACTGAGTAAAGGGTCAGAATTCTTATGTAAATGTGATATTTCCGTTTTTTATTTTGAATACATTTGCAAAAATTACAAAAATATGTTTTTTTAGAATAAGGCTGTAACATAACAAAATGTGGAAAAAGTCAAGAGGCCTGAATACTTTCCGAATGCAATGTATGTATGAGGAAACAGGCAATACATACGACATCAAACAAATTGAATATGCAATTGAACCAGGGTTGGGGTCTATTCAGAAAGTAAACACAATTAGAATTTCTAAAATGTTCTAATTGAAAAGCATTGAAGAGAATTGGAATTTCAGTATACTTCCTGAATTGACTGTAATTTAAATGGAATTGACCCCAACCCTGATATGAACATAATACAGTATATGAGCATATGTCACGATCGTCGTCATAATTGGACCAAGGCGCAGAGTGAGTAGCGTTCCATGTCTTTATTATAATGTGAAACTTAGCAAAATACAAAAACAATAAATGAAGAAATGAAACGTGAAGACAGTGAAGTGCAAATAGGCACCTACTACTTAAATATGATCCCCAATTAGAGACAACGATACCAGCTGCCTCTAATTGGGAATTATACAAATCACCAACATAGAAATAATAGCCTAGAACCCCACATAGAAATAATAAACTAGAATACCCCCCAGTCACACCCTGACCTACTTCACCATAGAGAAACAATGGCTCTCTATGGTCAGGGCGTGACAGCATAATTGTGGGCAAAACATGTTTACTTTATAAAATAGACTATGTTTTTGCAAAACTGCAATGAGACAGAGATTTTTCCTGACTGTGTCAAATCAAATCAAACTTTATTTGTCACATGCTCTGAATACAACAGGTGTAGACCTCACCGTGAAATGCTTACTTACAAGCCCTTAACCAACAATGGAGTTCAAAAAGAGTTAAGAAAATATTTACCAAATAAACAAAGTAAAAAATAATAAAAAGTAACACAATAAAACAACAATAACGAGGCTATATACAGTGTTGTAAAGTACTTAAACTCACATGCTTTTTTTTGTAAATTATGTCTGAATGTTGGAGTGTGCCCCTGGCTATCCGTAAATTAAAAAAATAAGAAAATGGTGCCGTCTGGTTTGCTTGATATAAGGAATTTGAAATGATTTATACTTTTACTTTTGATACTTAAGTACATTTTAGCGATTATATTTACTTTTGTTACTTAAGTATATTTAAAACAAAATACTTTCAGACTTTTACTAAAGTAGTAGTTTACTGGGTGACTCACTTTTACGTGAGTCATTTTCTATTAAGGTATTTTTACTTTTACTCAAGTATGACAATTGGGTACTTTTTCCTACACTGGCTATATACAGGGGGTACCGTTACCGAGTCAATGTACAGGTTAGTCAAGGTAATTTGTTCATGTAGGTAGGGGTGAAGTGACTATGCATAAATAATAAACAGCGAGTAGCAGCAGTGTAAAAACAAATGGGGGGGTCGATTGTAAATAGTACGGTTGCCATTTGATTAATTGTTCAGCAGTCTTATGACTTGTTCAGCAGTCTTATTGCAATTGGAAACCCAAATTGGTCTACATGGACAAGTTCTGGCCTGGTTTAGATCTTATCTGTCGGAAAGATATCAGTTTGTCTCTGTGAATGGTTTGTCCTCTGACAAATCAATTGTAAATTTCGGTGTTCCTCAAGGTTCCGTTTTAGGACCACTATTGTTTTCACTATATATTTTACCTCTTGGGGATGTCATTCGAAAACATAATGTTAAATTTCACTGCTATGCGGACGACACACAGCTGTACATTTCAATGAAACATGGTGAAGCCCCAAAATTGCCCTCGCTAGAAGCCTGTGTTTCAGACATAAGGAAGTGGATGGCTGCAAACTTTCTACTTTTAAACTCGGACAAAACAGAGATGCTTGTTCTAGGTCCCAAGAAACAAAGAGATCTTCTGTTCAATCTGACAATTATTCTGGATGGTTGTACAGTCGTCTCAAATAAAACTGTGAAGGACCTCGGTGTTACTCTGGACCCTGATCTCTCTTTTGAAGAACATATCAAGACTGTTTCAAGGACAGCTTTTTTCCATCTACGTAACATTGCAAAAATCAGAAACTTTCTGTCCAAAAATGACGCAGAAAAATAAATCCATGCTTTTGTTACTTCTAGGCTGGACTACTGCAATGCTCTACTTTCCGGCTACCCGGATAAAGCACTAAACAAACTTCAGTTAGTGCTAAATACGGCTGCTAGAATCCTGACTAGAACCAAAACATTTGATCATATTACTCCAGTGCTAGCCTCCCTACACTGGCTTCCTGTTAAGGCAAGGGCTGATTTCAAGGTTTTACTGCTAACCTACAAAGCATTACATGGGCTTGCTCCTACCTATCGTTCCGATTTGGTCCTGCCGTACATACCTACACGTACGTTACGGTCACAAGACGCAGGCCTCCTAATTGTCCCTAGAATTTCTAAGCAAACGGCTGGAGGTAGGGCTTTCTCCTATAGAGCTCCATTTTTATGGAATGGTCTGCCTACCCATGTGAGAGACGCAGACTCAGTCTCAACCTTTAAGTCTTTACTGAAGACTTATCTCTTCAGTAGGTCCTATGATTAAGTGTAGTCTGGCCCAGGAGTGTGAAGGTGAACGGAAAGGCTGGAGCAACGAACCGCCCTTGCTGTCTCTGCCTTGCCGGTTCCCCTCTTTCCACTGGGATTCTCTGCCTCTAACCCTATTACAGGGGCTGAGTCACTGACTTACTGGTGTTCTTCCATGCTGTCCATGGGAGGGGTGCGTCACTTGAGTGGGTTGAGTCACTGACGTGGTCTTCCTGTCTGGGTTGGCGCCCCCCCCCCTTGGGTTGTGCCATGGCGGAGATTTTTGTGGGCTATACTCGGCCTTGTCTTTGGACGGTAAGTTGGTGGTTGTAGACATCCCTCTAGTGGTGTGGGGGCTGTGCTTTGGCAAAGTGGGTGGGGTTATATCCTGCCTGTTTGGCCCTGTCCGGGGGTATCATCGGATGGGGCCACAGTGTCTTCTGATCCCTCCTGTCTCAGCCTCCAGTATTTATGCTGCAGTAGTTTATGTGTCGGGGGGCTAGGGTCTGTTACATCTGGAGTATTTCTCTTGTCTTATCCGGTGTCCTGTGTGAATTTAAATATGCTCTCTCTAATTCTCTCTTTCTCTCGGAGGACCTGAGCCCTAGGACCATGCCTCAGGACTACCTGGCATGATGACTCCTTGCTGTCCCCAGTCCACCTGGCCATGCTGCTGCTCCAGTTTCAACTGTTCTGCCTGCGGCTACGGAACCCTGACCTGTTCACCGGACGTGCTTGTTGCACCCTCGACAACTACTATGATTATTATTATTTGACCATGCTGGTCATTTATGAACATTTTAACATCTTGGCCATGTTCTGTTATAATATCCACCCGGCACAGCCAAGAGAGGACTGGCCACCCCTCATAGCCTGGTTCCTCTCTAGGTTTCTTCCTAGGTTTTTGGCCTTTCTTGGGAGTTTTTCCTAGGGAGTTTTTCCTAGCCACCGTGCTTCTTTCACATGCATTGCTTGCTGTTTGGGGTTTTAGGCTGGGTTTCTGTACAGCACTTTGAGATTTCAGCTGATATACGAAGGGCTATATAAATAAATTTGATTTGATTCTTATGGCTTGGCATTAGATGCTGTTTCGGAGCCTTTTGGTCCTAGACTTGGCACTCCGGTACGGCTTGCCGTGCGGTAGCAGAGAGAACAGTCTATTACTTGGGTGACTGGAGTCCTTGACAATTTTTGGGGCTTTCCTCTGACACCGCCTAGTATATATGTGCTGGATGGCAGGAAACTTGGCCCCAGTGATGTACTGGGCCATACGCACTACCCTCTTACTACCCTTATGGTCAGACGTAGAGCAGTTGCCATACCAGGTGGTGATGCACCCGGTCAGGATGCTCTCGATGGTGCAGCGGTTTAACTTTTTGAGGATCTGGGGACCCATGCCAAATCTTTTCAGCCTCCTGAGGGGGAAAAGGTGTTGTCGTGCCCTCTTCAGGACTGTCTTGGTGTGTTTGGCTCATGATAGTTAATTGATGATGTGGACACCAAGGAACTTGAAACTCTCGACCCGCTCCAATACAGCCCCGTCGATGTTAATGGGGGCCTGTTCGGCCCGTCTTTTCCTGTAGTCCACGATCAGCTCCTTTGTCTTGCTCTCATTGAGGGAGAGGTTGTTGTCCTGGCACCATACTGCCAGGTCTCTGACCTCCTCCCTGACCTGTCTCATCATTGTCGGTAATCAGGCCTACCACTGTTGTGTCAACAGCAAACTTAATGATGGTGCTGGAGTCATGTTTGGCCACGCAGTCGTGGGTGAACAGGGAGTACAGAAGGGGACTAAGCATGCACCCCTGAGGGGCTCCAGTGTTGAGGATCAGCGTGGCAGACATGTTGTTGACTACCCTTACCACCTGGGGGTGGCCCGTCAGGAAGTCCAGGATCCAGTTGCAGAGGGAGGTATTTAGTCCCAGAGTCCTTAGCTTAGTGATGAGCTTTGTGGACGCTATGGTGTTGAACGCTGAGCTAAAGTCATTGAACAGCATTCTCACATAGGTGTTCCTTTTGTCCAGGTGGGAAAGGGCAGTGTGGAGTGCGATTGAGATTGCGTCATCTGTGGATCTGATGGGGCGGTATGCAAATTGGAGTGGGTATCGGGTATCCGGGATGATGCTGTTCATGTGAGCCATGACCATCCTTTCAAAGCACTTCATGGCTACTGACGTGAGTGCTACGGGGTGGTAATCATTTATGCAGGTTACCTTCGCTTCCATTTTTCCTCCTCCACCAAACTTTACAGTTGTCACAATGCATTCGGGCAGGGAGGAGGTCAGAGACCTGGCAGTTCTCCTGGCATCCGCCTCCACCATGTGGCCTAACCAAGGAAAACTCCTGGCTCTAGCAATGAGCGACCTGTACATTGTCATCTAAATTTTACTTATTTAGCAGATGCTCTTATCCAGAGCGATTTACAGAAGCAATTTGGCTTAAGTGCCTTGCTCAAGGGCACATTGACAGATTTTTCACCTCGTCGGCTCGGGGATTCAAAGCAGCGACCTTTCAGCTACTAGCCCAATACTTTAACCGCTAGGCTACCTGTCGCTCAGACGTCATGGCAGGAGTCATATCTGGCCGTGGGATCATCATCATTCCCATTGACATCCTGACGGGCAAAGGGGTCCTAAGATACACAGACATAAAAAAAAGTTAGTGGCCAATTGGCCTTTTTTCCTCCATTCAAGTCTGGTGCTTTTTCTTCTATCACACCAGTCATAACCTTGTTACTCACAAATCAACCAGGCGGTGTCTGCAGACAAAGTAGACCAGACATTTAGCTTGCGTTTTAATACTCTGCATTGACCTTTAAAATCTCCCGGCCAAGAGCTTTGACTGCATATTGTCTACGCTCTGGACTTTTACATTCGGGACATTTGCCAAACCCCTTCAAATTAGTGGATTCAGCTATTTCAGCCACACCCGCTGACAGGTGTATAAAATTGAGCACACTGCCATGCAATCTCCATAGACAAACATTGGCAGTAGAACGGCCTTACTGAAGAGCTCAGTGACTTTCAACGTGGAACCATCATAGGATGCCACCTTTCCAACAAGTCAGTTTGTCAAATGTCTGCCCTGCTAGAGGTGCCCCGGTCAACTTTAAGTGCTGTTATTGAAGTGGAAATTTCTGGGAGCAACAATGGCTCACACAATCCCACAGAACGGGCCAGCCGAGTGCTGATGCCCGTAGTGCTCAAAAAACATCTGTCCTCGGTTGCAACACTCACTACCGAGTTCCAAACTGCCTCTGGAAGCAACGTCAGCACAATAACTGTGTTTCGGGAGCTTCATGAAATGGGTTTCCATGGCCAAGCAGCCACACACAAGCCTAAGATTACCATTTGCAATGCCAAGAGTCGGCTGGAGTGGTGTAAAGTTTGCAGCCATCGGACTCAGCAGTGGAAATGCGTTCTCTGGAGTACTAAATCACGCTTCACCATCTGGGTTTGAATCTGGGTTTGGTGGATGCCAGAACACTACCTGCCCGAATGCATTGTGCCAACTGTAAAGTTTGGTGGAAGAGAATAATGGTCTGGGGCTGTTTTTCATGGTTCGGGCTAAGCCCCTTAGTTCCAGTGAAGGGAAATCTTAACGCTACATCATACATTGACATTCTAGACAATTCTGTGCTTCCATCTTTGTGGCAACAGTTTTGGGAAGGCCCTTTTCTGTTTCAGCATGACAATGCCCCTGTGCACAAAACGAGGTCCATACAGAAATGGTTTGTCGAGATCGGTGTGGAAGAACTTGACTAGCCTGCACAGAGCCCTGACCTCAACCCCATCGAACACCTTTTTGGATGAATTGGAACGCTGACTGCGAGCCAGGCCTAATCGCCCAACATTAGTTTCCGTCCTCACTAATGCTCTTGTGGCTGAATGGAATCAAGTCCCGCAGCAATATCATGTTTACTTGTTTATTTGGATCATTATCTATCACTTTAGTAATAGTTATAACTGCAAGGGGTCCTCACAAAACACAAAACAATGGGGCATATGTGGGTAATGCACACAAACCTGCAGCATGTTTGTAAACCAAAGGCCAAGTTTCAAGTGTTAATGTCACATGCACAAGTACAGTGAAATGCCTTTCTTGCAAGCTCTAACCCCGACAATGCAGTATTCAATAATACCTTTCAAATGACTTTAACATGTATCCTTCCTTTCTTCCTTGAGGTAATCACTGATCTGTTTCACTTTACATTGCTCTCATCAATCATGTCATGTCAGATTAGTGATTACCTCAAGGTAAGAACAAAAGATCCATTTTAAAAGTGTTGCAACGAGGCCATTATGTCTGCAGTGTAGTTTGTGTGCCCTCGTCTGAGCTCAGTGGAGGGATAGTATAATACAATGCACCACAGTGTGCTCTACTGGGGGTCATTGAAGACCAGTGTCTGGGTCCGGCTCTGGCTCTGATTCTGGTTCTGATTCTGGGTCTAGTTCTGGGTCTGGTTAGGTTGGGTGGGGCCTGGGTGAGTGTGTTTAGTCCTGACATCGACTGAGTAGATGTGACTGGCTCTGGAGTTCCTTTTGGTCCTCTGATGGACCACCTGCTGCTGCATCCACTCCACCTCCAGTGACATGGAGGTTACAGGACCACTACTGTAAGCTACTTAGTATGGAATGCACACTTTTGTTTTGCATGTTTGCTGATTCTGCTGAATCCCTTACAGGTGAAAGGTCAAATGATATTCATATATATGTATTTATGTAAATCTAGTGTGTCTAATGTGTGTGTGCCTGCGTGTGTGCAGGACGTCATGCAGCTGATAAATTATGTAGGAGGGTGCCAATAACACCTCCAGTGGACTCTAGTTACAGTACCTTGGTATCCTTGGTGATGTGGCCGGTAACGTCTTTGTTGGACACCGTCGACCGCTGTGGCGAAAACTATAAAAGTTGTTCAGTGATCCAATCTGAGGAAAGTAGGAAATACATAAACACACAAATACACAATCATGATTATGAATCCTAATGAGGTCCGCTGCTTTTTCAACTGTGGCCCCATGTCTAAATGGCTGATAAATAATGAAGCTGACATTGACATCAGTCATTGAAAATGTTCCTTTATACCCCTGCTAAACATTCAGGCCATGGCAACCTGAGCCCTAGGTACTGAGTCATGGGCTGAGCTACACCGTGGGAACACTCCTTTCTGACACCCAGGTTTATCATAATGCCACCATTACGTACTGTATGTTAGCCTGGACCTAAACAAAACGGAACTTAGTTTAGTACACACAAAACAGATCATGTTTTTTTCAGGACCCGAATAGAGGGAAGGACAAAACAGTAAGAGTAGTGCTTTGGCTAATCCATCTAGGACCGTACTGCTGTTGTCATCCATAAATGGAAATTATGACTCCCTGGTCCCATTCAAACTGTCGAAGAACATCTGAAGTTGTGAGATTACTGAAATAAATCTTTCGAACCAAATGCTGGGTTGTTTGGATGACCCAACTGCTAGGTTGCAGGCATTGGGTCATTTAGTTGGGTTGTTATCTTTATAAGAGCATGGTTGGGTTGTTGGTGATGGGTTATTGAGATATGACCCAGCGGTTCAGATCAGAAGACTCAAGGTGTGGCTTAATAGAGGCGTGGCTTTCAGATAGTTATTTTTGGCCACAAGTGAGAGTAAATGTAATTTCTGTTAATCTGTTCTGCTGTATTGTTATTACAATGTTAAGGTTGAACACTGACACTTTTGTAGCTTTAATGAGACTTACACAAGTGCATGAATTCCTCAACAGCCTATACATATCCCAGTGTAATGTGCAAAAATATTCAAGGAACATTTACATTTGCAGAGTACAAACTTGATGAACAGGAATTACATTTATTCTCACAGGTGGCCACAAATAACTATCTGAAAGCCATGTCCCTAGTAGGCCATGCCTCCTGAACATAACCTATGGATTATATTAAAAAAAGACCCAGCTGCTAGGTCAACCCAATGCATGAAAGTAATATTTATTTTTTTACTGATGGTTAAATTAGCCCGTGTTTGGGTATTCCAAACATGTGTAATCCATGTGTAATACATATTGTGTAATCCATATTTCTCCGCTATGCTGTCTGCAGAGGCAGGTCCCCCATTTATCCTGACCTTCCAGTCATTTGTGTAAATTAGCATTTGACACAGTGGCACAAGACTCCCCATTCAAAAAAGCATGAAAATCCCACTATTCTGGAAGAAAAAGGTAAATTCCATGTATTTTTTCTCAGATGTTTTTACAAAACCTTTCCCTCTAATTCTTTTCAACGTCTGAAGCGCCTTCACATACCAAGGCAGTTGTAATTTACTAAGGTAGGCCTACTGTATGAAAAAGGAAGAATACTAGCCTATCGGTGAATGACCGCGTTCAAAACATATCCTGCAGAAATATACTTTCTCTGTTGAATCTACCATTGAATGGCAGACTTCATTTAGAAAGCAGACTAGCCTAGATATCAGATTGCCATCTTCAATGGCCCCGCACAATCTTCTTTCAGTCACTCACAGGTGATAAAATCAGCTAGGCCTATTGGTCAAATTGCATATTTCACTATACTGTGAGTGTACAAAACATTAGGAACACCTGTTCTTTCCACGACATAGACTGACCAGGTGAATCCAGGTGAAAGCTATGATGCATTACTGATGTCACTTGTTTAATTCACTTCAATCAGTGTAGATGAAGGGGAAGAGACAGGTAAAAGAAGGATTTTTAAGCCTTGAGACAGTTGAGACATGGATTGTGTATCTGTTCCATTCAGAGGGTGAACGGGTTTTTAACACTCAACAGTTTCCCATGTGTGGACCATCAAGAATGGTCCACCACCCAAAGAACATCCAGCCAACTTGACACGAGTGTGGGAAGCTTTGGAGTCAACATGGGCCCAAATCCCTGTGGAATGCTTTTAACACCTTGTAGAGTCAATGCCCGACGAATTGAGGCTGTTCTGAGGGCAAAAAGGGGGTGCAACTCTATATTAGGAAGGTGTTCCTAATATTTTGTAGACTAAGTGTATGGAGCCTATGTGTGATTTGATTGACAACAATTATGTCATTTACAAATACTTTATCCAGTATTAAGAGTTAATAAATGGCCTAGCGTATGAAGGATTTAGTGACTGACACATGTTGACCGTATACTTTCAATCCCTCCCTTCGAAATGTTTAATTGTACTGTATGATTAGGCCTAGACTAGGCTTCTCTGTATGGCAGACGAGTAGCCTGATTAGTGAGGAGTTGACACCGCTGTCCTTGAGATGGTGCTAACAATGTAATTATGGCAGACTCAGAGATTGTTGATTTCTCCTATTCATTCAGGATCAGTTCAGGACAGTGGTAGTGGATAAACTGGGATCTACACGTCAGTGGAATATTATCGATCCCTATCTGTTATCCATTAAAACCAGCATTTATTGTGTTAAAGAGATTTTGGCAATGATGCCCTTTATCTACTTCTCATGAGTCAGACGAACTTGTGGATACCATTTTTATGTCTCTGCTTACAGTTTGAAGGAAGTTTCTAATTAGTGCTAGCACAATTGACGCTAACGCTAATGGTAGTTAGCATTGACTAGCGAAACTAGGTCTGACTTCCTTCATGCTGGACACAGAGACATACAAATGGTATTCACAAGTTCATCTGACTCTGGGGATGTAGACAAAGGGTCTAATTGCCAAAATCCCAAAGTATCCCTTTAAGAAGACCTTGAACTGACACCCTCTGAATGTACATTTGATTCTCAATCCATTCCCAGAACGAGATAATGTTTTAAATGTTTTGCTGATATATATACTCGACTGTTCAAAAGTTTGGTGTCACTTAGAAATGTCCTTGTTTTTGAAAGAAAGGGAAAAAAGTCCATTAAAATAACATGAAATTGATCAGAAATACAGTGTTATTAATGTTGTAAATCACTATTGTAGCTGGAAACGGCAGATTTTTTTATGGAATGGCTACATAGGCTTGCAGAGGCCCGTTATCAGCAACCATCACTCCTGTGTTCCAATGGCATGTGTGTTAGCTAATCCAATTTATCATTTTAAAAGGCTAATTGATCAATACAAAACCCTTTTTCAATTATGTTAGCACAGCTGAAAACTGTTGTCCTGATTAAAGAAGCAATAAAACTGGCCTTCTTTAGACTAGTTGAGTATCTGGAGCATCAGCATTTGTGGGTTCGAACCGGCAGCTTCATTAAATAGTACCCGCAAAACACCAGTTTCAATGTCAACAGTGAAGAGGCGACTCTGGGATGCTGGCGTTCTAGGCAGAGTTGCAAAAAAAAGCCATATCTCAGACTGGCCAATAAAAAGACAAGATTAAGATGGGCAAAAGAACACAGAGGAACACTGCCTAGAAGGCCAGCATCCCGGAGTCGCCCCTTCACTGTTGACATTGAGACTGATGTTTTGTGGGTACTATTTAATGAAGCTGTCAGTTGAGGACTTGTGAGGCGTCTGTTTCAAACTAGACACTCTAATGTACATGTCCTCTTGCTCAGTTGTGTACCTGGACCTTCCACTTCTCTTTCTATTCTGGTTAGAGCCAGTATGCGCACTTCTGTGAAGGGAGTAGTACACAGCATTGTACGAGATCTTCAGTTTCTTGGCAATTTCTTGCATGAAATAGCCTTCATTTCTCAGAACAAGAGTAGACTGACGAGTTTCAGAAGAAAGTCTTTGTTTCTGGCCATTTTGAGCCTGTAATCAAACCCACAAATGCGGATGTGCCAGATACTTTTAACTAGTCCAAAGAAGGCCAGTTCTATTGCTTCTTTAATCAGGACAACAGTTTTCAGCTGTGCTATCATAATTGCAAAAGGGTTTTGCAATTAGCCTTTTAAAATGATAAACTTGGATTAGCTAACACAACGTGCCATTGGAACACAGGAGTGATGGTTGCTGATAATGGTCCTCTGTACGCCTATGTAGATATTCCATAAGAAAATCTGCCGTTTCCAGCTACAATAGTCATTTACAACATTAATAATGTCTACACTGTATTTCTGATCAATTTGATGTTATTTTAATCAACAAAAAATTTGCTTTTCTTTCAAAAACAAGGACATTTCTAAGTGACCCCAAACTTTTGAATGGTATATATATATATACATATATATATATATATATATATATATAGTGCCTTCAGAAAGTACTCAGACCCCCCACATTTTGTTACGTTACAGCCTTATTCTAAAATGGATTAAATAAAACATTTTCCTCAGCAATCTACACACAATACCCCAAAATGACAAAGTGAAAACAGAGTTTTTGAAAATGTAGAAAAGAAATATCCACCTGTGGTAAATTAAATTGATTGGACATGATTTGGAAAGCCACACACCTGTCTATATATGGTCCCACAGTTGACAGTGCATGTCAGAGCAAAAACGAAGCTATGATGTCGAAGGAATTGTCCGTAGAGCTCCGAGACAGGATTGTGTCAAGGCACAGATCTGGGGAAGGGTACACAAAAACCTCTGCAGCATTGAAGGTCCTCAAGAACCCAGTGGCCTCCATCATTCTTCAATGGAAGAAGTTTGGAACCACCAAGACTCTTCCTAGAGCTGGCCGCCCGGCCTAACTGAGCAATCGGGGGAGAAGGGCCTTGGTCAGGAAGGTGACCAAGAACCCGATGGTCACTTTGACAGAGCTCCAGAGTTCCTCTGTGGAGATAGGAGAACCTTCCAGAAGGACAACCATCTCTGCAGCACTCCACCAATCAGGCCTTTATTGTAGACTAGGCAGACGGAAGCCAGTCATCAGTTAAAGGCACATGACAGCCTGCTTGGTGTTTGCCAAAAGGCACCTAAAGGACTCAGACCATGAGAAACAAGATTCTCTGGTCTGATGAAACCATGCTTGAACTCCTTGGCCTGAATGCCAAGCGTCACGTCGGGACGAAACCTGGCAACATCCCTAAGATTGAAGCATGGTGGTGGCAGCATTATGCTGCGGGGATGTTTTTCAGCGGAAGGGACTGGGAGAGTAGTCAGGATCGAGGCAAAGATGAACGGTGCAAAGTACAGAGAGATCCTTGAGGAAAACCTGCTCCAGAGCGCTCAGGACCTCAGACTGGGGGTGAGGGTTCACATTCCAACAGGACAACGACCCTAAGCACACAGCCAAGACAACGCAGGAGTGGGTTCGGGACAAGTCTCTGAATGTCCTTGAGTGGCCCAGCCAGAGTCCGGACTTGAACCCGATCAAACATCTCTGGAGAGACCTGAAAATAAGAATGGGATATTTCCCCAAATACAGGTGTGCCAAGCTTGTAGCGTCATACCCAAGAAGACTCGATGCTGTAATCACTGCCAAAGGTGATTCAACAAAGTACTGAGTAAAGGGTCTGAATATGTACGTAAATGTGATATTTCCGGGGTTTTTTGTATACATTTTCAAAAAAATATGCTTTGTCATTATGGGGTATTGTGTGTAGATTGATGAGGAAAAAAACCAATTTAATCAGTTTTAGAATAAGGTGTCACGTCGTCATAATGGATGGACCAGGGCGCAGCGGGTATATGAATGCTCATTTTTATTAAACACGAAACAAAACAAGAAAACGATGAACGGATGACAAACAGTCTTGTAGGCTCCCACAGCAATACAAAGAACAATCTCCCACAATCCCCAAAACAAACAAACTCCTAATTATAGGACCTTCAATCAGAGGCAACGATAACCAGCTGCCTCCAATTGAAGGCCCCAATCCCAAATACTAAACATATAAATAAACACCCTAGAAACAGACATGGAACTGTACAACATAGAACTAAACCAAAAACCCCGGAAACATAAATAAAACGACCCTCTACATAAACACACATTCCAAACCATATAAAACAAATACCCCCTGCCACGTCCTGACCAAACTATAATAACAAATAACCCCTTTACTGGTCAGGACGTGACATAAGGCTGTAACGTAATAACATTTTGAAAAAGTCAAAGGGTCTGAATACTTTCCGAAGGCACTCTATATTATAATTTCATCATGGAGCCAATGTTGATTTATTATTGATATGAATCATTCATTGTAATTCTGCATTGTGTATTCAATGTTTTGCAATAGTTGTGCTCGAAGATGAATTCCCTTTTTTCAGTTAAATGTGTTCCTTTTGAATTGGAGTATTAATCTAGTATTCCTCTTTGGAGAAAAAAACGAACTGGATGAAAGCTGAACAAAACAAAGAAAATGCACCTCTCTGCAAGCAGTCACACCACTTTGAAGTTATATAACATATACTGAGAGAGACTGACTTTGATGTTTAAAAACATTCCTCTCAAATAAATGGCAAATTCCTCTGGAAATAATTGTTAAACTGTGTTCTTGAGCACCTTGACTGCCCTGCGGGTAACTAAGGCACCAGTCCTCCTACCTATTTATTTGGTGTTAAAATGTCTTGCTTTAATATTAACTTTTATTGCACCTCTAGTGTACAGGTCCCTAGGGGTCAGTTGTTGAATGGAAATACACACAAAACATCTTGAAGTTTTGAAAGTCTGAAAGTCTTTAGTTTTTGTTTTCAGCAGTTGTTGCTTGCTATTAAAACCTTCGGATTGTTCAGTTATTTGAATGTGTTTCCAGGGACCGTCTCGGTCTGAGACTGTTTCAGCAGCTATTGCTACTATTTTAACCAGTAATAACTGCTAAAAGAAAATGGTTTAGCCCTCATTTTAAATATGCCCTTTATGCAGTCTAATACACAGGCAATAGGCCAGGTTGCTTTACCTACACAACCCCTCTAATTATACGCACTAGCTACTGTGGAAAGTGGCTGCAGGGCTAGCCATATGAGTAATATAGTAAGTTAGTCATTACAATTCACAGCACAATGAATACCTCAACCCTATGTTCCTCCTGATGATGGAAGCCAGACCTCTTTCATACCCAGGGAATCCTCTGGTTGAAAAACCTGAAATTCACTGCTTTCATTCATCTGCTTTCTCTGCCCTCATATTTAGCCTAACATTGAAGTGTTTTACCATTTTCTTTTCAGGACAACCAGGGCTACAAGTAGAACACAAAATGATTTGACGTGAAATATCATTTTACATTTACATTTCCGTCATTTAGCAGACGCTCTTATCCAGAGCGACTTACAAATTGGTGCATTCACCTTATGATATCCAGTGGAACAACCACTTTACAATAGTACATCTATATCTTTTGGGGGGGGAGGGTAGGGGGGGGGGGGTTAGAAGGATTACTTAATCCTATCCCAGGTATTCCTTAAAGAGGTGGGGTTTCAGATGTCTCCGGAAGGTGGTGATTGACTCCGCTGTCCTGGCGAGTTGCAGTAATCCAGACGGGAGATGACAAGTGCCTGGATTAGGACCTGCGCTGCTTCCTGTGTGAGGCAGGGTCGTACTCTGCGAATGTTGTAGAGCATGAACCTACAGGATCGGGTCACCGCCTTGATGTTAGCGGAGAACGACAGGGTGTTGTCCAGGGTCACGCCAAGGCTCTTAGCACTCTGGGAGGAGGACACAATGGAGTTGTCAACCGTGATGGCGAGATCATGGAACGGGCAGTCCTTCCCCGGGAGGAAGAGCAGCTCCGTCTTGCCGAGGTTCAGCTTGAGGTGGTGATCCGTCATCCACACTGATATGTCTGCCAGACATGCAGAGATGCGATTCGCCACCTGGTTATCAGAAGGGGGAAAGGAGAAGATGAATTGTGTGTCGTCTGCGTAGCAATGATAGGAGAGACCATGTGAGGATATGACAGAGCCAAGTGACTTGGTGTATAGCGAGAATAGGAGAGGGCCTAGAACTGAGCCCTGGGGGACACCAGTGGTGAGAGCACGTGGTGCGGAGACGGATTCTCGCCATGCCACCTGGTAGGAGCGACCTGTCAGGTAGGATGCAATCCAAGAGTGAGCCGCGCCGGAGATGCCCAACTCGGAGAGGGTGGAGAGGAGGATCTGATGGTTCACAGTATCAAAGGCAGCAGATAGGTCTAGAAGGATGAGAGTAGAGGAGAGAGAGTTAGCTTTAGCAGTGCGGAGAGTCTCCGTGACACAGAGAAGAGCAGTCTCAGTTGAATGACCAGTCTTAAAACCTGACTGATTTGGATCAAGAAGGTCATTCTGAGAGAGATAGCAAGAGAGCTGGCCAAGGACGACACGCTCAAGAGTTTTGGAGAGGAAAGAAAGAAGGGATACTGGTCTGTAGTTGACATCGGAGGGATCGAGTGTAGATTTTTTGAGAAGGGGTGCAACTCTCGCTCTCTTGAAGACGGAAGGGACGTAGCCAGCGGTCAAGGATGAGTTGATGAACGAGGTGAGGTAAGGGAGAAGGTCTCCGGAAACGGTCTGGAGAAGAGACGAGGGGATAGGGTCAAGCGGGCAGGTTGTTGGGCGGCCGGCCGTCACAAGTCGCAAGATTTCATCTGGAGAGTGAGGGGAGAAAGAGGTCAAAGCATAGGGTAGGGCAATGTGAGCAGGACCAGCGGTGTCGTTTGACTTAACAAACGAGGATCGGATGTCATCAACCTTCTTTTCAAAATGGTTGACAAAGTCGTCCGCAGAGAGGGGGGAGGGGGGGGAGGATTCAGGAGGGAGGAGAAGGTGTTAAAGAGCTTCCTAGGGTTAGAGGCAGATGCTTGGAATTTAGAGTGGTAGAAAGTGGCGTTAGCAGCAGAAACAGAGGAAGAAAATGTGGAGAGAAGGGAGTGAAAAGATGCCAGGTCCGCAGGGAGGCTAGTTTTCCTCCATTTCCGCTCGGCTGCCCGGAGCCCTGTTCTGTGAGCTCGCAATGAGTTGTCAAGCCACGGAGCAGGAGGGGAGGACCGAGCCGGCCGGGAGGATAGAGGACATAGAGAGTCAAAGGATGCAGAAAGGGAGGAGAGGAGGGTTGAGGAGGCAGAATCAGGAGATTGGTTGGAGAAGGATTGAGCAGAGGGAAGAGATGATAGGATGGAAGAGGAGAGAGTAGCAGGAGAGAGAGAGCGAAGGTTGCGACGGCGCAATACCATCTGAGTAGGGGCAGAGTGAGTAGTGTTGGAGGAGAGCGAGAGGGAAAAGGATACAAGGTAGTGGTCGGAGACTTGGAGGGGAGTTGCAGTGAGATTGGTAGAAGAACAGCATCTAGTAAAGATGAGGTCAAGCGTATTGCCTGCCTTGTGAGTAGGGGGGACGGTGAGAGGGTGAGGCCAAAAGAGGAGAGGAGTGGAAAGAAGGAGGCTGAGAGAAATGAGTCAAAGGTAGACGTAGGGAGTTTAAAGTCACCCAGAATTGTGAGGGGTGAGCCATCCTCAGGAAAGGAACTTATCAAGGCGTCAAGTTCATTGATGAACTCTCCAAGGGAACCTGGAGGGCAAATGATAAGGATGTTAAGCTTGAATGGGCTAGTGATTGTGACAGCATGGAATTCAAAGGAGGAGATAGACAGATGGGTCAGGGGAGAAAGAGAGAATGTCCACTTGGGAGAGATGAGGATTCCAGTCCCGCCACCCCGCTGATCAGATGCTGTTGAGGAATGCGAGAACACGTGGTCAGACGAGGAGAGAGCAGTAGGAGTAGCAGTGTTTTCTGTGGTAATCCATGTTTCCGTCAGCGCCAAGAAGTCGAGGGACTGGAGGGTAGCATAGGCTGAGATGAACTCTGCCTTGTTGGCCGCAGACCGGCAGTTCCAGAGGCCGCAGACCGGCAGTTCATGACACAAGGCGGGACCCAGATGCAGACACAGGAGGCAGATTGTTTGGAGTCTTACAATGTTTATTAATCCAAAATACTTACCTCCTTAAACGCTCTACAACAAAGCTTTCTTAATGTCCAACAAGCTTTCTCTGCCCCTAACCTTCTTCTGAACACCTCCACAACAATAGTCATGTGGTAAGAGGAATGTTATGTTGTATTGCTACAATGTTGTGTTTCTGTCTTTGGTATCTCTTTAATTAAGTAGTGTTGTGGTGTCGTGTCGTGATGTGTGTCTTGTCGTGATGTGTGTTTTGTCCTACATAAAAAATGTTTTATCCCAGCCCCCGTCCCCGCAGAAGGCATTTTGACTCTTGGTAGGCCATCACTATAAATAAGAATTTGTTTTTAATTGACTTGCCTAGTTAAATAACGGTTAAATACAAATAATAAATACAATTCTAATGACTCTTGCATGGCTTGTGAGCGTCATAGAGCAAAATGCCATGTACGGGTTAATGTTCGTGAGAGTATCAGCTTTTCATATTGTGGTCACAATAGTTTGTAACTCATACCGTTCAGACTTTACAGACGTTTACAGACGTTTTCAGTATTCACTCTTTTCTCACAAACACGGCTCTAATTCATCCCCCGTTAATCACACAGGATAATGGTTGGTATCAGCGGATGCAGAAGAAATAGACAAATCCAATGCATAAAACAGTCCAATGCAGTCTCTCGCTCAAACACACAATGCTTAAAAGGGCTTGGAAGCACTAAATCACACCAGCGTTAACTTGGGATTCAAAGCGATTTATTTAACTGGGCTTTATTTACATATACTGACTAATGTCCTGGTATTTCTTCACTGCGTTGATGTGGGGGGTGGCAGGGGAGAATTTAGCTAATATTTTATTAAACCAATCTGAGCCTGAGTTGACTTAGAAACTCGGCAGGTCGTCTTTTTAATGAATCATTCACTGCGCACCTGTGACATAGCCACTGCAGCGGCAGTACACATGTAGAAGACACTCGGATAAGTACGGCTTTTCTGCCTTTGAAATCCTTCCATTACTCGGTGCTAGGAGATGTGCCGGGGCATTGTTTAACTCCCTGCAGTTAAGAAAAGTTTATTCTCCATCTCCACTATGTGTGTGAATGTATTAGTGTGCCTCAAATATAGCGGTTTCAAACTCATTCCATGGAGGGCCTAGTTTCTGCTGGTTTTTGGTTTTTCATTTCAATTAAGACGTACACAACCAGGTGAGGGGAGTTCCTTACTAATCAGTGACCTTAATTCATCAGGTAAGAACAAGGGAGGAGGGAAAACCCGCAGACACTCGGCCCCCCGTGGAATGAGTTTAGCACATGCTATAACACAAGGCTCAAATCTTGCATGAAATCCCGTATCTTTCCACTAACCATTCAGTATTATATTATCATGTTTCCCCTCCTCACTGTAGTCAATACCGTTCATCGACCTGGCCAAGGCTTTCGACTCTGTCAATCACCACATTCTTATCGGCAGACTCAACAGCCTTGATTTCTCAAATGACTGCCTCGCTTGGTTCACCAACTACCTCTCAGACAGAGTTCAGTGTGTCAAATCGAAGGGCCTGTTGTCCGGACCTCTGGCAGTCTCTATGCGGTTCAATCCTCGGGCCGACTCTTTTCTCTGTATACATCAATGATGTCGCTCTTGCTGCTGCTGATTCTCTGATCCACCTCTACGCAGACGACACCATTCTGTATACTTCTGGCCCTTCTTCGGACACTGTGTTAACTAACCTCCAGACGAGCTTCAATGCCATACAACTCTCCCTCCGTGGCTTCCAACTGCTCTTAAATGCAAGTAAAACTAAATGCATGCTCTTCAACTGATTGTTAACTGCACCTGCCCGCCCGTCCAGCATCACTACTCTGGACGGTTCTGACTTAGAATATGTGGACAACTACAAATACCTATGTGTCTGGTTAGACTATAAACTCTCCTTCCAGACACACATTAAGCATCTCCAATCCAAAATTAAATCTAGAATTGGCTTACTATTTCGCAACCAAGCATCCTTCACTCATGCTGCCAAACATACCGTCGTAAAACTGACTATCTGCCGATCCTTGACTTCGGCGATGTCATTTACAAAATAGCCTCCAACACTCTACTCAGCAAATTGGATGCAGTCTATCACAGTGCCATCTGTTTTGTCACCAAAGCCGCATATACTACCCACCACTGCGACCTGTATGCTCTCATTGGCTGGCCCTTGCTTCATATCCGTCGCCAAACCCACTGACTCCAGGTCACCAGTGAGCTGAGATAAGGTGGGGCTTTACCTAGCAAAGACTCACCATAGCAGCACCCACCCGTAGCACGCGCTCCAGTAGGTGTATTTCACTGGTCACCCCCAAAGCCAATTCCCACTTTGGCCGCCTTTCCTTCCTGTTCTCTGCTGCCAATGACTGGAACGAATAGCAAAAATCACTGAAGCTGGAGACTTATATCTCCCTCACTAACTTTAAGCACCAACTGTCAGAGCAGCTCACAGATCAAAAAAATATTGGTGCAGCGTTACAGGCTAGGGGTGTAGTTAATGAAACCACTATTTAGGAAATAATAATCGACATCTAGCTCGCTCCACGTCATTTCTTAGACATTTTGGCAAACCAGTTCTTTGTGTCGCTGTCTCAGGGATTGGTAGGATTTCTATGTGTCTGCCTCTGACACCCAGGCAGTTTTTATCACATTGACTGTGTATTGAAGTCCTTTGTTATGATCTGATGTGAGACTTCATTTCTCTATTATTTAACAGCTTAGACTAATGACTCACATTAGCTTTGCTCTCCAGCACCTACTGCACAAGGGCAGTCTCAGTTGTCACATGCACTTCATGCACTTTTGCTGATGCCTCGAGTCAGAGTCAGTGAAGCCTATTAGCCACATTGCATTGGATTGCGTCGCTTGGGCCAACTTTGACCTGGCATTGCTTTGAAGTGTCTTGAAAACAGACATTATGGTCATCCATTTGAACCCATCACTCCTGCTTCACTCCTGCTTCTCCGTAATGACCCTCACGGAGCCGAGCCCATCTGATAAACTCTGACATCTGCCTTGGAACTCACACTGACAGAGCAGAGCTGCATTGGCGTGAGAGGGGAGACTCTTTTGTGTATCACCCTTATCTGTTCCGCAGCACAGACAAAACGTCTTACCTTACCGTTTTCCAGCCCAACCTGGCTGGCTTTTTATGCATTCCGAGCCAGTCTTCCTCTCTTCCCCTTTGTTCCTTCCTCCAGGCGGACCTCAGATCTTCTCTGTTCTGTAAACCCATCTCTGTCATCAGGATTACAGCTCACTGCTGTACAGGATTAATGACTGACAACTCTATACTCCTCACACAGAGCCAAGGAAGAGAGATGGGGATTGGCCTCTGGATGTGTGGGTGAGAAACAACTGTGTTGCTCTGTCTGAGAGATAATGTATTTTTCTCTGAGAGAAGCACAATACATGTGTGTCGGGGTGTGTGTGTGTTTGGGGGTTTGTGTGTGTGTTATAGGGGGCTAGTGTGTGTGTGTTGGTGGGGGGGTGTATGTGTGTTTATCATTTTAGGACTGTGGTACTTGCACCGCAAAAGCACATCTACTTATACTTTTATTTTCTTAACTCTTCTTGAACTGCACTGTTGGTTAAGGGCTTGTAAGTAAGCATTTCACGTGAGGTCTACACTTGTTGTATTCGGTGCATGTGACAAATACATTTTGATTTGACTTGATTTGTATACCTCGCTGAAGCACAGCAGGATGGAGAGTTCAGTTGGTGAGCCTCGGGCCTCTATTAAACTGAGTTAGGCTGTGTGATGCAACGTCCCAGAATGTACACTACCATTTAGAAGTTTGGGGTCACTTAGAAATGTCCTTGTTTTTGAAAGAAAAACAATTTTTTTGTCCATTAAAATAATGTCAAATTGATCAGTGTAGACATTATTAATGTTGTAAATGACTATCGTAGCTGGAAACAGCAGATTTTTTATGGATTATCCTCTTAGTGTCCCCTTAACACGTGAATCCCGTTAGCGGGATCGATTTGACAACAGGCAGTGAAATAGCACAGCGCCAAATAAAAAAAAACTAAAATCTCATAATTCAAATTTCTCACACATACAAGTATTATACATTATTTTAAAGATAAGATTCTCGTTAATCTAACCACAATGTCCGATTTCAAAAAGGCTTTACGGCGAAAACAAAACATTAGATTATGTTAGCACATCACCAAAACAAGAAAAGCCAAACAGCCATTTTCCAAGTAAGGAGAGGCGTCACAAAAACCAGAAATACAGCTAAAATGAATTACTAACCTTTGACGATCTTCACCAGATGACACTCCCAGGACTCAATGTTAGACAATACATGTATGTTTTGTTAGATAAAGTTCATATTTATATCCAAAAACCCCATTTTACATTGGCGCGTGATGTTCAGAAAATGTATTGCCACCCAAAACTTCCGGTGAATGAGCACATCAATTTACAAAAATACTCATCATAAACGTTGATAAACTTTACAACCGTTATTGAAAGAATTATAGATACACTTCTCCTTAATGCAACCGCTGTGTTAGATTTCAAAATAGCTTTACGGCGAAAGCACATTTTTCGATATTCTGAGTACAGAGTTCAACCATCAAAGCAAGCTATACAGATACCAGCAAAGTTCTGGAGTCAACTAAACTCAGAATTAGTATTATAAATATTCACTTACCTTTGCTGATCTTCGTCAGAATGCACTCCCAGGACTCCTACTTCCACAAGAAATGTTCGTTTTGTTCGAAATACTCCATATTTATGTCCAAATACCTCCTTTTGTTCGCGCGTTCAGATCACTATACAAAGGCATAATTCGCGAGCGTAAATCCAGACATGAAAAGTCAAAATGTTCCATTACCGTTCGTAGAAACATGTCAAACGTTGTTTACAATCAATCCTTAGGGTATTTTTTAACATGAAACGTTGATAATATTCCAACCGGACAATAGCGTATTCATTCCAGAAGAAAAAGAAGGAACGGTGTGCTCGCGCATAACCAAGTCCTTTGTCCTCAGGCAGTCCACTGATTGACTGAGCTCCTATTCTCTGCCCAGTAAAAGGTGACGGATGAAAAAAGTTTCTAAAGGCTGTTGACAGCCAATGGAAGCCTTAGGAAGTGCAACGTGACCCCACAGACACTGTAGTTTCGATAAGGATTCAAAAGAAAAACTACAATTCTCAGATTTCCCACTTCCTGTTTGGATTCTTCTCAGGTTTTTGCCTGCCTTATGAGTTCTGTTATACTCACAGACATCATTCAAACAGTTTTAGAAACTTCAGAGTGTTTTCTATCCAAATCTACTAATAATATGCATATCCTACTTTCTGAGTGAGAAGCAGGCAGTTTAATTTGGGCAGGTTTTTCATCTGAACGTGAAAATACTGCCCCCTATCCTTAACAGGTTTTAAAGAAAAACCTTTTGCAATTATGTTAGCACAGCTGCAAACTGTTGTCCTGATTAAAGAAGAAATAAAACTGGCCTTCTTTAGACCAGTTGAGTATCTGGAACATCAGCATTTGTGGGTTTGATTACAGGCTCAAAATGGCCAGAAACAAAGACTTTCTTCTGAAACTCGTCAGTCTATTCTTGTTCTGAGAAATGAAGGCTATTCCATGCAAGAAATTGCCAAGAAAATGAAGATCTTGTACAACGCTGTGTACTACTCCCTTCACAGAACAGCGCAAACTGGCTTTAACCAGAACAGGAAGATGAGTGGGAGGCCCCCGGTGCACAACTGAGCAAGAGGACAAGTACATTAGAGTGTCTAGTTTGAGAAACAGATGCCTCACAAGTCCTCAATTGGCAGCTTCATTAAATAGTACCCGCAAAACACCAGTCTCAACGTCAAAAGTGAAGAGGCGACTCTGGGAGAGACGACTCTGGGGAAAAAAAGCCATATCTCAGACTGGCCAATAAAAATGAATGATTAAGATTGGCAAAAGAACACAGACACTGGACAGAGTAACTCTGCCTAGAAGGCCAGCATTCAGGAGTCGCCTCTTCACTGTTGACGTTGAGACAAATGTTTTGCGGGTACTATTTAATGAAGCTGCCAGTTGAAGACTTGTGAGGCGTCTGTTTCTCAAACTAGACACTGTAATGTATTTGTCCTTTCAAAAACAAGGACATTTCTAAGTAACCCCAAACTTTTGAACGGTAGTGTATGTGCGAGTGAGTGACTGAGTGTGTGAGAGTGAGAGAGAGAGACTGACTGTGTGAGGATCCATATCTGAGTGCTCAAAACATGCCAGTTCTCTCTCTCCAAATGTTCAGCCAAGTGTCCTATCTATCGACAAACAGGGGCATGTTGCTTGAAACGTGTTCAGAGCGTTGCACCCTGAAACAGTTAGGCTGTTGGGTTGTGTCTGTGAAGCCTTGAAATATCAATTCCCTCTCTGCTATATCTGCCACACTACATCTGTTCACATACAAAATACTCCATTCTCCTTCCTTCAGAGAACACTGTCTAGTCTCTATTGGAAAACTGGCATCTACATTTCTGTTACAAATAGGGCTGGTTAGAATCATTTGAATCAATTGCATAGAATTTAGAACAAAACAAAGTGACACTGTTGTTATCAAATATTTGTGTACATTGTTGACACAAGTATGTCTCACGACGAGAGAGACCATCACTAACAAGGATTCTGGCGTGGTTTTTGTTGTTTGCAGTCTTAAAGCAGATGAGGCTTCTTTTTGTGAGATAGGCCCTGCAGCGTCCAGGAGAAGTGAGCTGTCTGCACAGCCATCTGGGGCACCATGATGCACTGCTTCTGCATCTCCTTGTGTTGGGTTGCGTAATCACATTAGATGCATAAATGTTTTGGGTCCTGCATTTAGGTCAACAGGCGTTTCACGGTTGACCTCATTCTAACTACTGTTCCCTGAAGGAGAATGATCTCTGTGAACCAAGGCTGCCTTGGCCAACGGGGAGCCACAAGAATCAATGGTAAGGCACCCACTTCAACGTAGGCTGAATATAAACCACTGGCGGAAACGTGTAAAGGAGGGTCAGCAACCACTTGTGTGCCAGTTTGTCTGTTCCTGTTTTCTCGTGAAGTGTAAAGATTTACATCTTTAAAAGAGCGCCAAGCCTCCTAAAGAATGCTACACGATTGTCAAGAGAACCTGCGCAGCAGACTAGTAGAGGAACAGTGCCAGCCGTCCCCTAGTCTAGCACACAAATGATTAGAGCTGGGGCAGCCTAAGCATGCACTGAGCCGTGACATACAAGACTACAAACGTGAGTATCTTTTAATTTATTGGGGCATGGTCACAAACCCGAACCCAGCTTGTTAGCCTTTGTCGTTTCGGTCGCGTTAGCCATTTTACTTATTGCTATAGCCAGGCCAAGTATTTAGAAGAATAAATAATTGTTCATGATTAGGAAACTTATGAGAACCATACAAACTTCAGTACACAACATCCAGGGGGTGACCACGCTCTATCACTAAGGGACAGTTTTGTTGGCACAACGTACAGTCTCGTGTTCCAATTGTTTGTTTTAGTCGAGTGAATCATTCCTGTTCACACGAGGTGAAAAGCGGAATAATTCAAGGAATGAATCCGAGCCTCACATAAACTGTGGAAGGCGGGGCTTCCAGCGAGGAGCGGATTTCAGTGGACTTCTCAGGCGTGATTGTAGATCCTTCAACCGAAGTCGCTAGAGTGCGACTCCCCATAGTATGTTGTACTGAAGTTGACTGACTGAAAGGGAACTACCTCTTACACGAGTCTTGCAAGAAAGGAAATCTGGTGAGATGTCTCCTTCAGAGAACCGGGGTTACATACTGTAACTCAAATTTCTTTTTCAGTCGTCTTGGTTTTACATCTCACTATGGGACACTTGCAAAATGCCCCGATTGCCAATAGCCCGTTTCCTGAGAAGCCTGTTGTTGTACATGGTAATGTACCTCATCCATGCTAATCAGCTCCAGCGCCGAGGACTGTGTGTGCCAGGGAGGGCACAGTGTGAGGGGAACCCCAACGAGCCGCTGCACAAATCTCAGAGACGAGATGCCACTGAACAGTGCCCATGACGTGGCAATACCTCTAGTGGAATGTGCCTGGACATCCAGGAAAGACTGTAATCCCAGACAACTGTATGCCTTGGTGATAGCCTCCACTACCCAGTGGGAGAGGCGTTGATCACAACTCCGGAATGGCCTAGTCCTGTCCATGTAGATGTGCAGGGTGTTAAGGCGCCGCTGCACGTGTTAAGGCGTCACTGCTCTGGAGAAGAGAGCAGCAGAAGGTGGAAGGGAAAGAGGTCAGTGGCTTGACTATTACTATAAGTCATGGGAATGACCTTAGGACGTATCGTTACCTTGGAGTATTCAGAGGCAAATTGACTGCATGAAGGATGAACCGAGAGCGCATGAAGGTCGCAATTCCCTTGGCCGTGGAGAAGGCGAGCAACAGGGCTAAGATCCAGTCTGTGGCAACCACGTTCGGAGGCAAGCCCACCGAGTCTAAGTTGGACCTCTCACGTATAAGTCCCAGAGATCCATCAGCTCGGGATGAGGGTGGAATACAGTGTTTCCCATGGCGGTTTACCCCAAGTTACCCTAACAGGTAGGCCTACATTAAATTCATTGTGTTTATGCAAGTTTTTTGGGACCCCCTTGAGGCATCCCGACAACTCTATGGGTGTAGCCCATGGGGGTAGCCAGTCACAGGAGAAGGTGACTTGAGTGGCTCTGCCCAGAAAGACTCCAACAACGTCAGATAGTCTGAGAAGGCTGGTGCACACAGTAGGACAGATGTAGAATTACTCTGAGAGGAGATTCCATCCATCCTAGTCTTGATTGCCTCGAAGGAGTGGAGGTCAGTTATTAACTCCTGCCCTACCTCTTCAGTCTGGCTGGGTAGCACAAACTGAGCAGAGGAGAGAAATTCTTCTTCAGCTGCGTAATCCATTTCTTGGTCAGAGATTGCAAGAGACATGCCATCGTCCTCACTTCCGAATTTGTAGTAATTAAGGTCTGCCCTCTGGGAAAGATGGGGGTCCTCCGAATCAGCCTAAAGCGCAAGCCGGAGTAGGTTCCCCCTCCTATTGGACTTCATTGTCAACGGAGTCATCCTTGAGCAAGGATGAGGCCTGGGCAATACTTTCCATGTACTTCGCACTATGTCTAAGGACACCGGAGCCCACTGAGCACAATGCACACAACTAGCAGGGTCGACGAGAGCCTCCATAGCATAGTCAGCGCAGAGGAAAGTAGTACAGAGCGGAAGGGAATCCATTAGGGACATGTAATGCCAACAATTGCCGGGACGAGCTTTGCTAGGCTTGCACTGCTTTTTCTACCCCTTCCCTGGCGACTTCGCCCGGTAAGCCTGTCAACATCTCGTTTTGACCAGACGAACACAAATGGAATGATCGGGGGGCTAGCTACTCCACGTGCTGCTACTGTACTACAACACGAGCCAGGTAAGCAGATTAAGAAATCTTTATTTACCAGGCTGCTGGGAAATAAATGCAGTCTTTATGCCTTCGGTGTAGTGAAAGTATAGCTAAAAGGGATATTTACACTAAACAAAAATATAAACGCAACATGTAAAGTGTTGGTCCCATGTTTCATGAGCTGAAATAAAAGATCCCTGAAATGTTCCATACGAACAAAAAGCTTATTTCTCAAAAATGTGGAGCACAAATTTGTTTACATCCCTGTTAAGGATTTCTCCTTTGCCATGATAATCCATCCAGGTGGCAGGTGTGGCATATCAAGAACTTGTTTAACAGCTTGATCATTACACAGGTGCAACTTGTGCTGGGGACAATAAAAGGCCAATCTAAAATGTGCAGTTTTGTCACACAACACAATATCACAGATGTCTCAAGTTTTTAGGGAACGTGCAATTGGCATGCTGACTTGAGGATGTCCACCAAAGCTGTTGCCAGAGAATATAATGTTAATTTCTCTACCATAAGCTGCCTCCAACGTCATTTTAGAGAATTTTGCAGACCATCCGCAGACCACGTTTAACCAAGCCAGCCCAGGACCTCCACATCCGGCTTCTTCACAAACTGGATGGTTTGAGATGAGCCACCCAGACAGCTGATGAAACTGAGGGTTTGCACAGCCGAGGAATTTCTACACAAACTGTCAGAAACCGTCTCAGGGAAGCTCATCTGCATGCTTGTGGTCCTCACCAGGGTCTTGACCTGACTGCAGTTTGGCGTCGTAACCAACTTCAGTGGGCAAATGCTCACCTTTGATGTCCACTGGCACGCTGGACAAATGTGCTATTCATGGATGAATCCCAGTTTCAACTGTACTGGCAGATGGCAGATGACAGACAACGCATATGGTGTCGTGTGGGCGAGTGGTTTACTGATGTCAACGTTGTGAATAGAGTGCCCCATGGTGGCGGTGGGGTTATGGTATGGGAATAGATAAGCTACTGACAACGAACACAATTGCATTTTATTGATGGCAATTTGAATGCACAGCGATACCATGGCGAGATCCCGAGGCCCATTGTCGTGCCGTTCATCCACCTCCATTACCTCATGTTTCAGCATGATAATGCATATGCTCATGTCGCAAGGATCTGTACACAATTCCTGGAAGCAAAAATGTCCCAGTTCTTCCATGACCTGCATACTCAACAGACATGTCACCCATTGAGCATGATTGGGATTCTCTGGATCGATGTGTTTGACGGCGTGTTCCAGTTCCCGCCAATATCCAACAACTTCGCACAGTCATTGAAGAGGAGTGGGACAGCATTTCACAGGCAACAATCAACAGCCTGATAAACTCTATGTGTCGCGCTGCATGAGGCAAATGGTGTCAAACCATATACTGACTGGTTTTCTGATCCACGCCCCTACCTTTTTTGAAGGTATCTGTGACCAACAAATGCATATCTGTATTCCCAGTCATGTGAAAACCATAGATTAGGGCCTAATGAATTTCAATTGACTGATTTCCTTATATGAACTGTAACTCAGTAAAATCGTAGAAATTGTTGCAAGTTGCGTTTATATTTTTGTTCAGTGTAATTAGCTGGCTAACTGATGATAGAAAGTTAGCTGAGCCGTCGCGTGAAATAACAATTTCTGACTCGAGTATCTTGAGGTAGAAATGCATGGCTAGGTTATCTTTTACAGGGGAATGTAAAAGGGATGGTGTTTCAATGGTGTGGTAAGATGATTTAGCTATGGTCGTTTCCACACCATTGAAGAAACAGCACCGCTCGTGTTAGCCAAACAAACCGAATGGGGGTTTAGCCCAAAGGTTGCTAGCTAAAACACCTGTGATGCCGTTAGCCCACTAGCCAGCTAAGACAATCAAAAGTTCAGCTAGCTAACTCCGAACGGTGGGAACTGACAGAGAGCTAGAGAGTGGGATGCTATAACAGTGGAGCTCAAATAAAATTGTATATGTCAAATGCTTCGTTTACTTAAGGGGCCTTTCCAACAATGCAGAGAGAAACAATTAGAAATAATAGAAAAATTATATAATGAGGATTAAATACCAAATGAGCAGCAATAACTTGACTATATACAATGGGTACCAGTACCAAGTCGATGTGCAGGGGTACGAGGTAACAACGTTAATTGTGTTTAGGCCAGGCAACAGGTGTTCTGTAGCTACCCGACGACAAAAAGCACTGCTAACAAGTTATACCAACTTGTGACTCATCTCAAGACTTAATCTTGTTAAAATCAATGAGAGCATTAACGACAATATACCCAAACAAGTTGTTGTAAAATACTTTATAGAGCAGTAATCCGTATCTGAAATATAGCAATTCAACCAGTAGAACTCTGTGTTTTATGTACACTTTAATATGTTTTTTTCCCCCTCATTTTTTCTCCTGGTGCATTTCTCAGCCTGTGTTGTTGTATGTATGTGTGTAGTTTTTGTATGATCAATTCTATTAAAAGTTTTAAATAAGGGACATCATAATAATTGATTTGTTGAAACATCTCAGGATATAAAAGCTGGTGTTCTAACCATCATTTGTCCATTAGTGATGCCGATGGATCATTCCACTCTTCTCTCTGTACACTCATTCTTTTCTGCTCTTATTTAATCCCACCATGCCCTAGCCTTTTATACCTCCTCACATCCTTATCCTTCATTTTATCCTTACCCTTTATTTTCATCTTCTACACTTTCACTTCTATAATTGCCCCTACCAGGTAGGCCTGTTCAAAGCTTAGTACATTTTAGAACATTTTACAGTACCTCCCTCCCTGCACTAAAAACTGATCTCAGGTGCTGAAGAGGCATTTATTTAGGTGCAACTACAACACAAGCATGTTCGTTCCATTCTTCACTCTATACAGTTCCAACACCAGGATCAGATTCCATTCATCTACACACTATGGTTCTTCCAGGTCCTTTAACTACTTTTATGTTTCTTTTATACCTCTGTTATTTATATTTGATTTCTCTTTATACCTCTTTTATTTATATTTTATTCCTCTTTTATATCTATTTTATACCTCTTTTATATCTCTTTTAAACTCGTTTTACTGCTTCTTCTCACACTTGTTTTGAGCTTCCATTTTCTTTCTCTCTCTCCATCCACATCACTTCACACACTACCATTCAGAGCCTCACAGTCTATAGAGGAAGCATGTAAAGTACTGTATACATCGCCGTCCTTCACAATCTTAAGAAGGAGTGGCCTTATTCATTGTGTCCTTCCCTGTCCCACCCTCCCTCCAAAGTTTATAGTTCACAAGAACCAGAAGCACTTCTTCCTGCTTTTCTTGCCGCTGTGAGGGGGGCGTGCCGGTGTCACCGGCAGGGGTGTTTCCTGGCGGTGTGGCGTGGTGGGCTGAGGGATCACAGCGGGCAGGGGGGAGCCCTCTGGAGGGTCCTCTACCCTCCACGTGCGGGTCACTGCCCCCTCCTGCAGTCGGAAGTCATGCTCCACACTGCAAAGGAGGGAGAGAAGGAAGGTTTATGTCACAAATACCCATCTCACATGATCATGTCAACCTGAAAACTGCTGGCTTGGATATTTTCTTTACACATTGGGTGCATTCATAAATTCACTCTGGCAATCTACTGTGATATAAGTGCACTCTGGTTTGATAGTCTCAGAGTGCAGAATAATTGATGCATTTACGAACAACCTACAACCGGTTGTTAAGACAGGTTTCAGTAAACATAAAAAAACACAATTCAATTGTTGCCATTAACACAGTTACAATCACTAACCCTTATACAGTATACTCTTAGAAAAAAGGGTTCTTAGGCTCCCCATAGGAGAATCCTTTTTCGTTCCAGATAGAACATTTTTGGTTTCATGTAAAACCCTCTGTGGAATGGGTTCTGTATGGAACAAAAGGTTTCTACCTGGTACCAAAAAGGGTTCTTCAAATGGTTCTCCTATGGGGACAGCCGAAGAACCCTTTAAGGTTCTAGATACCACCTTTTTTCCAAGAGTGTAGCCCTATAACCAGGTCTGCTAGGGAAAGTAAAATGGCCAGAGTGAAGTGTTCTCTAATTTATGTCTGAAAGTAGCTAGCAAGCTAGCCAACTTTAGCCAGTTAACTTCGGTGCTTGACTGTCGTTGTGAGATCAGAACGCTCGGATCAACCCTACTCTTCAGCCCAAGCAGCCAGAGCATCCAGTATGCGCTCCGACCACTCTGATAGTGAATGGCTCTGAATTTACAAACTGAAAATCTGACAACACTCTGAATTCATGAATGTCCCAGAGCGCACTCTGACACTGGAGGCAATTTACCAACGCGCCCATTGTCCTTTCCTGCACTCTTAGAAAAAAGGTGCTATCTAGAACCTAAAATGTTTTTTCGGCTGTCCACAGAGAGGAACCCTTTGAAAAACCCTTTTGGTTCCAGGTAGACCCCTTTTGGGTTGTATGTAGAGGGTTCTTCCTTCCACAGAGGGTTCTACCTGGAACCAAAATGTTTTTTTTTATCTGGAACCAAAAACTGTTATCCTATGGGGACAGCTGAAGAACCCTTTTGGAACCCTTTTTTCTAAGTGTGCTTGGTTCCAGCAACTATGTTGGATAAGCAAGCAGTTCAGCAGAGTACAGCTTGGCTCGGCTTGGTTCAGCTTGACTCTGTAGTGCGAATAAACCAAAAGAGGGGTAGAAAAAGGAAGGGAAGAAATAAGTAAAAGAAAAGGCAGCTAAGATACAGTGTCAGAATAGAAGAGACATTATAGCTTCAGGACCCAGTATGTAGGTGTAGCGTCAGTTTTAAACTCTGATGCACCCCCTCCACAGTCTTTAAGATATTCGGGTGAGGCATTAATAAATAAACACATCGTAGATAAAGAAAAGCCTATATGGACAATATTTACTGGCTGAACTACTTTTGTCAGCAGTTGCACGCTCAGTATACGAAATTGTGCTTCCCACTGCAAACAGATTTCTTCTCTCTTTTTTGACTTTGCTGCCTGCTATTCTTGCTGATTACGCAGTGAGTGTCCTAGTTTGCTAGGTGGAGTTTCTCATCACAGCGCAGATGCTTAGATGAAGCGAGGAGTCCCTCTTTCAGTGGGAGGAGAGAGAGAGAGATGCTGAGGGAGAGACTTGACACAACAGCAGGACCCTGAGCTTCAGAAGAGCAACAACTGCAGAACAATGATACGTAACGGGAGCTTCATATTCCTCTCGAGTCATACTAGCTGTCAGAATTTGCCACACACACATTCAGGAATTCAGGCACTCAGACAGACGAAGGCAGGTAGAGTAGTCGACAAACAGCAGGCAGAAACACTAAATGGGAACATTACAGACAGGGTATGTCAAAGAGGATCCATCCCCACTATACACTACAGACAGTAGACTAGAAGGTGGTGGAAAGCCACTTCAAAACGAAACCTCTTTTCGTTCTAGAATGTAAAGAGCCTATTCATAGCAGCTTGGAACCTAGAGCGCGTAGAGGTCTGCTGTGTGGCGGACTGCTAAAGCTTCAAACAAAAACACAGACCAACTGCAGCAAAGCATAAATAGTGGAGAAACAGCATCAAACACTAGCTGAGTAGCCTACTCCCTCTGCCCCATCCTAACACACACGCACACGCACGCACACACACACACCTCACACCTCTGTACGCGCCACCACTATCCCAACATCACTCCCCCGGGGAGATATCCTGTGTTCGCGCTGTGTTCCTCTGTGCAAATGAATAGCCCCAGTCAGTGGGCCCAGCGTGATCAGGGGTCTAGGGCACTGGAGGGAGCTGTCCTCCCTCAACCTTAATTATCTCGGCTAACTTCGAGGAGCCTACGTAGTGACTACAGTACAGTGCTGTGGCAGGAAGCTAAGCACCAAACACAACACACGCATGCACATGCGCGCATGTGCACACACACACACAGAAACAGATTCCGATAGTGAGATCTGAGAGAAAGTGATAGGTATGGGATTCTTTACATGGGATCTTATCGCTGATATGCATCTATACACTGTGCGGTGTGTATGCATTTAATCTGATCTTTAATTAGATATTTTTGAAAATATTTGAAGACATGGTTATGTGAAGAAGTTTGAGAAAATACTGTAAGATGTTATCATATACTGTAAGGCAATATTGGACAGTTTTCTGAGTTTTTCTTGATTCTATTGGTGGGGGGTTGAGTTGAACACAGCTACAGCCTATAGGGACTAGGGAGAGGAGGATCAAAGAGATCCAAAGTCAACAATAAAATAAATGGGAATGTTCCTCTCAATGCTGAAAAGGTTTTAGCAGCAAGCCATCCCATTCTACTGAGAGGCCTGACCTTGCTCTGCAAACGTTTCTATCTTCTGAGACTTTACTTTTTAAACAGTTTTTTTTGGTTTGTTTCCACAACTGGGTACCGGTAGTATGCTGAAACAGTAGCGACCTTGTTCAAGGGCACCACAACAGCGTACCGCACCAGGGACTTGAATCAGCAATGTTCTGGTCACAACCCCACTAGTCGTCCTAACCCCAAGGTGTTACGGCAATATTATTAGAGAAAATAAACACAAGAACAGAGCCAACTATTGGCTGAAACAATTCTATTAAGGGTAGAGTGACACTCACTCACTCAGATGAGTGTCTGATCATCCAGGATGAAACACCATTTTGTCCAAAGGGAATGGGCTCCGGTGGATTGGATAGTAAAATGTGACCGACCAGCTCAATTCGGTTTTATGTAGCAAAATTTGAAATTGTGTTTTTTACATTGGATAAAAATAGAGACTCAGAGCTAGAAGATTGTATATCATACACTAACAGGTAAGGAACAATGGGAAAGTAATTCTGCTTTGAAAATGTATAAACTTGTAACCCCACTTTTGAGAAAAAGGCTCTTGAATGTTTTGGTACACCTACTGGAGAGCTCTTCTTTGTCTACACCCATTCAGCATTGTTCACAACCTATTAAGCCTTAGCCCCAACCATCTCTTTAAGGATTCACATGTGTAAACAACCAAAGATTTCAAGACTAAAAGCTGGTTTATATTAGGTCTATCGACATGTCTGTATACAGTTGTCATTCATTATAACAGGAAAGTAAACTCACAACAAGATCATTATTTGCAAGTTAATGGCGAGATAATTAGAAAAAATTGCTTACGGTTGTGAGTGTGATGAATTAAAAGCAGGGCATTCTACTGGATAATTGTTGAACTTTTCTCGTTGGCCTAATGTTAAATCCTAATTTGACTTTGGTGCAGGTCATGTTGTTCTTCACATTACCATCTCTGGTAAACACACACTATATCAAATAAAATCTAAGTTTATTTGTCACATGCACAGGATATAGAAAGTGTAAAAGGTACAGTGAAATAGTTACTTGCATAGTGGAGTCTTGTTTAGACGTAGCTAGTTAGCTAAACAATTAACCATAATCCCAACTCATAACGTTACTACCCTGCATGAATCTACAGGTAGCTAAACGCTCACCAACTAGCTAAGTTCAATAACCAGCAATGCAAATGGCTCTGAGTTACGAATAATTTACTACACATATCATACATGTAATGTTAGCTAGCTGCTTTAACTTGCAATGAGAATGACTTCTGACAAAATTAGAAACTAGCTAAGTAGACTCGCTTACCCGTATACACAATGAGCACTTCTCCCTTTCTGTCATGGATGCCATGGTTGCCCTTAGTTTGAAGATGTAATCTGGAGACAGGTGTTTTATACAATAGCCTTCGACTCCCTCTGCATTTGCAATCAAACGCCTGAATTTTCTCCATCTTCTTAGCTATCATACTCTGCTTTCACCGGGCATTCCACTGATTTCAAAACTCAGTCCTCCAGAAAGTGGAGAGCCATCTTTAAAAAAAATCTGAGTTAGAAAGGATTACCTACACATACTGAGCAGCTCATTATAGACAGAATAGTGCTACATGGCAAACCAATCCGAACTCATCTCTCAGCATGTCCAGCCCATCCATTATTTCAGACAATCATGGCTAGCGGGAGCATTCCTGTCTTTTTCTGTGGCTAAACCAACTAGGTTCATAATTTAACAATTGTATTTGTATTTACAGATGGCATACACATTTGTTATGAAGGCACATGAAAGTTTACATGTTCAGGAAGACATTTCTGCTCAAAAACGCATTTTGAAAAAAATGATGTTTACTTTCAAATGCCTCTCCTGTGAGGTAGTGACACAGATCACTACATTTATGATTTCAGTGTTTACCTGTTTTTTATGTATTGGAGATTAGATTGTACAATTATAGAGGCAGTAAAGTTTTATGCTCACCATCTGTGCTTGGTGATATTCCAGGGGGCATCATGTAGGAGTTGTTTGATTCAGGTGGGAGATTCAGTATGTCTCAACCCATGACTTTTATATTATATTCATATTTAGGAGTAGCTAGCAGTTAACCTCTTACATCTAGGGGGCAGTAATTTCACGGCTGGATAAAAAACGTACCCGATTTAATCTGATTATTAGTCCTGCCCAGAAACTGGAATATGCATATAATTATTAGCTTTGGAGAGAAAACACTCCAAAGTTTCTGAAACTGTTTGAATGGTGTCTGTGAGTATAACAGAACTCCTATGGCAGGCAAAAACCTGAGATGCTTCTGTTCAGGAAGTACCCTGTCTGAACATTTCTTGCCCTTCTTGATTATCTCTATCGTTTACAAAGGATCTCTGCTCTTACGTGACACTTCTCACGTCAACAATGGAGTCTCACAGCCCGGGAAAAACAGGAATGATGTAATTCAAAGCCCTGGCTGAAGCACACGAGAGCAAAAGCTGAGTGGTCAGTCAATGGACTAAGCCTTAGGCGCGTGACACGCCCCGCCCCCGGCTTTTGGTTTTTTCCTCAGTTTACAGACAGGCAGATTCCCGGTCGGAATATTATCGCTTCTCTACGAGATAAATTGCATAAATATTGGTTTTAAACAGCGGTTGACATGCTTCGAAGTACGGTAATGGAATATTTAGAAATTTTTTGTCATATTTTGCGTCATGCTCGTGGCCGAGATTTAGCGTTGGGATAGTGTCTAGAACGCACGAACAAAACGTCGCTGTTTGGATATAACGATGGATTATTTGGGACCAAACCTACATTTGTTATTGAAGTAGAAGTCCTGGCAGTGTATTCTGATGAAGAACAAGCAAGGTAAGAACATTTTTCTTATAGGAAATGTGATTTTGGTGAAGGCTAAACTTGCAGGGTGTCTAAATAGCTAGCCCTGTAACGCCGGGCTATGTACTTACATTATTGCAAAATGTGCTTCATCCGAAAAGCTATTTTAAAATCGGACATATCGAGTGCATAGAGGAGTTCTGTATCTATAATTCTTAAAATAATTGTTATGCTTTTTGTGAACGTTTATCGTGAGTAATTTAGTAAAATCACCGGAAGTGTTCGGTGGGAATGCTAGTTCTGAACGTCACATGCTAATGTAAAAAGCTGGTTTTTGATATAAATATGAACTTGATTGAACAGACATGCATGTATTGTATAACACAATGTCCTAGGTGTGTCATCTGATGAAGATCATCAAAGGTTAGTGCTGCATTTAGATATGGTTTGGGTTTATGTGACATGATATGCTAGCTTGAAAAATGGCTGTGTGATTATTCCTGGCTGGGTACTCTGCTGACATAATCTAATGTTTTGCTTTCGCTGTAAAGCCTTTTTGAAATCGGACAGTTTGGTTAGATAAAGGAGAGTCTTGTCTTTAAATAGCTGTAACATAGTCATATGTTTGAAAAGTGTAAGTTTTCGGATTTAGAGGAGTTTGAATTTCGCGCCCCGCCCATCATTGGATATTGGAGCAGACGTTCCGCTAGCGGAACGTGTAGATGTAAGAGGTTTTAAAGAACAGTAGGTGATGGACATTTCAATCAATCAAATTTTATAAAGCCCTTTTTTTACATCAGCAGGTGTCAGAAAGTGCTTATACACTTGGAGAATTTCTTCCACATTTACCAGCAGAAAACAGCAAGATATCTTTGTAGTTCTCTCCAAGGAACCCGGACTGAACATGCTAAAAGAAAATAACATTTTGTTTTAGTGGGAAACTAAACATTGTGCTAAAGTCACACTCACACTCACTCACTCACTCACTCACTCACTCACTCACTCACTCACTCACTCACTCACTCAGAGACTTGGACACATTTGCATTCTGTTCCACCAAGTACCTCATTGGCATTCAGTTCCCAAACTCTGACCATTCTTTGAAAATAGTCTCTCTTTTTACTTGAGTACACCATCAGGACGGGCAGATTGTGTAGTGAGCTATAAAGAATGTGTGTCATAGAGACCTAACTACCGTTGTTTAGATGTTTTATTACGTATCCAGAGGGGTGCCATTTTGTAGGCTGTTATCCTATTACTTTAGACTCTCCAACAGTATGTTATCAAGTGCTGCTGGACAACAGTCGCTGACACAATTGTAACTACTTTCAGGTATGAAACAAACAGACAATCATAATATAAAATTCCCAGTTTATGCTTCAAAACCAACTTTATAAGAGCTTTTAAAAATATGTTCTATTGGACTCAAAATTACATGACACACAGTAAGACATTGTTGGCAAAATAGATCGATGCAGTTCAATGCATGATTCACTAATACATTTCTTGGTAGTCCCAAAAAAATACTGCTATCAGGTTATAAATCAGAGATGGCCTGGTACATTGTTTGCTGCATCCTCACATTCGGGATTCACTCTTTCAGTTTCAATGATTCAATATTTCGAACAAAAACACACCACTGTAACTAAGGCTGTGAATGCCAATACAAACTAGCAAGGACAATGATCACAAGTCAGTCATAACGTGCCCAATAGGCTAGCGCACATGTGTCAAACACAAGGTCCGCGGGCCGAATAGAATACACAAGCGAGTATAAATAACAGTTGAATCATCTACTTTATGAAATTACAGTCTGATGCGCCAGCATCTGTGAATTCAATTTAAATTGCGCTGCTTTTGTGTGTCCTATAGCTATGTTTTTGTTATTTGGAGTTGTTAAACCCTTTTTAGATCAGGGTCACAGCATATTATGCACATCTGCAAGCATAGCAGCAAAGGCTGGACAAATATTATTGATCTTTTCTTTTGTTTTAATATGTTAAAATTATATATACAGCATCCTATGTACATAAGTGGGAATTATAACGGCCATATTTTTTCAAATAAAGCAATAAAGCAATAGCCTGCAGAGTTCTGTCATACTATCCAGGTCTATGCCCAAACAGTTCGAGATCCAGAAATGAGTCCCTCACTGTTGTCGCTTGTTATAGACCCCCCCCAGCTCCTAGCTGTGCCCTGGACACGATATGTGAATTGATTGCCCCCCATCTTTCGTCAGAGTTCGTACTGCTAGGTGACCTAAATTGGGATATGTTTAACACCCCGGCCGTCCTGCAATCTAAGCTAGATGCCCTCAATCTCACACAAATTATCAAGGAACCTACCAGGTACAACCCCAAATCCGTAAACATGGGCACCTTCATGGGCCCTCTAAATGGGCCCTCTAAATACACCTCTGCTGTTTTCAACCAGGATCTCAGCGATCACTGCCTCATTGCCTGCGTCCGTTATGGGTCCGCGGTCAAACAACCAGCATCATCACTGTCAAACGCTCCTGAAAACACGGCCCTTTCTAATCGATCTGGCCCAGGTATCCTGGAAGGCTGTTGACCTCATCCCGTCGAGGATGCCTGGTTGTTCTTTAAAAGTGCTTTCCTCACCATCTTAAATAAGCATGCCGTTCAAAAAATGTTGAACTAAGGACAGATATAGCCCTTGGTTCACTCCAGACTTGATTGCCCTTGACCAGCACAAAAACATCCTGTGGCGTACTGCACTAGCATCGAATAGTCCCCACGATATGCAACTTTTTAGGGAAGTCAGGAAGCAATATACATAGTCAGTTAGGAAAGCAAAGGCTAGCTTTTTCAAACAGAAATTTGCATCCTGCAGCACAAATTCCCAAAAGTTTTTGGACACTGTAAAGTCCATGGAGAATAAGAGCACCTCCTCCCAGCTGCCCACTGCACTGAGATTAGGAAACACTGTCACCACCGATAAATCCACGATTATCGAGAATTTCAAAAAGCATTTTGACTCAAACCTAAGTGTATGTAAACTTCCGACTTCAACTGTATGTACAGTCACTGTGGGGACAACGTCATCGATGCACTTATTGATGAAGCCGTTGATTGAGGTGGTGTATTCCTCAATGCAATTAGATGAATTCCGGAACATATTTCAGTCTGTACTAGCAAAACAGTCCTGTAGTGTAGCATCCGCGTCATCTGACCACTTCCGTATTGAGCAAGTCACTGGTACTTCCTGCTTCAGCTTTTGCTTGTAAGCAGGAATCAGGAGAATATAACTGTGGTCAGATTTGCCAAATAGAGGGCAGGGGAGAGCTTTGTATGCATCTCTGTGTGTGGAGTAAATGTGGTCTAGGATTTGTATTCCCCTGGTAGCCCATGTGACATGCTGGTAAAAATTTGGGAAAACTGATTTAAGTTTGCCTGCATTAAAGTCCCCGGCCCCTAGGAGCGCCACTTCTGGGTGAGCATTTTCTTCTTTGCTTATGGCCTTATAGAGTTGGTTGAGAGTGGTCTTAGTGCCAGCTTTGCTTTGTGGTGGTAAATAGACGGCTACGAATAATACAGATGAGAACTCTCTTCGTAGATAGTGTGGTCGACAGCTTATCAGAAGGTACTCTACGTCAGGCGAGCAATACCTCGAGACTTCTTTAATATTAGACATCGCGCACCAGTTGTTATTGACAAAAAGACACACACCCCCACCCCTCGTCTTACCAGAGGTAGCGTCTCTGTTCTGCCGGTGCATGAAAAATCCCACCAGCTCTATATTGTCCGTTTCTTCGTTCAGCCATGTCTCGATGAAACATAAGATGTTACAGTTTTTAATGTCCCGTTTGGTAGGATAATAGTAGGTCATCACTTTTTATTTTCTAACGATTGCACGTTACCAAGGAGAATGGAAGGCATTGGGTGTTTACTTGCTCGCCTCTGGCTTCTCAGCAGGATCCCCGATCTGCGTTCCCTTTTCTGGCGTCTTTTCTCCACGCAAAAGGCGTGGATCTGGGCCGGTTCCAGTGAAAGCAGTATATCCTTCTCATCGGACTCGATAAGCTCATCACGCTCTGGCTAGCGTTAGTTGATCTTGCTATTGTTGATGTGCTAAGGCAAATGAGGGAGAGATAGCCTAACTTTTCATGGTTGTTTGATCAATAGGACTGTGAAGTTCTCAAATGTAAGAGAACTCCCATGGTATTTGCATATTTACAGAAATCCATTCAGGTTTATTTTGTGGCTTTTGGCAAATGCGTTTTAATGCTCTAAAGTCGCGCTGTTGCTACTACCTGTAAACACATAGTCCAGTTCAAAGTGAATGGCAGGCCCAAGTGGCAAATGGCTAATATGCATATAGGCCTACTGTAGCTCTGATTGGCTATGGCGCACCGGTCTGCGTAGACTCCAGTCCTGGACAAGACAGATGTTTTTATTCAATTTTATTTACTGCAGTGTCTATTAATTGTTCAAACACACGGCTACTTTCCCACTCTATATTGCTATAAAATTTTCACAAATGCCTTACTATACGTCATTCCCAAACATTCTATGGATTTATGAAAATGTGAAAAGGACCATATCTAAGTGCTTGCTTGTCAGAAAATGTAAAAAAAAATTGTCCGATTCTTCCTGGGAGTGTACATGAACAGATTTTAATAAGATTTCATGTTGCTAAAACACTGTCAGTTCGACTTTAAATATGACCTTTCAAACTGACATTTTGTAGTAGAACTAAGAGAGAGGGGGTGCACTTTCAGTATATAGCTTTAATCCAGCTGCATCATAGGATCCTAATATACTAAAGTACACACACAGAGAAATAGATGCAAAAATGCCTGTGTGTATGCTTGTATGTGTGCGTGCTCTTTAAAACAGGTAGTTTGGCTACTCAGTGGTGGTGGATTAAAAAGCGAGTTGAGGTGATGGATGGCTGGATACTGCCTTTGTTTGTCCTGAGACTAACTGCTGCACTGCTGAGCTATTGACTGATAGCTGCTGGAACGAAAGGGGCTGATGGATGGATGGATGGATGGAAGGAAGAAAGAAAGGAGGGATGGGTGGATGGATGGATACAGATGATATTTCAGGAGGAGAAGTGTGACAGTCGCCTTACTGGTGGAATGGAGGGATGGGGAAGAGAGAGAGAGGTAAATATCACTTAGCATCTCTCCAACTGTCTCTCCCATTCACTCACACATGAACACACTCATAGCGACCACGTTGAGCTTACTCTTTTCGTTTGTTTTTTAGCCTTTTTACATTTTCGGACTGTGAAGGTTAAGATGATCCCAAGGGGAGAGGCAAAAATATGGTTGAGGAGTGGAGCGAGAGAGTGGTGGAAGGGGAGGGTAGGGGAGGGGTGTGCGGAGAGGCAGGAAATAGGGAATGGGCAGGAACACACTTAATGCTCCACAAAACTTGACATCCTCGGGCGACTGATGGAGGACGGTTGTCACCGACAGCAGCGGCCAGGCACATCAACCTGACCACAACGTTTTTTTAATGGTGCTCTGTAAAAGGGATGGAAGAAGGAATGAATGCTGAGAACTACTGGTGCAGTCCATTAGGTGAGAACTACTGGTGCAGTCCATTAGGTGAGAACTACTGGTGCAGTCCATTAGGTGAGAACTACTGGTGCAGTCCATTAGGTGAGAACTACTGGTGCAGTCCATTAGGTGAGAACTACTGGTGCAGTCCATTAGGTGAGAACTACTGGTGCAGTCCATTAGGTGAGAACTACTGGTGCAGTCCATTAGGTGAGAACTACTGGTGCAGTCCATTAGGTGAGAACTACTGGTGCAGCCCATTAGGTGAGAACTACTGGTGCAGTCCATTAGGTGAGAACTACTGGTGCAGGCCATTAGGTGAGAACTACTGGTGCAGTCCATTAGGTGAGAACTACTGGTGCAGTCCATTAGGTGAGAACTACTGTTGCAGTCCATTAGGTGAGAACTACTGGTGGAGTAAAAGGAACAGTGCAGTGATATGAAATTACACTTTTATAATTAACCTAAAGCAATCATACCTATTCTTACTTCAGAGTTGTTGCTTTATATGCGGAAGACACATTTCAGTTGAATGCATTCAGTTGGTCAACTGACTAGGTATCCCTTTCCCTCTCCTTTATTATATTTAGGCTCTCCCAGACTTCCACCACCATAAAAATACTTTTAGTCGCCTGAAGCAAACGAACAGTCTTTGTCTGTAACTTTTTTGGTTATTGAATTATTCACCAAAATACTTTGTAACATTTACAGACATTTCTGTAAATTAGAATAAATGATATTGAGTCTATCTGTTAGTTTAACATTATTGGACAAATAGAACCATCTCACTGGTTGATTCAATGTTGTTTCCACGTCATTTCAACCCAAAACATCTATTTGATGAAGTTCACTCAACATGGAAAACTGATTGGATTTGCAAAAAAGTAATCAACCAATGGGCATTTTGTGTGTTTTTTTTTACCTACTGGTTGATTCAATGTTGTTTCCACGTCATAAGTTTAAAAAAAAAAAGCCCATTGGTTGATTACTTTTTTGCAAATCCATTCAGTTTTCCATGGTGAGTGAACTTCATCAAATAGATGTTTTGTGTTGAAATGACGTGGAAACAATGACATGGTGACATTTTTAAAAAATCATGTTTTTTTTACATATCATATATCATATATTCTAATCAAAACAAGACATTGAACTGACGTCTATGGGATCCTTCTCATATTGCATCCAAATAGCAGATGCATCCTCCTACATTAAGAGACGACCTATTTCAGCAGATTGGGGATTGTGCTAATGTAAGCTGTTTAGCTTGGCTAATTTAGCTGTGGGTGTGATATGAGTGTGATTAGTATTTATATGACACAGCCACATTAGGCAGTTTATTCTTGTTATGTACGCCACTCTCTTCCCGTTTCAAAGACATGATGGCATGACACGGATGAATACCATCTGGCATCAATATTGGCATGAGCGGTAGCTGTGATTATTGCCAAAGACAGCATAAACAAGGGCTCTCTATCGCTTTCTTTCCATCTCTCTCTCTCTCGCACACACACACACACACACACACACACACACACACACACACACACACACACACACACACACACACACACACACACACACACACACACACACACCCAGAGTTTCAGTTTCAGAAATAAACACCTGCAGTCACATACACACATACTATACAACAAATATGTTTTACATCTCAATGGAGTACACCATTAAATTAATGTCATTTATGGATCCCTGGTTTACAGCAATAACAACATGTGCCATTACATTATATCACAGTGTGCGTTATTGTATCCTATTATGTTCACTTGAAGGTGTGTGTAGCTCTATTATAATGTGGATCTTGCTGAGAGAAGAGCCAGATCATGCTGGCTGAACATCATAACCCTGTGCTATTTCATCCGAATGGGAATCGAACCTACAGGGTTTCTTCCACCTCTACCCTGTGAGCCGCCTGTTGCTCCATGGCCTGGCTGCCTCCGAAGGAAAGATGGATTGCATCAGGAGCACAGCGCACTACCGACCCTGCCCTTTACAAACACACATGCACACGTGTGTACACACAAACCATCTACTCTATTGTCCGCCTCATCCACAGGCCGCTAACTCAGATACACTGACAGGGTATATTAGCGAAAGGTCGGCGTAAAAAAAATCGGACAAATCCCTCTTTAGAAAAACCTGATGCCTACTCATCTAGTTCTGCAGAATGCACACGGCCAGTCTATCGTTTAGCGCTTTACTCTTTCTGTTATTTTATTTCTTCCCCTCTCTCTTTCTTTCTTACACAACCACCATACACACACACACACACACACCATTGGAGGTCGGTGCCATTTAAGATGAGGGAGGACGATTCTTTTTTTTTATGAGCATGGCCTTATTTCTATTACAGAACATTGGATGATTGTCGTTCATATTCCATTCACCCAGCTCGATGCAACATCAATAGGTTTAGGCTACTACATGATACTGTTATTTTCCCTATACCCAACATGAGATTGCTACAACCTAGCCAATTAATGAAAGTTTACAACGTAGGTGCACACAGGTCAAGAGAAAGATTTTAGGTGGCAGACTGACATATGGAGAAACAGTGACACATTCAATACCGCCTTGCACAGTCTTGCCTGCATCTAGCTGATCTACGGTGTAATCATTAGTCCAACAGTTGCAAACAAGAGTTTCTATTGGATAAATTCAAGTATGTTTATCCCCATTTTGTTCCATTTGCAAAACATTTTTCAACAGAATGAATACACATAAACAGAGTTCACTTTCATAGCAGCCACTTTGTAGTCCTTCTCACATTTCCACTCTCTCCTACATTTGAATCATTTAGCAGACACTCTTATCCAGAGAGTACTTAGTACATTTTCTTTGTACTGGTCCCCTGTGGGAATCAAACCCACAACCCTGGCACTGCAAGCACCATGCTCTACCAATGGAGCTACAGTACATGGGACTCTCCTTTGCTCACCTTTTCCCTCCAATTCTGGACTTCAATGTACAAAATATCAGCTGTCTGTGACCAGGCAAAAAAAAAACTTTCCAAGCCAAACCACATAACCGCTAACCCCTATATCATTGTCACCATATTAGCTAAAGTAACATCATAGTCAACATAACTAATAGAACTAACACGTTAGTAAACCCACTACAATCATGCAGTACAGTAAGCAGTCAGTAAGCAGTTTAGCAGTTACACCGGTGGGCCCCGTGTCAATAAATTAGTAAAACCAAAAGCTTACCTTGACTAGGAAGAGTTCCAGTGTTGGATAGTCATAGTCCGAAAGCTGACATAGCATCCCTCTGTTTGAGCCGGGTGTTTGAGTTGGCAAAACTAGCTAGCTGCATTTGATAGCTACTGTAAGTAAGTGAAAGTGAGAAAAAAATACTAAATTATGAAATGTCTCTCTCTCTCGCTTCTCCATTTTTGAAAGAAATTAATTTGTTCCAAACTGTTCAACTATTGTCTTTCTCTCTCTTTGAGTCAACTACATTTTAATTACTATGTAAGTCTGAGAACCATGAGCCTACTAGGTTTTGCATTGAAGTCAATGTACCCAGAGGAGGACAGAAGCTAGCTGTCCTCCGGTACACCATTGTGCTACCCTACAGAGTACTGTTGAGGCTACTGTAGACCTTCATTGCAAAACAGTGTCTTTTAATCAATTATTTGGTGATGTGAATATATTTAGTATAGTTAAAAAGGATAACTTTTTTTAATGTTTTACTATTTTTATTTGTATGAAATTCACTGAGGAGGATGGTCCTCCCCTTCCTCCACTGAGTCTCCACTGACACACACACATACACATACTCATTTTTAGGAGCCTAATGTGATTTCCTACTCTGCCAGGGCTTTCCGCTACCTTTTACGATCGTTTCAGGTACTGTCGTTGTCGTCAATGTTTAATGAATGACTTTAGGGTTTGCACCGGGTGAGAAGACTTCCTTCCAGAGATGTAGTCACACAGAAAGTTAATCTTGGTCAGAAGTCAGTATGTGTTTGTAAGGCATAACAAAGGAGACTAGAAGACGAAGGATATAGTGGCTGTTCTGCTGTTGTATTGTAAAGCAGGTTTTGATTCGTCAGGGCATAGGGAAATATTTTGTTCTAATTCATTCAGTTGTCAAGGTGGAAAACAAACCGGTAAGTAACCCACCCACGCAGTACCTATTCCTCTCACCTTCTGTGGCCTCCCTTCAGTCTTCCTCCCTTCCCTTCCTCTCTCCTCCTCTTCTCTTCTTCCCTCTCCTCTCCTCCTTTCCTTTCCCCTCTCCTCTTTTCCCCTTCCCCTCCCTCTGAGTATGCACCAAGCTTTCCCCCATCATCCCTCATCCCTCTTTAGGTGTGAAATGTATTGGTATTCTGCGGAGCAGAGAGATGGGAGGGGAAAGTGACACAGCCAATCTAATAGAGGAGGCGGTCATGCCTGATGTCTGTCAAAAAACATATTTCTGAGGATCAATCCACGAAAATACCCAGCTGTCACATCCTATGGGCTATCCCTTTTCACAGAAAAATGTCTTCATGTAGTTGCCAAGCCCTGCTACGGATCGGGCTCAGACTCAGGCTCCGCACTGAGGAAGTGAGGGAGATGCCAATGAAAGCAGACGTGAACCCAAAACCCGGGACGATAGGAGCATTCTGGGTCTCTGGAGCTCTGCAGCCAGCCAGAAGCACATTATGAATGTCATAAGAGGAGTGAAACTTACAGTGGTGATTTTAGCATGTAAATCTTGATGGGGCAAACTCAGCATTTTATTTTAGATGCATGCCAGCGAAGCCACTACACAACATAAACAATACATTAATTGCACTATAATGGTGACAAACGGTGCCCACAAACTGTTAAGGCCTACATAAAGCTGTGCCAACAGTGGAGCTTTCATTTCAGCACCATGGAGTGAATCCTTACCACCCCTACACCTGGCGGAGCCTCGTCTAGCAGAGAAACAGCTCATTCAACCACATTTACTTGCTTTTTAAAAACCATAGCGGATATGGCTAATTTGCTTAAATAAACATGTTTTTTACTGGCTCCTTGTGGATTTGTGTTACTCGATAAGAACCACATTCTCCTTCAATAATAATGAATGTCGACATGAGTTGACTTTTGAACCATACACAAACATTACTACATTTATGTTCAGTAAATTCACAATGTTTATTCTTATATCATTAACAGCTCTAAGTATAAGTGCAAGCAAACAAACTGCGATGAGGTAGGCCTATTCGTTCAGCGACAGGAATTCAGAGAGATGTTCAGATAAATTCAGCCAGATGTTGAGGCCAGAACTTTACTCTTCTTTAAGTCACAACACAGAGAAAGAGAGAGAGATGGAGGGAGAGCGAGAGCGAGACGTGGACTCAGAGGTTAGCCTACTATTTGACATATTTTATCTTGTGGTCTAAAAAGCAAGGAAAATACAATCACGAGGATCCACTTTAATAGACAATATATCGACGCACAGACAGCGCATTAAGCTAACAAAACAACCCTTGCAATATCAACTGGAATTACATGTGTCTATTACTGAGCGTTTTTGTATTTACATTTTTTTAATGGGAAGTGACTGTCACTGGCGAACATGGTTACAGACCCAACAACAATATCCCTCCTCGTGTAGAAAAGCACATGAGCTGATTATAATACACAAAGTAAACAAAACAATGATATGTATCATTCTAACATGACCTAAATGATGAATAAGATACTAATGTGATAGCCATATAAGAAATATAACAATGGAGCTGTATGGCATAACGGGAGGAGGAGCGGATAAGAGGCAAGCCATCATTTCGAATAAGACATGAGCAAGCTGAGACTGATGTAGCCTATATGCCTATTTTTTCATCCACACAATTTAATGCACGCTATGATTCTGGCAAGCACGTACTGTACCTACTCTCCTCCGTCTGTTGGTTGTGAAGGTCGCGGCTTGTCTATATGTGGCGTCTAGCTGAGCCACAACGTTTGATTTCCCCAGTAATCCCAGTTTAACAGCGTTGTCTACTTGTGATGCACAATTTTCATGTTTTGAGACAGTAAGCCACTGCTTCCTTCCAAACCACATTGTTGAATTTGCAATAACCGACTTGTTTTGTAATGTTTATGTAAAATGGTCCAAGAGCACCGAGATGCATGATATTGACATGATCAGTCCAATCAAAGCTACGGGAAATATAACATGAACTGACATCATTTTATCTGTGGCCAATGACCTTGAGCCTTCTTGGATGGGCATTTCTACTGTAAATCTACGTTAACTTCCCAGGTGGACTTGAACTGCCTAGTTCTCCCATAGATTCAGCGGTGATGTAGTGTCCCCATGAGTGACAGAACCCTGAGCCAATCACAGCATAACCAGAGTACGCTCTGTGCTTTCACTGGCTGGCACTCCACCACAGAAAGCACTGTGCTATTCTGAAACAGCTGCGTTATGGAGCTGCCTTACTCAAAGTAAAATACCATGTTTTTATGCTGCTTTAATAACTCAAGGATTTAAAAAAAAATAATTACATTGTTTGCTAAACTGATATGTGACACAAATAAATGCCAGAATTACATGCAAAACAGGCCAACTTGTATTGTTATTATTATTTTTTAAACAGGTGGGGTTGCCACTGGAAAGGGGGCTCTTTCACCACAGCTGATGTCCCTTGAGTGACAGAAGGAGATGCTGTGCTTTGTTTCTACTAGATTCTACACTTTGCACTGGTCTCAAACACACACACGCACACACACACACTCAAACACTCACACACTGGATCTTTTTGGAGGGAATGTACCCGTTTTTATATTTTAACCCCCGCACAGTGCGCAGTGTGCCCTTTTGCTAATACTTACAGCACAGGAACTGGCAAGGAACTGGGACCTTGATGGTTTGAGTGAGTCATGTCCTTTTAAAAAAATGCATTTAATTCCGTTAAAGTCTATCAATTCCTGTCATCCCTCTAAGGTTTTTTAACATGCAGAGAGCGTAGCATGCTTAGTCGCAAGGACAGCTCAGTCCAGCCCAGTCCAGCCCTCTGGCTCGGATCCTTCAGACACCGACCAGACGGGTCGTGAGGAGAGATGTTTTGTCCCTTTAACTCTATTGTCACTTAAAAAAAATATTTTAACACATTGATGAATATTTAAAGCAGATTAATATTTCAACGTGGCACACCACAGTCAGGAGATCAGAAAAAAGATAGAAAAAGCAGCAGAAAAAGTGAAAGAGAGGAGAGAGGAGAGAGAGGGGAGAGAGACGAGAGAGAGGAGAGAGAGTGAAAGAGACATTGAGATGCAGGGAGAGTCACCTCTTCTTCTTCCAACATGCAGTCTCGCTACTCCTCTGCCTCGCCCAGGTCTCTTCTCCTTTCCTCTCCTCTCCTTTCCTTTCCTCTCCTCTCCTCTGATGCATAGTCAGTCAGAGGACAGTATAGTGTGTGAGAGTCCAGTACTGTCACCCAGTGTTGTGTCAGTGGAGTTCTGTTGCGGGAAAGCGCTGAGTCATGATGTGTGTGTGTGGAGAGAAGGAGAATGATGAGTTAGTAGGCGCTGTCAGGGGACGTTCATCTCAAACCCATGAGACGGATCATTGCGAGTTCACACTTGCTCCAGTGACTCAATCCTCTACTCTCCCCTCTACTCCCTCCTTCGCCCTGCAGGCCCAGCCGAGATTCTTCTGCATTTGCAAGACACTCTACACTTCAAGGGGGTTGACGGGTTTGTCGACAAGCTCCAAATCATTTGAGACTAATTCGAGGTCAAAGGTTCACATGGGATGGTCTTCAAACATGAATGAAAGCCATTGGTATCAAACAGTATATGAGCACCGCTGAATGATAAACGCACAAGAAACGCATGAGGAAAAATGCACCCTCAGCAGCCATTCTATAGCGCTTATCTGCAGTTCACCGAGTACGATATGAAGGATTGTCCTCGCAAACCATAAACTCTTAGGAGCCACTCACAGTAATTCAAAACTCATCATCCACAGTGGCTTCATTTTTTCTCCATGCATTAAACTAATTCATCATAGTCTAGGGCCCTATCGGCTTCCTCAAGAAAGGTGCATCATTAAACAATATCTTGTGAGGAAGAGACAGAGGTTTGGCCAGTGATCTGATTAGACTGCTGTCCCTGTAAACCTTATAGGGCTCCAAGCACAAGAGTTCCCTGTTAGAACTCAAGCTTTGTTCCATAAATATGCCATTAGCAAAATGCATAATAGGAAGGACTTTTATATTCCAAACGCTGCTCCCTAATTAACGCTCCTGCACACCTCACAATGATATTTGCATATTAATATGCCGTTAATGCGCCACGGGTGCTGGATAAATAACATCAGATACAAGCGTTCCTCTACTTTTACAGATACCAGCTTTAGAGGAAAAAAATTGAAAGAAATGGAGCATTTATTTGGCGAGCTGCAGTGCAATTTGTAACTATGTTACATTTTAGTGCAATCATGTTTACATTTGCATTGCTTAAAGTTTTTCATTAGCATTTTCAAGTAAGGCTTGTTTTAAAAGGAAATATTCGGAGGGAACTGAAGATCCAAGGTTTAAGTCTGTATATTAAGCCAATTGACATACATTTCCCTTAGAGCCATTCCCAGTGGGCAAAACTGTTGCAATGACATCAATCTGACGTCTTTTATGACAACATTTTGTCTGCTGGGTTCGAGAGTGCAGTATTGAGCTGCATAAAGAGAAAATATCTGACTAGATATACAGGTATAGGATCTTAATTTGATCACTCTTTTGTTGCGGATCATTTTTCTGTACTGCAGGAAATGCAGTTGAGCTTTGTGATTTGCATAAATGTAACACAGGGTTATGTAAACAGCATTGCAATTTTCATGTAGCCTACTTTTTTTTTTTTTAAGATCCACCTTAGAGCTGTAATAAAGTCTGGGATAGATTGCACAATATGAGCCATTGAAGGGAATGCATTGGCACGTAGGAGCATGTGGAGGAGAGTGAGACAGAGGGTGGCGCTGTATTCTGTGTCTATGGAGGGAAGTGTTGGTCTTCAAAGGGTATAGATGAGAGTGTGGTATGAGAAATGGTAACCATGGACATATCTTTTCATGAGGATACAGTATGTTATGTTCTGTTACTGTAAAAGGTCAAACATTATGAGCCCATTTCCCTGACACAGATTAAGCCATGTCCTTGACTAAAAACACTATGGCGATTCCCATTGAGAATGCTTTTCGTCCAGGACTTGGATGTGATTGTGGGAAGTTTGTGATGCTGGGGGGTTAATACAGCTACACAACCGGTGATAAAAACAGAGAGTTAAAAAACATATTAATGTTCAAAATCCATAAACATCAAACACACCAACCCATTTACAGAGATCGAACTACTGAAACACTTGGCACACAAACTGAAAGGTAAAATAATAAGGTATTGATATTCAATCAATCAGCAATAAGAAGAACAAGAACCTGAGTCTTTCATGTCTTTCTTCTCTTCCTTCTTTCTCACCTCTCGTTTTCTCCATCTCTTTCCATCCTCTGCCAGACCAGGCTCAACTAAGCTTAAAAAAAAGGAAATTATCCTCCTCACTAAAGCCTGTGAAATCCACATGTCAAGCTGAGCTGAGCTGAACGCTACGGCCTAGACAGGACACTATGGTGACAAGTGTTCTTTTGACCGGAAAACAATATGACCGTGTGTAACAGTAACATTAACTAGTATAGAGAAACGCCAGACCAGCCTGGGTTAGCTGGGGAGGATAATATGCCTGTCTAAATTCTTAATAACTTATCTCTTCTTCTCCCACTCACGCAAACTCTCTCTTTCCTACTCTTTTGCTCTCTCACTATCTCTTGCTTTCTCTCTCACTATCTCTTTCTTTCTCTCCGCACTCTCTCTCTATCTCCGCACTCTCTCTCAGGCAGGCTTTTCTCTCTCTCTTCGTCTCATCTCACTATACTGCTAGTCTCTGGGTTTCCTTTTCTCTTTAATACCCTTTTCAGATGTGGGAGCTGCATTCAGTTTTGGGATGATTCCTTTTCTTTGAGTCTCTTGCCTTCTCCCTCTCTCGCTATGTTTCTCTTAGATCTCAGCAGGGACCTGGCAGGCCCAACTTCTACAGTGTTCTCTCTCTCTCCCCCTCTCTCCCTCTCCCTCTCCTCTCTCTCTCCACTGCTCCTGTGTTTTTTCTCATGATTTTTACATTTACAACTAAGAGACATGGATTTCCATTTCATAGTAATCCTCCAGTGCTCGTCTGCCTTTTATTAATCTTACTGTAAACTGTGAAATCCTGTTTGTTAATTGATTGATTTCAATTCAAATTTCAAACAGCAATGGGGTGATTAAGCAGTATCTGTGACTTTACCTGTGTGTGTGTGTGGCTCTATCTTTTTTAAGAGTCTTCTGCATTTTTGTTCATGTGTCAGTGAATATATGTGAGTGTGTAGGTGAATGTGTGTGAGTGTGGAATGCCCGACTTCCTAAGTGTTACGTGCCATTGCTTGATAATCACAGAGACTGCCACATGGATGTCGTAATCCTGCTGAGCCAATAGGGACGAGATTTGAAATGACAGTGAACCGTACGTTACCGTAGGACACACATATCCTGCATATAGAATACACACATCCAACATATAGGAAACACACATCCCTATTTAATACATGCGCATTATCATGCGCACATGCACACTCAAAACACACGTGCAGACACACACACTCTAAAGCCATGTCATACCTGTATATGATGCAGGCACAGTCTCTACACGTACCACAGTTCTCTATGTCTTGGCCTGTCCGGTAGGAGTGTCTCCTGGAGGGGAAAAACAGATGACATCATCACCACGGGATCATAGTATCCGTCACCTTGGCTTGAGTCACAGCATCAGGAGAGACCATGATGTGACAGTAGTGCGTGCGTGTGTGTATAAGAGAGAGAGTATGGGATTAGAAATAAGCAGGATCTCAGTTTTACCATCCCTAGCTAGGTTTCATCACTTCCTCTGAGAAGTAGCTAGCTCTTATTTTTTTAATCATGATGAAGTGTTGCCTCAGTCCCATGATTCTCCTCCAACTAACTCCTCATCTAGAATCCCACTCCTGATCATTACTTATGAATGATTTCCCTCAACTGACTCCCTGATGGTTACACAAAAAATGACTCACTTTATCTTCAGGGACAAAATAATGCTGATGAGGGAAAAGTCAAGTCTGAATTCCTTAAATGTAGATCTCAGAACAAGAGCCCTTATGAGAGAAGATTCCGTGCTTCTACAGGCTTTAAAGACTAGTAGAAACGTATTTAAACCTTTTGGGGCTAGGGGGCAGTATTTGCACGGCCGGATAAAAAACGTACCCGATTTAATCTGGTTACTACTCCTGCCCAGTAACTAGAATATGCATATAATTGTTTGATTTGGATAGAAAACACCCTAAAGTTTCTAAAACTGTTTGAATGGTGTCTGTGAGTATAACAGAACTCATTTGGCAGGCCAAAACCTGAGAAGATTCCAAACAGGAAGCGCTCTCTGACCATTTCATGGCCTTCTTGATCATCTCTAACCAAAACAGGGGATCTCTGGCATGACGTGACATTTTCTAACGCTCCCATAGGCTCTCAGAAGGCGCCAGAAAGCTGAATCGTGGCTTTGCAGGCCCTGGCTGAAAAACATTAGCGCATTTTGTAAGTGGTCGATCAGAGGACAATGAGACTGGGGTGCGCGTGCCCGAGCTGACACCATGTTTACTTTCTCTCTCTTTGAACGAAAACAACCACTCCCGGTCGGAATATTATCGCCTTTTTACAAGAAAAATGGCATAAAAATAGATTTTAAACAGCAGTTGACATGCTTCGAAGTACGGTAATGGAATATTTAGAATTTTTTTGTCAAGAAACGCGTCGGGCGCGTCACCCTTATTTACCCTTCGGATAGTGTCTTGAACGCACGAACAAAACGGCGCTATTTGGATATAACTATGGATTATTTGGGACCAAACCAACATTTGTTATTGAAGTAGAAGTCCTGGGAGTGCATTCTGACGAAGAACAGCAAAGGTAATAACATTTTTCTTATTGTAAATCTGACTTTGGTGAGGGCTAAACTTGGTGGGTGTCTAAATAGCTAGCCCTGTGATGCCGGGCTATCTACTTAGAATATTGCAAAATGTGCTTTCACCGAAAAGCTATTCTAAAATCGGACATAGCGAGTGCATATAGGAGTTCTGTATCTATAATTCTTAAAATAATTGTTATGTTTTTTGTGAACGTTTATCGTGAGTAATTTAGTAAATTCACCGGAAGTGTTCGGTGGGAATGCTAGTCACATGCTAGTCACATGCTAATGTAAAAAGCTGTTTTTTGATATAAATATGAACTTGATTGAACAAAACGCATGTATTGTATAACATAATGTCCTAGGTGTGTCATCTGATGAATATCATCAAAGGTTAGTGCTGCATTTAGCTGTGGTTTGGGTTTATGTGACATTATATGCTAGCTTGAAAAATGGGTGTCTGATTATTTCTGGCTGGGTACTTTGCTGACATAATCTAATGTTTTGCTTTCGTTGTAAAGCCTTTTTGAAATCGGACAGTGTGGTTAGATCAACGAGAGTCTTGTCTTTAAAATGGTGTAAAATAGTCATATGTTTGAGAAATTGAAGTAATAGCATTTCTAAGGTATTTGAATATCGCGCCACAGGATTACACTGGCTGTTGAGTAGGTGGGACGATTTGGTGCCACCTACCCTAGAGAGGTTAACATCTCTGGAGAGACCTGAAAATAGCTGTTTAGCAACGCTCCCCATCCAACCTGACAGAGTTTGAGAGGATGTGTAGAGAAGAATTGGAGAAACTCCCCAAATACAGGTTTGCCAAGCTTGTAGCCTCATACCCAAGAAGACTCGAGGCTGTAATCACTGCCAAAGGTGCTTCAACAAATTACTGAGTAAAGGGTCTGAATACTTATAAAATGTGATATTTCAGTTTGTTATTTTTAATACATTTGCAAAAATGTCTACAAACCATGTTTTTGCTTTGTCATTACGGGGTATTGTGTAGATTGAGGGGGAGAGTCCCAACTAGCCCATAGAGGTTAACTTGAAAGATAGGTCAAGACTGTACAGTCCGAGTGATATACAGAGTCATATACACCCAGGGCCAAATCTGGCTGCAATGATGTCTTTCACTATGTCCTTTTGATGTCATGGAGAGGTTGTATACTGGTTGTATAATAAGGACGATTTGTAAACGTCTGTTTAGCAACCAAAAAAATGAATCAAACTTTTCGGGTAGCCTTCCACAAGCTTCCCACAATAAGTTGGGTGAATTTTGGCCCATTCCTCCTGACAGAGCTGGTGTAGCTGAGCCAGGCTTGTAGGCCTCCTTGCTCGCACACGCTTTTTCAGTTCTGCTGACAAATTTTCTATGGGATTGAGGTCAAGGCTTTGTGATGGCTACTTGTCCTTAAGCCATTTAGCCACAACTTTGGAAGTATGCTTGGGGTCATTGTCCATTTGGAAGACCCATTTGCGACCAAGCTTTAACTTCCTGACTGATGTCTTGAGATGTTGCTTCAATATTTCCACATAATTTTCCACCCTCATGATGCCATCTATTTTGTGAAGTGCACCAGTCCCTCCTGCAGCAAAGCACCCCCACAACATGATGCTGCCACCCCCGTGCTTCACGGTTGGGATGGTGTTCTTCGGCTTGCAAGCCTCCCCCTTTTTCCTCCAAACATGATGATGGTCATTATGGCCAAACAGTTATATTTTTGTTTCATCAGACCAGAGGAGATTTCTCCAAAAAGTGCGATCTTTGTCCCCATGTGCAGTTGCAAAAAGTAGTCTTGCTTTTTTATGGCGGTTTTGGAGCAGTGGCTTCTTCCTTGCTGAGCGGCCTATCAGGTTATGTTGATATTGGACTCGTTTTACTGTGGATATAGATACGTTTCCTCCAGCATCTTTACAAGGTCCCTTGCTGTTGTTCTGGGATTGACTTGCACTTTTCACACCAAAGTACGTTCATCTCTAGGAGACAGAACGCGTCTCCTTCCTGAGTGATATGACGGCTGCGTGGTCCCATGGTGTTTATACTTGTGTACTATTGTTTGTACTAAAGAAAATATGTGGACAGAACTGAAAAAGTGTGTGTGAGCAAGGAGGCCTACAAACCCAGTTACACCAGCTCTGTCAGGAGGAATGGGCCAAAATTTACCCAACTTATAGTGTGAAGCTTGTGGAAGGCTACCCAAAACGTTTCACCCAAGTTAAACAATTTAAAGGCAATGCTACCAAATACTAATTGAGTGTATGTAAACTTCTGACCCACTGGGAATGTGATGAAAGAACTAAAAGCTGAAATAAATCATTATTCTACTATTATTCTGACATTTCACATTCTTAAAAGAAAGTGGTGATACTAAATGGCCTAAGACAGGGTATTTTTACTAGGATTAAATGTCAGGAATTGTGAAAAACTGAGTTTAAATGTATTTGGTTAAGGTGTATGTTAACTTCCGACTTCAACTGTATATACACTGTGCCTTAAAAAAGTAGTCATACCCCTTGACTTATTCCACATTTAGTTACATCCTGAAATCAAAATGAATTAAATGAATTCTTTTCTCACCCATATACTCAAAATACCCCATAATAACAAAAGTGAAAACATGGTTTTAGAAATGTTTGCGAATTTATTGAAAATTAAACAGAGAAAAATCTAATGTACATAAGTATTCACAGACTCAATACATGTTAAAATCTCCTTTGGCAGTGATTAAAGCTGTGAGTCTTTCTGGGTAAGTTTCTAAGAGCTTTGCACACCAGGATTGTACAATATTTGCACATTATTGTTTTGTAAATTATTTGAGCTAAGTCAAGTTGGTTGTTGATCATTGCTAGATAGACATTAAGTTGGTTGTTGATCATTGCTAGACAAACATTTTCAAGTCTTGACATAGATTTTCAAGACGATTTAAGTCAAAACTGTAACTAGGCCACTCAATGTTGTCTAGGTAAGCAACATCTAGGTATATTTGGCCTTGTGTTTTAGTTTATTGTCCTGCTGAATGGTGAATTTGTCGCCTAGTGTCTGATGGAAGGAAGACTGAAGCAGGTTTTCCTTTAGGATTTTACCTGTGCTTAGCTGTACTTAGTTTATTTTTATCCTAAAAAAACTCCCTAGTCCTTGCCAATGACAAGCATACCCATAACATGATGCAGCCACCACCATGCTTGAAAATACAAAGAGTTGTACTCTGTTGTGTTGGATTTGCCCCAAATTAAACACTTTGTATTCAGGACATATATTTCTTTGCCACACTTTTGAAGTTATACTTCTAGGGCTTTATTGCAAACAGGACGCATGTTTTGGAATATTTTTGAATTTGTAAAATTGTCTAAGAACATAAATTCCATTTTGACATTATGGGGTATTTTGTGTTGGCCAGTAACACAAAATCTATTTTAAATTCAGGCTGTAATACAAGAAAAGTATGAAAAAGTCAAGGGGTGTGAATACTTTGTGATGGCACTGATCTCGTACAACGCTGTGTATTACTCCCTTCACAGAACAGCTCAAACTGGCTCTAACCAGAATAGAAAGAGGAGTGGAAGGCCCCGGAATAGACTGACGAGTTTCAAAGAAAGTTCTTTGTTTTTGGCCATTTTGAGCCTGTAATCAAACCCACAAATGCTGATGCTTCAGACACTCAACTAGTCCAAAGAAGACCAGTTTAATTGCTTCTTTAACTAGCACAACAGTTTTCAGCTGTGCTAACATAATTGCAAAAGGTTTTTCTAATGATCAATTAGCCTTTTAAAATGATAAACTTGGATTAGCTAACACAACGTGCCATTGGAACACAGGAGTGATGGTTGCTGATAATGGGCCTCTGTGCGCCTATGTAGATATTCCATCAAAAATCTGCTGTTTCCATCTACAATAGTCATTTACAACATTAGCAATGTCTACATTGTACTTCGGATCAATTTGATGTTATTTTAATGGACAAAAAATGTGCTTTTCTTTCAAAAATAAGGAAATTTCTAAGTGACCCCAAACTTTTGAACGGTAGTGTATGTATTAATTTGTGTATGTTCATTACCCATTTTGTAATGTTATGAATTTACAAAACTTACAATACTTTACAAAACTTACAATATGTTACGATTTACAAAACCTTAGGGGTTAGGGTTAAGTTTAGGATTTGGTTATCAGCTAAAATGCAAAAGTTTTCCGTGATGAGATTCGATCTTGAAACCTTTGGGTTGCTATACATTTGCCTTATACAAATTCTAGCTTGGTGACTAACGTTAGCTAGGCTAGGGGTTACAGTTAAGGGTTAGGGTTAGGGTTACGGTTAAGGGTTAAGGTTAAAGTTAAGTTTTGGAGTTAGGTTAAACGGTTTGGGTTAGGGGAAGGGTTAACGTTCATTTGAGTGTCCTGGATTTACATTTACTATGTTACGTCTCGTCTATGAGACCAGGCTGAAATATGTTATCCCACCCAGGCGTTCACATTCGCAACCACATTACATTGGTGATTACACCGTTCATGATTACAGACTTTTTCCTCCATAGACCACATGGATGTCTTCTCTCCAGGAGTTTCTCCCCCTCCTCTGATCTACCATGTTGGTATGATACCGACGGTGGAAAAATCCGTAAATAGCTTAGAAATGTGGGAAGTAGATTAATTAAAGTGCTGATGGGAATCATAAAGGGTTTACACTAAGAGCCTGTGCCGCAACTAAACCCAATGCCTGCACCCACATGACCTCATCATCAGCACTGATTGCTATTGCCGCCCGTTGCAATGAGGAAATTATATAGAAATGAGGTGTAGCCCCCCCCCCCAAAAATAAAAAATTAATACAAATAAATAAATAAATAAATAATGCGTATTAATTTCTCATTTGAAGTTTTGGAAATTTGGGTGGGAATATGGAAAAAGTTTTGACTTGTTGTTGACGTGGTGGATTTCACCATTTGGATTTAATCTCTCTCTCTCTCTCGCTCGCTCGCTGTCTCTCTCTCTTTCTTTCATCTGGCATCTCCTTCTCACACCCTCCCTGCTTCTCCTCTCCTCATTTTTACCAAATGTACATTTCATTCTGTCCGCCCAGCACAGCCTTGATGCCAAAGTATTTACAGCCTCACCATGCTGGGGTTGGCCTATAAATAGATGGGCGGTAGAACAGGAAAGCTCAAACAAAACAAACGTCCATCTGTAATATGAATAACACAACACATGCTGGATTATAACAGGGCTGCATGCTGTTGGTTTTTCTATCATCATCCGAGGAGTGACAACTACCAACAATAACCCTCGATTTGATTCCAGAATGAGAAAGAAAATGTTGTCGTGCCAAGCTATGATCACATGGTATACTCTGGGGCTGATTCATTTTCACATTGGACAAATCTTTCCACAAACAATAACCTCTCGAAGCAGAGCTAAGACCATTTATGTGTGACATTTACTTTCTTGTCCTTTGTGTTTCTGTGCTTCTAGGCATTCCTTTATTCTTATCCTTACCTTATCTTTTCTATAATTCCACTAACCATTCTTCAGTTTTCTCAATTTTTCCTCCTCTTTCTTAAAAGTAACCAATTAAATAACATTTTTGTTCTCAGAATTCTGTTAGGCTTATATAATTGCAGTAGCGATGAGTGGGTAAAATCACTGGGGAAGCCAAGTCTGGAAAAAATATCCATATGACAACCTACAGTATGTGTTGTGATAATTGCGTTGTTCGCTCTATAACCTGTTAGTTCATATGCCTTGCCACGGTGATATACAGGTCTAAGGCCGAGACAATAAGAAGACACAGTGGCAAAATAAATTCAACCACACCTGTGCTTTATCACAAAACCGGAGAGCAACATCTGCCCGGTGAAGTCCACAAAGCATGTTGCATGTAACAACCAGTTAGATGACCTACAGTATGGTCAAGCAAGTTAATGTTTCCGACATTTTCGGACTACTAAAATCTATTCATTTAGAACCACAGAGAGTTCGCAAAGAAAACAAGAGCTGTCTCCACTATTCCAGCACCATTTCAACATCATCAAATTACCTATACTTCGTCTAATACAGTGACAACTAAAATACCCAAAAACGATTTGGTCCAATCAATGTAAGCTAAAAATTATGTGGCTGTCCATGGTACTGATTTCTCTGTCTGTGTCTGTGTGTGTGTGTATATGTGTGTGCCTGTGTGTGTGCACATAGAGAAATGCCAATGCCATCCTCCTCTCTTTCATGCTGCCAAAACGGTCTATGACTCTGTCATACAGTACACGCTTTTAGTTTTTTTGTCCTAGTTACCTGGTTAAAATTCTTGCTCGGTAGCCTAACTTCCTTTCATGGGCAACGATGAGCCAGCTAGTTAACATTAGCCTACTACATCTAGCTACATATTGAACTTCCATCATCTCAGGCAAGGGGCACAATGAATTTATGGTTGGATCAGAGTCACCGTTATAATCATTGGCCATTACGAAGAATTAAATAACACCACAAGTCCAAAACCCTATCTCCATCTATGGCTAATGCAGGAATGACCAATTTTAGCTAGCTAGCTAGCCACCAGAGGACAACAACACAATGAGATGCAACAATTCAAGTTTTTGATGTGATTGATGTGAAAAAAATCCAAACTGGCTTCCCTTGACATTTATTGGGGGGTGAGCCAGGGCCATTTACAGTTGAGCTCGCTCAGTTTAGTTCAACGCTGATAGGCTTTTATTTGATACTTTTTGGAACAAAGCAGGCCAAATGCTCACTGGCTTCCCTTGCATTCAATGCCATGGGCGACAACAATATAATACTATTTTCCAGACAGCATCAGATAGATGGGCTACACATACAGGAACAGAGGGCCGCTGTTTTGCTCGCTCGGATGCTTTCTCCCGTGAGATATATTCAGCATCTTGTGAATTGAATGAAAATTATGACGAAATATCAATTATTTTCTTGGTCCATTTTTTGGGGGAAGCATGGCTTATACACGCGACTGTATAATTATAATATTGTCCCCAAGCAGGCATTATGTATGGTCTTGAGTTTTCATGGTCATCGCCCTTTAATTTTAATTTGTCAGGTCATATTCAGAGAACTAATTGGGAACAAAAAGGTAATTGCCGATGATCTGTGTTGGCTCAGTGGGACTCACTCACCCATCTCTCTCAGCCTCCTTCTTCTCCAGGTCCTGAATAACGTCCAGCAGTACCTTGATGGTATTCTGGCTGGTCTCCAAGACCCCTTCCAGGCTGTGCAGCTGGGTCTGCAGGCTGCGGATGTCGTGCAGGGGCCCGTTGGGACCCATCAGTTTCTCTGCCACCCAGGTGGGATCCAGTTTACTCCTGGTCCCTGACACCAGCCCCCCCAGGATCTCCTGCACCTGCCTCAGTGTGTCTGCCTGGATGGAGGTCAGGGGCCCGGCCGAGGAGCCCCCTCCAGAGCCAGAGCAGCCCCGAGCCCCGGAGAGGTACTGGCCGGGGGGGAAAGCGTGCTGGCTGTTGGGGGTGTTGGGCCCAGAGCAGAGCATCTTATGGAGGGCACCAATCTGAGCCCCCAGCTGAGCCTGAGCCTGGCCCAGGCAGGTGGGTCTGGGGATTGCCTTGGTTGGTGAGGAACCCTGGTCCCTCTGGTTCCCCTTCAGAGGGACCTCCGGGGGTGTTTGAGCTTTGTGTTTCAGAGAACCGGCTCGGGGATAGTGCACAGGTGACCCTGATCTCCCTGACTTCTCCTTCTCACTCGCTCGCCTGAGCAGGGGCGCCCGGTGACCTGGGCCTGAGGTGCAGCTCACCCCCTCTTTGCGTGGGGTGTATGGGGGAGGTGGCGGGGGTGGCGGTGGAAGTATCCTTCTCTCCCCTCTACACTCCCACTCTATCACCCTCCTGTCCTGAGTGATGCAGTGTTGGGCCTGAGGTGGGGGGGTGTAGGGGGGTGCAGGCCGAAATGTGGAAGCATAGAGGGGCACAGTTTTTGTGGGAGTGGCGCAAGATGGACCCGTTGGAAGTGTATGGTAGGATTTTACCATTGGAGGTGGGGAGTTGCAGCTTTTTACGATGGGAGAGTGAGAGGAGCAGTATTTTATGGTTTGGATTTGAATGTGGGCGGAGTAGGAAGGAACTACTGGAGGTTGGGAGGAGCAGGGTGGTATGGTCTGACATGGGGGGTTCCCAGGTGGTATGGTCTGACATAGGGGGTTCCCAGGTGGTATGGTCTGACATAGGGGGTTCCCAGGTGGTACGGTCTGACATGGAGGGTTCCCAGGGGGTATGGTCTGACATAGGGGGTTCCCAGGTGGTATGGTCTGACATAGGGGGTTCCCAGGTGGTATGGTCTGACATGGGGGGTTCCCAGGTGGTACGGTCTGACATGGAGGGTTCCCAGGGGGTATGGTCTGACATAGGGGGTTCCCAGGTGGTATGGTCTGACATAGGGGGTTCCCAGGTGGTATGGTCTGACATAGGGGGTTCCCAGGTGGTATGGTCTGACATAGGGGGTTCCCAGGTGGTATGGTCTGACATGGAGGGTTCCCAGGGGGTACGGTCTGACATAGGGGGTTCCCAGGTGGTATGGTCTGACATGGGGGGTTCCCAGGTGGTATGGTCTGACATGGGGGGTTCCCAGGTGGTATGGTCTGACATGGGGGGTTCCCAGGTGGTATGGTCTGACATGGGGGGTTCCCAGGGGGCATGGTCTGACATGGAGGGTTCCCAGGGGGTATGGTCTGACATGGAGGGTTCCCAGGGGGTATGGTCTGACATAGGGGGTTCCCAGGTGGTATGGTCTGACATGGGGGGTTCCCAGGTGGTATGGTCTGAATTAAGGAGATGTAGGGAAGGGCGGTTTGGGTTGTTGGGTGGCACGATGTCACAGTTGGAGGTGGAGAGGTGCAGTAGATTAATGCTTTATTTAAGGAGGAACAGGGTGGGGCAGTTTGTGTTAGGATGGTGCAGGGGGCTATAGTTGGAGTTGGGGTGGTGTGGCAAGTTGGGGCTGAGTAGGGGGCTATCGTTGGAGTTGGAGTCGGGGTGGTGGAGAAAGTTGGAGCTGAGTAAGGGGCTATCGTCGGTGTCGGGGTGGTGGAGAAAGTTGGAGCTGAGTAGGGGGCTATCGTCGGAGTTGGAGTCAGAGTGGTGGAGAAAGTTGGGGCTGAGTAGGGTGCTATCGTTGGAGTCGGGGTGGTGGGGCAAGTTGGGGCTGAGTAGGGGGCTATCGTTGGAGTTGTAGTGGGGCAAAATTGGGCAGTGTAGGGGGCTAGAACATGAGTTTGTTTTGGGTCGAGGCAATTTGGGGCTGTGTCCGGATCTATCAATGGAGTTGGTGGTTGGGTGGGCCAATTTGGAATTGAGGCTTTGGTTGTAGTTGTGGTGGTGCATGTTGGTTTGATTTGAATCAGGGAAGTACAGGGGGGAACAGGTTCAGTTTTTGTAGTGTGATGTGGAATGGTTTGAGCTTTAGATGGAAACACAGTCGGAGGAAGCACATATTTTCTGGGGGGAGATGTACAGGTGGACTCATTCTGGGAGACGCAAGGCAGAACCACCAGTGGGGGAATTTCACAACGTGGATGGGTGGAGGCTAGCACAGTTTTAGGTAAGGAGGCATAGTGAAGCACAGTCTGAGTTTGGGAGGTGGAGGGTCCCACAGTAGGAGGTGAGGAGATGGAGGGTCTCACAGTCGAGGGAGGTGGGAAGGTGGAGGGACGGTCAGTTTGTGTTTGGGTGGTGCAGGCCTGCACAGTTGATGGAGGTGGGGAGGTGGAGGGTTCCACAGTCGAGGGAGGTGGGCAGGTGGAGGGTCCCACAGTCGAGGGAGGTGGCCAGGTGGAGGGACTGTCAGTTTGTGTGTGGGTAGTGCAGGCCTGCACAGTCGATGGAGGTGGGGAGGTGGAGGGTCCCACAGTCGAGGGAGGTGGGGAGGTAGAGGGTCCCACAGTTGAGGGAGGTGGGCAGGTGGAGGGTCCCACAGTCGAGGGAGGTGGGCAGGTGGAGGGACTGTCAGTTTGTGTGTGGGTAGTGCAGGCCTGCACAGTCGATGGAGGTGGGGAGGTGGAGGGTTCCACAGTCGAGGGAGGTGGGGAGGTGGAGGGTCCCACAGTTGAGGGAGGTGGGGAGGTAGAGGGGCCCACAGTTGAGGGAGGTGGGCAGGTGGAGGGTCCCACAGTCGAGGGAGGTGGGCAGGTGCAGGGCTGCACTGTCAAGGGAGGTGGGGTGTTAGGAGGGGAGACACAGGGACTGTCTGTCTGCGTTGGAGTGGTACAGTAGGACACCTCCCTTCCTGGGTCACTGATAGCATTGTTTATGCGCCTTCTCCTTCTCACTTGGGACAGAGTTGCACTCCCCTGGCATTTAGGAGGGGAAAAACAAGAAGAGTTATGCCAGGAAGAGTCTATGTGATTCTCAACAGCAAGGAAGCTTGCGTTAGCCTCACTAGTCCTGAGGCACTGGGTTTGGTCCACCAATCCCTGCTTAGCCTTAAACCCAGGGCCGTTTCCATCTCTGGATGCAGGCTCTGAAAGGTAGTTGTGGGTAGTGTAGTACTCATCATGTTCGTTGTCCTCTTTGTCGTCCCCATCCACCCCCACTGAGTCCCCCACGCTGCGGACATTTGAGAGCACGGAGGGCTTGGGCTTCTGGAGGCGGGGGGAGGTCTGGATGGCCATGCTAGTGCACTGCCTCCGGGAGAGGGGCAGCGTAAGTGAGCACGGCAGTGGGGGTGATGGTGGTGGTGCCCAGCAGCGGCGTGTGGGCCCTGGGGTGAGTGGGTGAGGGGGCGCCCGGGCCAAAAACGCCGCCACCACCTCAATGGTGTCTGCCATGTCCCCTCGGACTGCCCCCACCACCGAGGCCTCCGTAAGCCATCCTTGGGGGGCCATGGGGCTTGTGGGGCTGTTCTTCCGGAAGGGGTGGGGGCTGTCACACTCAGCGGCAGTCCTCTGGTAACTCTTGGCTCCAGTGGTCCCGCTGCCTAGTCCATCCTCCAGGTCTTTGAAGCGGACCTGTTGGGTACGGTTGCGGCGGCGCTTTAAGTGGCTCTCGATATCCGGCGAGTCGCGGTTGAGTAGCACTGAGCGCACTGTCATAGCGCCAGGCAGCTTGTCGGTGGTCTTGCTGTTGGTGTGTTGGCCAGTGACCAAGTGATTAGTCTCTTTGCTCACCATGTCTCCTGTGGCGTCTTGTTCTTCCCCCCGACATCCACAGTCTCTGCAGGCCGTTTGATGTGATGAAATCCTCTGTCAGAGAGTAATTATATTCTATCTAGCTCAATGCAATTTGTCTGTTGACTATTATTTATTCTCTATAACAATGGATTATCGGTATTATCGGATTTGTTGAGCTGGAGTGCCATCAACAAGCAGATCTGGGGAGACAGCTGTAGCTTGTTGGTTTGAGTGGTCATGGAGATGATTGGAAATAACTGTCACACTGCAGTGCCGTTTGTCCTGTCATCCCCCTTCTGCAGCACTCCAAATGACTAGTCCTTCCTCAGGTGTGTGTGTGTGTGTGTGTGTGTGTGTGTGTGTGTGTGTTGCTCTGGATATCTGACTTCCTGAGAGATGTAACCAAAGCCAGATGGTCTGTACTTTGCTCAAACTACAGATAGAGAGAACTGTATCCTGGACTTCATAAAATAAGTCTTCAGGGTGAACCGGATTCTCATAGTCCACAGAACTTCATTTATTTATGGTAATAGTCCACATAGAGTCCTGATTTCCTTATAGATCTGTTCTATATGGCCACATTAAATGTATAATTGATATCAGCACGTTAAACATGGGAGCAAGAGCCAACTTAAAGCATGGCTCAGATCTCCCTCATACAAAATCTGCCAACCCACTATTGTCCCACGGGGCTGGAGGGAGATTGGATTGCTAAGGAGTGGGATAACGTTGTGTGACTCCCCATAATGTTCTATCTTCCTCTTTCGCTTTCTCACGTTTTCTCTCTCTCTTTCTCTCTCTTTTTTTCTCTTCCAATACCTCTTCTCAGTGACTCATCTTCCACTCATTTTGCTGGATAACAGGATAGCCCAGGTTCCTGAGGTGACCAGAGAAAGAGAGAGAGAGAGACAGACAAGAGATAAGACAAGAGATGAGACAAGATAAGCAATCAGCGCCCCCTCCACCCCCAGGCATTTAGGCATTTACCTTATCTAGAGAGAGAGAGAGAGAGAGAGAGAGAGAGAGAGCAATAGAGAGAGAGAGAGAGAGAGCAGATGAGCTCCTGCATTTTTCAGCATGTTTTTACAAAAATATAGATTTAGAGTTAGATAAACTTGGATTTTTCCACAAGGACATATACAGGATAGTACCCTCCACAACATAACATTCACTCCAAATCAAAACTCCAAACCTACAACCTGATTTTGGACGACATTTCCTGGAAGGATTCCTACTACCAAAGATTCTTATTTCCAAGCTTCACAGCAAATGCTCTGGCAAACAAACAACAGTAACCTAAAAACACTATCCAACCTGGAACTGAGTAAGTAATGTTTAGTCTGAAGCTACTTTCAAAAACAAGAAAAAAAATACATTACAATGTTATATTTTGCTTTATAAGGACTGAATGCTAAGTTAAAGCTACCAAGCTTGCTAGGACAGAACAGATCCGTCTGCAACTTCAATTAGCACTGAGGTGTGAAGTGAGAGGTGTGAAAGCCCTTGAGCCCAACAATGACAGGAGAGTTTCACAGCCTCCCCCATCCAAATGCAGAGGTCTTTGAAGCCCCCTCCCTCTGTTCAGAGATCATTACAATACAGTACTGTCTGGATGTAAAAAATAAATGATACGGCACGAAAATAAAACAAAAAGAAGCTCCTTATGGAAAATCAAGAGACACTTTTTTCTGACTATTATTAAAATGGGAACATAAGCAACCTCATCTTCCACACAGATCATCCCCTGTGCAGTGCTATATTAACACACTACCCCTTTGTTAACCTCACTAGGAGGTGTGGGACGCTAGCGTGTGGGACGCTGGCCAACATCCAGTGAAATTGCAGAGCGCCAAATTCAAAAACAGAAATACTCATTATAGAAATTCATGAAACATACAAGTGTTATACATGTGTTTAAAGATAAACTTCTTGTTAATCCAACCACGGTGTCAGATTTCAAAAAGGCTTTATGGCGAAAGCAAACCATGCGATTATCTGAGAACAGCGCCCAGCAGACAAATCATTACAAACAGTTTGCAGCCAAGAAGAAGAGTAACAAAAGTCAGAAATAGCGATAAAATGTATCACTTACCTTTGATGATCTTCATATGGTTGCACTCCATGTTACACAATAAATGTTCATTTTGTTTGATAATGTCCCTCTTTATGTCCAAAAACCTCAGTTTTGTTGGTGCTTTTTGTTCAGCAATCCATTGGAACAAAGTGCAGTCACAAAAGACAGACGAAAAATCTAAAAAGTACAGTAGAAGTTTGTAGAAACATGTCAAACGATGTTTAAAATCAATCCTCAGGTTGTTTTTGTCATAAATAATAAATAATATTTCAACCAGACAAAAGCTTCATCAATAGAAAAGAAGAAACAAGAAAGGCGCACTCCCGATCGCGCTCTGGACTCATGTCTGGAAATTTCCACTGTCCACTCAATGAAAGTGCTGTATCTCCCTCATTTTTCAGAGTAAAAGCCTGAAACAATGCCTAAAGACTGGCCACATGTAGAAGAAGCCATAGAGATCGTGAACTGGGTCCTAAGTCTTTATATGGTGGATAGGCTTTCAATGGAAAAACAGCCTTTCAAAATAATAGTACTTCCTGGATGGATTTTCCTCAGGTTTTCACCTGCCATATCAGTTCTGTTATACTCACAGACATTATTTTAACGGTTTTGGAAACTTTAGAGTGTTTTCTATCCACATCTACCAATTATATGCATATCCTAGCTTCTGGGCCTGAGTAGCAGGCAGTTTAATTTGGGCATGCTTTGCCCCCCCCCCCCAAAAAAAATCAGAATGCTGCCCCCCTACCCTAGTGAAGTTAAGGGGGGGGGGGGGGGGGGTAGCGATGGGTGGTAACTTAGGATATTAGACAATGAGGACTCTGAGTCAGCCAGTGTCAACCTGTGCAAGTCTGGAACAGTAATGGTACAGGGCAACCCAAAACAGTTTCAGCTGGACTTTCACATAATCAAAGAGATAGCTCAGCAGGATAAGCTCTCTCTTGAGAAAGATACCCCCACCCCGAGCGTATCAGACCAGACCTCTTTGTTATACAACCCCACAGATGAACAACCCCAAGCGGAAAGTCAACCTCCCATCACAGAGTACTACTCCCTCATTGAAATGAAGGATACATTCACCCAGTTGGAGGTAAGGCAGGTGGAGCTGGAACAGCAGGTGAACACACTCCAGTCAGCACAAAAGATTGTCCAGCTCAACACCACCCCCTCAACCAGACCTGGAGTGCTGGAGGTGGGGCGAGACATATCTGCACTCTGGACTGTGGTGAGACAACATCAACAGGAGAAAGAGCAAGAGCAGGAGAAGAACAGAGCACTAGAGGAGAAGGTGAAAGTGCTCGAGGAGAAGGTGTGAATGATGATGTGTGACAGAGAACAACCCATTACAGAGTTGGCTACCCCCGCAGAGAAGCCAGCAGAACAGCCCACCTCAGACCCTGACCATAGCCTCGGCATCACAGCAGGACAGACAAATGAAGAAACCAAAGCCCAGGGCAACCCACCCTCTCTGAGCATCCCTCCGTCAGCCACCCTGATAGCCCTCCTGACAACCCCTGCACACCCACTGAGTACATACACAAGCCACAGATTGAACTCCTTATGGACTCATATTGGAAATTTATACAAGAAAATAGACTTTTTCCCAAACACACAATGTCTAAACTCTGGTGTCCAAACACCAAGCGCACCCTAGAACTTTCTGTCTGAGGACCAACTAAGGTCACCCAGCCACATAATAATACACACAGGCACAAACAACCTGAGAACACAACAGGAAAGGGTGACTACAGCATTCAAGAAAGAGATTAAAAAAGCTTCTTCTACTTTCCCAAAAGCACAAGTGGTTATCTCCACCCTGCTTCTTCGAAAAGACTTCCAACCTGCTACCATACAGCGGGTAAATGCAAGTATTTCCTGTGACTGCACCTCAAAACCAGATGTCTACCTGGCCCACCACTCCACCCTGGACTTGAATAGCCTTTACGACCAAGTTCACCTATACAAGGCAGCAGTGCCCACCTTCGCCTTGACCCTAAAGGACCTACATCCACACCCCCACACCAAACCAATCAACCCCCCCCCCCCGAAGTCAACCATGCCTACACCCAATTTAGGCTCCCTCAGATCAGACCAATACCCCTCCTGCCCACCCCATGCCCCCCCCACTCCCGCGAAGAGGGCTTCAACATGAAAGTCACACATAAGCCCAGGCCGTGAGCAGGCAAACAAATAAACCCAATCCCACTCTTACACTAGCCCAAGCCAATGGTATGTACCAGATGCTCAGCAGACTCTGCTTACACTTACTGGTCAAAGCACACAACTAACAACATTGGACACTTTATGGAACACATAGCCTAAGGCCATCCAAGGCCTGAGGTCATCTACCTTTGGCCTAAAGAGCAGGAACCTGGACGTCCCCAAAGAAATCAGAAATATAGACATTGTCATCCTACAAGAAACATGGTATAGAGGAGATGGACCCACTGGTTGCCCTCTAGGTTACAGAGAGCTGGTAGTCCCAGCCACCAAGCTACCAGGTGTGAAAAGGGGAAGGGACTCAGGTGGTATGCTAATTTGTTATCGAGCAGACCTAACTCCCTCTATTAAATTAATCAAAACAGGAACATTTTACATTTGGCTAGAAATTCAAAAGGAAAATGTCCTCCTGTGTGCTACCTATATCCCCCCACTAGAATCCCCATACTTTAATGAGGACGGCATCTCCATCCTGGAGGGGGAAATCAATCATTTCCAGGCCCAGGGATATGTCCTAGTCTGTGGCGGCCTAAATGACAGAACTGGACAAGAACCTGACACCTTCAGCACACAAAGGGACAAACACCTACCAGGAGGTGACAGCATTCCCTCCCCCATATGCCCCTCTAGGCACAACTACAACAACATAACCAACAAAAACGGGTCACAACTCCTGCAGCTCTGCCGCACGCTGGGCATGTACATAGTCGATGGTAGGCTTCGGGGGGACTCCTATGGTAGGTACACCTTAAGCTCATCTCTTGGCAGTAGTATTTTAGACTACTGCCTCACTGACCTCAACCCAGAGTCTCTCAGAGCGTTCACAGTCAGCCCACTGACACCGATATCAGACCACAGCAAAATCACAGTCTACATGAACAGAGCAATACTCAGGCATCAAAGCCAAAGGAACTGAATAATATTAAGAAATCCTATATATGGAATGAAAGTAGTGTAGAAACTTACCAAAAAACAATTAGGCAACAACAAATTCAATCCATTTTAGACAACTTCGTTGACAAAACGTTTAACTATAATAGTGAAGGTGTAAACTTGGCAGTAGAAAACCTAAACCGTATATTTGACCTCTCAACTTCCCTATCAAATCTAAAAATGTCAAACAGAAAACCCGAAGAAAATTAATTAACAACAATGACAAATGGTTTGATAAAGAATGCAAAAACCTAAGAAAGAAATTGAGAAACATATCCAACATAGAGACCCAGAAAACCTGAGCCTACGCCTTCACTATGCTGAATCACTAAAACAATATAGAAATAGACGAAGGAAAAAGAAAAAACAGCACGTCAGTAATCAGCTCAATGTAATTGAAAAATCCATAGACTATCCACTTCAGGGAAAATTGGAAAACACTGAACAAACAACAACATGAAGATTTATCTATCCAAAACAAAGATGTATGCACTTTTTGGGCCAAAAACAAAAAACAAACAGCAAAAACATATACATGACCAAATACAAATCTTAGAATCAACTATTAAAGATTACCAGAACCCACTGTGTTTTCCAATTATATTGAATGAACTACATGACAAAATACAAACCGAACTACATGACAAAATACAAACCCCACAACCCAAAAAGGCCTGAGGTGTTGATGGTATCCTCAATGAAATTATAAAATATACAGACCACAAATTCCAACTGGCTATACATAAACTCTTTAACATTATCTTTAGCTCTGGCATCTTCCCCATTATTTGGAACCAAGGACTGATCACCCCAATCCACAAAAGTGGAAAAAATTTTGACCCCAATAACTACCGTGGGAAATGCGTCAACAGCAACCTTGGGAAAATCCTCTGCATTATCATTAACAGCAGACTCGTACATTTCTTCAGTGAAAACAATGTACTGAGCAAATGTCAAATTGGCTTTTTACTAAATTGCCGTACGACAGACCACGTATTCACCCGGCACATCCTAATTGACGAACAAACAAAAAAAGGCAAAGTCTTCTCAGGCTTTGTTGATTTCAAAAAAGCTTTTGACTCAATTTGGCATGAGGGTCTGCTATACAAATTGATGGAAAGTGGTGTTGGGGAAAAAACATACAACATTATAAAATCCATGTACAGTTGAAGTCGTAAGTTTACATGCACTTAGTTGGAGTCATTAACTTCTATGGGCTACCCACCTGCGGGACAGAGCCAGTGAAATATCAGGGCGGCAAATTTAAAACAACAAAATGTCATAATTCAACTTTCTCAAACATACAACTATTTTACACCATTTTAAAGATACACTTCTCCTTGATGTAACCACATTGTCCGATTTTAAAAAGGCTTTACAGCGAAAGCAAAACATTAGATTATGTTAGGAGAGTACATAGACAAAAATAATCACACAGACATTTTCCAAGCAAGGACATGTGTCAATAAAACCCAAAACACAGCTAAATGAAGCACTAACCTTTGACTATCTTCATCAGATGACACTCCTAGGACATTATATTACACAATACCTGTATGTTTTGTTCGATAAAGTTCATATTTATATCCAAAAACAGCATTTTACATTGGCGCGTGATGTTCAGAAAATGTGTTCCCACCAAAACTTTCGGTGAATGTGCACATCAATTTACAAAAATACTCATCATAAATGTTGACAAAATATATAACAATTATTTTAAGAATTATAGATAGACTACTCCTGGATAAAACCGCTCTGTCAGATTTTAAAATAGCTTTACGGAGAAAGCACATTTTCAATATTCTGAGTAACCGCCAAGTTCGGGGGTCAACTAAACTCAGAATTAGTATTATAAATATGCTCTTACCTTTGCTGATCTTCATCAGAATGCACTCCCAGGACTGCTACTTCCACAAGAAATGTTGTTTTTGTTCGAAATAATCCATATTTATGTCCAAAAACCTCAGTTCTGTTTGTGCGTACAGATCACTTATCCAAAGGCATAACGCGCGAGTGCGGTACCAGAGACGAAAAGTCAAAATGTTCCATTACCGTACTTAGAAGCATGTCAAACGCTGTTTAAAATCAATCTTTATTGTATTTTTAACGTAAAATCGCGATAATATTCCAACCGGACAATAGCATATTTGATTTGCTTTGATTTGATTCAAGAAGAAAAAGAAGGAACGGCGCGCTCGCAGGACCGCGCATATCCAATCCCTTTGTCCACAGGCAGTCCACTGATTGACTGAGCTCCTATTATCTGCCCAGTGACAGGAGAATGCTGAAAGAACTTTCTGAAGGCTGTTGACAGCCAATGGAAGCCTTGGGAAGTGCAACGTGACCCCACAGAAACTGTAGTTTTGATAGAGAATCAAAAGAAGAACTACAATTCTCAGACTTTCCACTTTCTGGTTGGATTTTTCTCAGGTTTTTGCCTGCCATATGAGTTCTGTTATACTCACAGACACCATTCAAATAGTTTTAGAAACTTCAGAGTGTTTTCTATCCAAATCTACTAATAATATGCATATTCTAGTTTATGGGCAAGAGTAGCAACCAGTTTAACCTGTTGGGGTTAGGGGGCAGTATTTACATGGCCGGATAAAAAACGTACCCGATTTAATCTGGTTACTACTCCTGCCCAGAGAGGTTAATTTGGGTATGTTTTTTCATCCGGCCGTGAAAATACTGCCCCCTACACTCCCAACAGGTTAAAACTCATTTTTCAACCACTCCTACAAATTTCTTGATAACAAACTATAGTTTTGGCAAGTCGGTTAGGACATCTACTTTGTGCATGACATGTAATTTTTACAACAATTACAACAAGACAGATTATTTCACGTATAAATCACTGTATCACAATTCCAGTCGGTCAGAAGTTTACATACACCAAGTTGACTGTGCTTTTAAACAGCTTGGAAAATTCCAGAAAATGATGTCATGGCTTTAGAAGCTTCTGATAGGCTAATTAACATAATTTGAGTTAGTTGGAGGTGTACCTGTGGATGTATTTCAAGGCCTACCTTCAAACTCAGTGCCTCTTTGCTTGATATCATGGGAAAATCAAAAGAAATCAGCCAAGACTTCAGAAGAAAATTGTAGACCTCCACAAGTCTGGTTTATCCTTGGGAGCAATTTCCATACACCTGAAGGTACCATGTTCATCTGTACAAACAATAGTATGCACGTTTAAACACCATTGACCACGCAGCCGTCATACCGCTCAGGAAGGAGAATCGTTCTTTCTCCTAGAGATGAACGTACTTTGGTGCAAAAAGTGCTAATCAATCCCAGAACATCAGCAAAAGACCTTGTGAAGATGCTGGAGGAAACAAGTACAAAAGTATCTATATCCACAGTAAAACTAATCCAATATTGACATAACCTGAAAGGCCACTCAGCAAGGAAGAAGCCACTGCTCCAAAAACCGCCATAAAAAAACAGACTACGGTTTGCAACTGCACATGGGGACAAAGATCGTACTTTTTGTAGAAATGTCCTTTGGTGTGATCAAACAAAAATAGAACTGTTTGGCCATAATGACCATGGTTTTGTTAGGAGGAAAAAGGGGGAGGCTTGCAAGCCGAAGAACACCATCCCAACCGTGAAGCACGGGGGTGGCAGCATCATGTTGTGGGGGTGCTTTGCTGCAGGAGGGACTGGTGCACTTCACAAAATAGACGGCATCATGAGGGAGGAAATTATGTGGATATATTGAAGCAACATCTCAAGACATCAGTCAGGAAGTTAAAGCTTGGTCGCAAATGGATCTTCCAAATGGACAATGACCCCAAGCATACTTCCAAAGTTGTGGCAAAATGGCTTAAGGACAACAAAGTCATGGTATTGGAGTGGCCATCACAAAGCCCTAACCTCAGTGCTATAGAACATTTGTTGGCAGAACTGAAAAAGCGTGTGCGAGCAAGGAGGCCTACAAACCTGACTCAGTTACACCAGCTCTGTCAGGAGGAATGGGCCAAAATTCTCCCAACTTACTGTGGGAAGCTTGTGGAAGGCTACTGAAAACATTTGACCCAAGTTGAACAATTTAAAGGCAATGCTAACAAATCCCAATTGAGTGTATGTAAACTTCTGACCCACTGGGAATGTGATGAAAGAAATAAAAGCTGAAATAATTAATTCTCTCTACTATTATTCTGACATTTCACATTCTTAAAATATAGTGGTGATCCTAACTGACCTAAGACAGGGACTTTTTACTAGGATTAAATGTCAGGAATTGGGACAAACTGAGTTTAAATGTATTTGGCTGAGGTGTATGTAAACTTCCGTCTTCAACTGTACATAAATAGCAAGTGTTTGTTTAAAACTGGCAAAAAACACTGATTTCTTTCCACATGGCCGTGGGGTGAGACAGGGATGCAGCTTAAGATCCACCCTTTTCAACATATATATCAACGAATTGGCGAGGGTACTAGAACAGTCTGCAGCACCCGGCCTCACCCTACTAGAATCTGAAGTCAAATGTCTACTCTTTGCTGAGAATCTGGTGCTTCTGTCCACCAACCAAGGAGGGCCTGCAGCAGCACCTATATCTTCTGCACAGACCAGGGCCCTGACAGTAAATCTCAGTAAGACAAAAATATGTCTTCCAAAAAAAGGTCCAGTTGCCAGGACCACAAATACAAATTCCATCTATGTCACGATTTTCTAAAGCAGAACCCACCAGCCGACCAGGACAAGGTGAGTAAAATGAAGGTGAGTATTTATTTACAGAGTCAAGGTGAAAACAGAATAATCCAGGAGACGGAGCGGCAGCGGAGGTGAGTTGATGAGAGTGAATAGGCAGATCCAATGATGTCACAGAAGCCACCGACGACCAGGCAGGGGGGGGTGAATGTTCCGGGAGAATGACTGTAGACAGAGTAAATGGAGGTGAGTAACCGGTAAAAAGTACAGAACAACAAAACTAACTCTAGTGACTTGAGGCTGATACGCTGACACAACATACTGTTCATTGCTAACGATCCGGCAGGGAATGGATGTCAGGTCAGAGCTTATAAAGTGAAGAGGTGATGATCAGGACCAGGTGTGCAGATAGCTGATGAGATGCAGGTGCGGGTAATCGAGAGATCTCCCGCCTAGCTTCATCACCTGGCAACCAGACAGGGTGCGTTCAGGAACCTCAGGAAACAGACTCCAAAACAGAAAACAGTCAGCTCAGGCAGAAAACACACTCAGGAAGCGGGATTCATGACAATCTAGTCACCTAAAATGAAGCGAATCCCAAACCTTCCATAACAAAGCCATCACCTACAGAGAGATGAACCTGGAGAAGAGTCCCCTAAGCAAGCTGGTCCTGGGGCTCTGTTCACAAACACAAACAGACCCCATAGAGCCCAAGGACAGCAACACAATTAGAACCAACCAAGTCATGAGAAAACCAAAAGATTATTACTTGACACATTTGAAAGAATTTACAAAAAAGCAGAGCAAACTAGAATGCTATTTGGCCCTAAACAGAGAGTACACAGTGGCAGAATACCTGAGCACTGTGGCTGACCCAAACTTATGGGAGAAAAAAAATAATGAAATGTATGCATTCACTACTGTAAGTCGCTCTGGATAAGAGTGTCTGCTAAATGACTAAAATGTAAATGTAAAATGTTAAGGAAAGCTTTGACTATGTACAGACTCAATGAGCAAAGCCTTGCTTTTGAGAAAGGCTGCCGTAGGCAGACATGGCTCTTTAAAATATATATATTTCACCTTATTTAACCAGGTAGGCCAGTTGAGAACAAGTTCTCATTTACAACTGCGACCTGGCCAAGATAAAGCACAGCATTGCGACAAAAACAACAGCATAGAGTTACACATGGGATAAAAAAACATACAGTCAATAACACAATAACAAATCTGTATACAGTGTGTGCAAATGAAGTAAGGAAGTAAGGCAATAAATGGGTCATAATGGCGAAGTAATTACAATTTAGCAATTAACACTGGAGTGATAGATGTGCAGATGAGGATGTGCAAGTAGAAATACTGGTGTGCAAAAGAGCAGAAAAATTCACAAAAAAAATATGGGGATGAGGTAGGTAGTTGGTTGGATGGGCTATTTACAGATGGGCTTCTCTCAAGAGAAGACAGGCTATGTGCAAACTGCCTTCAAAATGAGGTGGAAACTGAGCTGCTCTTCCTAACCTCCTACCAAATGTATGACCATATTAGAGACACACATTTCCCTCAAATTACACAGATCCACAAAGAATTAGTAAATAAACCCATTTTTGATAAACTCCCATATCTGTTGGGTGAAATACCACAGTGTGCCATCACAGCAACAAGATTTGTGACCTGTTGCCACAAGAAAAGGGCAACCAGTGTAAATGCAACCCATATTTATGTTTATTTATTTTCCCTTTTGTACTTTAACTATTTGCACATAATATGACATTTGAAATGTCTTTATTCTATTGGAACTTTCATGAGTGTAATGTTCACTGTTAATTTGTATTTTTTATTTCTCTTTTGTTTATTATCTACTTCACTTGCTTTGGCAATGTTAACATATGTTTCCCATGCCAATAAAGCCCTTAAAATGAATTGAAATAGAATTGAGAGATAGAGAGACAGAAAGACATAGAGAGAGAAAGAGCATTAGTCTTCATATTGTGGTCCTCTCATTTCCATTGGATAATGAGATGACCTCATAATAATGAAGTTTATAATGAGGTAGCCAGTTTTAAAAAATTAATAAGAGCAGGGTCAACAGAGAGACACACAAAGCGTGAGAAGGGGAGATTAAGTTAGTTTAAGAGAAGTAATGAAAAGGAGAGAAAGACAGAATGAGGAAGCATTGACAAAGAGCGAGAGAGAGAGAGAGAGAGCGAGAGAGAGAGAGAGAGAGCGTAAGTGTGTTTGTGAGAGAGAGAAAGAGAAACAGAGAAACAGAATTAGACAAAAAGAGAGAATACCAAAAATAGGACATATACATATCCTTTCAGTGATTGACAAATGGCCAGCCATGACAAGATGCTTTGTGACAAGATGCAAGCCTGTTTCCTTAGGTCTGACGGTCTCTCTGCAGAGCCAGAGACAGTTAGTGTTGCCTCACAACTTAGCGGTTATTTAGGGAATAGGGACCCCATGGGGGTTAATTAATTTTTTCATATCTTGTTTCTTTTTTTTGAAGAGGAACATCTTTGTCAATTCCACGCCCCCGCCGTCAACCTTTTAAAAACATGATTTTTAGGATTGATTATGATTACAGTCACGCTTGACAGGCCCAAGAAGGGGATAAGGAAGGAACTGTGGCTCCTGCACGTATGTGTATTAGTTAGTGGATGAGGAACCCAGAATTTCATCCTTGTTTTACTTTCTTGTTATCGCTGCGGTGTGTGTCTGTGTACCGATGATCTGCTTAAATGTGACTCACTGAGGAGCGTCTATCAGACTTGCTAATGATGATACATCAACGTCGCTACATTGAAACACACTTCAGTGGAGACACAGTCATTCACTTGAATTAGAATGATTTTGTTGTTATAGTTAATGTGTTGGATATGAATGGACTTTAGAAATAATTAATGATTATCACGGCCTTGAAACACTGTAGTGGGAGGACAGACATTTGCTTGAATTAGAAAGATGTTTTTGTCATTTTAGTTATCGTGCTGTAGCTCAGATGGTAGAGCATGGCGCTTGTAACGCCAGTGTAGCGTGGTTCGTTCTGCGTTGTGTACTTTTAATCAGGACACTGCCACAACTGGAATTATGATGGTTGAATCATGTTTATTGGTCCTGCACACGAAGAGACAACACACAATAGGTTAGCCCTCGGTGCAGTCACAGCTCTCGGGCACCTTGCTAGCTGAAGGTCCGGCAAAAGAGCGGGAACTGCATACATACATTCAGTGCCCATCAGCACACTATACAATACAGTTAAAATTATATACAACATATTCGGAACAAAATAAAAGACATACCTGCACACGAAGAGACAACACACAATAGGTTAGCCCTCGGTGCAGTCACAGCTCTCGGGCACCTGCGTGACCACATAGCAACTCACTCAAACACGGTCCCAAATACTCCCGAGTTACAATAGGTACCCTAATTAGCGAGCTGGTGAAAGTTAACATAAATCGTTATAATTGTTCACATTGTAACAAACCCTATAATTGAGTAACAGCACTTTATGTAACTTTACCACAGTTTTATATTGCCAAATTACGGCGCCAAGGACAACATACCTTGCTAGCTGAAGGTCCGGCAAAAGAGAACGATAACAGGGTCCGCAAGTACGGATAACCCGCGATGGACCAAACCAAAATATACAAACTTTTACAATTAGGTGTATTTACAATATAGATATCAAAAAATGTTTGTACACTGAAAAATAACATTAACTATGCTGCTGTAATTAAATAAAGAAAACACATTGAATTATTATTATTGTTATTAAGTTATTAACATCCCCTCTTGCCCTGGCCTACTTGAACTGTCCTTGCGTGCAACTTGGTGCATAATCTAGGGGAACAACATCACTCTACTACACCAGGATATTGGATTTCACTCCTGGGACCGCCCATATGTATAAAATGTATGCACGCATGACTGTAAGTCGCTTTGGATAAAAGTGTCTGCTAAATGGCATGTATTATTGTTATATATTATCGTACTAGATGTGGACGGGTCTTTATGAATGATACGCTTTCATTGCAGCATTGAGAACATACAGTAACTCACTGGTATCTATAATACAGCTGTATTTTTTCAGTGGTGTAAAGTACTTAAGTAAAAATAAGTCATTTTTTGGAGGTGTCTGTACTTTACTATTTATATTTTTGACAACTTTTACTATTACTTCATTACATTCCTAAAGAAAATAATGTTCTTTTTACTCCATACATTTTCCCTAAAACCCAAAAGTACTCATTTACATTTCAAATGCTTAGCAGGACTACTGCCGCTTATCTGGCGGACTCACTAAACACAAAAGCTTCATTTGTAAATTATGTCTGAGTGTTGGAGTCCCTTGCTATCCGTTAATGTAAAAAAACTAGAACATTTTGCCGTCTGGTTTGCTTAATATAAGGAGTTTGAAATTATTTCTACTTTTCCATTTGATACTTAATGATATTTTAGCAATTATATTGACTTTTGATACTTAAGTATATTTAAAACCAAATACTTTTAGTATTTTACTCAAGTAGTATTTAACTGGGTGACTTTCACTTTTACTTGAGTCATTTTCTATTAAGGTAGCTTTACTTTACTCAAGTATGACAGTTGGGTACTTTTTCCATCACTGTATTTTTTTTCCTGTTTATGGTCAAACTTTAATCAAAACTATTTCTTAACAGTGATTGTCATCCTCCCTATTTCTCCTTCTCTCTCTCCTCAATGTTCCTTCTCTCTGAGAGTTTTCCATTCACCTTTCACCCTGACAGGTTTCCCAAGTTACACTCGTTGCAGGACCATTACCCTCCCCTCATTCTCCTCCACGTCAACCCAATTCCAACCCATCCTTCTTTCTTTCATCTGCCAATCCTCTCTTTTGTCCTTTTTTTTACTCCCATCCTATCTCCACCCTTCTTTTTCTTATCCTCTCTTTCTCTCCCATTATCCTCATCTTTTCTCTCAGTTTCTCTCATCCTCCTCCTCTACCTCCTTCCCTCGCTTTCTCTCCTCCCACTCAGTCTGCAAACTGACCTCAGATCAAGATTTACGCTGACAGACAGTTTAATGAATCCAGTGCTTCTTAATGCTCCGCACACTCTGGAGGCCAAGCCTTTCCTCATGTGACATTTTCATGGAAAGCTTTATTGGCAGACAACAGATAAAACAGCAGCCAGGAGAAGTCAAGGTGTGCAGCGGAATAATGTCAGCCGGGTTATAACTCTCCGTTGTTATTATTTAAGATTTACTAGGTTTCTCCTTAGAGAGGTTCCTTCCTCTCTCCGGGGCCTACACCTTAGAGAGGTTTCTACCTCTCTCCGCGGCCCGTCGACATGAAAACACTGAGTGAGTGTGAGTGTGCGAAATGCGGTGTGAAGGCGCAAAGGTCATGTTTGATCTCTGTGCTTTCTAACCCATGTTGACATTGAGAGACAAAACAAGATATAGTGCACATGTACAGGATGTAACAGATATACACAGGAGATGAGAGAGGCTAAGTGTTACATATTTCATTTCTTGTGATCTTACAAATCATGTTTAATGAAAATAAAGCACCTTGGAGTTTTGGCTATGTGTGTGTGTGTGTGTGTGTTTTAAGGGGATGCAGGCAGAGTGCTTCAGATTGAATTGTTATGTAAAGGCGTGTCAGATTAGATTGTCTGGGCATGGCTAACTTTATCCGACAGGACTGTACACGCACAGCCACCAACAGAGGAAGGGGGAGAGGGGGGGTGAGGGTGAGGAGGGGGAATGTAGATAGACATGGGTGGGTGGAGAGAGAGGGTGGGTGGATATATTTAGAGAGAGAAGAGAGAAAAGGACAATGAGACACATAGCTGGAGAGCTGTGGGGGGTGGGTGTAGGCGAGAGGATGGGGAAAAGGAGAGAGTGAGGCAGGAGGGAGTGTGGAAGGGAACAACCCCCTTGCAGCGAAGGAGAGGAAATGCCATGGTTAGAGTTCAGTGAAGTGGTAAATAAGTAGCATCAGCGTATCAGGGCGTTTAAGGGGGAACTGGAGAGGAAATAAAAAAAGGTACATGATCAGTTATTGGTTTCTGGGAACCCAGTGAGCCAGAGGAGAGAGAGGAGAGATAACTACACAGCCAAGTGGAGAGAGAGGAGAGAGAGGAGAGATACCTGCACAGCCAATGAGAGAGAGAGGAGAGACACCTGCAAAGCCAAGGGAAAAGAGAGGAGAGAAAGGAGAGATACCTACACAGCCATTGGGAGAGAGAGAATAGATACCTGCACAGCCAATGTGATTGTATTTATAGATCGATGAGATGACTGAACAAAGGCACATAATCTATAGGCAGGCACAGCAAGGCACAAGGCAATAGTGATGGGTTCTCCTGTGGTTATATTTCTATGGCCAGGCAGAACAGAGGCAATAGTGGTGTGTTTGTTGTGTGTGAGAGAGCGAGAGAGCGAGTCCAATTCAGTAAACACCTCCAAGGAGCCGTCCCTAGGTAGGTGCATATTGTATTAAGTGTGTTTATAACTGTAATTTATGAAGTAGATTAAGATTTTCGCTACAGAGGTTTCTCCTGGGAAAATATTTCATTATGTTTGATAATGACCCAGTAAACACACATGCGTGAGCACAAACACAAAAACCTGTACACACACAGACATGCACACACACACAAGCGTGCACATGCACACACACATCGGCCCATCAGATATTTCCCGTAAATCCTACAGTAAATGTAGTGGGGACTGTGTGCAACATATTAGCTGTGGTACAGTGAGCAACGCTAAACAAGCCTCCAGGCTAGAGCTGAGCCCACCCCTCTAACAAGTAGGCTGACCAGATAAGACCTCATATAGCAAGGGCGCGAGATAGCCATTCACAGAACAATATGTTTTCACAGGTGCCAGGCCACATTACAATAGAAATCTAGATAGCTGGACAGCCAGTGGCTACAGCTACGTAACAGTTAAAGCTTAGAGCCTGCTCCAAGCTCTGTCTGATGTGAAAGTTTGCTGAGAATATCACTGCATTGGATCATAATGGAAGGTTAAAAAATATATATAGATACAATACCAGTCAAAAGTTTGGACACACCTACTCATTCAAGGGTTTTTCTTAATTTTTTACTATTTTCTAGAATACTAGTGAAGACATCAAGACTATGAAATAACACATATGGAATCATGTAGCAACCAAAAAAAAAAGATTCTTCAAAGTATCCACCTTTTGCCTTGATGACAGCTTTACACACTCTTGGCATTCTCTCAATGCCAAGCGTGTGCAAAGCTGATTCCACATGTCTTATTTCATAGTTTTGATGTCTTCACTATTATTCTACAATGTAGGTTTAAGGGAAGGTTACTCATGACTCCCAAGCTCAACATTTTTAACAAACTACCTCCCAGTTTGAAGTTAGCCCCTAGCCAGATTACTCACAACTTTTGCAATGAGTAGCTAGGTTTACATCCAATTGGCAACAGATTTTCATGCGAATATTCAAAAATATGTATAAAGAAAATATGGCCATTTTCCAACCAGTGGTGTTTCCACCAAACTGAATTGTTGCGGATAAAAATCAGTGCTTGATGACATAGTGCACACAAAATGTACTTTTTTGCTTAAGTTTTCATGTACAAAATAAAAATCTAATGTTCAATGTGTTTCCATCGCATTTTCCACTCTAGCGATAGTTTTGTCACAAAAACTGTTGCAGGTACAGTGCAGGTAGGCTCTGTTGGTAGGTTAGTCATGATGAGATTATTATGGCAGTCAAGCATTGATCATCATGTTACCATGCATTTTCACCACCCTATGAAGTTCATCATAACATCTGTAGCCTAATAAACTGCATGGTTTCCTGAGTCGTAGTGGGAGGACCACACACCCTATCATTGCATGACTCCAAATTTACTTTGATATGATAGTAAACTAGACACTCTAATGTACTTGTCCTCTTGCTCAGTTGTGCACCGGGGCCTCCCATGGCTCTTTATATTTTGGTTAGAGCAAATTTGCGCTGTTTTGTGAACGGAGTAGTACACAGTGAATAGCCTGGAATAGTCTTAATTTCTCAGAACAAGAATAGACTGACGAGTATCAGAAGAAAGTTATTTGCTTCTGGCCATTTGGAGTCTGTAATCAAACCCACTGTAACACCCTCGCCATAGAGAGGGGTTTTTGTTCTTTATTTTGGTTAGGCCCGGGTGTTACATTGGGTGGGCGTTCTATGTTCATTTTTCTATGTTTTTGTATTTCTTTGTTTTGGGCCGTGTGTGGCTCCCAATCAGGCACAGCTGTAGTTCTTTGTTGCTGATTGGGAGTCACACATAAGGAGCCTGTTTTTCCTTTGGGTTTTGTGGGGGATTGTTTTCTGTCTCGTTTGTGTTTGCACCTGACAGTACTGTTTGGCTGTCGGTTCTCTTGTTTTTTGTATAGTGTTCTTTCGTCATTAATAAATTCCTGAAGATGAACACTAACTCCGCTGCACCTTGGTCTACTCTCTCTTCAGACAGCCGTTACACCCACAAATGCTGATGCTCCAGATACTCAACTAGTCTAAAGAAGGCCAGTTTAAATGTTTTTTTAATCAGCACAACAGTTTTCAGCTGTGCTAACATAATTGCAAAAGGGTTTTCTAATGATCAATAAGCCTTTTAAAATGATAAACTTGGATTAGCTAACACAACGTGCCATTGGAACACAGGAGTGATGGTTGCTGATAATGGGCCTCTGTACGCCTATGTAGATATTCCATTAAAAATCAGCTGTTTCCAGCTACAATAGTCATTTACAACATTAACAATGTCTACTCTGTATTTCTAATCAATTTGATGTTATTTTAATCAACAACAAACAATTGCTTTTCTTTCAAAAACAAGGACATTTCTAAGTGACCCCAAACTTTTGAACGGTAGTGTATATATACATCTGATTGTAATCTGGGTACCTTGATAGCGTCATGAAAAATAGATGCCTTTATCTGGCAGCAACAGAGATAGTTTAGTTGTAGTCTGGTTATTTAACATCTTCTCAACCAAAAAAACAACACATTACAACGAGAATTTATCATTATAGCCTCATATAGCCTGAAAGATGGCGCCGGAGAGGATGGCTGCCGTCTTATCGGCTTTTAACCAACCATGCTGTTCTGTTTGTTTTTTCGCGTTGTTCGTAACTTGTTTTGTACATAATGTTGCTGCTACCGTCTCTTATGACCGAAAATAGCTTCTGGACATCAGAACTGCGATTACTCACCTCATATTAGATGGAGAGTTTTTCTTCAATGAGTCAGACGGGAAGGATATGCTATAGACAACCGACCAGGCCCAGATCATTCGCTGGAGAAGGAAACTGATATTTTGCGCAAAAATATCAGGGTGCCTTGTGAGGATCAGGCGACGAGTGGCTAATCTGCCTTGGCTAATCTGCCTTTGCCTTCCGTCCTGCTAGCTAACGTTCAATCTCTGGAAAATAAATTGGACGAACTGAAAGCACATATATCCTACCAACGGGACATTCGAGTCGTGGCTGAACAATGACACTAAGAACATACAGCTGGCGGGTTATACACTTTATCGGCAGGATAGAACAGCAGCCTCTGGTAAGAGACGGGGCGGGGGCCTCTGCATATATGTAAACAACAGCTGGTGCACGATATCTAAGGAAGTCTCAAGGTTTTGCACACCTGAGGTAGAGTTTCTCATGATAAGCTGTAGACCACACTATCTACTGTACCTAGAGAGTTCGCATCTGCATTTTTCATAGCTGTCTACATACCACCACAGACTGATGCTAGCACTAAAACCACACTCAATGAGTTGTATACCGCCATAAACAAACAGGAAAACACTCATCCAGAGGTGGCGCTCCTATTGGCCGGGGACTTTAATGCAGGGAAACTTAAATCAGTTTTACCTCATTTCTATCAGCATGTTAAATGTGCAACCAGAGGGAAAGAAATTCTAGACCACCTTTACTCCACACACAGAGATGTGTACAAAGCTCTCACTCGCCCTCCATTTGGCAAATCTGACCATAATTCTATCCTCCTGATTCCTGCTTTCAAGCTAAAACTTAAGCACGAAGCACCTGTGTCTCGGTCTATAAAAAAGTCATCAGATGAAGTAAATGCTAAACTACAGGACTGTTTTGCTAGCACAGACTGGATTATGTTCCGGAATTCTTCCGATGGCATTGATGAGTACACCACATCAGTCACTGGCTTTATCAATAAGTGCATCGAGGATGTCGTCCTCACTGTGACTGTATGTACATACCCCAACCAGAAGCCATGGATTACAGGCAACATTCGCACTGAGCTAAAGGGTAAAGCTGCCGCTTTCAAGGAGCGGACTCTAATCCGGACTCTAATCCAGAAGCTTATAAGAAATGCTGTTATGCCCTCCGACGAACCATCAAACAGGTAAAGTGTCAATACAGGACTTAGATCAAATCGTACTACACCAGCTTTGACTAGGCGAGCTAAACAACTTCTATGCTCGCTTCGAGGCAAGCAACACTGAAATATGCATGAGAGCATCAGCTGTTCCAGATGACTGCGTGATCACGCTCTCCGCAGCCGATATTAGTAACACCATGCACAGACCGGACCCGCGCGTGCGCCATCGTGCGCATATTGATTTTGTCCCCCCACACCAAATGAGATCACGACATGCAGGTTGAAATATCAAAACAAACTCTGAACCTATTATATTAATTTGGGGACAGGTCGATAAGCATTAAACATTTCTGGCAAATTTAGCTAGCTAGCTTGCAGTTGCTAGCTAATTTGTCCTATTTAGCTAGCTTGCTGTTGCTAGTTAATCTGTCCTGGGATATAAATGTTGAGTTGTTATTTTACCTGAAATGCACAAGGTCCTCTACTTCGACAATTATTCCACATATAAAACAATTTCTAGTCATCTCTCCTCTTTCCAGTCTTTTTCTTCTTTGGACTTTATATGGCGATTGGCATCTAACTTTCGTAGTATTAGCACAACGACCGACTGACCTCAGTTCATCTTTCAATCACCCACATGGGTATAACCACTGAGGAGATGGCACGTGGGTATCTGCTTCTATAAACCAATGAGGAGATGGGAGAGGCAGGACTTGCATCGCGTTCAGCGTCACAAATAGAATTGACTTGTATTTTAGCGCTTGGCAACGCAGACGCTCGTTGGCGCGCGCAAGCAGTGTGGGTGCAATGATTGAATAACATGTATGTGTACATTTATTTTGCAACGCGAGCGCACGGGACGCAAGCAGTGTGGTCAGCATGTGAGACCTTTAAACAGGTCAACATTCACAAGGCCGCAGGGCCAGACGGATTAACAGGGTGTGTACTCCGAGCATGCGCGGACCAACTGGCAAGTGTCTTCACTGACATTTTCTACCTCTCCCTGTCTGAGTCTGTAATACCAACATGTTTCAAGCAGACCACCATAGTCCCTGTGCCCAAAAACACTAAGGTAACCTGCCTAAATGACTACCGACCCGTAGCACTCATGTCTGAAGCCATGAAATGCTTTTAAAGGCTGGTCATGGCTCACATCAACACCATTATCCCAGAAACCCTAGACCCACTCCAATTTGCATACAGCACCAACAGATCCACAGATGATGCAATCTCTATTGCACTCCACACTGCCCTTTAACACCTGGACAAAAGGAACACCTATGTGAGAATGCTTTTAATTGACTACAGCTCAGCGTTCAACACCATAGTGCCCTCAAAACTCATCACTAAGCTAAGGATCCTGGGACTAAACACCTCCCTCTGCAACTGGATCCTGGACTTCCTGACGGGCCTCCCCCAGACGGTAAGGGTAGGTAACAACACATCTGCCACGCTGATCCTCAACACAGGGGTCCCTCAGGGGTGCGTTCTCAGTCCCCTCCTGTGCTCCCTGTTCACTCATGACTGCACGGCCAGGCACGAGTCCAACACCATCATTAAGTTTGCTGATGACACAACAGTGGTAAAGTCACATTTTGTGGCCCATGCCAGGTGGTTGCGGTGGCATAGTCTCAGAGGCCTGAATATCATGGGAACGGGCGATGAATAAATAACTGGGGAGAAATAAAGGTAGAGAATGAAATAGAGGTAGATGAGGAAAGTAAAAAGCTGTGAAGAGGGGACGAGAATTAAAGAGATGGAGAAATGGAGGGATGGAGAGATGGAGAGAGTGAGGAATGGAGAGATGGAGAGAGTGAGAGATGGAGGGATGGAGGGATAGAGAGATGGAGGGATAGAGGGATGGGGAGATGGAGATGCAGGGATGGAGAGATGGAGGGATAGTGATGAAAAGGTGAGGTGGATGAAGCGAGAGATCTAAAGGAAAATAAATGGAGGTAAAGATAGGGAGATGGTGATGATGATGATGATGATGATGATGATGATGATGATGGAAACAGCAAGGTTACATTTCTGGCGAGGAGCCTAAACCGACCCAAAAAATGCACAGTGATTAGATGAGGGAAAAGAGAGGGAGACAGGGAGGGGAGAAAGGAGAAGCAGGATGACAGACATGACTAACAACACAGTGTTTCCACAAAGAGTAGTGTAGTGTAGTGTAGTGTAGTGTAGTGTAGTGTAGTGTAGTGTAGTGTATATGCGTGCGTGTGTGCATGCATGTGTATATTGATGTTCACATTTAAGTGAGTATGTGAGTGTGAGTATGATATTGTTAAGATAAAAAAACATCTGCGTTACCTATGTACTCTACATACCTCCTTACCCTATGGGTGAGATGACAACACACACACTGTAAAAAAAACAGGTGTCAACTAAACAATTCAGTGAAAACCAGGACTCCAATGTACTATCCTTTATGGTCAAGGTGACTGTTTTCTATTGACTTTGTTCTCTGGGTGTGTTAAATTACGCTTTCTGTGTGTTAGAATAAAGAACACTGTTTGAGAAGGTTGCGTGGGTGAAGGATTTACATCAAGAAAGCATTATTTACAATATCACTATGGACCAGTTACAGTGTGCATCATTAAATACACGTTCATACAGTATACACAAAGGAATGCCTCTCATTAAGTGCACAGACAATGTACACGTGTGCTCTCTTAAATACGTAGACCCCCACACACTCTCACTCATGGAAAATATGCACTGACAGCATTCTAGGGTGACAGGTAGCCTAGCGGTAGTAGTGAGGGGCCAGTAACCGAAAGGTTACAGGTTTGAATACCTGAGCCGACAAGTGGAAAGATCTGTTACAGTGCCCTTGAGCAAGCCACTTCACCCTAATGTGCTCCAGTGGAGTTGTACTACTCTGACTGACCCTGTATTACAACACATTTCACTACACATATCATACTACTATGGCTGACCCTGTATAACAACACATTTCACTACACCTATCATACTACTATGGCTGACCCTGAATAACAACACATTTCACTACACCTATCCAGTGTATGTGACAATAAAACCTTTTTTATATATATTTTTTCTGCTTCAATCTGCAAACCGGCATCTCTGACAACCCAATCTAAGCCCCTTGGTCTTTAAAGCCGCTCATAAAGATAAGCAATCTCACACACAACTCCCACACCGGCTGTAAAGCACTTCCTAACACACACACACACACACGCACACAACACACACACAAACAGCTTTCTCTCCCATTCATTTCCCCCATGGTTGTGATAAGGTTGCACACCCGAGTAGAAAGGAAGAGAAACACAAACAAGTCTAAACAAGCAGAAACCAGTAACTCACCAGTAACTCATGAATAACTCACCAGTTACTCACCAGTTACTCACCAGTAACTCTCCAGTAACTCATCAGTAACTCACCAGTTACTCACCAGTAACTCACCAGTAACTCTCCAGTAACTCACCAGTAACTCACCAGTAACTCATCAATAACTCACCAGTTACTCACCAGTTACTCACCAGTAACTCATCAATAACTCACCAGTTACTCACCAGTTACTCACCAGTTACTCACCAGTAACTCCACTGCATGTATTCCTTTTATTGCTCCTTTACACCTGTCCTCTGATAATCTGTTGTCCCTTTTCCTACTCTCCTGGGACCATTCCTCCTCTCCCTCTGTCGTGGGCTGTTTGGGTAGAAGTGAAATGATGCTGGGAATATCCTTCAGAATGCTGAACAGAGTCACACACACCATCTCTATCTCTCTTCTTTTTCACTCATATGCTTCTTCCTCTTCTTTCCTATGCTCTGTTTGTTCCATTCTTACATCGCTTCAGTTTTTTCCCCCTTTATTTCTTTCACATCTCTCTTTCACTGCTGCTCGGTGTTCTCCGTTCCCTAGCATCATCAGTAAGGACTCCATCTGTCCCTCTCCTCCTCTTCTCTCTCTCTCTCTCTCTCCCTCCCTGCTGTGCCCTCTGTTTCACTCTCTTCTCCTCAGAGTCATCTCCTCAACTATAAGCCTACTCATTTCCCAGCCTGAGCACAGTGGCTTTGCAGGTGACTGTCAGCATGTATGTGTGTGTGAGTCTGAAAGTGTGTGTCAGAGTGTGTGCGCAGGCGCATGTGTAAGAGAGAACAGGAGGGAGAGCAGGAGTCAGAGACACAGTGAATAAACAGGCAGTTATCCTCTTAGATGCGCCGTTCAGTTCGCTCTCTCTCTGTCTCCCGCTCTCTTTCTATCGCTCCTTCTCTTTCTGTCTCCCTCGCTCTGTTTTTCTCTTGCTCCCTCTCTTTCTGTTTCCCTCACTCTGTCTTTCTCTCGCTCCCTCTCTCCCTTTCTGACCTTTCTGTCCCTCTGTGTCACCGCGCAAGTCCTGTATCCTTGTCAGTGGAGAGAGACCAAGAGAGAGAGGGAGAGAGCGAGAGAATGAGAGGGAGGGATAGAGAGAGGGAGAGAGAGAGAGGGAGGGGGGAGGGAGGGAGAGCGAGAGAGTGTGGAGTGAGAGATGGGGGAGAGAGTAGGAGGTAGGAGAAGGTGGGGCTTGTGTCTCTGTCTAATTAAAAAACAGAGTATGTACAGCTGCAGAGAGAGGGAGTGAGGAAAAAGGAGAAAGAGAGATATAATTGAATTGATTGAGAGAGGAAGAAAGAGTGGGAGAGAGAGAGGGACCTTAAATTGAATTGAATTGAGAGCATGAGAGAGAGAGAGAGAGAGAGAGAGAGTGTGTGAGAGAGGGGGAGAGGAGGAGAGGGACCTTAAATTGAATTGAATTGAGAGAGAGAGAGAGAGAGAGAGAGAGTGTGTAAGAGAGTGTAAGAGAGTGAGAGAGGGAAACCCTGGCATGTGAGGTGGGAAAAGGAAGGAGGTATGACAGGACACCAAGGTTAGCTGTATAGGGATGGAAGAGGGGCAGAGAGGGGGAGCAGAGAAGAAAAGAGGGAGGATAAGAGATAAGAAGAGAGGTTTAATTCTGCAGATGTATGTTACTCATAATATGAACAGAAGCAGCACAACCAGAGAATCATGATGAGGGGAACAATGGAGAGCGTATGAGTAAAGCATACACCGTATTCTATGTCCAATTCTAGAATTCTATTCGTTGCCACACACAGTTTAAATAGAAGGTTAAACTGCTGTTCTGTATGGATACAGTATATCTACCGTATAAAGATATTTCAAATCACCTTGATGTTGATAAAAAAAAAACGTATAAGCAGTTTTATCCAAGTGATGATTCATAGATTAATTTGGCCTTGGCTGCAATTTATGCTGAGGTCTTTGCATGTGTGTGTGTGTGTGTATGTGTGTGTGTGTGTGTGTCTGTGCAAGTCTGTGTATTTCTTTGTGTGTGTGTGTGTGTGTGTGTGTGTGTGTGTGTGTGTGTGTGTGTGTGTGTGTGTGTGTGTGTGTGTGTGTGTGTGTGTGTGTGTGTGTGTGTGTGTGTGACTGCGCTGCCACACATATTTTCACATTCCTTGCATGTGTGTGTGTTTATGTGCAAATTAAGCAGTGTGCTGTGATGTCACGCCACAGTGGATAAATCTAATATGTTGTTTTATTCTGTCACGCTCAGGGTGTTGCTCTTTCTCTCTGTTTTACATGAAAGAGAGTATGCTATTTTCTGATCGCAGTCTGTTGACTAGAACCAATTGATTCAAGCAATTTTCTCCTTGTATTGTTACGACTGTATCATTATTCCTGCAGTACTTGTCATCCACCTAGTGTTGTAGAGCTTGCTGGGAGAGGGGATGCAGAGATAAGGTAAATGCCTGGGGGGTGGAGGGTAGACAGATCTCATCCCATTTGATTCTCTCTCTCTCTATCCAGCAAGGACTATGAATAACATGATAGGATATGATGAATAAGGAAGCTTCAAAGTGTCATTGGTGGAGGTGGCGAGAGGATGACAGCCACTTAAACTTAATTAACATGAAGCTCCTGGAACTCATCCTTGGTGGATTTGAGCCAGTTATTATGTAAAAACAAGCCGTGACTGCAGTCACGTCCCTCAATTCATCAAATACATCTAAAAGTGTGAGCAGAGTGCTTATACGTGCAATAGGCCTTGGCTGTTTAGTAACACAGAACCATGGCGTAGTGTCGATCCACGATCCCTCTCTGAGCCAATAGGCGTCCGTCCTCTAGGGGCGAGACCGGGAACTGTAATTATTATTTATCACACTAATCCAAGCGGGCTCGGCAGGGCAGCCAATCAGATCCTGTTTCCCCCTGGTCCACGGGAGCCAACGAAAGAACACAACTAGTTTTATTGGCGTTCATTAATCAAGCATGCCACGTCTGGCCTGCTACAAGAGCGAATTTTAAGCAGAAGCCTTTAGTGCCGACTCAGATCAAGTCATCAATCATCTCCTAATGCAGTCTTGTAGAATTGGGGACATTGTCTAATGGGATGATCTAACCGCAACCATTACCTGAAAAGGTTTTATTTTTTCGCTATCTGCAAACGTAAAACATGATGGATGAGTACCACGGATGGTCATTTGCTGGTCTCTTAAGAGCGTGTCATCCCAGAATGCACATATTCTTCTACGAGACAGAGACGGAACATTGTCATAGAGATCTTAAGCTCCTTTGATGAATGGCTAACTTCTGGGTTTCTGTCTCAAGGCAGAATGGGAGGTCAGATGAGATGAGAAACAAAGTGTATCAATGGAAGGGAGGAGAAAATGGGTAAAAGAATAGTTTGTGAAAGCCAATATCATAGACCTAGTCTTGGCACCAGCGTTTTAGGGGCCTGAGGTTTTGGTCAGAGACTGAGAGAAAAACACCATTATGGGATATGGACTTATCCCTCAGCTTTTAGCTGTATAAGGCATTCTGTGAATATGAAAACTTCATCACTTCTCTGTTTGAATCAATTCAAATTGCATTAGGTTGCTCATCAACTTTGGAATACTAATGCAGTAGTAAAAGTGTCTGAATATTAGTGCAGTTTAACATAGGCCCGGCTGGGTGTGAAAGCTGGACAAAGCTCTAGTGTAGTGTAGGTCTTGCAGTGATATGGTACATAGTCATCATTGAGAGCTGTGACAGCCAGGTGGCAGTGTTGTCTGTGAGGAGAAGGATAACCAATTGTATGACCAACACAAAGCAACATCAACAACAACTGAAGTGGTGTATATTAGCCTACATAATCAATATTTAATAATCTTCTTACTGCAGGCCCATTGATTAGAGATGACAACAATTGATTAATAATTGTTGTAATGATAGGCTTCACTGGGCAGTTGTTTTTCAGAATGCCCTAGAGAAAAAAGCGAGCACAGATTTGTTCAATCCAAAGCCTCCATGTAAAGAATATTAAAGAATACAATCACTAGTTATGTTTCCATTAACTTGTCTTGTGATTTTTTGCAAATAAATAAAGACAATTGCCTGCTAAGGTGCATTTCTAGTTAACTATCTTGCGTCGATAAAAACAGCTGGACGTAACGATGTCAAACCCACAAAAAAAAAACTACCGTGTTGAATAAAAATGAGGTGGTTGAAGGGTTTCCATTACCCATGTAGGCAAAATACACATTCATAAATTGTCGACAGCCTGTGTGCCCTCCCACCTATCTGTTTCATGTCTCAGGTAGCCCACAAACGCCAGCATGGACATCACGCACAAATCGACAGGAAGCCTAAAGGGTAAGAGCGTTGGGTTCAGTATCTGAAAGGTTTCTAGTTAGAAATCCTGAACCGACGAGGTGAAAAATCTGTTGATGTGTCCTTGAGCAAGGCACTTAACCCTACTTGCTATTGTAAGTCACTCTGTACAAGAGAGTCTGCTAAATTACAAAATACATCGTATTACAATAATTATGTCTTCCCTGTGGCTCAGTTGGTAGAGCATGGTGTTTGCAATGCCAGCATGGTGTGTGCAGCGCCAGGGTTGTGGGTTCGATTCCCACGGGGGGCCAGTACAAAAAATGCATGGAATTAAATTAAATGTATGAAATGTATGCATTCACTACTGTAAGTTGCTCTGGATAAGAGCGTCTGCTAAATGACTAAAATATAAATGTAAATGTAAAATGATCATATGCAACAGCTGGTGCCATTCTTGGTGAAACTTGTAAATCTGAAATTTTTGGATGGTGAAACTTGCATTCAGAAAAGCAATTCAGCCCCTCTTGAAACATACATTTCACGGACACATTCTATTTTACAATAGTTATATTTTTATCAGGAATCAAGGTAAGACCCAGATGCAGACCGTGTCGAAGTAACAATGTTTATTACAGCAACAGGGGCAAAGGTACAGGATGGCAGGTAGGGTCAGGTCAGGGGCAGGCAGAGTGGTCAGGCGGGCGGGCTCAGGGTCAGGACAGGCAATGGTCAAAACCAGGAGGACAAGGGGTTGTGAGACATGGGTTTAACTCAGGACACACGAAAGGTGGGGTGTATACGAAGGGTACAGGGCAACAGAAGACGAACAGCAGAGGGACTAAACATTTTAGAGATGGGAAACGGGCCAATAAACCGTTGGGAGAGCTTGCGGGATTCCATGACCCCGGATGGATAGCCATACCTTCTGGATAGCCATACAACCAAATGAGGGTGCAGAACGCCTTCCAGAACCGGGACGAGAACTGAGGGCCTAGGTCGGAGACCATGTCCACGGGCAGTCCATGGATCCGGAACATGTGCTGCATCATGAGCTGGGCCGTCTCCTTGGCCGAGGGTAGTTTGGGAAGAGGAATGAAGTGGTCGACCACCGTCAGGATGGGAGTGTTGCCCTCAGATGGGGGGAGACCCGCGACAATATCCAGGGATATGTGGGACCATTGACAGTGATGGACAGGCAGAGCTTGCAGAAGGCCAGTCGGAGCTTGCAGAGGAGTCTTGTTCTGAGCACACACTGTGCAAGAGGCGACAAATGCAGAGACATCAGGAACCATTGTGGGCCGGCAAAAGCGTCGTCCCCACAGACGCCAGGGAGCGGACCGCGTCAGGCACGGACATCCGGCTATCAGGACCCCCCCCCCCCCCCCCCCCCGGGGTTCGGCTGGGAACACTGTGCCTCCCGGACCTGTTTTCCTATACCCCAGCTGAGTGCCGTTGCCAGGCACGAGGTGTGAAGGATGGTCTCGGGCTCCTTGGTATTAGCCGTGGGACTATAATGGTGAGACAGTGCATCCGGCTTGACATTCTGGATCCCGGTCGATATGAGAGGGAGAAGTTAAACTGTGTGAACAGCAAGGCTCGTCGGATGTGGCAGGGCTTGCAAACCATTATAGACTACAAAGGGAAGCACAGCCGAGAGCTGCCCAGTGACACGAGCCTACCAGACGAGCTAAACTACTTCTATGCTCGCTTCGAGGCAAGTAACAGTGTGGGTGCAATGTTATTCAATCATTGCACCCACACTGCTCGGGCAAGACAGTGAGCGTCTGCATGGCTAGGTGCTAAAATAGAACTTGGTTCTATTTGTGACGCTCAACGTGCTGCAAGTCCTGCCTCTCAAATCTCCTCATTGGTTTTTAGGAGCATATACCCACGTGGGTGATTGAAAGATGAACTGAAGTCTACACTCCAGTTGGTTGTAGTAATGCACCATAAAGTTGGTTGCCAACTGCCATATAAAGTCCAAAAAAGAAAAAGAAGCCTGAAGGAAGGTGAAGAGGTGACAAGAAACGAATTCGGTTTACTGTTTTATCTGTGCATTAATTGTCGGAGTAGAGGACCTTGTGCATTTCAGCTAAAATAACAACCCAATGTTTATATCCCAGGACAAATTAGCTAGCAACAGCTAGCTAGCTACATTGCCATAAATGTTTAATGCTTTTCGACCTGTCCCCAAATTAATAGAATTGGTTCAGAGTTTGTTTTGATATTTCAACCTGCACGTCCTGATCGTGTCTTGTGTAGGGGTACAAAATCTACATGCGCGCCAGCGATTTGGTTTTGGTCAGCATGTTAAAGTACTTTACTTCCTCTTCCAAAATATCGTTTGGTGAATCGTGGGAGTCACCAAATGATTGTAGTTCCAGTAATGATTGTAGTTCCAATAAATTATTTTGGGTAGCATTTCTATGTTGAAGGATTTTTCCGCATATTCCATCCAGTTCTCTTTATTTTTACAATATATTACACTGGAACTTTCTTCAATAAGTTCCTCCATTTCTTTTTGTTTTTCCTCTAACTTACACTGAGCCTCTATGGTACAGTTTGTATTGCTCTCTATCTGTACTATTAGTCCTTCAATTTCCTTCGTTACTATGGACTCTTTTTGACCTAAATTGCTTTTTGACCTAAATTGCTTTTGTTTTATAGATGAGTGAATTGCATTGTCTCTAAAGGCACATTTAAATGTGTCTCATATAATAAGGGGATCTGCTGTACCTATGTTATATCAGAAAAAGTTAGTTATAAATGATTATGTCCTAGTTAAAAACAAGTAGGCTTTGATTACATTTTCAATATCCTCGCCCACGTGGAAATTCTGTAAGAGTAATATATATGCCAATTATGTGACCGCATTCTTTCTGCTTACAACACTTGTTTAAAACTTTTGGTGCCAGAGAGAATGACATAAGAAAGTAATCAAGACGACTAGCCATGTATATCTCACTAGGTCAGGGAATTTCAGCCTCCATATATCCACTAATTCCAATATATCCATGACATTCATGATTTCCTTAAGTGCATGAGGGTGATAGTTTGTTGTGTGATTTCCTTTATGGTCCATAGAGGTATTTAAAACTGTATTATAATCTCCCACCATAATAATAGAGTATTGTATTGCTTGTAGAGTTGATAAAATATTATATATATTTTCAAAGAAGCATGGATCATCATTATTTGGACTGTATAGGTTAATAAGCCATATATGTTTATGGTCCAATAACATATTTAAAATCATCCATCTACCTTGAGGATCTGTTAGGACAATTTACACATTTGGATCAAAATTACTTATGTCATCACCCCTTTTGAATTTCTTTTCCCATGGGATGAATATGTTTTGCTCCCCCAGTCCTTTTCCACACAACTTCATCTAAAATTGTTGAATTAATTTCTTGTAAACAATAGATATTATATTCCTTCTCTTTTAGCCAGGTAAATACTGACCGTCTTTTCATATTTTCTGCTAAGCCATTACAATTATAACTGGCTATACTTATTTCACCATTTACCATGAATGAATACAAGTTTCAAATACAAAACTCACCATTAAGAAGTACCATAGTGATTGAGTGTCCAAATAAGCTATACATGATATTTGCTAAGTAAACCTCCAATTGGTCCCCACTATTCTACCTGCTAAAATCCCTTCCCATCCCGAGATGTGTTGTCATCCCAGTGACCGCAGACCACCCCTGACCCCCTGGATCCCATGGCCCCCGAGAGAACGGGACCCATCCTTCGAAAAGAGCACACAGTTCCACCCACAGAACAGAAGCAGATCAGCCACCAAAAGCATTTCCATTTGCATTATATATAGCTATTAAAAAATATATATTTCTATAAAATCCTGCTTATCTTAATTTCCATAATTAAGAATTGTTATTTGTAATAATGTAGGTAGTTCATGCAAAGGATTGTTACGTCTTACCAGTATTGCCATTACAAAAATGACACTTTAGCAGGCAATTATTATTTTAGCAAACAATTATTGTGATTCATCCTACAGTATATTGTCCCTATCATCTTTACTCCCTAGCAACAGTTGTGGGATACACACACACACACACACACACACACACACACACACACACACACACACACACACACGCAACCCCTTTCCCCCACAAACAACCATAAACTCAGATGCTCAACAGTTGCAGATGTATAAGAAGGCATGCTAAATTTTGCAAAAATAGGGAGATTTGATTAACCATTGTCAAGTCCTAGCTGATGGAGATCAGATACACCCCCTTCCACTGAAACACCCACACGTGGTCCCCCGTTGTGACCATATGCCCAAGCATCTCTGTGCAGTCAGACCTTTGATGATTTTGTGCCACCGGGACTACAATAATATGCCCCTTCTCTCTGAATGTCTGAGTGTGACCCACTTCCCATGGGTTACTGCAGCTAGTGTTGCCAGCACTGCCACTGCCTGGGTGGGGGCATCCCAGAGAAATCCCCACCGGCTAGGTACTGTACAAGGTCGCCAAGGTTCTCTTTAGCAGCTTTAAGAATTTCCATGTTTTATGCTCTCCCATCAAGGGCCTTTGGCCTTGTAGGACCAACCTTGCCTGGCAGGCTCAGAATCTTGAGGGGGCGGTGCTGCTTTAGTAGGTCTCTGACCACATTCATCTTTATGTTTTGGCTGCGTATAGGCTACTTACAGTAGAGTAGGCCCATAAAACAGATGAGAACTCAGGTGGGTGTCTAGGGTATAGGGTTCGGGACCATTCCATCATGATAGGTAAATAAATAAATATTAACAATTTATTTTAAAATGTGCATTACCGTTCAAAAGTTTGGGGTCACTTAGAAATGTGTATTGAGGTCAGGGCTTTGTGATGGCGACTCCAATACCTTGACTTTGTTGTCCTTAAGCCATTTTGCCACAACTTTGGAACTTTGTCATTGTCCATTTTGGAGATCTATTTGCGACCAAGCTTTAACTTCTTGACTGATGTCTTGAGATGTTGCATCAATATATACACAAAATGTTCCTATCTCATGATGCCATCTATTTTGTGAAGTGCACCAGTCCCTCCTGCAGCAAAGCACCCCCACAACATGATGCTGCCACCCCCGTTCTTCACGGTTGGGATGGTGTTCTTCGGCTTGCAAGCCTCCCCCTTTCTCCGCCAAACATAACGATGGTCATTATGGCCAAACAGTTCTATTTTTGTTTGATCAGACCAGAGAACATTTCTCCAAAAAGTACGATCTTTGTCCCCATGTGCAGTTGCAAACCGTAGTCTGGCTTATTTATGGTGGTTTTGGAGCAGTGGCTTCTTCTTTGCTGAGCGGACTTTCAGGTTATGTCGATATAGGACACGTTTTACTGTGAATATAGATACTTTTGTACCTGTTTATACCTGCGTACTATTGTTTGTACAGATGAACGTGGGACCTTCAGGTATTTGGAAATTGCTCCCAAGGATAAACCAGACTTGTGGAGGTCTACAATTTTTTTCTGAGGTCTTGAAATTGCTCTCAAGGATAAACCAGACTTGTGGAGGTCTACAATTTTTTTCTGAGGTCCTGATTTCTTTAGATTTTCCCATGTTGTCAAGCAAAGAGTCACCGAGTTTGAAGGTAGGCCTTGAAATACATCTACAGGTACACCTCCAACTGACTCAAATTATGTTAATTAGCCTATCAGAAGCTTCTAAAGCCATGACATAATTTTCTGGAATTTTCCAAGCTGTTTAAAGGCACAGTCAACTTAGTGTATGTAAACTTCTGACCCACTGGAATTGTGATACAGTGATTTATAAGTGAAATAATCTGTCTGTAAACAATTGTTGTAAAAATTACTTGTGTTATGCACAAAGTAGATGTCCTAACCAACTTGCCGAAACTATAGGTTGTTAACAAGAAATTGGTGGAGTGGTTGATGACTCCAACCGAAGTGTATGTAAACTTCCGACTTCAACTGTATATGGGGCTTTGGTGACAAAAGAGATGGCACTGTTATGGACTACATCCAGTTTGCTGAGTAGAGTGTTGGGGCTATGGTGTAAATTACATCGCCGAAGTCAAGGATCGGTAGGATAGTCAGTTTTACGAGGGTATGTTTGGCAGCATGAGTGAAGGAGGCTTTGTTGTGAAATAGGAAGATGATTCTATATTTAGTTTTGGATTGGAGATGTTTAATGTGAGTCTGGAAGGAGAGTTTACAATCTAACCAGAAACCTAGGTATTTGTAGTTGTCCACATATTCTAGGTCAGAACCGGCCAGAGTAGTGATGCTTGTCGGGTGGGAGGGTGCGGGCAGCAATCAGTTGAAGAGCATGCACTTTGTTTTACTAGCATTTAAAAGCAGTTGGAGGCCATGGAAGGAGTGTTGTATGGCGTTGAAGCTCGTTTGGAGGTTTGTTAGGACAATGTCCAAAGAAGAGCCAGAACTATACAGAATGGTGTTGTCTGCGTAGAGGTGGATCAGAGAATCACCAGCAGCAAGAGCGACATCATTGATATATTCAGAGAAAAGAGTCGGCCCAAGAATTAAACCCTGTGGCACCCCCATAGAGACTGCCAGAGGTCCGGACAACAGGCCCTCTGATTTGACGCACTGACCTCTATCTGAGAAGTAGTTTGTGAACCAGGCGAGACAGTCATTTGAGAAGCCAAGGCTATTGAGTCTGCCGATAAGAATGTGGTGATTGACACATTCGAAGCCTTGGCCTGGTCGATGAAGATGGCTGCACAGTACTGTCTTTTATCGTTTGCGGTTATGATATCGTTTCGGACCTGGAGCGTGGCTGAGTTGCATCCCTGACCAGCTCGTAAACCAGATTGCATAGTGGAGAAGGTACGGTGGGATTCGAAATGGGCAGTGATCTGTTTGTTAACTTGGCTTTCGAAGACCTTAGAAAGGTAGGGTAGGATAAATATACGTCTGTAGCAGTTTGGGTCTAGAGTATGTCCCCTTTGAAGAGGGGGATGACCGTGGCAGCTTCCAATCTTTGGGGATCTCAGATGATATGGAAGAGAGGTTGAATAGGCTAGTAATAGGGGTTGCAACAATTTTGACGGATCATTTTAGAAAGAGAGGGTCCAGATTGTCTAGCCCAGCTGATTTGTAGGGATCCAGATTTTGCAACTCTTTCAGAACATCAGCTGTCTGGATTTGGGTGAAGGAGAAGCGGGGAGGGGGGGGGCTTGGGGAAGTTTCTGCAGGGGGTGCTGAGATGTTGGCCGGGGTAGGGGTAGCCAGGTGGAAAGCATGGCCAGCCATAGAAAAATGCTTATTGAAACTATCGATTATTGTAGATTTATCGGTGGTGACAGTATTTCCTATCCTCAGTACAGTGGGCAGCTGGGAGGAGGTGCTCTTTTTCTCTATGGACTTTACAGTGTCCCAAAACTTTTTGGAATTGGTGCTACAGGAAGCAAATTTCTGTTTGAAAAAGCTAGCCTTAGCTTTCCTAACTGACCGGGTATATTGGTTCCTTACTTCCCTGAAAAGTTGCATATTGCGGGGGCTATTCAATGCTAATGCAGAACGCCACACAATGTTTTTGTGCTGGTCAAGGGCAGTCAAGTCTGGGGTGAACCAAGGGCTATATCTGTTCTTAGTTCTACATTTTTGGAATGGGGCATGCTTATTTAAGATGGTGAGGAAAGCACTTTTGAAGAGCAACCAGGCATCTGATCGCTGAGATCCTGGTTGAAGACAGCAGAGGTGTATTTAGAGGGCAAGTTGGTCAGGATGATATCTAAGAGGGTGCCCATAGTTACGGATTTAGGGTTGTACCTGGTAGGTTCCTTGATAATTTGTGTGAGATTAAGTGCATCTAGTTTAGATTGTAGGACCGCCGGGGTGTTAAGCATGTCCGGGGTGTTAATGTATGTGATATCAACAGAGAGGTATATTTTCTGGTTGAATTAAATATTGACCTGCTTTCATCAAGCTGCCTACTCAAGAAAAAGCTTCAAACTGGTTCAGGTTATCAGTCAACCTACCAGGGTATTTACAAACAGCACAGGTATGAAATCATCCACATCTATTGATCACATCTTTACTAATGCTGCAGAAATCCAAATCTACTGGATGTTGTGATCACAATATCATAGCCATATCTAGGAAAACCAAAGTTTCAAAGCTGGGCCTAATATAGTGTATAAGTAGTTTGTAGTGATTCCCATGTTGTTGATGTAAATAATATGTGTTGGTCCGTGGTGTGTAATGAGGAGCAAACAGATGCTGCACTTGACACATTTATGAAATTGCTTATTCCAGTTACTAATAAGCATGCACCCATTAAGGTGACTGTAAAAACTGTTAAATCCCTGTGGATTGATGAGGAATTTGAAAATTGTATGGTTGAGAGGGATGAGGCAAAAGGAAATACAAATAAGTCTGGCTGCACAAGCGATTGGCCAATGTATTGCAAATTGAGAAATCATGTGACTAAACTGAATTAAAAAGAAGAAGAAACTACCCTATGAAACAAAATACAAATTACATAAAGAATGATAGTAAAAAGCTTTGGAGCACCTTGTCATGACGTGGCCCTCTTTGGATATAGCAAGCACCAACTCTCTCACCACCTCTCTCTTCCCCCTACACCCAGGCTCTGTTATCTCAGGTTGTAAATTCCTGGAGGAGACTCTCTCCCTAATGCAGTATAGAGAGAGAAAGGTTCACAGTAGAACAAAGGAACTTCTTCTACATCACAGAACCTGAGAACTGAACAATATCCATGTTTTGGAGAATGTGTAACCGGTCGGTGGATAATCCAGCTACGACCGGTCCATTTTGTTTAAAGTTTGTGACCTCATTGAGAGACAATACAGTCACATTACCATAACTCTGTTTATACAAGAGTCTCTGTTATGAGATTTGCATCTAATTATTATATAAAATGAATTAGTAAAGATGAAACTATTTGTTAAATTATGTAATGTGATTTTAAACTGTTCAATGAAAGAGAATCCAATTCCCTTTAAAGTTAACTAAGTCATTGGCCCGCCCCATGAGCACAGACATTGATCTGGCGTCATGGGATAGCCTTTCCTGCTGTTCTGAATAAAACCCCCACTTAGAGAAGCCCACTTGAGACCAAGCGTACCTCGATTACCGAGAGGGCTAAGGTTTGAGTTGGTTTGGTTGCTGAATTCTTAACCATACCATGTGGTTAAAATCTGAGACTATCGATACCGACAGAATAAGAGCAAATCTTCAATACTAATTACTAGTCTGCAGCTAGGAATTATGTACCATTGAATGCGAAGACCGACAACCGCCGAAACATCTATCTATTAGAACATTTCTGAATGTTACTCTGAAGTATCCATTCTAACCAAAGATTCCAGGGACACAGAAAGAATCTCGGATGAACTTTCCAACAGAAAAGGACGATTCCAACAGAGATCACGACGACACACTGAGCGTAAATATATATATTGATTGCAATTATTCCCAAATGAGTGAGCGTTCATGTGCAAAGGATTAGCATTTCAATTATTATAATTATCAAATGTGTAGTGTCTTTTGCGCCCTTCTCAGTCCCTTTGTCTACCAAGCCGCCATACCGGTTTAGCCCACTAGGGCACATCCCCTATCATTTCCTTGTAACCATACCTACTGTTTGTTTGTTTGTTATGCATTTCTGTGATTATTTAATTAGTTAGTAAATAAATGATTAAGACAATTGATGTATGGATGATTCATAGCAAAGACTATGTTCGTGCAGATAACCAACAATTTACAGCATGTGGAATGAGACTAACGTGAGGTAAAGAATAATTCATTAATTAGAAGACTAATTGATCAGATATTAAAATATCTCAAAAGTTATATTAGGAAAATTATAACTTTGTAATCTGAAGATTTTCCTTGGTGCCCCGACTTCCTAGTTAATTACATTTACATGATTAGATTAATCACGTAATAATAATTACAGAGAATTGATTTGATAAAATAACAGTCTTCACTTTAATGATGCCAAAGACATGGCAACCTTAAATGAAATTTTGGGATAAAAGGCAAACTCAGCTTCATCATTCATTGAATCAGATGGCTCGTTCATCACAAAACCGACTGATATTGCCAACTACTTCAATAATTTTTTAATTGGCAAGATTAGCAAATTTAGGCATAACATGCCAGCAACAAGCGCTGCCACTACACATCCAAGTATATCTGACCAAATTATGAAAAACAAGCATTATAATTTTGAATTTCGTAAAGTGAGTGTGGAAGAGGTGAAAAAATTATTGTTGTCTATCAACAATGACAAGCCACCGGGGTTTGACAACATGGATCTAAAATTACTGAAGATAATAGCGGATAATATTGCCACTCCTATTTGTCATATTTTCAATTTAAGCCTACTAGAGAGTGTGTGCCTACAGGTCTGGAGGGAAGAAAAAGTAATTCTGCTACCCTTTACTGGCTCAAATAGCCGACCAATGAGCCTGTTACCAACCCTTCGTAAACTTTTGGAAAAAATTGTGTTTGACCAGATACAATGCTATATTTTACAGTAAACAAGACTTTCAGCACGCTTATAGGGAAAGACATTCAACAAGCATAGCACTTGCACAAATGACTGATGATTGGCTGAGAGACATTGATGCAACAAAAAATCTGGGGGCTGTTTTGTTAGACCTCAGTGAAGCTTTTGATATTATCGATCACACTGTAGTCTGCTGCTGGAAAAACGTGTGTTATGGCTTTACACCCTCTGCTATATTGTGGATAAAGAGTTACCTGTGTTACGAACCGACTCCAAGCCCTTAACAAAAAGGGAGACAACGTAGAGATCAAGGAATAACAAAAATATATTTATTAACTGAAGCAACCTATATACAATTAACAATGGTGTATGTAGTCAGCAAGTGAGTGGTTGCGTGCATAGATGTGATAATGAGGGGTGTTGAAAGGTGCCAAAGCAAACAAACTAAATGGCCACAAAAATGCCACAACCAAAATCCAACAGTGTGTCTGGGTCCAGGTGTGTCCCATTTCACTGACGACCCTCCCAGCTCCGCCCACTGACATCCTATTAAGGAAAACAAGAACAAAGAGAAGAATCCGGCAAACAGAGTGGGAGGGTCATCAGCGAAATGGAACACACCTGGGCCCGGTCTAACAGAACACAATGGAAGCCTCTCCTACATAATCCACGTAGAATCCGGAATTCCCCAGGACAGCTGTCTAGGCCCATTACTTTTTTCAATCTTTACAACAGACATGCCACTGGCTTTGAGTAAACCCAGTGTGTCTATGTATACGGATGACTCAACACTATACACGTCAGTTACTACAGCGACTGAAATGACTGCAACACTTAACAAAGAGCTGCTGTTAGTTTCGGAGTGTGTGGCAAGGAATAACTTAGTCCTAAATATTTCTAAAACTAAAGGCATTGTATTTGGGACAAATCATTTACTAAAACCTAAACCTCAACTAAATCTTGTAATAAATCTTGTGGAAATTGAGCAAGTTGAGGTGACTAAACTGCTTGGAGTAACCGTGGATTGTAAACTGTCATGGTCAAATAATATTGATACAACAGTAGCTAAGATGGGGAGAAGTCTGTCCATAATAAAGCACTGCTCTACCTTCTTAACAGCACTATCAACAAGGCAGGTCCTACAGGCCCTAGTTTTGTCGCACCAGGACTACTGTTCAGTCGTGTGGTCAGATGCCACATAAAGGGACTTTGCAATTGGCTCAGAACAGGGCAGCACGGCTGACTCTTGGATGCACACAGAGAGCTAACATTAATAATATGCATGCCAATCTCTCCTGGCTCAAAGTGGAGGAGAGATTGACTTAATCCCTACTTGTATTTACAGTGCATTCGGAGGTATTCAGACCTCTTTACTTCTTCCACAATTTGTTACGTTACAGCCTTATCCTCATCAATCTACACACAATACCCCATAATAACAAAGCAAAAACAGCTTTTTAGAAATGTTAAGATTTGGGGATTTTTTAAACACGGAAATATCACATTTACATAAGTATTCAGACCCTTTTCTCAGTACTTTGTTGAAGCACCTTTGGCAGCAATTACAGGCTCGAGTCTTCTTGGGTACAAGCATGGCACACCTGTATTTGGGGAGTTTCTCCCATTCTTCTCTACAGATCCTCTCAAGCTCTGTCAGGTTGGATGGGGAGCGTCGCTGCACAACTATTTTCAGGTCTCTCCAGAGATGTTCGATTGGGTTCATGTCTGGGCTCTTGCTGGGCCACGCAAGGACATTCAGAGACTTGTGACAAAGCCATTCCTGCATTTTCTTGGCTGTGTGCTTAGGGTTGTTGTCCTGTTGGAAGGTGAACCTTCGCCCCAGTCTGAGGTCCTGAGTACTCTGGAGCAGGTTTTCATCAAGATCTCGCTGTACTTTGTTCCGCTCATCTTTCCCTCGATCCTGATTAGTCTCCCAGCCCCTGCCGCTGAAAAACATCCCCACAGCATGATGATGCCACCACCATGCTTCACCGTAGGTATGGTGCCAGGTTCACTCCAGACGTGACACTTGGCATTCAGGCCTAAGAGTTCAATATTGGTTTCAATAGACCAGAGAATCTTGTTTTTGATGGTTTGAGAGTCTTTTAGGTGCCTTTTGGCGAACTCCAAGCAGGCTGTATTTATGTTTTAGTTTTTTTAATGAATTGAAAAACATTTCTAAAAACCTGTTTTCACTTTGTCATTATGCGTTATTGTGTATAGATTGATGAGGGAATAAAAAAAAATATATATTTTAGAATAAGGCTTATGACGTAACAAAATGTGTAAAAAGGAAAGGGGTCTTAATACTTTCCGAATGCACTGTATGTGTCACGTCCTGACCAGCAGAGGGAGCAATTGTATTGGTTTTGGTCAGGACGTGGCAGAGATGTTTTGGTGTCATGTGTTTAGTTAATTGAGGTTGGACTCCCAATTGAAGGCAGGTGTGTTGAGTTGCCTTTGATTGGGAGTCCTATATAGTAGTGTGTGCTTTTCTTTGGGGTTGTGGGTAATTGTTTCTTGTTTAGTGTGTTTGCACCTGACAGGACTGTTGGCTGTCGGTTTTCTTGTTTGTTTTGTAGAGTGTTCTTGCTTTATTAAATATTGAAGATGAACACTAACTCCGCTGCACCTTGGTCCATTCCTGAAGACAGCCCTTACAGTATGAGAGTTATTGACATGTTGAACGCACCGAGCTGTATTTGAGCTACTGGCGCACAGCTCGGACACCCATGAATATCCCACAAGACATGCCACAAGAGGTCTCTTCACAGTCCCCAAGTCCAGAACAGACTATGGGAGATGCATAGTACTACATAGAGCCATGACTACATGGAAAACTATTCCACATCAAGTAATTTATGCAAGCAGTAAAATTAGATTTAATAACATACAAATACACCTTATGGAACAGCAACACCTTGGGGATCCATAATGAATACAAATACATAATGAGGGCAAGTATTGACATTAGCTCTCTGATTACAATGAAGAGCAAAACGTGCCACTCTGTTCTGTGCCAGCTGCAGCTTAACTAGGTCCTTCTTTGCAGCACTTGGCCATATAACTGGACAATAATCAAGATCAGATAAAACTAGAGCCTGCAGGACTTGCTTTGTGGAGTGTGGTGTCAAAAAAGCAGAGCATCTCATTAGCAAGGACAGACCTCTCCCCATCTTTACAACCATTGAATCTATATGATCTGACCATGACAGTTTACAATCTAAGGTAACACCAAGTAATTTAGTCTCCTCAATTTGTTCAACAGCCACAACATTCACAGCTTTTTACCAAATATGATGCTCTTCATTTTAGAGATGTTCAGGACAATTTTAATACTGGCCACCCATTTCAAAACTTACTGCAAATCTTTGCTAAGGGTTTCAGTGACTTCACTAACTGTGGTTGCTAACGCGTATAGGGTTGAATCATCGGCATGGGCACACAGATTTTTTTAAATGCCAGTGGCAGGTCATTAGTAAAAATAGAAAAGAGTAGATGGCCTAGAGAGCTGCCCTGCGGTACACCACACTTTACATGTTTGACATTAGAGAAGCGTTCTATTAGATAGATAGCTCTGAATCCACAAAATAGCAGAGATTGAAAAGCCATAACAGATAACTTGGTGTTATTGTGGTGTATTGCTAGGTATTACTGCACTGTAGTAGCTAGGAACATAAGCATTTCACTGCACACGTCATAAAATCTGCAAAATATGTGTATGTGACCAATAAAATTGGGTTTGATATCATGATGATTTGTATCAAGAGTGTGGTCTTTTGTTTTGCAAACTCTGGTAGACTTCAGTGCAGCTTTTGATATTATCGATCATATTGTATTCTGCTGCTGGAAAAACGTATGTGTTATGGCTTTACACCCCCTGCTATATTGTGGATAAAGAGTTACCTGTCTAACAGAACACAGAGGGTGTTCTTTAATGGAAGCCTCTCCTACATAATCTACATAGTCAAGGAAAATGTATGGAGTAAAAAGTACATGATTTTCTTTAGGAATGGAGTGAAGTAAAATTATAAGTTGTCAAAAATATAAATAGTAAAAATAAAAAACTTAAGTAGTACTTTAAAGTATTTTTACTTAAGTATTTTACACCACTGGTGTCACACACACAGTGTTTACCATTGTCCTAGCTAACTAGAGTAGCGGTGTCGCCTCCTGCCTGTGTCTTTGATCTTTTTTGTGTGTTATTATGGTGAATAAATGTATTGGCTGGTAAGAATTCTGAGTGTGGTATATTTTTTCATCTAGCTGCCACAGCGGCTGGTGGGCCAAAAATGACGTTTTTAGGCCCTGTTCGTAAACCATGTCGAAGGTCATTCCAAATCCACTCACAGGCATTTGTTTACACCTTGTTCCTTCATGTTAACTCATTAGTTAGTTAAAAACCTGGTTAATTTACCAGAATATCTAAACATTTGGGAGCACAGAAAGAAAGGAAAATGACTAGCTTCTTTAGAAAATCAAAGACCATAGCAATATAAAATGACTGATCTCTTGCATGTCGTCACTCAAAAACGTTGCGTTCTTAAAGAGACAGTGTAGAATTTTCTACTTAATGCATCTCAATAGGTAGTGCTTTTACACCATGTAGAAACCTACTGTTCCACAAATGACTTTGAATTAGTTTCAATTACAGGTTTTTGTATCAACATTTTATCTTTTTATAATAAACAAATATCTTTACAGGGTTAAATATTGGTTTCTAGAGCACAACATGTGCTTCAAAAGTAGATATAGGCCCAATATACTATATATCGATCAATAACAAAAATATTCTGGTTCTCCTAGATTTCATGTTGTGCTCCTAACTTTTAAAAATTAGGAGCACCAGTGCTACCAATGAACAATATTAATTTAGAGCCATGTGTGTGTGTGTTTGAAGAGGAAGATAGGAAGGAAAGGGCAAAAACATGGAATCAGAAGAGCTACTGTGCATCATGACAGCCCGCCCTTGTGCACCATGGTATCTCTATGGACACAACAACATGCACTTACTTCACAGGCACTGAACGAGCCTGAGTCTACATGCGGAGTGCTGATGTCACTAGTTGCTGGGCTACTTTTCAAAGGAATTAAATAGATCAGTCACTGTCCACCAACCACCACAAGCTGTGACAACTCACAAGTTCTCTATTTGATTCAAATAATTAAAGACGAAAAATTGTTCAAGTGGGGTAGGCTCATAGATTGTATACTGAACAGAAATATAAATGCAACAATTTTAACAATTTTACATGTTGTGTTTATATTTTTGTTCACTATATATACACTGTATGTGTATATAGGATACACTGTAGATATTATTATATGGGTGTCACATCTGTTCAAATGATCGGACCAACGCGCAGCATGGTTGTAATTCCACATCTTTATATTTATTGTGAAACGTTGCAATACACCAAATACTGAAATACAAAAACAACAAACCGTGACGCAGAGAGGAAAACACACTACCGTAAATTCTGGACTATAAGCCGCAACTTTTTCCCAGGCTTTGAACCTCGCGGCTTAAACAATGACGCGGCTAATATATGGATTTTTCCAGCTTTAAATTTTTTTTTCTCCAAAAAAACACATTCTGTGACGTGCTCAGTTTTTTGGCGGCATGAAACTTTCATTAGACCAATGAAATTGCCGAACGGGTTAAGGTCAAACAACTTTTTTGTTTACTGTTTAGATTAAATCGAGCGCTCTCAAACTTCCCATCATTCTGATTACGGTAGTCATTTTGTCACCCTCATCATGGCAAAGACACGGAGAAATGCATATGATGCAGCTTTCAAGTTGAAGGCGATTGATCTGGCTGTTGGAAAGGGAAATAGAGCTGCTGCACGGGAGCTTGGTCTTAATAATGAGTCGATGATAAGACGTTGGAAACAGCAGCGTCTGGAATTGACTCAGTGCAAAAAGACAACTAAAGCTTACTGCTAATTTTGTATTTTTTGTTACAAGCCGTGTTTCGTTAAAGCCTATTTATTTTTGTTACAAGCCGTGTTTCGTTAAAGCCTGTGTAAAGTTCATTTGTTTCAATGTACCGGTAGGCACCTGCGGCTTATAGACATGTGCGGCTTATTTATGTTCAAAATAATATATTTTTTTAAATTCAGTGGGTGCGGCTTATATTCAGGTGTGCTTAATAGTCCGGAAATTACGGTACTCAAAATAAACAACCCACAAACCCAAAAGGAAAAACCCCTTCTTAAATATGATCTCCAATCAGAGGCAACAAGGACCAGCTGCCTCCAATTGGAGATCAACCCCACCCCCAAAAAACTAGAAATAGAAAACCTAGAACACAAAACCTAGAAATAGAAAACCAGAAAACCAACCAAAAACCCCCTGTCACGCCCTGACCCATCTACTATAGAAAATTACCTCTTACAAGGGTCGGGATGTGACAGTACCCCCCCCCCCCCAAAGGTGCAGACCCCGACTGCACACAAAAGAAAAAACCAACAAAACAACCACAAAAACACAAGGGGAGGGTAGGGAGGGTGACAAAAGTCTATGGCGGCTCTGGTGCTAAACCCAGAACCTTCCTATCCCTCTGATCCTCCAGCAACAGAGGTGGCTCCGGCTCCGGGCGTAACCCCCATTCCGCCCGCAGATCCCTCCGCTTCTGTAACACTGACCTGTGGATCATTATTAGAAGAATCGGACTGTAGATCATTACCGGAAGCTCTGTGCTGCAGACCGCCTCTGGAGGATCTGGGCTGCAGGCTGCCGCTGAAGGCTCTGGGCTGCTGGCCGCAGCTGAAGGCTCTGGGCTGCTGGCTGCCGCTGAAGGCTCTGGGCTGCAGGCCGCCGCTGAAGGCTTCGGGCTGCAGGCCGCCGCTGAAGGCTCCGGGCTGCAGGCCGCCGCTGGAGGCTCCGGGCTGCAGACCGCCGCTGGAGGCTCCGGGCTGCAGAGCGTCGCTGGAGGCTCCGGACTGCAGAGCGTCGCTGGAGGCTCCGGACTGGGAGGCGTCGCAGGAGGCTCCGGACTAGGGAGCGTCACCGGAGGCTCCGGACTAGGGAGCGTCGCTGGAGGCTCCGGACTGAGGAGCGTCGCTGGAGGCTCCGGACTAGGAGACGTCGCTGGAGGCTCCGGGCTGGGAGGCGTCGCTGGAGGCTCCGGACTGGGAGGCGTCGCTGGAGGCTCCGGACTGGGAGGCGTCGCTGGAGGCTCCGGACTGGGAGGCGTCGCTGGAGGCTCCGGACTGGGAGGCGTCGCTGGAGGCTCCGGGCTGAGGTCCGTCTCAGTAGGTTCCGGACTGTAGGCCGTCTCAGTAGGTTCCGGACTGTAGGCCGTCTCAGTAGGTTCCGGACTGTAGGCCGTCTCAGTAGGTTCCGGACTGTAGGCCGTCTCAGTAGGTTCCGGACTGTAGGCCGTCTCAGTAGGTTCCGGACTGAGAACTGTCGCCGGAAGCTCTGGACGGGGAACTATCGCCGGAAGCTCTGGACGGGGAACTGTTGCTGGAAGCTCTGGACGGGGAACTGTCGCCGGAAGCTCTGGACGGGGACCTGTCGCCGAAAGCTCTGGACGGGGAATGTGCACTAGAATCCTGATGTGTGGTACTGGCATGGGTGGCGCCAGACTGATAACCCCCACCTCAGAACGAGTGCAGGGTTCAGGAACAGGACACTCCGGACTGGGCATGCGCACTGGAGGTCTGATGTGTGGAACTGGCTTAGGTGGCGCCAGACTGGTAACACGTACCTCAGGACGAATGCAGTGAGCAGGAACAGGACACTCCAGACTAGGCATGCGCACTGGAGGTCGGATGCGTGGAACTGGCTTAGGTGGCGCCAGACTGGTAACACACACCTCAGGACGAATGCAGGGAGCAGGAACAGGACACTCCGAACTGGGCATGCGCACTGGAGGTCTGATGCGTGGAACTGGCTTAGACTGGTAACACACACCTCAGGACTTGTGCAGGGAGCAGGAACAGGACATACCGGGCTATGGAGGCGAACTGGAGACCGGGCATGCTGAGCAGGCCTACTCCTTCCTAGCTGAATCACCATCTTCGCCCTACACCGGTGAGGAGCTGGCACCGAGCGCACCGGGCTGTGAATGCGTATGGGCGATATATTGCGCATCACACCATAACCCATTGCTCTTTCATCCACTCGCTCCTCAGCACGCCCACTCCGTAGTGCTCTTTCTGCCAGTACCTCTCTTCGGAATCTTGCATCGAGCTCCGCGCTTGACTCCCTGGCTGGCTCCTTTCTGCTCCACGGCTCTCTCAGATACGCACGGGAAGTTAGATCAGGTCTCCCCCTGATGTCGCCAAACTCCACATATGCCCCCCCAAAAACAATTTGGGGGCTGCCTCTCCGCCTTGCCTTTAGGTGGATATAGCGCCTCGTAGTATCATCGCTCCCTCTTTGCTTCTTCAATTTCCACCCTCGGGCGACGATAATCCCCAGCCTGCCTCTAGGGTTCTTTACCATCCAAAATCTCCTCCCAAGTCCATTCCTCCAGATACTCCCTACCACGCTGCTTGGTCCTTTTGTGGTGGGTTGTTCTGTCACGTTTGTTCAAATGATTGGACCAACGCACAGCATGGTTGTAGTTCCACATCTTTATATTTATTGTGAAACGTAGCAAAACACCAAATACTTGAAAAATACAAAAACAACAAACCGTGACGCAGAGAGGAAAACACACTACTCAAAATAAACAACCCTCAAACCCAAAACTAAAACTACTAAACTACTACTTAAATATGATCTCCAATCAGAGGCAACGAGGACCAGCTGCCTCCAATTGGAGATCAACCCCCCCAAAAAACCTAGAAATAGAAAACCTAGAACACAAAACCTAGAAATAGAAAACCAGAAAACCAACCAAACACCCCCTGTCACACCCTGACCCATCTACTGTAGAAAATGACCTCTTACAAGGGTCAGGACGTGACAATGGGTGAATTTGTTTGTTTTTTAAACATTGCCTGGATGTGCATTTAAAAAGATTATTTAAATTAATTTCAAATGTAGGTTACAACTTTCAATACAGATTGTCTGAATGGAGTTGAAGTGAGTTAATTAATCTAATCCACTGTACAAGTGTTGTCAGCTACTTAAATTGCAGTATGGCTCTTTACTGTTGAGCTTCCCCACTAGGCACAGACGTCATTTCAACATCTATTCCACGTTGGTTCTTGAAATGACGTGGAAACAACGTTGATTCAACCAGTGTGTGCCCAGTGGGTCAAGTCTGTTTTGTTTACCTCGATCTTCTCTGCACGTGGTTAGGGAGGGAGTGCTGGCGGATTAGCGCGCTCTGATCATCATAGTCTACGTGCTACCATAACAATAGTGAATGAAGAAAAGGCAGTTTAGGATACAGTTTTCTCCTCATTGCTCGTGTTTGTCAGTGTGAGAATCTCTCTCTCTGAATTTAAATCATCCTTCGGCCACTAACCATGTCTCTGTCAGGTTCGCAGACTCCAGAGGACGGCTTGTACGGTAAGGGTTTGGGGGACTGAGCTGGCCGGGGTGGTTACTTTGTGTCAATGTATAACAAATTATTTATTGTTTTTGGGTCAATGCAAAGTCGAGTCAATGATGATTGATTTGTGTGTTACTATCAAATGTTTCTAAAAGCCTTGTTACTGACCTAGGATGACTCTTTCACTGTGTTTACCATAGGGATTAACTATGTCCAAGTGTTTTTCTAGGTTACATTCTTTATAAATAATTCCAAAAGGGGTCATCAGGAAAATAACACTATTGATGTATAAATGATTATGTTCATCCTTAGGCCTATAACGCTTATTTGTTAGTAACAATCAATTAATGATGCATGAACATTGACCTTTTTCATTAGAAGAAGGTTGTTTGCTACATTTTACTTAATTCACACACAACGCTTATATAATCATTAACCATGACAGAATGCATGGATAGCGTGGACTAAAAGGGCAGGTTAGGGGAGAAACGTTAGCACACCCGTTTGGAGTTGTTGCAACTGACATGTCATTGTGTAAACGGATTTCATGACTCACCTTTTTCTATCTTCCTAAGCCAATTAAACCCGGGAGATTTCCCTGAGGCTTATAGCTCACCGTACAGTTTGCTTATAGCCTCAACAGTACATGGGTGTCACGATCGTCATTGTAATCATACTCAGACCAAGGCGCAGCGTACATAGAGTTCCACATCTTTATTAAATGAAACTCACAAAAACAATAAAGGTCAACGAACACGTGAAGCTATGGCGTGCTCACAGACAACTACACATAAACAAGATCACACAAAAACCAGTGGGGAAATGGCTGCCTAAATATGATCCCCAATCAGAGACAACGATAAACAGCTGCCTCTGATTGGGAACCATACCAGGCCAACATAGAACTAGACAACCTAGATAGGAACACCCCCCCTAGTCACACCCCGACCTAACCAAAATATAGAATAAAAAAGGCTCTCTATGGTCAGGGTGTGACAATGGGAGATGTTGTCCAGCTGTCAATGTATGTATAGACAACTCATACACAGATGGGAATAGTACATTGGACATGGTTGAACCGTAAACAGATTTATAAAGCCATAATATCTTGGACTTTAACGCAATGCTTTGGAACGAGCACAACAACACATTTGTGCTTTGTTTTTCAAGAACTAGGCCTATATTAACAGACATTACATAAACCTGATTGGCACTAATTCTATGGATGGATACTGGACTATCGACAGGCATTGGATATTGCTGCAGTGCAACATGGTCAAGGCCACAGAGAGAGAAAGAGAGAGAGAAACAGCAGGCTGGCAGCCAGTGATTATGTCATAACTCTCTTTCTCTGGGAGGAAAACGAGGGCAACAGCATAGTTTCCCCTCTGTGCTCTCTTCTCCACCCTCTCCTCTATTCATATGCCCTCTCCACTGTTACTATTTACATGATCTCTCACTTCCTTAAAGAAAATAAAAAAGGGGAAGAGACAAACAGAGGGGATGAGGGTTGATGATGTTTGCATACATGCATTCCAGAGAGAGAGTTAATGAGATAGGAGAGAGGAGAGGGTGGATCATCTCATACAGAAATAAGATCTTATGTAAGCAGGCGGCACTCTGTCAGGGCACTCTGTCAGGTCACTCTGACAGGGCACTCTGCCAGGGCACTCTGCCAGGGCACTCTGTCAGTGCTTGGTCCTGTTTGTTTGTGTGTGTTAGTGTGTGTTGTGTTCGTCCGTGTGCATGTGTTGCATGTGCTTATCATGGAACACTCAAACAATGCAACGGACTAGTTTCAGAGGGAGCAGTGATGAGATTATCATGTTAAAGACCAGAGACCAGTAGGTTTAAAGATAAGTGCTAAATGCATTTTAAGGAATATAGTTGTAGTTGTTATCATAATAAAATATATACAATTCACAACGTGATTCACACAATAAACAATGTTCACAATAGGCCTAGTTACATTTCCATATCTCTGGTAAATAGTCTATTAGTATTTCAATACCTTGGGTAAATAGTCTATGGGTATTTCAGTACCTCAGGTGCACCCATCTAATATCAATAATCACCGGTATATCACCAGATCAATTCAATATAGAACTTCGCTAGCACAGACTGGAATATGTCCGGGATTCATCCAATAACATTGAGGAGTTGACCACATCCCCGGCTTCTTCAATTAGTGCTACGACGACGTCTTCCCCACAGTGACCGTACGTACATATCCCAACCAGAAGCCATGGATTACAGGAAACATCCGCACTGAGCTAAAGGCTAGAGCTGCTGCTAATCCGGACTCTTATAACAAATCCCGCCGCAACCTCCGACGAGCCATCAAACTTGCAAACGTCAATGCAGGACTAATATCGAATCCTACTATGCCGGCCCTGACACTAGTCGGATGTGGCAGGGCTTGCAAACTATCACAGACTACAAAAGGATATCCGCCGCGAACTGCCCAGTGACGCGAGTCTACCAGATGACCTAAATGTACTGAACAAGAATAGAAATGCAACAAGTGTTGGTCCCATGCTGAAATAAAAGATCTCAGAAATGTTCAATGTGCACAAAAAGCTTATTTCTCTCAAATGCTGTGCACACATTGGTTATATCCTTGTTAGTGAGCATCTCTTCTTTGTCAAGACAATCCATCCACCAGACAGGTGTGGCATATCCAGAAGCTGATTAAATAGGATGATCATTACACAGGTGCACCTTCTGCTGAGGACAATAAAACGGCACTCTAAAATGTGCAGTTTTGTCACAACACAATGCCACAGATGACTCAAGTTTTGAGGGAGCGTGCAATTGGCATGATGACTGCAGGAATGTCCACCACAGCTGTTGCCAGAGTTAGAGAGAATTTGGCAGTACATCCAACTGGCTTCACAACTGCAGACCATGTGTAACCACGGCAGCCCAGGACCTCCATATCTGGCTTCTTCAACTGCGGGATCGTCTGAGACCAGCCACCCGGACAGCTGATGAAACTGTGGGTTTCTACAACTGAAGAATTTCTGCACAAACTGTCAGAAATCATCTCAGGGAAGCTCATCTGCGGGCTTGTCGTCCTCACTAGGGTCTTGAAGTTAGTATTGGCCCAGTAACGCGACGCAAACACAGTAGCTTAATTTGTGAAAAATTGTACTTAATAAGTAATGGTCCACAAACTCATTCAACCAGTCTCAGGACGAGCCCCAAATTAACTGTAGTATAGATCCATTACACTTTGTGATAAAAAATGGGAAAGGGGAACCAGGATTGTTTTATTTTATATTAATTAATATATACAGTAATATATAGTAATATATACATTACCAGTCAAAAGTTTGGACACACCTACTCATTCCAGGGTTTTTCTTTAGTTTGACTATTTTCTACAGTGTAGAATAATAGTGAAAACATCAAAACAATGAAATAACACATATGGAATCATGTAGTAACCCAACATTTTTTAAACAAATCAAAATATATTTTATATTTGAGATTCTTAAAGTAGCTCAAATAAGCATAGAGAAATGACAGTCCATCATTACTTTAAGACATGAAGGTCAGTTAATGCGGAAAATTTCAAGAACTTGGAAAGTTTCTTCAAGTGCAGTCATAAAAACCATCAAGCGCTTTGATGAAACTGCCTCTCATGAGGACTGCCAAAGGAAAGGAAGACCCAGAATTACCTCTGCTGCAGAAGACAAAATAAGCCCAAATAAATTCTTCATAGATTTCAAGTAACAGACACATCTCAACATGGTCGATTTGCTGCAAAGAAACCACTACTAAAGGACACTAATAAGAAAAATAGACTTGCTTGGGCTAAGAAACACTAGCAATGGACATTAGACAGGTGGAAATCTGTCCTTTGGTCTGATGAGTCCAAATTTGCGATTTTTGGTTCCAACCGCCACGTCTTTATGAGATGCAGAGTAGGTGAACGGATGATCTCCGTATGTGTGGTTCCCATCGTGAAGCAAGGAGGACGAGGTGTGATGACGTGGTGGTGCTTTGCTGGTGACACTGTCTGTGATTTGTTTAGAATTCAAGGCACACTTAACCAGTATGGCTACCACAGCGTTCTGCAGCGATACGCCATCCCATCCGGATTGCGCTTTGTGGGACTATCATTTGTTTTTCAACTGGACAATGACCCAACACATCTCCAGGCTGTGTAAGGGCTATTTGACCAAAAAGGAGAGTGATGGAGTGCTGCATCAGATGACCTGGCCCCACAATCTCCCGACCTCAACCCAATTGAGATGGTTTAAGATGAGTTGGAATGCAGTGAAGGAAAAGCAGCCAACAAGTCCTCAGCATATGTGGGAACTCCTTCAAGACAGTTGGAAAAGCACTCCAGGTGATATGTATATATATAAATATTGTATTACCCTACCTACTAACCCTATACTAATTAAAACCTGTAACTTATTCTAATCAATCAATCAAATGTATTTATGAAGCCCTTCTTACATAAGCTGTACAGAAACCCAGCCTAAAACACCAAACAGTAAATAATTCCACTACTTTAACCCTATCTGATCCTACCCCAGGCCAATGTCCTGAGAGGACGGGACACTACCACTCAACACACTCTGTAACTCTTCTGAAGTCAAATCTCATACCCCCCAAGTACTTCTCTGCAGCTGGCACCACAACATCTATTTTCTGTGATTCACGTTCCATTTCTGTGGTACAGTTGATAACCATTGCTATGAATGCTAAGCCAACCTTACTGAAGCATATGTCACTCATTGGTCTATCCCTCCCTGCTGGAACAGATCTACTATTCACAGGGATCCTCTCAGAATCCCTGACTACTGACCCATCCTCCTCTACTTTTTTCACTGCCTCAGCATACGACAACTTCTGAACTACTCTGACTCTAGCCACAACTTCTGCACTACTCTGACTCTAGCCACCTCAACCTGCCTCTCTCACACTGGACACTTCTGATCCCCAGCAACATGTGCACCCCTACAGCTGACACACAGAACATTATCCACCAAAACTACACAGTCCTCTATCCCATGCCTTCCTGCACACTTCCCACATCTTGGAATCTCCCTCCTGCACACAGCTGTGACATGACCATAAACGTTGCACCTGAAACAGTGCAGTGGATTCGCCACAAACACTCTAACAGGATAATTGCTATATTCTAACATGACCTTGTCAGGTAAAGACTCTGACTCAAAACTCAAAAGGACTGACAGTGACTCCTCTGTTTCACCACGCTCACCACCGGGTCTGCGTCACACCAAACGGTGGGCGTCACAAACACCAGGAATCTTCAACTTCAAATGCTCCACCTCCACACGTAATGCTACCCCAGTTTTCACTCCTTTCAATCGTGCCCTGTTCCTAAGAGCAAAGCAAAAAACAGATCTTGACCCAAGTTGCATCGCATGGAGTGCCTCCTCCCTCTGATCTGAAGAAACCCAAACAAACATCACAAGACCACTTTGTGTTACCTTCACCGCCTCAATAGAAAAGAAAAGCAAAGGCTAGATTTTTCAAGCAGAAATGTACTTCCTGTAACACAAACTCAAAAAAGTTCTGGGACACTGTAAAGTCCTTGGAGAATAAGATCACCTCCTCCCAGCTGCCCACTGCACTGAGGATAGGAAACTCTGTCAACACTGATAAATGCACTATAATTGAGAATTTCAATAAGCATTTTTCTACGGCTGGCCATGCTTTCCACATGGCTAACCCTACCCTGGTCAACAACACTGCACCCCCCACAGCAACTCGCCCAAGCCTTCCCCATTTCTCCTTCTCCCAAATTCAGTCAGCTGATGTTCTGAAAGAGCTGCAAAATCTGAACCCCTACAAATCAGCCGGGCTAGACAATCTGGACCCTTTCTTTCTAAAATGATCTGCCGAAATTGTTGCAACCCCTATTACTAGCCTGTTCAACCTCTCTTTCATGTCGTCTGAGATTCCTAAAGATTGGAAAGCAGCTGCAGCCATCCTCCTCTTCAAAGGGGGGGACACTCTTGACCCAAACTGCTACAGACCTATATCTATCCTACCCTGCCTTTCTAAAGTCTTCGAAAGCCAAGTCAACAAACAGATTACCGACCATTTCGAATCCCACCGCACCTTCTCCGCTATGCAATCTGGTTTCAGAGCTGGTCATGGGTGCACCTCAGCCACGCTCAAGGTCCTAAACGATATCTTAACCACCATCGATAAGAAACAATACTGTGCAGCCGTATTCATTGACCTGGCCAAGGCTTTCGACTCTGTCAATCACCACATCCTCATCAGCAGACTCAATAGCCTTGGTTTCTCAAATGATTGCCCCGCCTGGTTCACAACTACTTCTCTGATAGAGTTCAGTGTGTCAAATCTGAGGGCCTGTTGTCCGAACCTCTGGCAGTCTCTATGGGGGTGCCACAGGGTTAAATTCTTGGGCCAACAGACAATTAAAAAGCCTCTTTAGATCAAATCAAATGCTTTTGGTCGAGTACACATATTTTGCAGCTGTTATTGCAGGTACAGCGAAATCCTTATGTTAGTATACCTAACAATAGAAAACAACACAAGCAAATACAAAAAAAATTAATAAAGAAATGAAGAAATATAGTACCCGCAAAACACTAGTCTCAACGTCAACAGTGAAGAGGCGACTCCAGGATGCTGGTCATCTAGGCAGAGTTCCTCTGTCCAGTGTCTGTATTCTTTTGCCCATCTTAATCTTTTATTTTTATTGGCCAGTCTGAATTCTTCATTGCAACTCTGCCTAGAAGGTCAGAATCCTGGAGTCGCCTCTTCACTGTTGACGTTGAGACTGGTGTTTTGCGGGTACTATCTAATGAAGCTGCCAATTGAGGACTTGTGAGGTGTCTGTTACTCAAACTAGAAACTCTAATGTACTTCTCCTTTTGCTCAGTTGTGTACTGGGGCCTCCCACTCCTCTTTCTATTCTGGTTAGAGCCAGCTCGCGCGGTTCTGTGAAGGGAGTAGTACACAGCGTTGTACGAGATCTTCAGTTTCTTGGCAATTTCTCGAATGGAATAGCCTTCATTTCTCAGAACAAGAATAGACTGACGAGTTTCAGAATAAAAATATTTGTTTCTGGCTATTTTGAGCCTACTCAACTAGTCTAAAGAGGGCCAGTTTTATTGCTTCTTTAATCAGAAAATGATAAACTTGGATTAGCTAACACAACGTGCCACTGGAACACAGGAATGATGATTGCTGATAATGGGCCTCTGTACGCCTTTGAAGATATTCCGTAAAAAGTCTGCCGTTTCCAGCTACAATAGTCATTTACAAAATTTGCAATGTCTACACTATATTTCTGATCAATTTGATGTTATTTTAATGAACAAAAAAATGTATTTTCTTTCAAGAACAAGGAAATGTATAAGTGACCCCAAACCTTTGAACGGTAGTGTATATACAGTTGAAGTCGGAAGTTTTCATATACCTTAGCCAAATACATTTAAACTGAGTTTTTCACAATTCCTGACATTTAATCCAAGTAAAAATTCCCTGTCTTAGGTCAGTTAGGATTTGCTTCATTTTAAGAATGTGAAATGTCAGAATAATAGTAGAGTGAATAAATTATTTCAGCTTTTATTTCTTTCATCACATTCCCAGTGGGTCAGAAGTTTACATGCACTCAATTAGTATTTGGTAGCATTGCCTTTAAATTGTTTAACTGGGTCAAACGTTTCAGGTAGCCTTCCACAAGCTTCCCACAATAAGTTGGCCCATTCCTCCTGACAGAGCTGGTGTAACTGAATCAGGTTTGTAGAACTCCTTGCTCGCACGCGCTTTTTCAGTTCTGCCCACACATTTTCTATAGGATTGAGGTCAGGGCTTTGTAATGGCCACTCCAATACCTTGACTTTGTTGTCCTTAAGCCATTTTGCAACAACTTTGGAAGTATGCTTGGGGTCATTGTCCATTTGGAAGACCCATTTGCTACCAAGCTTGAACTTCCTGACTGATGTCTTGAGATGTTGCTTCAATATATCCACATAATTTTCACTCCCCATGATGCCATCTATTTTGTGAAGTGCACCAGTCCCTCCTGCAGAAAAGCACCCCCACAACATGATGCTGGCACCCCCGTGCTTCACAGTTGGGATGGTGTTCTTCAGCTTGCAAGCCTCCCCCTTTTTCCTCCAAACATAACGATATTCATTACGGCCAAACAGTTCTATTTTTCTCCAAAAAGTACGATCTTTGTCCCCATGCAGTTGCAAACCGTAGTCTAGCTTTTTTATGGCAGTTTTTGAGCAGTGGCTTCTTCCTGTCGATATAGGACTTGTTTTACTGTGGATATAGACACTTTTGTACCGGTTTCCTCCAGCATCTTCACAAGGTCCTTTGCTGTTGTTCTGGGATTGATTTTCACTTTTCACACCAAAGTACGTTCATCTCTAGGAGACAGAACGTGTCTCCTTCCTGAACGGTATGACGGCTGCATGGTCCCATGGTGTTTATACTTGCGTACTATTGGTTGTACAGATGAACGTGGTACCTTCAGGCATTTGGAAATTGCTCCCAAGGATGAACCAGACTTGTGGAGGTCTACAATAATTTTTCGGAGGTCTTGGCAGATTTCTTTTGATTTTCCCATGATGTCAAGCAAAGAGGCACTGAGTTTGAAGGTAGGCCTTGAAATACATCCACAGATACACCTCCAATTGACTCAAATGATGTCAATTAGCCTATCAGAAGCTTCTAAAGCCATGACATCAATTTCTGGAATTTTCCAAGCTGTTTAAAGGCACAGTCAATTTAGTGAATGTAAACTTCTGACCCACTGGAATTGTGATACAGTGAAATAATCTGTCTGTAAACAATTGTTGTAAAAATTACTTGTGTCATGCACAAAGTAAATGTCCTAACCGACTTGCCAAAACTATAGTTTGTTAACAAGAAATTTGTGGAGTGGTTGAAAAACGAGTTTTACTGAATACAACCTAAGTGAATGTAAACTTCCGACTTCAACTGTACATAGGGCAGCAGTCTCTAAGGTGCTGGTGAAAGACATGGATGTTAGCCGGCTAGTAACAGTGACTAAGTTCAGGGCAGGGTACTTGGAGCAGGCTGGCTAGTGGTGACTATTTAAAAATCTGATGGCCTGGAATTTTTCAGACTCTTGGTCCCAGCTTTGATGCACCTGTACTGTCTCTGCCTTCTAGATGGTAACGAGGTGAACAGGCCATGGCTCAGGTGGCTGAAGTCCTTCATGGTCTTCTGGGCCTTCCTATGACATAGCGTGCTGTAAATGCCTTGGAGGGCAGATTTATTTGTCTATTTTGAGTGTGCTCATGCTGTGTCCCTCACTTGCATGGCTGCTGGCTGATAGGCGGTTGCCAAACCCTCCTGGTTTAGCCTACAGTCTTCTAGAAATGGGGATTTAGTAAAGTTATTCCGGGAGATTGAAAAAGATTAACTGAAAAGTAAACTATGGAATGTTCCAGAATTAGCTCAGCTCTCAGTTTGCAACATTGCTGACAGGTTGCATGTCTCTGTCTCTGTCTCTGTCTCTGTCTCTCTCTCTCTCTCTCACACACACACACACACACACACAAACACACACACAAACACACACACACACACACAAACACACACACACACACACACACACACACACACACACACACACACACACACACACACACAGACTCGTGGGTGGAGCTGGAGGAGCTGCTATCAGCAGTGAGCAGCAGGGAGAGTCTGACAGGACCAGAACAGGACACAGCCTCCTGGGCCCTGCAGGGGGAGCTACAGAGGATCCTGCTAGAGGCACAACTCGAGAGTAAAGACTGGTTAGTAGCTGAGAGGAGTAATAACAGGTTAGCAGCTGAGAGGAGTAATAACAGGTTAGCAGCTGAGAGGAGTAATGACAGGTTAGCAGCTGAGAGGAGTAATAACAGGTTAGTAGCTGAGAGGAGTAATAACAGGTTAGCAGCTGAGAGGAGTAATGACAGGTTAGTAGCTGAGAGAGAAGTAATGACAGGTTAGTAGCTGAGAGGAGTAATGACAGGTTAGTAGCTGAGAGAAGTAAAGACAGGTTAGTAGCTGAGAGGACTAAAGACGGATTAGTAGCTGAGAGGAGTAATGACAGGTTAGTAGCTGAGAGGAGTAATAACAGGTTAGTAGCTGAGAGTAGTAATGACAGGTTAGTAGCTGAGAGGAGTAATGACAGGTTAGTAGCTGAGAGTAGTAATGACAGGTTAGTAGCTGAGAGGAGTAATGACAGGTTAGTAGCTGAGAGAGGAGTAATGACAGGTTAGTAGCTGAGAGGAGTAATGACAGGTTAGTAGCTGAGAGGAGTAATGACAGGTTAGTAGCTGAGAGGAGAAATAACAGGTTAGCAGCTTAGAGAGGAGTAATGACAGGTTAGTAGCTGAGGGAGGAGTAATGACATCATTTTTACATTTTAGTCATTTAGCAGACGCTCTTATCCAGAGCAACTTACAGTAGTGAATACATACATTTCATTTTAAGCATTTTTTTATTTTTTTTTGTACTGGCCACCCGTGGGAATCGAACCCACAACCCTGGCATTGCACACACCATGCTGGCGTTGCAAACCCCATGCTCTACCAACTGAGCCACAGGGAAGGCAGGTTAGTACCTGAGATAGGAGTAAAGACAGGTTAGTAGCTGAGAGGAGGAAAGACAGGTTAGTAGCTGAGAGGAGTAATGACAGATTAGTAGCTGAGAGGAGGAAAGACAGGTTAGTAGCTGAGAGGAGTAATGACAGATTAGTAGCTGAGAGGAGTAATGACAGGTTAGTAGCTGAGAGAGGAGTAATGACAGGTTAGTAAATGAGAGGAGGATTAATGACAGGTTAGTAGCTGAGAGAGGAGTCATGACAGATTAGAAGCTGAGGGAGGAGTAATGACAGGTTAGTAGCTGAGAGGAGTAACGACGGGTTAGTAGCTGAGAGGAGTAATGACAGGTTAGTAGCTGAGAGAGGAGTAATAACAGGTTAGCAGCTGAGAGGATTAATGACAGGTTAGTAGCTGAGAGGAGTAATGACAGGTTAGTAGCTGAGAGAGGAGTAATGACAGGTTAGTAGTTGAGAGAGGAGTCATGACAGATTAGAAGCTGAGGGAGGAGTAATGACAGGTTAGTAGCTGAGAGGAGTAATGACAGGTTAGTAGCTGAGAGGAGTAATGACAGGTTAGTAGCTGAGAGAAGTAATGACAGGTTAGTAGTTGAGAGAGGAGTCATGACAGATTAGAAGCTGAGGGAGGAGTAATGACAGGTTAGTAGCTGAGAGGAGTAACGACGGGTTAGTAGCTGAGAGGAGTAATGACAGGTTAGTAGCTGAGAGGAGTAATGACAGGTTAGTAGCTGAGAGAAGTAATGACAGGTTAGTAGCTGAGAGGAGTAATGACAGGTTAGTAGCTGAGAGAGGAGTAATGACAGGTTAGTAGCTGAGAGGAGTAATGACAGGTTAGCAGCTGAGAGGAGTAATGACAGGTTAGTAGCTGAGAGGAGTAATGACAGGTTAGTAGCTGACAGGAGTAATGACAGGTTAGTAGCTGAGAGGAGTAATGACAGGTTAGTAGCTGAGAGAGGAGTAATGACAGGTTAGTAGCTGAGAGGAGTAATGACAGGTTAGCAGCTGAGAGGAGTAATGACAGGTTAGTAGCTGAGAGGAGTAATGACAGGTTAGTAGCTGAGAGAGGAGTAATGACAGGTTAGTAGCTGAGAGAGGAGTCATGACAGATTAGTAGCTGAGAGAGGAGTAATGACAGGTTAGTAGCTGAGAGGAGTAATGACAGGTTAGTAGCTGAGAGGAGTAATGACAGGTTAGTAGCTGAGAGAGGAGTAATGACAGGTTAGTAGCTGAGAGAGGAGTCATGACAGATTAGTAGCTGAGAGAGGAGTAATGACAGGTTAGTAGCTGAGAGGAGTAATGACAGGTTAGTAGATGAGAGGAGTAATGACAGGTTAGTAGCTGAGAGGAGTAATGACAGGTTAGTAGCTGAGAGGAGTAATGACAGGTTAGTAGCTGAGAGAGGAGTAATGACAGGTTAGTAGCTGAGAGGAGTAATGACAGGTTAGTAGATGAGAGGAGTAATGACAGGTTAGTAGCTGAGAGGAGTAATGACAGGTTAGTAGCTGAGAGAGGAGTAATCACAGGTTAGTAGATGAGAGGAATAATGACAGGTTAGTAGCTGAGAGAGGAGTAATGACAGGTTAGTAGCTGAGAGGAGTAATGACAGGTTAGTAGATGAGAGGAGTAATGACAGGTTAGTAGCTGAGAGAGGAGTAATGACAGGTTAGTAGCTGAGAGAGGAGTAATGACAGGTTAGTAGCTGAGAGGAGTAATGACTGGTTAGTAGCTGAGAGGAGTAATGACAGGTTAGTAGCTGAGTGAGGAGTAATGACAGGTTAGTAGATGAGAGGAGTAATGACTGGTTAGTAGCTGAGAGAAGAGTTTTCACAGGTTAGTAACTGAGGGAAGAGTAATGACAGCTTCGTAGCTGAGAGGAGTAAAGACAGGTTAGTTGCTGAGAGAGGAGTAATGACAGGTTAGTAGCTGAGAGGTGTAAACACAGGTTAGTAGCTGACAGGAGAAATGACAGGTTAGTAGCTGAGAGGTGTAAAGACAGGTTAGTAGCTGAGATGAGTAATGACAGGATAGTAGCTGAGAGAGTAGTAATGACAGGTTAGTAGCTCAGAGGAGTAATTACAGGTTAGCAGCTGAGAGGAGTAAAGGCGGGTCAGTAGCTGAGAGGAGTAATGACAGGTTAGTAGCTGAGAGGAATAATGACAGGTTAGTAGCTGAGAGGAGTAATGACAGGTTAGTAGCTGAGAGAGGAGTAATGACTGGTTAGTAGCTGAGAGAGTAGTAATGACAGGTTAGTAGCTGAGAGGAGTAATGACATGTTAGTAGCTGAGAGGAGTAATGACAGGTTAGTAGCTGAGAGAAGTAAAGATGGGTTAGTAGCTATGAGGAGTAATGACAGGTTACTAGCTGAGAGGAGTAATGACAGGTTAGTAGCTGAGAGAGTAGTAATGACAGGCTCGTAGCTGAGAGGAGTAAAGACAGGTTATTAGCTGAGAGGAGTAATGTCAGGTTAGTAGCTGAGAGGAGTAATCACAGGTTAGTAACTGAGGGAGGAGTAATGACAGCTTAGTAGCTGAGAGGACTAAAGACGGATTAGTAGCTGAGAGAGGAGTAAAGACAGGTTAGTTGCTGAGAGAGGAGTAATGACAGGTTAGTAGCTGACAGGAGTAATGACAGGTTAGTAGCTGAGAGCAGTAATGACAGGTTAGCAGCTAAGAGGAGTAATGACAGGTTAGTAGCTGACAGGAGTAATGACAGGTTAGTAGCTGAGAGGAGAAATGGCAGGTTAGTAGCTGAGAGGAGTAATGACAGGTTAGTAGCTGAGAGTAGTAAAGACGGGTTAATAGCTGAGAGTAGTAATGACAGGTTAGTAGCTGAGAGGAGTAATGACAGGTTAGTAGCTCAGAGGAGTAATTACAGGTTAGCAGCTGAGAGGAGTAAAGGCGGGTCAGTAGCTGAGAGGAGTAATGACAGGTTAGTAGCTGAGAGGAATAATGACAGGTTAGTAGCTGAGAGGAGTAATGACAGGTTAGTAGCTGAGAGAGGAGTAATGACTGGTTAGTAGCTGAGAGAGTAGTAATGACAGGTTAGTAGCTGAGAGGAGTAATGACATGTTAGTAGCTGAGAGGAGTAATGACAGGTTAGTAGCTGAGAGAAGTAAAGATGGGTTAGTAGCTATGAGGAGTAATGACAGGTTACTAGCTGAGAGGAGTAATGACAGGTTAGTAGCTGAGAGAGTAGTAATGACAGGCTCGTAGCTGAGAGGAGTAACGACAGGTTATTAGCTGAGAGGAGTAATGTCAGGTTAGTAGCTGAGAGGAGTAATCACAGGTTAGTAACTGAGGGAGGAGTAATGACAGCTTAGTAGCTGAGAGGAGTAAAGACAGGTTAGTTGCTGAGAGAGGAGTAATGTCAGATTAGTAGCTGAGAGGAGTAAAGACAGGTTAGTAGCTGACAGGAGTAATGACAGGTTAGTAGCTGAGAGGAGTAATGACAGGTTAGTAGCTGAGAGGAGTAATGACAGGTTAGTAGCTGAGAGGAGTAATGACAGGTTAGTAGCTGAGAGTAGTAATGACAGGTTAGTAGCTGACAGGAGTAATGACAGGTTAGTAGCTGAGAGGAGTAATGACAGGTTAGTAGCTGAGGGAGGATTAATGACAGGTTAGTAGCTGAGAGGAGTAATGACAGGTTAGTAGCTGAGAGGACTAAAGACGGATTAGTAGCTGAGAGAGGAGTAAAGACAGGTTAGTTGCTGAGAGAGGAGTAATGACAGGTTAGTAGCTGACAGGAGTAATGACAGGTTAGTAGCTGAGAGCAGTAATGACAGGTTAGCAGCTAAGAGGAGTAATGACAGGTTAGTAGCTGACAGGAGTAATGACAGGTTAGTAGCTGAGAGGAGAAATGGCAGGTTAGTAGCTGAGAGGAGTAATGACAGGTTAGTAGCTGAGAGTAGTAAAGACGGGTTAATAGCTGAGAGTAGTAATGACAGGTTAGTAGCTGAGAGGAGTAATGACAGGTTAGTAGCTGAGAGGAGTAAAGACAGGTTAGTTGCTGAGAGAGGAGTAATGACAGGTTAGTAGCTGACAGGAGTAATGACAGGTTAGTAGCTGAGAGCAGTAATGACAGGTTAGCAGCTAAGAGGAGTAATGACAGGTTAGTAGCTGACAGGAGTAATGACAGGTTAGTAGCTGAGAGAGGAGTAAAGATCGGTTAATAGCTGAGAGTAGTAATGACAGGTTAGTAGCTGAGAGAAAGGTATCGACAGTTTAGCAGCTGAGAGAGTTGTAATGACAAGTTAGTAGCTGAGAGGAGTAATGACAGGTTAGTAGCTGAGAGTTGTAATGACAAGTTAGTAGCTGAGAGGAGTAATAACAGGTTAGTAGCTGAGAGAGGAGTAATGACAGGTTAGTAGCTGAGAGGAGTAATGACAGGTTAGTAGCTGAGAGAGGAGTAATGACAGGTTAGTAGCTGAGAGGAGTAATGACAGGTTAGTAGCTGAGAGGAGTAATGACAGGTTAGTAGCTGAGAGGAGTAAAGACAGGTTAGTAGCTGAGAGAGGAGTAATGACAGGTTAGTAGCTGAGAGGAGTAATGACAGGTTAGTAGCTGAGAGGAGTAATGACAGGTTAGTAGCTGAGAGAGGAGTAATGACAGGTTAGTAGCTGAGAGAGGAGTAATGACAGGTTAGTAGCTGAGAGAGGAGTAATGACAGGTTAGTAGCTGAGAGGAGTAATGACAGGTTAGTAGCTGAGAGGAGTAATGACAGGTTAGTAGCTGAGAGGAGTAATGACAGGTTAGTCGCTGAGAGGAGTAATGACATGTTAGTAGATGGGAGGAGTAATGACAGGTTAGTCGCTGAGACAGGAGCAATGACAAGTTAGTAGATGGGAGGAGTAATGACAGGTTAGTAGCCTACACCAACAGAAATAAGACAAGCTTTATGCCCCTCTTGCACTCTCTCCCTCTTTCTTTCTCTGTCTCCCTCTTTTTCTCTCCCACTCTGTGCGTGTGTGTGTGTGTGTGTGTGTGTGTGTGTGTGTGTGTGTGTGTGTGTGTGTGTTGTTACTGAGAAGTCCTGTTGATTTGCTCTCTGTGTTCAGTCCTCCACAGGTGGTGACTCCTCCACAGACCGTTGCTACCCCTCCCCACAGTGAAGGCAGTAGCAGTACAGACTGTGTTACCATACAGGTACTAAACAAACACACATCACATTCACATCACATCTTTTACTGTAGCATTAGCAAGCCTTTGCTATTAGATAGCTTTAACACCACACAAGTCAGTGTTTTCATGATGGCAAATGTACTTATTAAATTACATTTAACTTTACCTCTCTTCTCCCGTCTCAGTCCGAAGAAGAAGGGGAGAGGGGGCTGACTGAGTGGGTATGGGACTGGTCCAGTCGGCCTGAGAACCTTCCACCAAAGTAAGAACCTACGCATATAATTGGAATGACTCCAAATTGATTTTCACCGTAATTCATTCTAATTCCATTGACCTTCCTTGACCAGTTGCTATGTGAACACATTAACTAACATACACACAGTACTTGGCTGCTTAGAACAAGCACTGACTCGCGAGGGGCCTGTGGATGTGCTAGAGGGAATGTAGTTCTTATTTTAATACATAATGAATAAAACTGTGTACAATAGCATTGAAACCTGACAGATAATATCTCTCCGTTACGTCTGAACATGACATATGATTGTCTTTTCATGGTATGAGACTACAGAATTTCTCCTGAGAAATCTCCTTTTATCTTGAGGAAAAAGACAAACCAAAATGTTTCATTTATGTCTTCCCCCTCTCTCCTTCTCTTCCTCCTTTCCTTCTATCTATGTTCCCATTTCTCTTGATCTCTCTAAATCTCTTTCTTTCTTCATCTCCCTTGTTTGCCTTCCCCCCATCTCGCTCACTCCCCCAGGGAGTTTGTGTTCCAGCACCCGAAGCAGCAGTCAGGCTCCCTGAGTGTAAGGAAGAGTGAGGTGATGAAGAGAGGCCTGTTCTCCTCCGACGTCCTCATGATCCTCATCCCCTCACTGCTGGTCTCACACCTTCTCACACTGGGAGTGGGGTAAGACACACACACACATACTACCGTTCAAAAGTTTGGGGTCACTTAGAAATGTCTTTGTTTTTGAAAGAAAAGCACATATTTTTGTTCATTAAAATAACGTCAAATTAATCAGAAATACAGTGTAGACAATGTTAATGTTGTAAATGACTATTGTAGCTGGAAACGGCAGATTTGTTAATGGAATATCTACATAGGCGTACAGAAGCCCATTATCAGCCACCATCACTCCTGTGTTCCAATGGGACGTTGTGTTAGCTAATCCAAGTTTATAACTTTAAAAGTCTAATTGATCATTAGAAAACCCTTTTGCAATTATGTTAGCACAGCTGAAAACTGTTGTTCTAATTAAAGATGCAATAACACTGGCCTTCTTTATTAGACTAGTTGAGAATCTGGAGCATCAGCATTTGTGGGTTCGATTACAGGCTCAAAATTGCCAGAAACAAATAACTTTCTTCTGAAACTCCGTCTATTCATGTTCTGAGAAATGAAGGCTATTCCATGCGAGAAATCACCAAGAAACTGAAGATCTCGTACAATGCTCTGTACTACTCCCTCGACAGAACAGCGCAAACTGGCTCTAACCAGAATAGAAAGAGGAGTGGGAGGCGCCGGTGCACAACTGAGCAAGAGGACAAGTACATTAGAGTGTCTAGTTTGAGAAACAGACGCCTCACAAGTCCTCAACTAGCAGCTTCATTAAATAGTACCCGCAAAACACCAGTCTCAACGTCAACAATGAAGAGGCGACTCCAGGATGCTGGCCTTCAGGCAGAGTTCCTCTATCCAGTGTCTGTGTTCTTTTGCCCATCTTAATCTTTTGTTTTTATTGGCCAGTCTGAGATATGGCTTTTTCTTTGCAACTCAGCCTAGAAGGCCAGCATCCCAGAGTCGCTTCTTCCCTGTTGACATTGAGACTGGTGTTTTGCAGGTACTATTTTATGAAGCTGCCAGTTTCTCAAACTAGACACTCTAATGTACTTGTCCTCTTGCTCAGTTGTGCACCGGGGCCTCCCACTCCTCTTTCTATTCTGGTTAGTGCCAGTTTGTGCTGTTCTGTGAAGGGATTAGTATACAGCGTTGTACGAGATCTTCTGTTTCTTGGCAATTTCTCGCATGGAATAGCCTTCATTTCTCAGAACAAGAATAGACTGATGAGTTTCAGAAGAAAGTCTTTGTTTCTGGACATTTTGTGCCTGTAATCGAACGCACAAATGCTGATTCTCCAGATATTCAACTAGTCTAAAGAAGGCCAGTTTTATTGCTTCTTTAATCAGGACAACAGTTTTCAGCTGTGCCAACATAATTGCAAAAGGGTTTTCTAATGATCAATAAGCCTTTTAAAATGATAAACTTGGATTAGCTAGCACAACGTGTCATTGGAACACAGGAGTGATGATGGTTGCTGATAATGGACCTCTGTACGCCTATGTAGATATTCCATAACAAATCTGCTGTTTCCATCTACAATAGTCATTTACAACATTAACAATGTCTACACATTATTTCTGATCAATTTGATGTTATTTTAATGGCCCCAAAAAATAATTATTTAAAAAACAAAGACATTTCTAAGTAACCCCAAACTTTTGAATGGTAGTGTATATATATAACAGAGAAGTACAGGACATATTAGCTACCAGCAGAGATAATGGGATGCAGTTTGTCTTAGTAATGATAATGAAGTAGCCTACTATTTGGCCACCACCACCTGACTGTTTCCTAATGGCAGCAATCTGTTTTTATACAACAACCAGGTAAATGTGGTTAAAAAAATTGCAGATTAAAGTTATAAGTATAAGTATTGTGTTGTCAATATTAGCAGTATATTTCTCTCTCCCTTTCTCAGGATATACATAGGGAAGCGATTGGCTGCCTCCACAACTAGCACTCTGTGACATGTGCTCCAGGACAGCGCTCCCATTTGTTGATGGCAGACCAATAGGAATGCCAGCCCTTGCCACAACACACCTGTTGCCCCCCTCTCTCCCTGTCATGGGGCAACATAGGACCAGGCCTTTCTTTACCACTGTCTCTCTGTCTGTCTCTCTATGTCTGTCTGTCTGTCCACCACCCACCAGCACTTTGTGTGTCTGTCCATCAGTCAGTCACCCAGCATCTCTGAATCTGTGATTGTCCCAGGGCCAGAGAGAGTGTGTGTGTGTGTGTGTGTGTGTGTGGGTGTGTGTGTGTGTGTGTGTGTGTGTGTGTGTGTGTGTGTGTGTGTGTGTGTGTGTATGTGTGTATGTGTGTGTGTGTGTGTGTGTGTGTGTGTGTGTGTGTGTGTGTGTGTGTGTGTGTGTGTGTGTGTCAGGGCCGGAGAGAGACTGCTATACAGACATTGTGTTAATAACTCAGACTGAGATCACTATTACTTTACCAGCAGAGTAACACTGATCTCAGTAAACTAACAGAGAGAAATGAGTGATGAGATGGAGAGAGAAAAAGGAGAGAGAAAGGAGAGAGAAAAAAGAGAGTAACGCCTCACTAAATCCCCATGGAAGGTGTGAGCAGGGCGTTGAAGAAATGGGGTATATAGTCCAATGCTTGCCCAAATTTAAACCAAAATCGAATTCTGGTGAAAGAAAGTCCCCAACAGTATATCTTTATATGTATGACTTTGGCCACCAATAATATGTGTCAGAAATAACAGATCTGTGATAAGCCCGTGTGGTTTGTATAACGTTGAGGAATGGTTTGTATAACGCTCTAAGTGGTTTATGACAACACAGGTGGCGCTGGTTGTTTTCGTTGTCCTCTATAACCATCTGACTGTTTAAACCCTGAACTGTTTGAAGGACCATAAGCCCATTAAACTTCATTCCTCATACAGCTCCTCATGCCTGTGGTCCATTTGTCTCTCTTACTACATCGTTCCTTTTTTATACACTTTTATTGTGTTTGGTTACGCAATCATTTTATCCTAATAATGATACAAGTGCTAGAGAGCTGTGACATAATAACATATACGGTACCAGTCAAAAGTTTGGACACACCTACCGTAATTTCCGGACTATTAAGCCCACCTGAATATAAGCCGCACCCACTGAATTCAATTTTTTTAAATATTTTGAACATAAATAAGCCGCACATGTCTATAAGCCGCAGGTGCCTACCGGTACATTGAAACAAATGAACTTTACACAGGCTTTAACGAAACACGGCTTGTAACAAAAATAAATAGGCTTTAACGAAACACGGCTTGTAACAAAAAATACAAAATTAGCAGTAAGCTTTAGTTGTCTTTTTGCACCGAGTCAATTCCTCACACTGCTGTTTCCAACGTCTTATCATCGACTCATTAAGACCAAGCTCCCGTGCAGCAGCTCTATTTCCCTTTCCAACAGCCAGATCAATCGCCTTCAACTTGAAAGCTGCATCATATGCATTTCTCCGTGTCTTTGCCATGATGAGGGTGACAAAATGACTACCGTAATCAGAATGATGGGAAGTTTGAGAGCGCTCGATTTAATCTAAACAGTAAACAAAAAAAGTTGTTTGACCTTAACCCGTTCGGCAATTTCATTGGTCTAATGAAAGCTTCATACCGCCAAAAAACTGAGCACGTCACAGAATGTGTTTTTTTGGGAGAAAAAAAATTGAAAGCGGGAAAAATCCATATATTAGCCGCGTCATTGTTTAAGCCGCGGGGTTGAAAGCGTGGGAAAAAGTTGCGGCTTATAGTCCGGAATTTACAGTACTCATTTAAGGGTTTTTCTTTATTTTTTACTATTTTCTACATTGTAGAATAAAAGTGAAGACGTCCAAACTATGATGTTACACATATGGAATCATGTAGTTACCAAAAAAGTGTTAAACAAATCAAAATATATTTTATATTTGAGATTCTTCAAAGTAGCCACCCTTGGCCTTGATGACAGCTTTGCACACTCTTGGCATTCTCTCAACCAGTTTAATGAGGTAGTCACCTGGAATGTATTTCAATTAACAGGTGGACCTTGTTAAAAGTTAATATGTGGAATTTCTTTCCTCCTTAATAAGTTTGAGTCAATCAGTTGTGTTGTTTTTTTAATTTATTTTTTGTTTCACCTTTATTTAACCAGGTAGGCAAGTTGAGAACAAGTTCTCATTTACAAGTGCGACCTGGCCAAGATAAAGCAAAGCAGTTGTCACGTCCTGACCAGTAAAGGGGCTGTTTGTTATTGAAGTTTGGTCAGGGTGTGGCAGGGGGTGTTTGTTTAGGGTGTTTCGGGGTTGTTTGGGTTATGTTCTATGTTAGTGTATTTCTATGTTATTTCTAGTTGGTCTATTTTTATGTGGTGTTTATTGGGTTGACCTTCAATTGGAGGCAGCTGCTTCTTGTTGCCTCTGATTGAAGGTCCTATTTATAGGGGGGTTTGTTCTATGGGGGTTTGTGGGTAGTTATTTCCTGGTTTAGTGTTTGTTGCACCTGACGGGACTGTTTGGAGTCGTTTGTTTTGTATACGTGTTTATTTTGTTTTTCCTTCTTCAAATAAAAAAAGATGAGTATTCATTTTCCAGCTGCGTTTTGGTCCACTCCTTACGACAATTGTGACAGCAGTTTGACACATACAACAACACAGAGTTACAGATGGAGTAAAACAAACATACAGTCAATAATACAGTAGAAAAATAAGTCTATATACAATGTGAGCAAATGAGGTGAGATAAGGGAGGTAAATGTAAAAAAAGGCCATGGTGGCAAAGTAAATCCAATATAGCAAGTAAAACACTGGAATGGTAGATTTGCAGTGGAAGAAAGTGCAAAGTAGAAATATAAATAATGGGGTGCAAAGGAGCAAAATAAATAAATAAATACATACAGTAGGGGAAGAGGTAGTTGTTTGGGATAAATTATAGATGGGCTATGTACAGGTGCAGTAATCTGTGAGCTGCTCTGACAGCTGGTGCTTAAAGCAAGTGAGGGAGATAAGTGTTTCCAGTTTCAGAGATTTTTGTAGTTCATTCAAGTCATTGGCAGCAGAGAACTGGAAGGAAAGTCAGCCGAAGGAGGAATTGGCTTTGGGGGTGACCAGAGAGATATACCTGCTGGAGCGCGTGCTACGGGTGGGTGCTGCTATGGTGACCAGCGAGCTGAGATAAGGCGGGACTTTACCTAGCAAGGTCTTGTAGATGACCTGGAACCAGTGGGTTTGGCGACAAGTATGAAGCGAGGGCCAGCCAACAAGAGCGTACAGATCGCAGTGGTGGGTAGTATATGGGGCTGTGGTGACAAAACGGATGGCACTGTGATAGACTGCATCCAATTTATTGAGTAGGGTATTGTAGGCTATTTTGTAAATGACATCGCCGAAGTCGAGGACCGGTAGGATGGTCAGTTTTACGAGGGTATGTTTGGCAGCATGAGTGAAGGATGCTTTGTTGCGAAATAGGAAGCCAATTCTAGATTTAACTTTGGATTGGAGATGTTTGATGTGAGTCTGGAAGGAGAGTTTACAGTCTAACCAGACACCTAGGTATTTGTAGTTGTCCACATATTCTAAGTCAGAACCGTCCAGAGTAGTGATGCTGGACGGGCGGGCAGGTGCAGGCAGCGATCAGTTGAAGAGCATGCATTTCGTTTTACTTGTATTTAAGAGAAGTTGGAGGCCATGGAAGGAGAGTTGTATGGCATTGAAGCTCATCTGGAGGGTTGTTAACACATTGTCCAAAGAAGGGCCAGAAGTAAACAGAATGGTGTCGGCCGAAGGAGGAATTGTCGTCTCTGTAGAGGTGAATCAGAGACTCACCAGCAGCAAGAGCGACATCATTGATGTATACAGAGAAGAGAGTTGGCTCAAGAATTGAACCCTGTGGCACCCCCATAGAGACTGCCAGAGGTTGTGACAAGGTAGGGGTGGTATACAGAAGATAGCCTTGCATGATGAAAGACCAAGTCCATATTATGGTAAGAACAGCTCAAAAAAGCAAAGAGAAATGACAGTCCATCATTACTTTAAGACATGAAGGTCAGTCAACACGGAAAATGTAAAGAACTTTGAAAGTTTCTTCAAGTGCAGTCGCAAAAACCATCAAGCCCTATGATGAAACTGGCTCTCATGAGGACCGCCACAGGAAAGGAAGTCTCAGAGTTACCTCTGCTGTAGAGGATAAGTTCATTAGAGTTACCCGACTCAGAAATTGCAGTCCAAATAAATGCTTCACAGAGTTCAAGTAACAGACACATCTCAACTGTTCAGAGGAGACTGCATGAATCAGGCCTTCATGGTTGATTTGCTGCAAAGAAACCACTACTAAAGGACACCAATAAGAAAAAGAGACTTGCTTGGGTCAAGAAACATGAGCAATGGACCAGTGGAAAACTGTCCTTTGGTCTGATGAGTCCAAATTTGAGATTTTTGGTTCCAACCGCCGTGTCTTTGTGAGACGATGAGTAGGTGAACGGATGATCATTGCATGTGTGGTTCCCACCGTCAAGCATGGAGGAGGAGGTGTGATGGTGTGAGGGTGCTTTGCTGGTGACTCTGTCTGTGATTTATTTAGAATTCAAGGCACACTTAACCAGCATGCCTACCACAGCATTCTGCAGCAATACGCCATCCCATCTGGTTTGCGCTTAGTGGGACTATCATTTGTTTTTCCACATTACAATGACCCAAAATACACCTCCAGGCTGTGTAAGGGCTATTTGACCAAGAAGGAGAGTGATTGAGTACTGCATCAGATTACCTGGCCTCCACAATCACCGACCTCAACCCAATTGAGATGGTTTGGGATGAGTTGGACCGCAGAGTGAAGGAAAAACAGCCAACAAGTGCTCAGCATATGTGGGAACTTCTTTTGAAAAAGCACACCAGGTGAAGCTGGTTGAGAGAATGCCAAGAGTGTGCAAAGCTGTCAAGGCAAAGGGTGGCTACTTTGAAGAATCTAAACTATAAAATATATTATGATTTGTTTAACACTTTTTTAGTTACTACATGATTGCATATGTGTTATTTCATAGTTTTGATGTCTTCACTATTATTCTACAATGTAGAAAATAGTACAAATAAAGAAAAACCTTTGAATTAGTAGTTGTTTTTTTTACTGATACTGTATATCAAAACTCAGACATTTGTATAAGTTAGCCCTGATTCTCATTCAATTATCTGTCAGACTTGTTTGTGTCAAGCCATTGTGTCACCGCAATATATTCTCATTTAGTCATACATCAGTGGAGGAACAGGCTACTTCAGTAACGCGAATGTTGGCAAGTCATTTTCTGTACCATAAACTGCAACATCTGTTGGCCATTTTACAGCTTTTCCATGGGAGGTAAATCATTGCGCATCAAAGTGTTTATATGGTAAATAAGTTCACCTTGCTACTTCTGGATTTCTTGTGTCAGCTACACACTCAGACACACACACACACACACACACACACACACACACACCACACACACACTCTGAAGGTTTTACAGGAATGCAGTGACATCATCAACACCATAATTTATCCGTGTGTATTTTCCCCCATGTGTCTTCATCCCCCCCACCCCCAATTCAGACCTTAACCCTTTTATTTTCTCAGTCCCCCTGACATCCCTTCAGACCTTAAGCCTTTTATTTTCTCAGTCCCCCTGACATCCCTTCAGACCTTAAGCCTTTTATTTTCTCAGTCCCCCTGACATCCCTTCAGACCTTAACTCTTTTTTAAAAATGTAAGTGTGCTGACATGAAATCAGTCAAGACTTTTACACTTGCAGCTTTCCCATGAACCGAACACCGACCATGTGTAACGCATGCCCTCTTACCCCATTTAACATCTCATATAAAATAACGGGGCTTGGCTGGGCCGGGCCGGGGGAGTGGAGTGCTATTTTACTGCCTGGGGTAAATTGCTCCCATTTGTTCTGAGCCCTGGCCCAACTAAATGGGTTTTTCATCCATCAGCAGGGTGTTTGATGTGAAGGCTCCTGCTGGGGTCACACTGCTAGCTGACATTGCAATCGCTGTTGTACATACTGTTGTTGGAAGAGCACAAAAACACCTGGTTTCCATTCTCAAACAGACAAATGCAGACACACACGGCCACATGGTTATACACATATGTTTACACACACAAACACACGGCATGCCTTGTGTTCTGTACTGCACCATTTTTACACAATATTTTACACATGCATTAAAGAACAAGCGCTAGGTTGATTGTAATTGGTCAATTTAGATTAAGTAATGTTATAGAAGCAGTTTAGGAGGAGGAGTGGATTTGAATGTTTACATGTTTACATTTGAGTCATTTCGCAGATGCTCTTATCCAGAGTGACTTACAGGAGCAATTGGGGTGCCTTGCTCAAGTGCACATCAACATATTTTTCACCTAATCGGCTTGGTGATTCAAACCAGTGATCTGTCGTTAAGTAGCCCAACGCTCTTAAAACCTCTAGGCTACCTGCCGTCTTCTACAGTGATCCACCCTGTACCCCTCTGTCCCCCTCTCACACAGTAAGAATCTGGCTCCCACAGGTGGTACAGAGAACCCCCCCCCCCCCCCCCCCCCCCCCCCCCCCCAAGAAATCCATTAATTTCCTGAACCTCCGCTTCAGAGAGTGGGACGTCTGCCTCTCTGTAAAAGGCATTATCTTTTGGCCTCTCTTTCCCACCAAACAGGAAATAGAGACTCCAGTTTCATACGGCCTGGGCCGAACGAAGGAATGCATTTAAATTGGCATGTCAGATCCATGACTTAACATTCAACAAGGTGACCAGATTACACCAAGATCCACTCAAGAAATTGCATTTCCCCACATGTGTTCATTCAAAGGGTTAGAACCTAAATTATTTTCCAATCGTTTCGTTCTGAACAGAACCACCATTTTTTGGTTTTCATTCCACTGCTCTGGCCAGAAAAATAAAGTTCTGAACTGGTTAGAACCCCAAAAAGTAGAGGTTTACATTGTTCCTTTTTAACCTGTGAAATTAACAGTTGTTTACATTTAGCTCATTAAATGACTTCACCAATCAGTGCGGATAGAGCAGGAAAGCTAGTTGTTTACATGCGTGATGGACAGAGAAGTGTAGCCAATGGCGCAAGATGCGACTGAAAATTTGCGGGTGGGGAGAGATCAAGAGAGGGTTCAGGAGGAGGCTTGAAGCGCAGGGCATCTTGTTATGACATGCATTATATGAATTAGGTCCACATAATTATACCTAGGAAGAGCGGCATCTATGGAGAAACTTTGAATGTCCTTTGAGCTAGCTAGCTAATGTGCTTGTGTGTGCAAAGCAGCACCAGAATTAAAAACACGTCGTTCCTTTTTTTAGTTAATAAATCCAATGTGAAACGTGATAACTAGGCCTATAGTATCCTTAACTAGCATAGAAAAATGTAATCCATTCTTCTCAATCTAATTCAACATTTCTCTCCCTATCTTCTGAATCAAGCTTGTAACGTCAGTACATGTCACGTTCGTTGTATGGAGTAGACCAAAATGCAGCGGGAATATGTATGCTCATCTTCTTATTTATTAAAGAAACGAAACAAAACACTTGAACAAAACAACGACGAAAAAGAGTCCCGTAAGGACAAATGACTATACGGATAAACAACTACCCACTAATCCCATAGAAAAAACACCCCTATTAAATAGGACCTTCAATTAGAGGCATCAAGGAACAGCTGCCTCCAATTGAAGGTCAACCCAGTAAACTAAGCATAGAAATAGAATAACTAGACACAGACATAGAACTAAACTAACATAGAACATTGCCCAACAAACCCAGAAACACTCTAAACAAACACCCCCTGCCACGCCCTGACCAAAATACAATAACAAACAACCCCTTTTACTGGTCAGGACGTGACAGTACCCCCCCAAAGGTGCAGACCCCGGATGCACCTCAAACAAAAAAAACACAAAAATAAACCCCAAAACAAAAATAATCCCAACCTAAAGGGAGGGAAGGGAGGATGGCCACCGTCACCGACGGTTCTTGTGCTATACCCCTCCTCCCCAATCCTCCAACTACGGAGGTGGCTCAGGCTCCGGCCTTAGTCCACAACCTAACCTGTCCACCCCCGCTGAAGGCTCAGTGCTAAGGCGCATCGCTGGAGACCTCGGGCTGAGGCGCGTCGCTGGGGACCTCAGGCTGGAAGGCGCATCGCTGGAGACCTCGGGCTGGAGGGCGACTCTGGGAGCTCCGGACTGGAGGGCGACTCTAGGAGCTCCGGACTGGAAGGCGACTCTGGCTGCGCCGGTTCCGGACTGTTGGGCGACTCTGGCTGCGCCGGTTCCGGACTGTAGGGCGACTCTGGCTGCGCCGGTTCCGGACTGTAGGGCGTCTCTGTCGCTTCCGGACTGTGGGCCGTCGCCGGAAGCACTGGACGGGGCACTGTCGCCGGAAGCTCTAGACGGGGTACTGTTGCCGGAAGCTCTAGACGGGGCACTGTCGCCGGAAGCTCTAGACGGGGACTGCGCACTAAAGGCCTGGTGCGTGGGGATGGCTTTGGAGACACCAAACTAGGGACACGCACCACAGGGCTAGTGCGAGGAGCAGGAACAGGACGTACTGGACTGTGCTGACGCACTGGATGCCTGGTGTGTGGTGCTGGCTTTGGAGGCGCCAGACTAGGGACACGCACCTTAAGGCTACTACGAGGAGCAGGAACTGGATACACCGGGCCATGAACAAGCACTGGAGGTCTGGAGCGCACAGCCTGCACCACCCGTCCTGGCTGGGTAGTCACAGTAGTCCTGCACGGGCGGAGTGCTGGCACAGGGCGAACTGGGCTGTGCAGAGGCCTGACGGCTGCCGTGTGTAGAGCAGGCGCAGGGTAGCCTGGGCCTAGGAGACGCACTGGTGGCCAGATGTGCTGCGCAGGCATACTCCTACCTGGCTGGATGCCCACTCTAGCACGGCACTTGCGAGGGGCTGGGATCGCTCGCACCGGACTGGGCGTGCGCATGGGCGAGATTGTGCGCACTTCCGCATAGACCGGCGCTCTCATGATCCGCTGCTCCCCATAATAAGCACGGGGCGTTGGCTTAGGGCTCATCCTTGGCCCAGCCAAACTACCCGTGTGCCCCCCCCAAACATTTTTTTGGGGGTGCCTCTCGTGCTTCCGTCGTTGGGCTCACTCTTCGTACTGTCGCCGTTCCTCCCTCGCTGTCTCCACCTGTTTCCATGGCAGGGTCTTGTCCCCTGCCATTACCTCCTCCCATGTCCATGACGTCCTCCACTCCCTTCTTTCCCTGGCCCGGGATCCTTGCTCCTCCTGGGCCCGCTGCTTGGTCCGTTGGTGGTGGGTAGTTCTGTCAAAACACTTGAACAAAACAACGACGAAAAACAGTCCCGTAAGGACAAATGACTATATGGAGAAACAACTACCCACAAATCCCATAGACAAAACACCCCTATTAAATAGGACCTTCAATTAGAGGCAACGAGGAACAGCTGCCTCCAATTGAAGGTCAAAGCAATAAACTAAGCATAGATATAGAATAACTAGACACAGACATAGAACTAGACTATCATAGAACATTGCCCAACAAACCCTGAAACACACTAAACAAACACCCCCTGCCACGCCCTGACCAAACTACAATAACAAACAACCCCTTTTACTGGTCAGGACGTGACAGTACAGTAGCCTATGCTTCAGAGGGGGAGGGGCAGGTAGCCTAAACACACACAGGTAAAGATTTTCAGCTTGCAGGCAGACACTGGAAAAAGTTTGTGAGTGACAGAGTGAGGGCTTTGCATAGGCACTTTGTTGTGGAACTAGAAAAAATGCCTGGAACTTAAAATACAGTTATTAAGCAGTTCCCATGCTTTTAAAATAACAGGTATTTCCTGGAACAGTTTGGATCACTTTTGTTCCAGGTTCCGTTTTTCTTCCTTGAGAAAAGTATTCATCTTCCGGTTTTCGGTTCTGTTCCCTGAACCGGTTCCAACCCCTGGTTCCTTCACTTTTCCTCTCCGTGATCCATTTATTGTAATGAACAATTTACCTCATAATTTATCATAAGGAACAATATGCCTCATTATTTATTATAAGGAACAATGTACCTCATTATTTATCATAAGGAACAATATACCTCATAATTTATTATAAGGAACATTATAAACCGGGTAGTTTGATCCATGAATTCTGATTAGCTAAAAGCCGTGATATATCAAACCGTATACAATGGGTATGACAAAACATTACTTTTACTGTTCTAATTACGTTGGTAACCAGTTTATAATAGCAATAGGGCACCTCAGGGATTTGTGGTATATGGCCAATATACCACGGCTAAAGGTTGTATCCAGGCCCTCCACGTAGCGTCCTGCATAAGAACAGTCCTTAGCGTTGGGATATTGGCCATATGCCACACCTCCTCGGGCTTTATAGCTTAAATATACCTCATAATTTATCATAAGGAACAATATACTTCATTGCACCATCACACACTCATACTACGCAAGCGGTCAAAGCACAATAACACACTGTCTGATATGCAACCGACCTCACTCCCACGCATGGCTTCACATACTATCTATCAACTTCACATTGGGGGAGAAAGTACTGGGAATCCTAGATTCTAGTAAAATCCTTGAATTCAAATAATTTAACTTTGTGAACTCTATGGGAACAACATCATGTCCCACACATCCACCCTAATTCCACCCCAACACACAATATAATCCCTACTACACACACTATAAAACACTGTTCTGAATCCTGAATCCTGAATGATATGTCAAACTGAATATGGTCTACACAGAGAGACGACCAACACCTCAGTGATACCAGCCTTCAGCACACTGGTGGATGCCATGACAACTCACCACAATGTTTCTCTAACTCACATCAACACCAACCTTCCCCCACACATTTGACTAAGTTTCTTTTGATCACAGCAGAGACTGTTCCCAGTCAGCACACCAAGGTGAACATAAGGATGAAAGAGATTCCTTTGTGTTGCTACTGGGTTGTTCTGGTGTGTGGTTTTCCCCCCGACGTGCAACCAAACACGTGAAGACAGCTTTGCCAGATTGTGGACCGATTAACCAGTGTCAAAATGGTGTGTGTGTGTGTGTGTGTGTGTGTGTGTGTGTGTGTGTGTGTGTGTGTGTGTGTGTGTGTGTGTGTGTGTGTGTGTGTGTGCGCATCAGAGCCAGATTGTGAAATCAACGTCATAATAGTTTCCATGTGGAGTCTACTCTCTCCTCCTATTTCCACTCTCTTCCCAGCAGTAGTCAGTCATATGCCCTGTGGACTGACAAGGACTACAGTGTACTACTGTGCCATTTCCCATTTGAATTCATTGGTGGACTAAACCCATCCAGCCCAGACATGCTTGGCTCAATGAGGCATTATTCATCAAAGGCTTAGAATGAAAGATGGGATGGAGACACACGCACACACACATACACTGTACGACAATGTACAGTACTGTAAGCAAGTAATGGCAGGTAAGCAAAGAGGTGTTTTGTCCTCACATCTTGGGCTAAATACAATTCTTTGACGTATGCCTTAAAGCTAGAATCCTTCATTGCTACATAACTTTTTGGACTTATAAATTAATAATATTTACCCATTTATTCTTGAGTAATATAACTTATAAATGCATTGAGAGCTTAGTTCAACTGTCGTACCCCACCAGAACCACGTAAATGTAAACAAAGACTGTATAAAACATGGTTAAAACTATAATTTTGATATGATGGATGATCAGTCCTTGCATCCATAGCTCTCGCTATGAATTTGAGAGTGGCTACATTTCTCCAGGCCCATCCCTTAGCCTTTTACCGAAAAACAGAGGTTTGGTGTGCACTTTGTTATTGTTTCAATTAAGGATTCTAGCTTTAATCTATGCAAAGAACAGACTGAAAGATTCTTTTTTTGGCACAAGAGAGAGAGAGAGACATGTATCAGATGCTTAGCAGGCTCTGCTCACACTTACTGTGGAGGCCAAACCACACGACTAACAACATTGGACACTTTATGGAACACAAAGCCTTCACTATCTCATCCTGGAATATCCCACGCTTGAGGTCATTGGCCTTTGGCCTAAAGAGCAGGAACCTGGACTTTACCAAAGAAATTAGAAATACAGACATTGTCATCCTACAATGAACATGGTATAGAGGAGATGGTCCCGCTGGTTGCCCGCTAGGTTACAGAGAGCTGGTAGTCCCATCCACCAAACTACCAGGTGTGAAACAGGGAAGGAACTCAGGGTGTATGCTAATTTGGTATAAAGCGGACCTAACACATTCTATTAAAATAATCAGAACAGGAACATTTTACGTGTCTAGAAATTCAAAAGGAAATTATCTCAACAGAGAAAAATATCCTCCTGTGTGCTACCTATATCCCGCCACTAGAATCCCCATACTTTAATGAAGACAGTTCTCCATCCTGGATGGGGAAATTATTCATTTCCAGGCCCAGGGACATGTACTAGTCTGTGGCAACCTAAATGCCAGCACTGGACAAGAAACTGACAAGAACCTGACACCCTCAGCACACAGGGGGACAAACACCTACCTGGAGGTGACAGCATTCCCTCCCCCATGTGCCCCCTTCGCACAACTACAACAACATAACCAACAAAAACGGTAACAACACCTGCAGCTCTGTTGCACGCTGGGCATGTACAGTACATAGTCAATGGTAGGCTTTGAGGGGATTCCTACGGTAGGTACACCTATATATAGCTCATCTCTTGGCAGTAGTACTGTAGACTACTTTATCACTGACCTCAACCCAGAGTCTCCCAGAGCATTCACCGTCAGCCCACTGACACCCCTATCAGATCACAGCAAAATCACAGTCTACTTGAACAGAGCAATACTGAATCATGAGGCATCAAAGCCAAAGGAACTGAATAATAGAAATAAACTCAGCAAAAAAGAAACGTCCTCTCACTGTCAACCGCGTTTATTTTATTTTCAGCAAACTTAACATGTTATGTTCATACAAATATTTACAGAAGATTCAACAACTGAGTCATAAACTGAACAAGTTCCACAGACATGTGACTAACAGAAATAGAATAATGTGTTCCTGAACAAAGGGGAGGGCCACCAGCTGCATTAAGTACTGCAGTGCATCTCCTCCTCATGGACTGCACCAGATTCCTGTCTGGTCCAGAGACGGTGGGTTTGTGCCCATAGGCGACGTTGTTGCCGGTGATGTCTGGTGAGGACCTGCCTTACAACAGGCCTACAAGCCCTCAGTTCAGCCTCTCTCAGCCTATTGCGGACAGTCTAAGCACTGATGGAGGGATTGTGCGTTCCTGGTGTAACTCGGGCAGTTGTTGTTGCCGTCCTGTACCTGTCCCGCAGGTGTGCTGTTCAGATGTACCAACCCTGTGCAGGTCTTGTTACATGTGGTCTGCCACTGCATGGATGATCAGCTGTCCGTCCTGTCTCCCTGTAGCCCTATCTTAGGCGTCTCACAGTACAGACATTGCAATTTATTGCCCTGGCCACAACTGCAGTCCTCATGCCTCCTTGCAGCATGCCTAAGGCACGTTCACTCAGATGGGCAGGGACCCTGGGCATCTTTCTCTAGGTGTTTTTCAGAGTCAGTTTTCATAACTGTGACCTTAATTGCCTACTGTCTATAAGCTGTTAACGACCGTTCCACAGGTGCATGTTCATTAACTGTTTATGGTTCATTGAACAAGCATGGGAAACAGTGTTTATACCCTTTACAATGAAGACCTGTGAAGTTATTTTGATTTTTACGAATTATCTTTGAAAGACAGGGTTCTGAAAAAGGGATGTTTCTATAGAGTTTTACTATAGATGGAAGGAAAGTAGTGTGGAAACCTACCAAAAAACAATTAGGCAACAACAAATTCAAGCCTTTTTAGACAACTTCCTCAACAAAATGTTTCACTGCAATAGTGAAGGCGTAAACTTGGTAGGAGAAAACCTAAACAGTATATTTGACCTCTCAGCTTTCCTATCAAATCTAAACATTTCAAGCAGACAACCTAAGAAAATTAACAACAATGACAAAGGGTGTCAGTTCTGCTCCCGCTCTGCTCCCGCTCTTCCCCCCCCCGGCGCTTGAGGGCGCCAGGTTGCCCTGCATCACGCACTCCTATCATCCATTACGCACACCTGCTTTCCCTCGTCACATGCATCAGCGATATTGGACTCACCTGGACTCACTCATCACCTGTTTATTTCCTCCCCTATATTTGTCAGTTCCCTTGCTCTGTTCTCTGCTGCTGCATTGATTGTATTTTGTTTGTGTTACTCGTTTGCTGACGCTGTTCCTGTCTCGTTCCATGTCCGTTCCTTATTAAATGTTTGACTCCCCGTACCTGCTTCGTCTCTCCAGCGTCATCCATGTGACAAATGGTTTGATGAAGAATGCAAAAACCTAAGAAAGAAATTAAGAAACCTATCCAACCAAAAATAGAGACCAAGAAAACCTGAGCCTTCACTATGGTGAATAACTAAAACAATACAGAAATACACTACGGAGAAAGAAGGAACAGCACGTCAGAAATCAGCTCAATGTAATTGAAGAATCCATAGAATCTAACCACTTCTGGGAAAAATGGAAAACATTAAGAAATAAAAATAAATAAAAAATAAATAAAAGTAACAAATAATTAAAGAGCAGCAGTAAAATAACAATAGCAAGGCTATATACAGGGGGTACCGGTACAGAGTCAATGTGTGGGGGCACCGGGTAGTTGAGGTAATTGAGGTAATATGTACATGTAGGTAGAGTTATTAAAGTGACTATGCATAGATAATAAACAGAGAGTAGCAGCAACGTAAAAGAGGGGGGTTGGCATGCAAATAGTCTGGGTAACCATTTGATTAGCTGTTCAGGAGTCTTATAGCTTCGGGGTAGAAGCTGTTTTGAAGCCTCTTGGACCTAGACTTGGCGCTCTGGTACAGCTTGCTGTGCGGTAGCAGAGAGAACAATCTACAATGAAAAAAGATCGCACCGGAGGGGATGGCTGCCGTTTTATGGGCTCTTAACCAACTGTACTATTTTGTTGTTTTTTTCGCATTGTTTGTAACTCATTTTGTACATAATGTTGCTGCTACCATCTCTTATGACTGAAAAGAGCTTCTGGAAATCAGAACAGCGATTACTCACCTTCAACAGGACGAAGAATTTCTCTTTAATGAGTCGGACAAGAGGGATTTACTCCATACACCAGAACAGGCCTTCTTTCCCGTCATTCGCAGGAGAAAGAGACTGAAAAGGTATTGCGGAAGGAGATCGAGGTGCCTTGTAAGGATCCGCCGACGAGTGCCTAATCTGCCTTCGCCATCGGTACTATTGGCCAACGTACAATCGCTGGATAATAAATTGGACAAACTACAATAGAGATTACAATAGAGTGCAATAGAGATTGCATCATCTGTAGATCTGTTGGGCCGGTATGCAAATTGGAGTGGGTTTAGGGTTTCTGGGATAATGGTATTGATGTGATCCATGACCAGCCTTTCAAAGCACTTCATGGCTACAGACGTGAGTGTTATGGGTCGGTAGTTATTTGACAGGTTACCTTAGTGTTCTTGGGCACAGGGACTATGGTAGTCTGCTTGAAACATGTTGGTATTACAGACTCAGACAGAGAGAGGTTGAAAATGTCAGTGAAGACACTTGCCAGTTGGTCAATGCATGCTCGGAGTACACGTCCTGGTAATCCGTCTGGCTCTGCGGCTTTGTGAATGTTGACCTGTTTAAAGGTCTTACTCACATCAGCTAAGGAGAGCGTGATCAGTTGTCTGAAACAGCTGAAGCTCTCATGCATGTTTCAGTGTTACTTGCCATGAAGCGAGCATAGAAGTAATTTAGCTCATCTGGTAGGCTCGTGTCACTGGGTAGCTCGCAGCTGTGCTTCCCTTTGTAATCTGTAATAGTTTGCCAGCCCTGCCACGTCAGACGAGCATCGGAGCTGGTGTAGTACGATTCGATCTTAGTCCTGTATTGACGCTTTACCTGCTTGATCGTTTGTCGTAGGGCATAGCAGGATTTCTTATAAACTTCCAGGTTAGAGTCCCGCTCCTTGAAAGCAACAGCTCTACCCTGTAGCTCAGTACAGATGTTTCTTTCTTGTAAGTAGGAAATCAGGAAGATATAATTGTGGTCAGATTTGCCAAATGGAGGGCGAAGGAGAGCTTGGTACGCGAGGGAGAGCTTTGTTTATGTGCACAAAGCCTTCACTATCTCATCCTGGAGTGAAGGTGGTCTAGAGTTTTTTTTCCTCTGGTTGCACATTTAACATGCTGGTAGAAATAAGGTCAAATTGATTTAAGTGTCCCTGCATTAAAGTCCCCGGCCCCTTGGAACGCTGCTTCTGGTTGAGCCCTTTTTTGTTTGTTTATGTGTCATGTTTGTTGTAAGAGATGGACTAAGGCGCAGCGTGTGTTGAGGTCCACATATTTATTTAATGTGTAACTTCTTCAACAAAACAACTAACAAGCAACAAAATGTGACTACGTGGTGCAACAAGCACAAAACCAAACAATATCCCACAAAACACAAGTGGGAAAAAGGCTACCTAAATATGATCCCCAATTAGAGGCAACGATTACCAGCTGCCTCTAATTGGGAACCATACAAAACACCAACATAGAAATAATGAACTAGAACACCCCCTAGTCATGCCCCAACCTACTACACCATAGAGAACCAAGGGCTCAGTGACATTATGGCGGTATTCAGCTCATTGAGTGTGGTCTTAGTGCCAGCTTCGGTTGGTGGTGGTAAAAAGACAGCTACGAAGAATATAGATGAAAACTCTCATGATAAGCTGTAGACCACACTATCTCAGGTGAGCAAAACCTTGAGACTTCCTTTGATATCGTGCACTAGATGTTGTTTACAAATATACATAGACCGCATCCCCGTGTCTTACCAGAGGCTGATGTTCTATCCTGCCGATATAGTGTATAACCCATGTTATTCATGTTGTTGTTCAGCCACAACTCGGTGAAACATAAAATATTACAGTTTTTAATGTCCTGTTGCTAGGATATACGTGCTTGTAGTTTGTCCACTTTATTCTCCAATGATTGTACGTTGGCCAATATTTCCGATGGTAAAGGCAGATTAGCCACTTGTCGCCGGATCCTTACAAGACACCCCAACCTCCTTCCGCAATATCTCTGTCTCTTTCTCCTGCGAATGATGGGGATGAGGGCCTTGTTGGGTGTCTGGAGTAAATTCCTCTCGTCCGACTCATTACAAAACAATTATTTGTCCAGTTCAAGGTGAGTAATCACTGTTCTGATGTCCAGAAGCTATTTTCGGTCATGAGAGACGGTAGAAGCAACATTATGTACAAAATAAGTTAAACAATGCGAAAAAACAACAACTAAATAGCACGGTTGGTTAGGAGCCCATAAAACGTCAGCCATCCACTCCGGCGCCATCTCAGTTTTGTCCCTATAACAAATAACAAACAGCAAAAACATATACATGATCAAATACAAATCTTAGAATCAACTATTAGCCTAATTCTGCTCTGCATGCAGATTTCTGCAAAAAATATCCTCCGTGTACAACATAAAACACCAAATAATGCATGCAGAGCAGAATTAGGCTAATACCCGCTAATGATCAAAATCCAGAAAAGAGACGTTAAATTCTACAACCACCTAAAAGGAAGCGATTCCCAAACCTTCCATAACAAAGCCACCACCTACAGAGAGATGAACCTGGAGAAGAGTCCCCTAAGCAAGCTGGTCCTGGGGTTCTGTTCACAAACACAAACAGGCCCCCCCAAAAGATAATTACTTGACACATTGGAAATTACTTGACACATTGGAAAGAACTAACAAAAACTGAATAAACTAGAATGCTATTTGGCGCTAAACCGAGAGTACACAGTGACACAAAACCTGACCACTGTGATTGACCCAAACTTAAGGAAAGCTTTGACTATGTATAGACTCAGTGAGCATAGCCTTGCTATTGAAAAGGCAGACCTGGCTCTCAAGAGAAGACAGGCTATGTGCACACCGCCCACAAAATGAGGTGGAAACTGAGCTGCACTTCCTATCCTCCTGCCAAATGTGACCATATTAGAGAAACGTATTTCCCTCAGATCACACAGACCCACAAAGAATTTGAAAACAAATCCAATTTTGATAAACTCCCGTATCTACTGGGTGAAATACCACAGTGTGCCATCACAGCAGCAAGATTTGTGACCTGTTGCCACAAGAAAAGGGCAACCAGTGAACACCATTGTAAATACAACCCATATTTATGTTTATTTTTTTCCCTTTTATACTTTAACTATTTGCACATCGTTACCACACTGTATATTGACATATTACTATATTTGAAATGTCTTTATTCTTTTGGAACTTTTGTGAGTGTAATGTTTACTCATAATTTTTTATTGTTTGTTTCACTTTTGTTCATTATATGTTTCACTTCCTTTGGCAATGCAAACATATGTTTCCCATGCCAATAAAGTCCCTTAAATTGAAATTGAGAGAGAGAGATGGCCAAGAGAGAGAAATACACAGAAAGACAACAAGATGGTAGGAAGACAGAAAGAGAGAGTGAGAGAGAGAGAGAGAGAGAGAGAGAGTGGGTGAGTGGCTTGAGGTTGGTGAAAGGTGACGTACGTGCTGAATGGTGCCTGTGTGCAGTTAGTGGAACAGCTCCTGGCTAGTCTGTGGGCTGACTGACTGGATGGGTCCATCTGGTAAGAGCATTACCTGGGTCCTCTTACCACTGAGGGGGCCTCCATTAGCTAGTCTTGGACAATCCTTACTGAGAATTTCAGTGGGCACTAAAAGGCTGTGTTGTTTTAGAAATTATACATTTCCCCTCACATGTACTGTAGTTGTTTTGAGAATACCTTGGTAGGTACACCTTGTGTAATAATTACGCTTACAGGAAAAGTATAATTCCTCCACTTGTCCACAGTGGAGAACATTTTGAGTGATTTCACAGACAACTTCATTGATTGGTAGATAGACTTTATGGCCAAGCAAATGGAAAGGGTGTGGGTATGACAGCATACTAATTATCTAAACTGAGTCCTATTTGTCTCTTACAGGACATAAAGCAATCATGTAGGACCAGACATGTTTCCTGACCATGTAATCAGTGCAGGAAAAACTCTAGGCTATAAGTTTTTCCAGAGTTTTTCCTGGTCAGGCCACCTACATATAAAGGATAAATGATCTGTCTGGAATGTGTCCTATCCTTGGCTAAGAGCAGACCTGCCTCAGGTTAGGTAGGTTTATTCTCAGGTTACACTAGCCTTTTTCTCAGACAGCCTCCTAAAATTACAGCTAAAGATGGAATAAATCTGCATCAGTAATACCGAATGCATTACATTTTAAAATCCTAATTTACATACATTGGCTGAGAATATATTTTCCAGTCTTCTTTTGACCCTCAAAAAAATTAAGCTTTGTATAATTCATACTTTCGACTGGTACGACCTGAAAAAACTTGGAACCTAAACAGACAGAGTAAGATGGATGAGATCCTCCTCACCATAGCACCTAGGGGCTTAACTCAAGTAAGTCAACTTCTATTCTTACCTGGACTGCCTTAGAAGATCATTCTAGAAACAAATTGGCTCATATGTTTAAAGACAAATACACACAATCCCATAGGATGTGGGAGGATTATTAAGCCTTTGGCTTTAGAGCTGAGTCTAATGATTGAGAAAAGCCCAATGTGGAGGCTGTAATTTGGGGTTTGGAGTTGCCTTCCCTCCACTGGACCAGCCTAAGCTCTAATACTAGTCTTGACCTAGAAGATGAATAAACTGTCCTCACTGCTACTGAATACAATTGTGCAACTTCATTCATTTGAGAACATCCCCATCACAACACAACAACACATCACAATGCAGCACAACACAACAACACATCACAACACAACACATCACAACGCAGCACAACACATCACATCACAACGCAGCACAACACAACACAGCACAACCCAGCATATCACAACCCATCACAACACAGCACAACACAGAGTAATGACACTATACAGTACAATAGCAGAAAGATGTACTGTACTATGTGTGTGTATATGTGTGTGTGTGTGTATATGTACACTATGTGTGTGTATATGTGTGTAGACTAACGCTTGATAAAAAGGGACATACTGTAGGGATAAGAAAAGGGGTTTAAGGATGAGAAAACCTGAGCTGCACAATTTCACATCTGTCTCTAGTCTAAGAATAGCAGCAGCCTGTCTGTCTCTGGGGTTTGGGTTGATACAAACCCAGTTACAGGGTTCAGTCTGAGCTCACCAACCACACTATGACGTAACTCAGTCCAGGGTCTCCAGCAAACGGATGTGGGCTGTCCAATAATTAATTCTATGCTTAGCCTATCACACTGGTGCCTTTCGTTGATCCAGAACCTCACTTCTGTGGTAGGCCTTTGTAATAACTCAACCAATCAGAGGAGAGTTTAGTCTGTGGGTATCCTACAGAATCTCTGTCGACTACTTAGATGGAGTCCACACCAGAAAACTGAAGAGACAGGCAAGTGACCACACAAAACACATGTGGTATCTTGGTACATAAACTATGTCTCACTTTCTCAATGCTGTCTGCTGATGAAGCTTCTATCTAGCTCCTTCTGTTTGTCCATTTAAGGAGCAGCTTTGCACTGCTGCAGTTTCAGTTTAAGACTGAATCAATGAAGAATGCACTCCTGACCACACATCTAGCTTCTTGTTATGCAACACAGCAGCAGTGCAACCTACAACTTCTTATAGATACATTTCCTGGTTTCCTATCTCCATCTGTGCTACAACTCTTAGTCATGAGTTTCTTCAGCGGCTAGCTAGGTGTTCACTGCGGGAGTCTGGACTAGCGGAGTACTTGGAAACCACAAATGCCTTGAAATCTCAAAATGTAACAAGCCTCCAAGCTCTTAAAAGGCACAAGAAACATAAAAATGAGAAAAAGAAACATTATTAAGCCTCCGGTTTGTTCATCTCTGCCAAATGTGACAAGTAGTTTGGTGCCAGATAGTGTGACGACCTCCGGCCGTATGTTCCGGACTGTCTTGCGGTGGGTGTGTTGGCACCAGTGACTGTGTTGGGCCCGGTGATTGTGTTGGCCCCAGTGACAGTGTTGGCCCTAGTGACAGTGTTGGCCCTAGTGACAGTGTTGGCCCTAGTGACAGTGTTGGCCCCGGTGACGGTGTGGGCTTGTTAAAGCCACAGTCTGAGATCTGGGAATCTATTCAATGGTCATTTCAATGAATGATATATAAACATTGATAATTGAAGAAGAACTTATAAATGCTTCATGAGCTCAGTAAAACTGTCTTATCCTGCCAGAGAGGGCTGCCTTGCTTCTAGCTCTTGGTAAACTATGCAGTGTTTAGTTTTTTATGTATTATTTCTTACATTGTCAGCCCAGAATTTCTTTTGTGTTATTACATACAGCCAGAAAGGACTATTGGATATCAGAGCGGCGATAACTCACCAGCACTACCAGCATTACAACCAGAAATACAACTTTCCCGAAGCGGATCCTTTGTTCGCACCCCCAGGGCAATTGAACTGATTCCAGAAGCCAACCAAAAACAACACCGGCGGCGGAGAGGTACTCGGAGTGGTCTTCTAGTCCGACTTGTGGCGTGCACACCACCAAACACATCCGAGTATATTATTTGTTAATGTTTACTCTCTGGATAATAAAGTTGACGAGCTCAGGTCAAGGGTTTCTTTCCAGAAAGACATCAGAGATTGTAACATACTCTGTTTCACGGAAACATGGCTCTCTCGGGATATACTGTCTGAGTCGGTACAGCCGGTTGGGTTCTCAGTTCATCATGCAGACAGGAATAAATATCTCTCCGGGAAAAGTAGGGCGGGGGTGTATGTTTCATGATTAACGACTCATGGTGTAATTGTGACAACATACAGGAACTCATGTCCTTTTGTTTACCTGACCTAGAATACCTCACAATCAAATGCCGATCGTATTATCTCCCAAGATAATTTTCTTCGGTTATAGTCATGGCCGGGTATATCCCCCCTCAAGCCGATACCACGACGACCTTCAAAGAACTTCACTGGACTTTATGCAAACTGGAAACCACATATCCTGAGGCTGCATTTTTTGTAGCTGGGAATTTTAAATCAAATCAAATGTATTTATATAGCCCTTCTTACATCAGCTGATATCTCAAAGTGCTGTACAGAAACCCAACCTAAAACCCCAAACAGCAAGCAATGCGGGTGTAGAAGCACGGTGGCTAGGAAAAACTCCCAAGAAAAAGCCAAAACCTAGGAAGAAACCTAGAGAGGAACCAGGCTATGAGGGGTGGCCAGTCCTCTTCTGGCTGTGCCGGGTGGAGATTATAACAGAACATGGCCAAGATGTTCAAATGTTCATAAATGACCAGCATGGTCAAATAATAATAATCACAGTGGTTGTCGAGGGTGCAACAGGTCAGCACCTCAGGAGTAAATGTCAGTTGGCTTTCCATAGCCGATCATTGGGGGTATCTCTACCGCTTCTGCTGTCTCGAGAGAGTTGAAAACAGCAGGTCTGGGACAGGTAGCACGTCCGGTGAACAGGTCAGGGTTCCATAGCCGCAGGCAGAACAGTTGAAACTGGATCAGCAGCACGGCCAGGTGGACTGGGGACAGCAAGGAGTCATCATGTCAGGCAGTCCTGAGGCATGGTCCTAGGGCTCAGAGAGAGAGAGAGAGAGAGAGAGAGAGAGAGAGAGAGAGCGAGAACGAGAACTTAAATTCACACAGGACACCGGATAAGACAGGACAAATACTCCAGATATAACAGACTGACCCTAGCTCCCTGACACATAAACTACTGCAGCATAAATACTGGAGGCTGAGACAGGAGGGGTCAGGAGACACTGTGGTCCCATCCGATGATACCCCCGGACAGGGCCAAACAGGCAGGATATAACCCCACCCACTTTGCCAAAGCACAGCCCCCACACCACTAGAGGGATATCTTCAACCACCAACTTATCATCCTGAGACAAGGCCAAGTATAGCCCAAGAAGATCTCTGCCACGGCACAACCCAAGGAGGGGCGCCAACCCAGACAGGAAGACCACGTCAGTGACTCAACCCACTCAAGTGATGCACCCCTCCTAGGGACGGCATGGAAGAGCACCAGTAAGCCAGTGACTCAGCCCCTGTAATAGGGTTAGAGGCAGAGAATCCCAGTGGAGAGAGGGGAACCGGCCAGGCAGAGACAGCAAGGGTGGTTCGTTGCTCCAGCCTTTCCTTTCACCTTCACACCCCTGGGCCAGACTACACTTAATCATAGGACCTACTGAAGAGATGAGTCTTCAGTAAAGACTTAAAGGTTGAGACCGAGTCTGCATCTCTCACATGGGTAGGCAGACCATTCCATAAAAATGAAGCTCTATAGGAGAAAGCCCTGCCTCCAGCTGTTTGCTTACAAATTCTAGGGACAATTAGGAGGCCTGCGTCTTGTGACCGTAGCGTACTTGTAGGTATGTACGGCAGGACCAAATTGGAAAGATAGCAGTAAAACCTTGGAATCAGCGCTTGCCTTAACAGGAAGCCAGTGTAGGGAGGCTAGCACTGGAGTAATATGATATTTCTTTGGGGTTCTAGTCAGGATTCTAGCAGCCGTATTTAGCACTAACTGAAGTTTATTTAGTGCTTTTTCCGGGTAGCCGGAAAGTAGAGCATTGCAGTAGTCTAACCTAGAAGTGACAAAAGCATGGATACATTTTTCTGCATCATTTTTGGATAGAAAACGTCTGATTTTTGCAATGTTACGTAGATGGAAAAAAGCTGTCCTTGAAACAGTCTTGATATGTTCGTCAAAAGAGAGATCAGGGTCCAGAGTAACGCCGAGGTCCTTCACAGTTTTATTTGAGACAACTGTACATGTCACGTCCTGGCCAGTATAAGGGTTAATTGTCATTGTAGTTTGGTCAGGACGTGGCAGAGGGTATTTGTTTTATGTGGTTCGGGGTGGTGTTTTGGTAAAAGGGCGTTTGATTTAGTATTTCCGGGTTTTTGGTTTATGGTCTATGTTTATGTATTTCTATGTGTAGTCTAGTGAGTGTGTTTCTATGGTTGATTAATTGGGGTTGGGACTCTCAATTGAAGGCAGGTGTTTTCTCTTTGCCTTTGATTGAGAGTCCCATATATTAGAGTGTGTTTGTGTTTGTCATTTGTGGGAGATTGTTTCTTGTTTAGTGTGTGTGAGCCTAACAGGACTGTCTAGTAGATCGTGAGTACGTTGTATATTATTTTGGTTTCACTTTTGAGTTAATAAAACTTCAAGATGAACATTCATAATTCTGCTGCATATTGGTCCTCCTTTTCCGACGATGATTTCGCCATATCGTCTGACGACGACGAAATCCCTGACAGTACAACCATCAAGATTAATTGTCAGATTCAACAGAAGATCTCTTTGTTTCTTGGGACCTAGAACAAGCATCTCTGTTTTGTCCGAGTTTAAAAGTAGAACGTTTGCAGTCATCCATTTTCTTATGTCTGAAACACAGGCTTCCAGCGAGGGCAATTTTGGGGCTTCACCATGTTTCATCGAAATGTACAGCTGTGTGTCATCCGCATAGCAGTGAAAGTTAACATTATGTTTTCGAATGACATCCCCAAGAGGTAAAATATATGGTGAAAACAATAGTGGTCCTAAAACGGAACCTTGAGGAACACCAACATTTCCAGTTGATTTGTCAGAGGACAAACCATCCACAGAGACAAACTGATATCTTTCCGACAGATAAGATCTAAACCTGGCCAGAACTTGTCCGTGTAGACCAATTTGGGTTTCCAATCTCTCCAAATGAATGTGGTGATCGATGGTATCAAAAGCAGCACTAAGGGCTAGGAGCACGAGGACAGATGCAGAGCCTCGGTCTGACGCCATTAAAAGGTCATTTACCACCTTCACAACTGCAGTCTCAGTGCTATGATGGGGTCTAAAACCAGACTGAAGCATTTCGTACACATTGTTTGTCTTCAGGAAAGCAGTGAGTTGCTGCGCAAGAGCTTTTTAAAAAAAAATTGAGAGGAATGGGAGATTCGATATAGGCCTATAGTTTTTTATATTTACTGGGTCAAGGTTTGGCTTTTTCAAGAGAGGCTTTATTACTGCCACTTTTAGTGAGTTTGGTACACATCCGGTGGATAGAGAGCCGTTTATTATGTTCAACATAGGAGGGCCAAGCACAGGAAGCAGCTCTTTCAGTAGTTTAGTTGGAATAGGGTCCAGTATGCAGCTTGAAGGTTTAGAGGCCATGATTACTTTCATCATTGTGTCAAGACATATAGTACTAAAACACTTGAGTGTCTCCCTTGATCCTAGGTTCTGGCAGAGTTGTGCAGACTCAGGACAACTGAGCTTTGGAGGAAAGGCAGATTTAAAGAGGAGTCCGTAATTTGCTTTCTAATGATCATCATCTTTTCCTCAAAGAAGTTCATGAATTTATTACTGCTGAAGTGAAAGCCATCCTCTCTTGGGGAATGCTGCTTTTTAGTTAGCTTTGCGACAGAATCAAAAATAAATGTAGGTTTGTTCTTATTTTCCTCAATTAAGTTGGAAAAATAGGATGATCGAGCAGCAGTGAGGGCTCTTTGATACTGCACGGTACTGTCTTTCCAAGCTAGTCGGAAGACTTCCAGTTTGGTGTGGCGCCATTTCTGTTCCAATTTTCTGGAAGCTTGCTTCAGAGCTCGGGTATTTTCTGTATACTAGGGAGCTAGTTTCTTATGACAAATGTTTTTTGTTTTTAGGGGTGCGACTGCATCTAGGGTATTGTGCAAGGTTAAATTGAGTTCCTCAGGTGGTTAACTGATTTTTGTCCTCTGATGTCCTTGGGTAGGCAGAGGGAGTCTGGAAGAGCATCAAGGAATCTTTGGGTTGTCTGAGAATTTATAACACGACTTTTGATGATCCTTGGTTGAGGTCTGAGCAGATTATTTGTTGTGATTGCAAACGTAATAAAATGGTGGTCCGATAGTCCAGGATTATGAGGAAAAACATTAAGATCTACAACATTTATTCCATGGGACAAAACTAGGTCCAGAGTATGACTGTGGCAGTGAGTAGGTCCGGAGACATGTTGGACAAAACCCACTGAGTCGATGATGGCTCCGAAAGCCTTTTGGAGTGGGTCTGTGGACATTTCCATGTGAATATTAAAGACACCAAAAATTGTAATATTATCTGCTATGACTACAAGGTCCGATAGGAATTCAGGGAACTCAGTGAGGAACACTGTATGTGGCCCAGGAGGCCTGTAAACAGTAGCTATAAAAAGTGATTGAGTAGGCTGCATATATTTCATGACTAGAAGCTCAAAAGACGAAAACACAGTCGTTTTCTTTTTGTAAATTGAAATTTGCTATCGTAAATGTTAGCAACACCTCCGCCTTTGCAGGATGCGCGGGGGATATGGTCACTAGTGTAACCAGGAAGTGAGGCCTCATTTAACACAGTAAATTCATCAGGCTTAAGCCATGTTTCAGTCAGGCCAATCACATCAAGATTATGATCAGTGATTAGTTAATTGACTATAACTGCCTTAGAAGTGAGGGATCTAACATTAAGTAGCCCTATTTTGAGATGTGAGGTATCACAATCTCTTTCAATAATGGCAGGAATGGAGGAGGTCTTTATTCCAGTGAGATTGCTAAGGCGAACACCACCATGTTTAGTTTTGCCCAACCTAGGTCGCGGCACAGACATGGTCTCAATGGGGATAGCTGAGCTTACTACACTGACTGTGGTAGTGGCAGACTCCACTAAGCTGGCAGGCTGGCTAACAGCTTGCTGCCTGGCCTGCACCCTATTTCATTGTGGAGCTAGGGGAGTTAGAGCCCTGTCTATGTTCGTAGATAAGATGAGAGCACCCCTCTAGCTAGGATGGAGTCCGTCACTCCTCAACAGGCCAGGCTTAGTCCTGTTTGTGGGTGAGTCCCAGAAAGAGGGCCAATTATCTACAAATTCTATCTTTTGATAGGGGCAGAAAACAGTTTTCAACCAGCGATTGAGTTGTGAGACTCTGCTGTAGAGCTCATCACTCCCCCTAACTGGGAGGGGGCCAGAGACAATTACTCGATGCCGACACATCTTTCTATCTGACCACGACTCCATTTTGCTCCTACCTTTCTATAGGCAGAAACTCAAACAGGAAGTACCCGTGATAAGGACTATTCAATGTTGGTCTGACCAATCGGAATCCACGCTTCAAGTTTGTTTTGATCACGTGGACTGGGATACGTTCCGGGTAGCTTCAGAGAATAATATCGACGAATACACTGATACGGTGAATGAGTTTATCAGAAACTGTATAGGAGATTATGTACCCACTATGACTATTAAAACATACCCTAACCAGGAACCGTGGATAGATGACACTATTCGCGCAAAACTGAAAGCGCGAACCACCGCATTTATCCATGGCAAGGTGACTGAGAATGTGGCAGAATACAAACAGTGTAGTTATTCCCTCCGCAAGGCAATCAAACAGGCAAAATGTCAGTATAGAGACAAAGTGGAGACGCAACTCAACGGCTCATACACAAGACATATGTGGCAGGGTCTACAGACAATCATGAACTACAAAAGGAATACCAGTCAGGTCGTGGACACCGACGTCTTGCTTCCGGACAAGCTAAATACCTTCTTTGCCCGCTCTGAGGACTGTGGGCTCTCCTTCTCCGTGGCCAACTTGAGTAAGACATTTAAGGGTATTAAACATTGCAAGGCTGCCGGCCCAGACGGCATCCCTAGACGCATCCTCAGAGCATGCACAGACCAGCTGGCTGGTATGTTTACAGACATATTCAATCAGTCCCTATCCCAGTCAGCTGTCCCCACATGCTTCAAGATGGCCACCATGTTCCTGTACCCAAGAAAGCAAAGGTAACTGAACTAAATGACTATCGCCCTGTAGCACTCACTTCTGTCATCGTGAAGTGCTTTGAGACTAGTCAATGATCATATCTTACCTGTCACCCTAGACCCACTTCAATTTGCTTACCTCCCCAATAGATCCACAGACGATGCAATCACCATCACACTGCCCTATCCCATCTGGACGAGAGGAATACCTATGTAAGAATGATGTTCATTGACTATAGCTCAGCATTCAACACCATAGTACCGTCCAAGCTCATCATCTACCTGGAGGCCCTGGGTCTGAAACTCTCCCTAAGCAACTGGATCCTGGACGTCCTGACGGGCTGCCTCCAGGTGGTGAAGGTTGGAAACAACAACTCCACTTCGCTGATCCTCAACACTGGGGCCCCACAAGGCTGCGTGCTCAGCCCCCTCCTGTACTCCCTGTTCACCCATGACTGCGTGGCCAAGCACGCCTCCAATTCAATCATCAAGTTTGCAGACGACACAACAGTAGTAGGCTTGATTACCAACAATGACGAGACAGCCTACAGGGAGGAGGTGAGGGCTCTGAGAGTGTGGTGCCAGGAAAATAACCTCTCACTCAACGTCAACAAAACAAAGGACATGATTGTGGACTTCAGGAAACAGTGGGACCGTAGTGGAGAAGGTTGAAAGCTTCAAGTTCCTCAGCGTACACATCACTGACAAACTGAAATGGTCCACAGACAGTGTGGTGAAGAAGGCTCAACAGCGCCTCTTCAACCTCAGGAGGCTGAAGAACATTGGCTTGCCACCTAAAACCCTCACAAACCTTTACAGATGCACAATTGAGAGCATCCTGTCAGGCTGTATCACCTCTTGGTACGGCAACTGCACCGCTCACAACTGCAAGGCTCTCCAGAGGATGGTGCGGTCTGCCCAACGCATCACCAGGGGCAAACTACCTGCCCACCAGGACACCTACAACACCCGATGTCACAGGAAGGCCAAAAAGATAATCAAGGACAACAACCACCCGAGCTACTGCCTGTTCATCCCACTATCATCCAGAAGGCGAGGTCAGTACAGGTGCATCAAAGCTGGGACCGAGAGACTGAAAAACAGCTTCTATCTCAAGGCCATCAGACTATTAAATATCCATCACTAGCACACAGAGACTGCTGCCTATTTACATAGACTTGAAATCACTGCCAAGAGTGTGCAAAGCTGTCATCAAGGCAAAGGGTGTCTACTTTTAAGAATCTTAAATATAACATATATTTTGATTAGTTTAACACTTTTTTGGTTACTACATGATTCCATGTGTGTAATATCATAGTTTGGATGTCTTCACTTTTATTCTACAATGTAGAAAATAGTAAAAATGAAGAAAAACCCTTGAATGAGTAGGTGTGTCCAAACTTTTCACTGGTACTGCAGCTCATTACATTTCTACAGTCCCATTCCTGAGCTTTATAGCAAAACCAAGTGGCGGGGCTGCCTTTTTCCTGAAAAAATGAATTTCGGATTTCAGATTTGGGTTTCAGATCGCTCATTTCCTGTCAAAAGCCTGTAGATTAAAAGGAAGCCGGGATGCAGGGGAAAGGTGTTACATCTGAACCCCTGAAAACCTGAAAGAATCCCTAACAGTGTTTGGTAGGAGGAGGTGTGTGCCAATAAAATGCCTCCTGACTGCCAGGAGTCTGACTTTACTGCTGTACTATTAACACGTTTTTTTCTCTGAAGAGTGGCACAGATCAAAAAGTTACACATTGTTTAGTCTGGCTTACTGTAAGTATGGAATGTTCACTGCCCATAACGAGGTCGTGAACCATGGAAGAACCCCTGCATGCACACACACACACACACACACACACACACACACAAATGGGAGCCAATACGGTGGAGAATGTTTTGGTCACTCCTCTGCATGTGGCTGTCTGAAGAAAGCTTAAACCATCTCCGGCCCTACTCCTCCCTCAGTCAGCCTCCTGTCCTCTCCCAGTCAGCCACACACACACACACAGACAGCAGCTGTTCCGTGCCTCACTAGGACAGCCTCACCTCTGTCTCTACTGTGAGCCACACACACTACACACACACACACACACCACACACATCCCAGGCAACAAACAGTACAGGAGGACCAAGAGCACCACTCTGCCTGATAAGGATCAGTCACTCCAGAGAAACAGGTCTGGGAACAGTGAGAGGACAGAATGGAGCTGTGGACGACGCTTATTGTGGCTTCGCAGCTGATCTTGAACCTGTGTTCTGAAGTGGGAGCCCAGGGATCAGGTGAGTGTAGCTGACAATGACTTTCTTAAATTATTACTGAATGTGATGCCAATATGATCTTGATGTGGTCATTGAAGTCTATTGAAACCATGCAATTGCACCACAAAGTACTTTTAAGGTATTACTTTGTAATCACAGGACACAACCGCTAAAAGTAAAAATTCAACAATTTGATCTTAGCCAAAGACATACAGTTTAAGTTGACATACCGACCGACTGTGATGTCATCTTCAGATGCCTTTTATCAGTCTACTAAAGCTCTCAGCACTCTACCTCAGAGGATTCCAATCGAGAACCATGAAGCTCTGAGGTAATGATTGATCTAACAGACACTGTGTTTGAGAATATCACATACATTTTTCCCAAAAAGTTTAAGCTAACAAAATCAGTCAACACAAAAATCTATATTGCTCTTATTTAGATTGCAATCACCATTGTACAGTTGTTTTTTTACTTTGTAAAACGAGAATATCATATTCATTCACACTCAAGCCAATATACACAGAGGGCTAGACATGACATTTGATACTCTGTTGGGTAAGAATAAATGTTCTGATAAATAGTCCTCTGTGTCCTGTGTTTTGAGAAGATTGAAAAGACATGCTTCATAAGAATGTTGTGTACTGACTTTAGACTGAGGAAGAATAAGAGGTGATGACTGAGATGTGACCGCTGTACTGACTTGGTTCACTGGTATCTCTGTGACTCAGGGGGGGGGGGGGTCTGGATCTGATTTAAAGTACCAGCTATAGCACACACATGGGAATAATCACTAATGGTCTGCATGCAATATTGGAGTCTGAAAACACACACACACACACACACAACGCACCACAACACACAGGCCTTTAAAATGACATCTACACTGAGGTACAGGCCATAACTGTCACTGAGTGTGAGAGATATTATTTTACAAAATATATTCACAGCTGTACTGCACACAGATGTCGCCGTTGATAAATAGTAAACATTTGACTCACTAGCAGTTCATACAAATATAAATGATTGGCAATTATTGCATGAGGTTTCACTATAAACAAACAAAAGTTTGGATTTATTGAGTAAATTGTCAATCATATGCCTTGTGTTTACAGTAAAACTTTATGACTTATAATAATACAATATATACCATTTTGCAGACACTTTTATCCAAAGCAACTTACAGTCATGTATGGGATCGAACCCACAACCCTGGCACCACACTCTACCAACTGAGCCATACAGGAATTAAATGGATTATTTACCCATTAAGGCACAATATACATATCAGACAACAATAATGCAGTTGTTTATTATCTACTGCATCTAGGTGATTTTATTGTCACTTTATGACTTCATGTGACTTTATGTGGTAGATCATGTCATGTGTGTCATACTGTATGTGAGCTGTTGAGGTGAATTTGAGGTGGATTTGGTTTTGTGTAGTTTAACAGATCATGAAAGGACAAACGGTGGCTCTGGGGGTGAAATCGAACCCTTTCTCATGGCACTTTGGGAGGAGATCCGGACACACACATGGCCCTGAGTCTGAAACACAGATGGAAGAGAGAGAGTGTGTATAGTGTGTCTTATTAACAGACAGATGAGAATAGAAAAAGAGTTGGTTTGTTTAGACTGTTTTATTGGTGCACCCCCAGTCCCAGTTTGCAGAACAAGTCACGTTTAACCATACAGAGATCTATCTGTTAGTGTTTGCCTAACCTCCCTCCTCAGGTGACGGGGACAATAGTGATGCTGAAGCCTTTCACAAACCAGGCCTCAGTGTGTTTGTAAAGGTGAGATTGAATGCAGGAAACAGCATGAAAAGGAGGCTCCAGTCACGTTTAACCGCACACCTTTAAAAGTACCCGTGCTGCTCCCTGGTGAGCTGGAACAGATTGAGGCCAGGCAGGGGGAACGGGAGGAAAGACTAGAGGCAGGAGAAAATAAGAAAGATGTCTGAAGCTGACAGACACAGATGGAAACACACACACACACACACACACACACATGAGAGAAGATGAAAGCAATTTTCTGGAAGCATTTGGGAGCAATTTGGTGCGTGCCCTCATGACAGTGTGCCTTGTAGACAGCTGCTAGGGCACTTGTGTATTCATGTACGGTCTCAGACTGGCGGGCAGGGATTCAAGGCACATCCTCCTGAGGCCTGCTGTGTCCCGGAGGGACTTTATTGGAATAGAATTGTAACCTTGAGCTTAACTGTCCATTCAAGAGAAAGCTTCTCACTGTAACCAGTGACTGTAATCTGGTTCAGGTTATTAATCAACCTACCAGGTTGTTTACAAACACTACAGGGACAAGATTACGCACATGTATCGATCACATTTTAACTAATAGTGTAGAACTTTGTTCTAAAGTTGTATCTGAACCCATTGGATGCAGTGATCACAATATTGTGGCCATGCCCAGGAAGGCCAAAGTTCCAAAAGCTGGGCCAAAAATAGTGTATAAGAGATCATACAAAATATTTTGCTGTGACTCTTATGTGGATGATGTTAAAAAATATTTGTTGGTCTGATGTGATTAATAAGGAGCATCCAGATGCTGCACTTGATGAATTTATGAAATTGCTTCTTCCAATTATTGACAAACATGCACCTGTTAAGAAACTGTTAAGGCTCCATGGATTGATGAGGAAATGAAAAACTGAATGGTTGAAAGAGATGAGGCGAAAGGAGTGGCTATTAAGTCTGGCTGCACATCTGACTGGCTGACTTACTGCAAATTGAGAAATTATGAAACTAAACTCAACAACAAAAAATAAGAAACTGTATTATGAAGCCAAGATCAATGATATAAAGAATGATGGAAAAAAACTTTGGAGTACATTAAATTAAATTATGGGCAGAAAGACAAATTAAACTCCATATTTTATCAAATCAGGTGGCTTATTCATCACAAAACCATTTGATGTTGAAAATTATTTTAATGATTACTTCATTGGCAAAGTGGGGCAAACTTAGGAAGGAAATGCCAACAACGAACAATGAGCCATCGTATTCATGCATAAAAAAAATAATATTGAAAGAAAAGCATTGCAAGTTTGAATTTTGTAAAGTTAGTGTGGGAGAGGTAGAAAAATCATTGTTAACAATCAATAATGACAAACCTCCTGGCATTGACAATTTAGATGGAAAGCTACTGAGGATGGTAGCCGACACTCCAGCCAATCCTATCTGTCATATATTTAATCTGAGCCTAGAGGAATGTATTTGTCATCAGGCGTGGAGGGAAGCCAAAGCAATTCCGCTACCCAAGAGTGGCAAAGCTGCCTTTACTGGTTCTAACAGCAGACCTATAAGCTTGCTGCCAGCTCTTAGCAAACTGTTGGAAAGAATTGTGTTTAACCAAATACAACGCTATTTCTCTGGAAATAGCATGCTTATAGAAAAGGACACTCAACATGTACTGCACTGACACAAAGCTTCTCTAATGTCAAACATGTAAAGTGTGGTGTACCGCAGGGCCGCTATCTAGGCTCTCTACTCTTTTTTTTACCAATGACCGTCCACTGGCATTAAACAAAACATGTGTGTCCGTGTATGCTGATTATTCAGCCACATACGCGTCAGCAACCACAGCTAATGAAGTCACTGAAACCCTTAACAAAGAGTTGCAGTCTGTTTTGTAATGGGTGGCCAGTAATAAACTGGTCCTGAACATCTCTAAAACTAAGAGCATTGTATTTGGTACAAATCATTCCCTAAGTTCTGGTAATAAATGGTGTGGTTGTTGAACAAGTTGAGGAGACTAAATTACTTGGCGTTACCTTAGATTGTAAACTGTCATGGTCTAAACATATAGATTCAATGGTTTTAAAGATGAGGAGAGGTCTGTCCATAATAAAGAGATGCTCTGCTTTTGTGACATCACATTCCAAAAAGCAAGTCCTGCAGGCTATAGTTTTGTCTTATCTTGATTATTGTCCAGTCGTGTGGTCGAGTGCTGCAAGGAAAGACCAAGTTAAGCTGCAGCTGGCCCAGAACAGAGTGGCATGTCTTACTCTTCATTGTAATCAGAGGGCTGATACCAATACTATGCATGGCAGTCTCTCTTGGCGAAGAGTTGAGGAGAGACTGACTGCATCACTTCTTTTCATAAGAAACAATGTGTTGAAAATCCCAATTTCTTTGCATAGTCAACTTACACACAGCTCTGACACACACACCTACCAGACATGCCACCAGGGGTCTTTTCACAGTCCCCAAATCCAGAACAAATTCAAAAAAAGCGTACAGTATTATATAGAGCCATTATTGCATGGAACTCCATTCCATTTCATTTTGCTCAAATGAACAGCAAACCTGGTTTCAAAAAACAGATAAAGCAACACCTCACGGCACAACGCCACTCCCCTATTTTTTTATTTATTTTTATTTAACCTTTATTTAACTAGACAAGTCAGTTAAGAACAAATTCTTATTTACAATGACGGTCTACACCGGCCAAACCCGGACGATGCTGGGCCAATTGTGCGCCGCCCTGTGGGACTCCCATTCACGGCCAGATGTGAAACAGCCTGGATTCTAACGAGGGACTGTAGTGACGGCTCTTGCACTGAGATGCAGTGCCTTAGACCGCTGCGCCACTATTTGACCTAGATAGTTTGTGTGTGTGTATTGGTATTGATATATAGGCAACCTGTGCCTTTTTTATTTTTATTGATGTAGTTCTGTCCTTGAGGTGTTCTTGCCTATTAATGTTTTGTATTATGTCATGTTTCATGTTTTGTGTGGACCCCAGGAAGAGTAGCTGCGGCTTTTGCAACAGCTAATGGGGATCCAAACAAAATACCAAATACCAAAACTCTTCAGTGGCTTCTACATTCCACTCCCTGAGCACTCAGTACAGTCTATCCATATTTGTGTGGTAAAAGTGGTCAAGCAAAAGACCCACTACGTTATTTGCACCGAGACAAACTCATTCTGATCTTGATCTTCCAGCCCATCCTAATCTACTGACGTAAAGTATTGTTTCGGGACATCAAAACTACTAGCTCAAGAATGATCAAAATACCATACATTCTGATAAAGGGAAAATGTTTTACCCCAAACTAATATTCTGCCTCATCTGCCTCATCAACAACTAGCCTACTTTCTCGTGACGACCAGCATCTTCTCAGCACTTTAAAACCTCTAGCTCAGCAATCCTCACCATTCAGGTCAATGTGGTCAAGTGGATACTGCAGGGCAGGCAATGTAACATTTCTCCCCAGCTAGCCAAACTCACTGTGATGTTCCAGCCCAGTTTAGTCTATAAAGTATTGATGTACACTTTCCCCCCAATACATCCAAAACACCTTGCTCAATGACCATCCTATTCATCTACTCAGGTGTCTTTATTCTCGCTGTACTGAGCAGCAGAACTTTACTTTGTTACTTTACTTTATTTCCCCTCAAAGATTACTTTATTTTACTTTGTTTATGTTTCCCTTTACAGTTATTTTACTCTATTTTATGTTTCCCTTCACAGCTATTTCACTTTACTTTATGTTTCCTTTTATAGTAATTTTACTATACTTTATGTTTCCCTTTACATTTATTTTTACTTTAGGTTTCCCTTTACAGTTATTTTACTTTACGGTTCCCTTTACAATTATTTTACTTTACATTTCCCTTTACAGTTATTTTACTTAATTTTTTCCTCTGTAGTGTATGATCTCCTCAATTCCCCGGACTGTCTGCCAGACCTGCTGCAGGGCGGCTTAGTGGAGCAGGGCGTGAATGAGGCTTTCATCCTCAGCACCTTCAAGCTGCAGCCCAAGACTGGCACCACAGTGTTCGGCCTGTACAACCCCCGGGACAACAGCAAGTACTTTGAGTTCACCGTGCTGGGGAAACTCAACAGAGGTAAGGGGTAGGAATGTGAGGCAGGGCGTCATGCCCATTGAAACCGATGGTTTATCCACTTGTACACTGAAAATATAGAAGATATTGTTTCTTTTACTCATTATTAATTCAAAGATATCGATTTCTGGCCACCATTGCCCCTCAAAGAAATGAGGTGCACAACACCTCAGGGGAGAGGGATGCATAATACATTGGTCTTGCTGAATGCACTTTTCTGTACTATGTCAAATTAAATAACATTTTAATTGTCACGCTTCGTAAACAACAGGTGTAGACTAACAGTGAAAAGAGTCTTAGTTCTCTCTCTCTCTTTTAATTTAATTTGTGTTTAAAAATCATTATTTTCACTCTCTGCTTCTACATTATTCATGTATTCATTTCATTGACGCATTCTCTCCCTCTCTCCCTCCCTCCCTCCCTCCCAGCCGTGCTGCGTTACTTGAGGAGTGATCGGAGGATGAGCTCCGTGACCTTCAACAACATCCAGCTGGCAGACGGTCAGCGCCACCGCCTCCTTTTCCACCTGAAGGGCATGCAGCAGGGACCCGGAGGGGTGGAGCTACACCTGGACTGCAGGCTGGTGGAGACGGTCCGGGACCTCCCCTCCGTGTTTCAGGGTCTGCCTGCAGGCTACGGTGTGGTGGAGCTGAAGAGCATGCAGGGCAAAGCAGAGGTGATGTTATTAGATTTGTTTCAAATGGCAACCTATTGCTTTTATAGGGCACTTATTTAGACCATTGTCAAATTGGGTGCAGTTCAAATGTAGTGCATCATATGGAATAGAGTTATTATTTACTCATAGATCCAGACAAAATCACAGAACCTTCAACCGAGGATTGGTTGTCAGTCTGTTTCCGTTTAAGCCATTTGACCAGAGCTACCCAGACACTCCCCAAACCATTGTCCAGAGCTACCCAGACACTCCCCAAACCATTGACCAGAGCTACCCAGACACTCCCCAAACCATTGTCCAGAGCTACCCAGACACTCCCCAAACCATTGTCCAGAGCTACCCAGACACTCCCCAAACCATTGTCCAGAGCTACCCAGACACTCCCCAAACCATTGACCAGAGCTACCCAGACACTACCCAAACCATTGACCAGAGCTACCCAGACACTCCCCAAACCATTGACCAGAGCTACCCAGACACTCCCCAAACCATTGCTTTTGTTGACTTTGTACTCAGGGAAACTATGAGTGATGTCACTTATTTACTCCTAAAGCCTCCTTCCAAATTCAAATGACCCTAACCTCCTAGCCTGGGTGCCAGATAGTCTGTTTCTGCTTTGGCCAAATCCTTGTCCATCCAAAATTAGAGTTGGCTACAGCAGGTAAAAATCTGTAAACCAGGAAAGAAATTTGGTAACCACCTTGTCCTAATCTAATCAAACCCATCCATCGGCATTCAGCACTGATTCCAACTAATGCGTCCCTGTTGTTGGACTTCTACATAAACAGGAAGAGCTGGAGGAGCTGAAACTAGTGGTGGGAGACACGTTTGAGAACGTAGCTTCTCTTCAAAACTGCCATCAACAAGGCGACTCAGTGCAGACTCTGGGTAAGAGTTTATGACAAAAAATAAACCCCAAAATAAACCAACTCCTATTCCTGTGTGTTCCCTAGTACTGTCTAGTTTACACAGACAAAAACATTGAGGAAAGGCTTTTTCTTGAACATCGCCCAACTGTTTTTCAAGAAGCAAATAAATGGTGATATAATATATATATATATTCTGTCTCTACTTTCCAATTCACACAAAAACAACAGTTACTGTAGATTGAGGTTAAACAAGAACCCCCTCAAGTCTGTTGGTATGACCAATGTTCTTTTCCAATGCTGCTCTCCCGTGCAGGGGTCAACACAAAGCAGCTGTCCAATCAAATGCTTGATCTCACCAAGGTGATAAATGAGCTGAAGGATGTCCTCATTCAGCAGGTAACTAAAGTGCTCAAGCTCATCTGGGAGCTATTAATAAACTGTACCTCCTGACCCACTGAGTCCATAAAAACTCAAAACATGTATATGTTGCTTTCTAAAGGTCAAAGAGACATCTTTTCTCAGAAACACCATCTCTGAGTGCCAGGCTTGTGGTAAGAACATCCACCATCACCATTATATTACAAATTATGTATTAAAGTTCTGTTATATGTTGTTTATAGATTGGGCCAATAGCTTTTTCCTGACCATGAGGAAAATCACTGGGCCCTAGTAATAAAACTAGTTTGAAGTATGTTCGCTTATAACACACTCATTACTAATACATGAGAAACCACTGGTATTGTGGAAACGAGTGTCATAAAAATATATTTCCTCTGGGTGTCTTTGAAGGACTGGGTGGAAGCGAAGTCATGAAGCAGAAGTGTGCCCCTGGCGTTTGTTTCCGCGGCGACATGTGTATTGAGACAGAGGACGGGGTTGAGTGTGGACCCTGCCCTGATGGATACACAGGGGACGGCTTCAGCTGTGATGATGTGGATGAGGTAGGGTGTGTATGTTATGCTCAGGTGCATGTGTGTTTACAGTATGTATTTCTATGGTTGTAATAATTCTGAAACACTAACCAAGCGTCTTCTTCCGTCTCTCTCTCTCCAGTGTCAATTTAACCCATGCTTCCCCGGGGTGAAATGTGTGAACACGGCTCCAGGGTTTCGCTGTGACGCCTGTCCTCTGGGCTACTCTGGTCTGGCTGTGGAGGGGGTGGGAGTGGTCTACGCACAGACAAACAAACAGGTCAGTCAACATAACCAACATCACCAAATACAGTCAAGGTCTCCAGGTCAGTCAACAACATCAAATACAGTCAAGGTCTCCAGGTCAGTCAGCATCACCAACATCACCAAATACAGTCAAGGTCACCAGGTCATTCAGCATCACCAAATACAGTCAAGGTCTCTATTTTAATTGGGTAAAAGAAAAAGCTGCACACTCTAGTAGGTATGCTGTAATAATTTATTCACCAACGTTTCGACAGGAACGTTTCAATTCAGTCAATGGACAATTCCAGAAGATTGATTTAAATGAAATGTACTCCTACCCATCCGGTGACATTGTTATTAGGATAACTAATCATGGAACACCTTTTCAAGATATGTATCATAATAATCATCTCCAGTTTTCTACTTTATACGGTCTCTTAGGTCTGTGATGACATCGACGAGTGCAAAGAACCCAACAATGGACAGTGCACCGCCAACTCTCTCTGTCACAACTCTGCGGTAAGGCCTGAGTGTGTTACTCTGTCACAACTCTGCGGTAAGGCCTGAGTGTGTTACTCTGTCACAACTCTGCGGTAAGGCCTGAGTGTGTTACTCTGTCACAACTCTGCGGTAAGGCCTGAGTGTCTGTCTGTTTTATAGCCTGGTGGTCGACTAGATCGGTTTGTCGCTTCAGCCAACTCCTGACCTTCATTTTCATACAACAGAAATTGCTTGAAGTACAAACAGATCTGGCACCAGGCTAGTGTCTGATAGCCTGGAATAAAAAACGGAATATCGCTCAATTTAGACAATAATGCAAGGAGGGAACAATGTTACTGGTACAAGTACTACATGTATTCCTATGTCTCTCATTGCCTATTACCCTACATTATCCCTGTAGGGTTCATACGTCTGTGGGGGCTGTAAGACAGGCTACACAGGGGACCAGGTGAAGGGCTGTAAGCCAGAGAGGAGCTGTGGTAACAGTTTGACCAACCCCTGTGACGTCAACGCCCAGTGTTTCCAAGAAAGAGACGGCTCCATCACCTGTCAGGTGGGGTCCTATGGATCACAAACTGGCCTCTATTGACAGAACTCTCTCTCACACACACAAACACACGCACACATACACACACACGCACGCAAACACGCACACACACGCAAAAATACACACGCATGCACTGCCTCTTAAGTGTTCTCTCTTCTTTCTCCTGTCAGTGTGGGATTGGCTGGGCTGGTAATGGCTACCTATGTGGAAAGGATACAGACATTGATGGATACCCTGATGAGAAACTCAAGTGCAAGGATATGCTCTGTAAAAAGGTAACCATGACAACACAACAAATACAACTATCCTGGGATAAACAGCACATGTAATCGCTCTCTCAACTGTTCCTTTGCCCCTCCCTCCATCTTCTTTTTATGGTGTGTCTGTTAAAGTGATAACCATAAATCGGTCAATAAATAAATCTGTCTGTTTTCAGGATAACTGCATGCGCGTTCCCAACTCTGGCCAAGAGGATGCTGACAAGGACGGACAAGGAGACGCTTGTGACACCGACGCTGATGGTGACGGTATTCTGAATGAACAGGTAGACTGTATACCTTTACACACACACACTAAATCAAATGTATTTATAAAGACCTTTTTACATCAGCAGATGTCACAAACTGCTTATTTAGAACCCCAGCCTAAAACTCCAAACAGCACACAATGCAGATGTAGAACCACGGTGGCTAGGAAAAACTCCCTAGAAAGGCAGGAACCTAGGAAGAAACCTAGAGAGGAAGCAGGCTCTGAGGGGTGGCCAGTCCTCTTCTGACTGTGCTGGGTGGAGATTATAAGAGTACATGGCCATTAAGGCCAGATCGTTCTTCAAGATGTTCAAACATTCATAGATGACCAGCAGGGTAAAATAATCATCACAGTGGTTGTAGAGGGTGCAACAGGCGAGAGAGAGAGAGAGAGAGAGAGAGAGAGAGAGAGAGAGAGAGAGAGAGAAGAATTTTAAAAAGCATACTTAAGTTGTTCACACAGGACACCGGTTAAGACAGGAGATTTCACCAGATAGGACAGACTGACCCTATTCCCTCTGCGCCCCTCTCCCGTGCAGGATAACTGCTGGCTGAAGCCTAACGTAGACCAGAGGAACAGTGACAAGGACAGCCATGGTGACGCCTGTGACAACTGTCGCACAGTGGAGAACCCTGATCAGAGGGACACTGACAGTGATGGGAAAGGAGACGCCTGCGATGATGACATGGATGGCGACGGTACGTACAGCGACATATCACTACCACGTAGCTACAGTCCGTCACAGTAGTATGTTCCAACAGCTGCTTGTCTAGAATCCTTGAACATACAGTACCACCAAGCACCAACCCTACCCTGACCCAATGATTTATATACTAGATGATTGACAGGGGGCGCTGTTTTGAAGCCACCACACCTCCATCTTGGCATTCCCCCACTAGCGTAAAAAAAGGAAGCTATTTTGGAAGCTATAGAAATGAATTCATTAATTTCTACGTTAATTATATTACAGACACCTTAATGCATACTTTTAAATTATAGAATGTGAGCTAAACATGAAAAATATCTATGAAAAAAAATGCAACAATTCTAATGTTATTGTCCCCACTAAAAGATTAATTTTGTCCTTGACACATTTAATTGAAATACTGTAGAGTTCCATTCATTCCTATGGAGGACTGCTTCTTCTGCGGGGTGTCAATATGCCCGATCTGTGGCTTCAAAGCCTCTCACTGGCCAGTACATAGAATAGCATCAGCAATCCAGGGTTTATATACATAATAGCCCTGATCCCATCCCATTAACAGAAACATACAGTATGCCTTTATCATCCTCACTCTTTAATAATGTAGATGACTGTCTGGGTTTCTTTTTATAGACCCTGTCTACAGACGGCTTGACCTTTATGCTACAACCACAGTACTGTTGCTTTCCGGAGATAAATGAGAAATGACACACATGGCTTACCATATTTCAACAGTTCACTCAGATGCCAAATGCAACAGTGCCTCCTTGTGGCACAACTAGTGAACTATTAGAAACAGCATATCAATGGAAATAGAATCAACCACATGCAGTTTGCTTTTAAATCCCAATGCATTGATTCAACGTCAGTGGTTAAGCCTTCAAATCATACAAATCATGTTTTATGATTTTCTCATGGGCCACACTTAAAGTTCACTTTTTGCATGTATCCAACAGAGATTCACACATGTTCTAAATGTGAAATGGCTAGAACAGCCATCGCTGGTGTTCATACGTCACAAAGCAGTGCTCCTAAAGGAGTCCACTTGAAGCTGAAGCACTCGTGTATTTCAGAAACACTTCTGCGGACTAGTGGGATACTATTGGTCAGATAACTTTACAAACTCAAACTTTGTAATTGAATTGGTCTCCAGGCTTGAAGAACTTCCTTGATAACTGCCAGCGGGTGGTGAACCGGGACCAGTTGGACCGGGATGGAGACGGAGTGGGAGATGCCTGTGACAGCTGCCCTGATATCCCTAATCCTAACCAGGTCAGACTGCTTCCACAGGCCTCCTTTAGGGCTCTGAGACCTGTTCAGTTTACAGATATAAAATGGGATATGGAGCAACTGAACTGTCCTACCCTGTGATAAATATTATACTGAGTGGTCAAAAAGTGTTTTAACAAATCTGTGCTCTAATTTTAGTCCGACATTGACCATGACCTGGTTGGGGATTCTTGTGACACAAATCAAGACAGGTACAAGAAAAACATATTTTAAAAGTATCTGACTTGAGAAAAAGTATGCTCTTAAAATATCCACTTCATGATTGAATTGATTTAGTCAATTCATAATTGCAGTAGTCAATATATCCCTTTATTTTGACAAATATTCCTATTTTACTGTATATTTTAGTATCCAGCGCATAAAGTAGGTTGCCAGTCCAATGTTACTTAACTGCCAGCCGTTCCCTACTAGCCTGAGTCCCAGATCTGTTTATGATGTCAACTCCATTGCTGTCGGCAACACTCAGGCTAAATCCATTCATGTGATGACCTGACCCCATCTTTTCTGTCCCTCCTAACTGTGTGTCACCCCCTGGTCTGTAGTGATGGCGACGGTCACCAGGACACCAAGGACAACTGTCCCAACGTGATCAACAGCTCCCAGCTGGACACAGACAAAGACGGCCTGGGGGATGAGTGTGATGATGACGATGACAACGACAACATCCCTGACTTCCTGCCACCGGGACCCGACAACTGCAGACTGGTGCCCAACCCCGACCAGCTGGATGAGAACAGTCAGTCTTTAATATTTCTTTCAAATAATTTACTTTACTGCTTCAAACAAATTGCCTAGCAACGGGACAATAACATTTTTCTGAATCTGAATGTGAATTCTTGAGTCATCACCTAAAACCTATTGCCTGGTGATCCAGTCTGTTTGTGCTTTGGCCAACACCTCTCTGTGTTAGTTTGTGTCCTGCCAAACAGACAGTAAATGGTGTGACAACTGTAGAAGAGTTGACTACACCAACAGTATGGGATCAGACTACATTTTAAGTGAAAGTAAAACACAAGAAAGTGAGCACCTATGCACTAACAAGGTTCTCTATCAAATGACATTTTATTGGTCACATGCTTCGTAAAACAACAGGTGTAGACTAACAGTGAAATGCTTACTTCACAATGACATCTGCAAAAAAAAGAACTGTAGCTTAATTGGTCTACTACTGTATCATTCATCACCATTGACCATTGATATTCAACCAATTTGTGGCAGGTAGCCTAGTGGTTACGAGTGTTGGGCCAGTAATCGAAAGGTTGCTGGTTCAAATCTCTGAGCCAGCTAGGTGAATAATCTGACGATGTGCCCTTGAGCAAGGTACTTAACCCTAATAGCTCCTGTATGTTGTCTCTGGATAAGAGTGTAACTCTCCACTCTACCAGTGTATTGTCTATGCTTAGAACCTTACTGGGGATCATTTCTAAGTCTTTGTGTTCTCTCCTCCCAGATGATGGTGTTGGAGATGTGTGTGAGTCAGACTTTGACCAGGACAAGGTGATAGACAGGATAGACAACTGTCCAGAGAACGCTGAGGTCACTCTGACAGACTTCAGAGCCTATCAGACGGTGGTGCTGGACCCGGAGGGCGATGCCCAGATTGACCCCAACTGGGTGGTACTTAATCAGGTCAGATGGTCATTTACTGGATGGACTTACAACACAATAAGTTCAACATGGCAGAAATGCTTTGACTTTGTCAACATGACTGACATTTAACCTCTCAAACAGGGAATGGAGATTGTTCAGACCATGAACAGTGACCCTGGACTTGCTGTCGGTAAGAAAGACTTCCAAATCGTTATCAGGTATCGAACCATGTTATTGTATCAAGTCGTATCCTATTTTATCGCAACATTTTTGTTGTGTATTGCTCCCTAGGTTACACTGCGTTCAGTGGGGTGGACTTTGAGGGGACATTCCATGTTAACACGGTGACTGACGATGACTACGCAGGCTTCATCTTTGGCTACCAGGACTCCTCCTCCTTCTACGTGGTCATGTGGAAACAGACTGAGCAGACCTACTGGCAGGCCACACCCTTTAGAGCAGTGGCTGAGCCTGGCATCCAGCTCAAGGTGTGTGTGTGTGTGTGTGTGTGTGTGTGTGTGTGTGTGTGTGTGTGTGTGTGTGTGTGAAGTAAGTACAAAAAGACAAAGATAGATTTGGTTTAGGGTGTCTCTTGATTGTACAATTCACACACACACGTGTACTATGGAGAGCCACCCAAAACACAATCTGTCTTGAGCAGACTACTGGCAGGCCACACCCTTCAGAGCAGTGGCCGAGCCTGGCGTCCAGCTCAAGGTGTGTGTGTATGATTGTGTGTGAGTATGTGTTTTTGAAGTAAGTACGAAAAAATAAAGAGATTGTATTTAGGGTGGCTCTGTACAATTCAACACACACGTGTGCTATGGAGAGCACAGGAGGTTGGTGGCACCTTAATTGGGGAGGACGGGCTTGTGGTAATGGCTGGAGCGGAATGGGTGGAATGGTATCATGACATCCATGTGTTTCATGCCATTCAATTTGCTCCATTCCTGCCATTATTATGAGCCGTCCTCCCCTCAGCAGCCTCCACTGATGGAGAGCCACCCTAAGGCAAATCTGTCTTTGTCTCTTTGTACTTACTTCTTAATTACCTTCTCTCCCTCGCTATCTCCTCTCTCCATCTCTCTCTCCCTCCCCGTCCCCAGGCTGTGAAGTCTAAGTCAGGTCCAGGGGAGCACCTGAGGAACTCCCTGTGGCACACAGGGGACACCAACGACCAGGTGCGTCTGCTGTGGAAGGACCCCAGGAACGTGGGCTGGAAGGACAAGGTTTCCTACCGTTGGTACCTGCAGCACCGACCCCAGGTCGGATACATCAGGTGAGACAGCTGAGAGAAAAATATATATAGAGAGAGAGTGTGTGTGATGTCATCGCTATATCTAATACACAATGGTGTACAACAATGGCTAATGTCTGTTGGGTGTTTGGACAGGGCCCGTTTCTATGAGGGGACAGAGCTGGTGGCTGACTCTGGTGTGACCATCGACACCACCATGAGAGGAGGCCGACTGGGCGTGTTCTGTTTCTCTCAGGAAAACATAATCTGGTCCAACCTAAAGTACCGCTGCAATGGTAAGCAGCATGCTTTATTCGAGCTATTTGCTGATGAGTGTCGCACCGGAATTAGGCACTGCATCTCAGTGCTGGATTTTTAAAAAAAATGTAACAATTGTTTTGAACTCAAATTAGTCAAATTCATCAACCAAAGTGGCATCCTTAATTTAACTGACTCTGGGTAGTACTTGACTTTGACCCTTAACCTCTGACCTCTAACCTACACAGATACCATCCCTGGGGACTTCCAGGAGTTCAGCATGCAGCACGGCGTCGTCGACGGTCTCTAAGCATACAGAGAAAAACTGAAAGAGACAGTTTCTCCAGATGTGTTTGGAATGTACTGTATGTGGTGTGTGCGTTTGTACACAGTGGAAATACTGTATGTATGTGGTCCGTTTCCATGTCTACCCACTTCCCCACCAAAAATCTAATCAACTTGTCTTCATGAGTGTTATAATCAGTGTCCTCAGTGGTCTAAATTAGGACTACTAGAGTCAAATAAAATTCACATTTCAAACTTAAGATTTCATTATTTGAACTCATTTTGCAATAACATCCACAAACAGAATCAGCCATTGATATAAGCTCCCTTCTCTCTCTCTCTCAGAGCTTTGATTCCCAGTGTGATACCACCCCACACAATGTCACCACACAATATGGACATGAGAGCAAACACAGGAGAGGAATCAGACCAATGGGACTTGGTCATGCCTGTGCATATTCCATTGTCTTATACCCTGGTACCAGATCTGTTTGTGCTGTCTTGTCCTGTTGGAAAGACAACACAAACAAATCTGGGGCCAGGCCAACTGTCTTGGCCCTGTGACCTCAAGCCTCCCCGGAGGCCTAGTCTTGACCAAGAGTTTTGTTATCAGTGAATATCACGGCTCCTTAACACAACTCTCTAGAGGCCAATGGAGAGCGATTTGAAAATGATTCCCAAATAAACTCCACTCTTCTGCCTGGTTTAAGTCTTAGACTTAGGTGTTTGTAAGTTTGAAATTCATGTTGATTCTTTTATAAGTGTAATGCTATCGACAAGAGAATTTCAAATAAAAAATGTGATAAGAGGTATTGCATTGTGTTTTTTTGGTCTTATTTATCAACCTTATTGAATGTGTTTCTCCAGATTTTCATCGGCCAGTCTCTCAGTTCATGTGGCCGAAAGAATAAAGAGCAGTGAGGAAACAAGAATATTGACCTGTTAACCTAGTATTATTATTATTGCCGGTGACCGTGTGGTACGGGCATCCATAAGGTATGCTAATATATTTTAAAAAACAAATCTAATCTCATTCCATAGTCACCCTCATATTTTGGTCATGCCTCCGAGCGAGTTGGTAGGGACGAGGTGGTGGTTTGGGACGTATGGCAAGTTATTAGGCTCTAGAACTTCAGTGACAAAGTCCTGAGTGACATTATGTGGCCTAATGTGGGAACGTATTTTGACAGGCCTTCACCAAATGTGTCACTTAAGATCCTAAAAAGACTATTCAGGAAAGAGTTTAAAATGGATTTAAGATTGTATTTTTAAGGTTTATTTAATAGATTCACTTTCTATCATTGAAAAAACGTTTCACCCCAGCATTGCAGCTCTTACATTCTTGCTCTGGCTGTACAACCCTTTTCATGAGACTCAAAACTACACGAGAATATATTTCTTCTGAAGGCTCTGTCAACAACAGAAAAAGCAACACAAAGGAGGTTTCAAAACAGTTAAGATACTCACCTAGAATCTGGTCTTTGATCCTTGCACGCTATTGGCTCTCAGCTGTCACCTGCGGCTCCATCACAAAGTTCAAATCAAACTCTTGTTGCGAAAGCCCCTCTCAGACATTTTGTCCAAACTTGCGTAATAAAACCATGTAACCCTACCCGAATGAACTGATCTTACCTGACTGTGTTAGTCATTAGCTTTCATTATTGCTTTTCACACACAGGGTTTGTGTCTGAATGAAATGGCAACCTATTCACTATATAGTGCACTACTTTTGATCATGGCCCATATGGTTCAAAAGTAGAGCACTATGTAGGGATTAGGGTACCATTTCACACACACAAGGATAAACATCTTTAAAAAGTGGAGCAGCGACAAAAAGAACACATTGGATTGACCTATGACCTGTACTTTAGACTCAGCTTTTCTCAGGAGCATGCACAGAATGCATGCTTACCTTACAGGGCTGATAGCCAGCAGCTCATAAAATAGTTGTATGGAAAATGATTGATTTATATTTTCAATAATGAATGATTTATGATCATCTAGGCTATTATACCAATGTGCTGACCTGTACGTAATTTCATCATGACAGATTTTGCACCCGGTTTCTGTGGAGTGTCTCTGGTACCTTTCATCACTTGTCAGACTGGTTTCCCAACACTAAATTACATCTAAGAACCCACCAGACACCAGAGACACTGAATATCTGAAACCAGCTACAGAATGGTTTCTCTCATAACACTCGTACAAGTATTGGATTCATAGCCTCCCATTGCATTGTAGGCTAGGCCTACAGTACATAATCCCACGTAAATATAATTCATGGCTTGCACTAAAACTAGTTCTCTCATTCAAAATGAATCTAACTGCACACTATCTGCATTCTCCATTTTATCTATTTATGGCCTATATATCATGCTGACAAGTCTCGTTCCATTTCAGCTAGCATCATCCCTTTACTACTTAATTGTTTACTAATCTGAAAGCCAAATGTCAAATGACAAATGTGGATAGGTGAAAGCAACAACATTGAATGGCCATTGGCCAGGTGCAGCCATCAACATATTGCTTACCAGTCCTTTCAGATGTGAAATGCCCCAAACAGGTTAGAGAGAGGAGAGGTGGAGTAAACGGACAGTTTGGAACCAGGTCAAAATTTTTGCTAACCTGTTTATACCTCTTAGTCAGTGCTCAACCACGCCCCTCCCGGTGAAAGGCCAACTGTGATTGGTTCAAACACCTGCACACCCTCTCGACTCTTTAGTTCTGTTTTAACTTTAGGGTGAGGCTTTGAGGAACTCACCTGTCCCGGTCCCCCAATCAGCAGGAATACGTCGCGGGGCAAACAAGCTCAAAGAACCAGTACAGGTCGTCACCATGTCTGAACGAGGCGCGTTCGATACTAATGTCGTTACCCTTACGAGATTCGTGCAGGCGGAGGGAAGGAAGGCGAAGGGAACGGGAGAACTGACCACCCTCCTCAACTCTATCTGCACAGCCGTTAAAGCTATCTCCACCGCTGTCAGAAAAGCTGGGATTGCCAACCTGTAAGTTTCTGTGCATGCATGTGAAAGTCTTGGTGTCCATCCAATTGGTCCCGTGTGGCTCAGTTGGTAGATCATGGCGCGTGGAACCCCAGGGTTGTTGGTTCGGTCCCCACAGGGTAAAGTAGGAACATCTATGTACGTTAAATGACAATGTAAAATGTCGACAGATTTACATGACAATATTTAAAATGCCACATGAAAACAATTTTTATTTTTCCACCAGAAATGTGTTTCAATCAAATTGACTTGTTGCGGATAAAAGACTGTGCGTGATAACGTAGTGCACATAAAATACATATTGCGATTGAATTGCCATGTAGGCTACGCAAAAACAGTGGTAAACTCCTTAATGTGCAAATATTGATATAATAACCATCCTATCTAAATACATTTGCAGTCACATGATATGTTGTGGTCCTCCCACTACAACTCGGGACAGCATGCAGTTTATTCAACTTCACAGGGTGGTGAATGTACAAGGGGATGAGCTTCATGCTCCTTTCCAATAAATACAGGGTCTTATTCTGGTGGCATGATGGTCAGTGCTTGGCTGCCGTTTGACAAATAAAATTAATATTGCTCTTATCTATAATAATCTCATAATATAGGTAGCCTACCTGCACTGTATCAGCGAGCTGTTGGTTAAAGCACATGGGCCAAGACCAGAGTGGGTACGTTTTCTATATAATGCAACAGTTTTTGTGACAACCATCAGTAGAATTTAAAATGTGATGGACATCCGTTTAACTTGTATTTTTCTTTAAGTACATGGGAATTTAAAGGTAAAGTTATTTGTATGTGCATTACGTCATCACGCACAGCATTTTAAACAGTCTGGTTTAATGGAAATAACATCTCCGCTTTTTGAATATTCGCATAAAAATCTGTCACAAATTGGATGGAAAATTAGCTAGTGATATGGTCAGTCATTGATCATTTTTCTCGCACCATGTGTCACATTTATCAACTGAGCGCAGTAAAACGATACTGATCGTCTGATCAACAAAGTGATGCTGCAGAAAATGTGAGTTGTGGATTCTTATCCCCTCTGTGCTATATGATAATCACAAAGCACTGGCAATAAGTGAATGATTATATCAATAGCAGGGACCGTCCAACCATATGCCGGGTAGGGAGACTAAATCAAATATTTACCTAGTCGGATATTATACATGAGTCTGACAGTCCAGCTAATGAGGTAATACTGTTGTCAACTTCGACTTGGGTCAATGTCCATAAGTTTCTTTCTTAGGACTCGATGTTGTTTTCATAAATGCAAGCCAGAGCTATTGTAATGCAATAGGCTACTCACAAATCATTCATTTATTTCCTCTTGAGACATGTCCATTGTCTTCATTAGGAGGAAGTATAGGCCTATTACCTATTTATCAGGAATTTCTTTATAGTCCTCCATTGTCAGGAATTTCCTTGATGACTGACAGTCAATGAAGGCCAAAAGATGGTATCACTCTCTGTGCTCTGTGAGTTGAACCAGACTACACGCCCACTGTCACAGAGCCATCATAGAAACTCTTTACCCTTGTCCCTCCCTCCTTCAGGCCTACTGTGGTGATTTTACTACTCACATGTCTGCCCCCTGCCCATCTCTCTCTCCCTTCCTTCTTTCTCTCTCCCTCCCCTCCAGCTATGGCATTGCTGGGAGCACCAATGTGACCGGTGACCAGGTGAAGAAGCTGGATGTTCTGTCCAATGACTTGGTCATCAACATGATCAAGTCCTCTTTCACCTCCTGTGTCCTGGTGTCAGAAGAGAACGAGAGGGCCCTCATTGTGGAGCCAGAGAAACAGGTAGGTGTGTGTGTGTGTGTGTGTGGTCCAGATTGAAGTTGAGGTATGTCTTGTAACATCAATGCGACAATGTCCTTTTTTTTCACAGGGAAAATATATTGTGTGCTTCGACCCACTGGATGGCTCGTCAAACATTGACTGTCTTGTATCAATTGGAACCATTTTTGCCATCTACAGAAAGGTTGGTGACTCTTTTTTTTGTTGCTGGTGTTTTATTATTCCTCTACAGAAGCCCTGTGGCCCTAGGCAAAAAAAAATTAAATACTTAAAAAAATAAAAAAATACTAAGTTGTTCAAATGAGATATTGTTGTTCGAACAAGTTACTAAGTCGTTTGAACAGGTGATCTTGTTTGAACAACTCAGCTGTATAAGGAAATAAGCAAACAGGAAACCACTCACCCAGAGGCGGTGCTCCTAGTGGCCAGAGACTTTAATGCAGGGAAATTTAAATCAGTTCTACCTAATTTCCATCAACATGTTTCATGTGCAACCAGAGGGGGAAAAAATTCTAGATCACCTGTATTCCACACACAGAGACGCGTACAAAGCTCTCCCTCCATTTGGTAAATCCAACCACAACTCTATCCTCCTGATTCCTGCTTACAAGCAAAAATTAAAGCAGGAAGCACCTGTGACTTGGTCTATAAAAAAAGTGGTCAGATGAAGCAGATGCTAAACTACAGGACTGCTTTGCTATCAGACTGGAACACGTTTCTAGATTCTTCCAATGGCATTGAGGAGTACACCACATCAGTCACTGGCTTTATCAATAAGTGCATTGAGGACGTCGTACCCACAGTGACTGTACGTACATACCCCAAACAGAAGCCATTGATTACAGGCAACATTCGCACTGCGCTAAAGGGTAGAGCCGCCGCTTTCAAGGTGCGGGACTCTAACCCAGAAGCTTATAAGAAATCCTGCTATGCCCTGTGACGAACCATCAAACAGGCAAAGCGTCAATACAGGGCTAAGATTGAATCGTACTACACTGGCTCCGACGCTCGTCTTGTGTGGCAGGGCTTGCAAACTATTACAGACTACAAAGGGAAGCACAGCCGCGAGCTGCCCAGTGACACGAGCCTACCAGACGAGCTAAATCACTTCTATGCTTGCTTCGAGGCAAGCAACACTGAGGCATGCATGAGAGCATCAGCTGTTCCGGACGACAGTGATCACGCTCTCCGTAGCCAACGTGAGTAAGTCCTTTAAACAGGTCAACATTCACAAGGCTGCAGGGCCAGATGGATTACCAAGATGTGTGCTCCGAGCATGTGCTGACCAACTGGCAGGTGTCTTCACTGACATTTTCAACATGTCCCTGATTGAGTCTGTAATACCAACATGTTTTCAAGCAGACCACCGTAGTCCCTGTGCCCAAGAACACAAAGGCAACCTGCCTAAATGACTACAGGCCCGTAGCACTCACATCCGTAGCCATGAAGTGCTTTGAAAGGCTGGTAATGGCTCACATCAACATCATTATCCCAGAAACCCTAGACACACTCCAATTTGCATACCGCCCAACCAGATCTACAGATGATGCAATCTCTATTGCACTCCACACTGCCCTTTCCCACCTGGACAGAAGGAACACCTATGTGAGAATGCTATTCATTGACTACAGCTCAGCGTTCAACACCATAGTACCCTCAAAGCTCATCACTAAGCTAAGGGTCCTGGGACTAAACACATCCCTCTGCAACTGGATCCTGGATTTCCTGACGGGCCGCTCCCAGGTGGTGAGGGTAGGTAGCAACACATCTGCCATGCTGATCCTCAACACTGGAGCCCCCCAGGGGTGTGTGCTCAGTCCTCTCCTGTTCACCCACAACTGCATGGCTAGGCACGACTCCAACACCAAGTTTTCAGATGACACAACAGTGGTAGGCCTGATCACCGACAACGACGAGACAGCCTATATGGAAGAGGTCAGAGACCTGGCCAGGTGGTGCCAGAATAACAACCTATCCCTCAACGTAACCAAGACTAAGGAGATGATTGTGGACTACAGAAAAAGGAGGACCGAGCACGCCCCATTCTCGTCGACGGGGCTATAGTGGAGCAGGTTGAGAGCTTCAAGTTCCTTGGTGTCCACATCACCAACAAATTAGAATGGTCCAAACACACCAAGACAGTCATGAAGAGGGCACGACAAAGCCTATTTCCCCTCAGGGAACTAAAAAGATTTGGAATGGGTCCTCAGATCTTCAAAAGGTTCTACAGCTGCAACATCGAGAGCATCCTGACTGGTTGCATCACTGCCTGGTACGGCAATTGCTTGGCCTCCGACCGCAAGGCACTACAGAGGGTAGTGCGTACGGCCCAGTACATCACTGGGGCTAAGCTGCCTGCCATCCAGGACCTCTACACCAAGCGGTGTCAGAAGAAGGCCCTAAAAATTGTCAAAGACCCCAGCCACCCCAGTCATAGACTGTTCTCTCTACTATCGCATGGCAAGCTGTATCGGAGTGCTAAGCCTAGGACAAAAAGGCTTCTCAACAGTTTTTACCCCCAAGCCATAAAACTCCTGAACAGGTAATCAAATGGCTACCCGGACTATTTGCATTGTGTGCCCCCCCCCCCCCAACCCCTCTTTTACGCTGCTGCTACTCTCTGTATCATATATGCATAGTCCCTTTAACTATACATTCATGTACATACTACCTCAATTGGCCCGGCCAACCCCTCTTTTACGCTACTGCTACTCTGTTCATCATATATGCATAGTCACTTTAACCATATGTACATGCTACCTCAATCAGCCCGACTAACCGGTGCCTGTATGCAGCCTCGCTACTGTTATAGCCTCGCTACTGTATATAGTCTCGCTACTGTTATTTTTCACTGTCTTTAACTTTTTTATTTCTTTACTTACCTATTGTTCACATAATACCTTTTTTTGCACTGTTGGTTAGAGCCTGTAAGTAAGCATTTCACTGTACCTGTTGTATTCGGCGCACGTGACAAATAAACTTTGATTTAATTGGTCTTTTCTCTAAGCATAACTTGTTATGCAGCTTGTCAGACCGTGTAATGGTTGCTGCTGCCATTCATTTGTATTTATTATGGATGCCCCATTAGCAGTTCTACAACTTTAAAAACATAATACATTCACAACAGATTTCACAACACATCACTGATTCCATGATTATTCATTGACTGTTCTTTGATAACCTAAAGCAGGGCTGCTTCTGAATGCCATAACTTTTTTAAGTGTGGAGTGAGGAGCAGAGCCTAATTCGAGCAGATCCCTATCCTGCTCCAATTTTGCTCTGGTACTGCTCAGCCACAAGGTCTGGGCATGTTCTGCCTAGTGTTTTTTGTTTCCTTTTTCACTTCTTACTGGGACCCTATCCACAGTAGCCTATATCTAGTTTACAGCAGTGGTGTAAAGTACTTAAGTAGAAAGTACTAAAGTAGTTTTTGGGGGTATCTGTACTTTACTTTCCTATTTATATTTTGATATATTTACTCGTTACATTTTGAATGCTTAGCAGGACAGGAAAATTGTCTAATTCTCACACTTATCAAGAGAACATCCCTGGTCATTCCTACTGCATCTGATCTGGCGGACTCACTAAAGACATGCTTCGTTTGTAAATTGTGTGTTGGAGCATGCCCCTGGCTATCCGTAAATAAATGTAAAAAAATACAAGAAAATGATGCCGTCTGGTTTGCTTAATATAAGGAATTTGAGATGTATACTTTTACTTTCGATACTTAAGTATATTTAAAATCAAATACTTAGACTTTTACTCAAGTAAGATTTTGCTGGGTGACTTTTACTTGAGTCATTTTCTATTAAGGTATCGTTACATTTACTCAAGTATGACAATTGGGTACTTTTTCCACCACTGGTTTACAGTGCCTTCGGAAGGTAAATCGGACCCCTTGACCTTTTCCACATTTTGTTACTTTACGGCCTTAAATTAAGACATTTTAGAATATTTTCCGCAATCTACACAATGACAAAGCAAAACAGGTTTTTAGAAATGTTTGCTAATTTATTAAAAATACAAAAAACTGAAGCTACATAAGTATTCAGACCCTTTACTCAGTACTTTGAAGCACCTTTGGCAGCAATTACAGCAATGTGTCTTGGGTATGACGCTGCAAGCTTGACACACCTGTATTTGGGGAGCTTCTCCCATTCTTCTCTGCAGATCCTCTTAAGCTTGTTGTCTTGGCTGTGCTTAGGGTCGTTGTCCTGTTGGAAGGTGAACCTTCGGCCCAGTCTGAGGTCCTGAGCACTCTGGAGCAAGTTTTCATCAAGGATCTCTCTGTATTTTGCTCCGTTCATCTTTGCCTCGATCCTGACTAGTCACCCAGTCCCTGCCGCTGAAAAACATCCCCACAGCATGATTCTGCCACCACCATGCTTCACCGTAGGGATGGTGCCAGGTTTCCTCCAGATGTGATGCTTGGCATTCAGTCAAAAGAGTTCAAGCTTGGTTTCATCGGACGAGAGAATCTTGTTTCTAATTGTCTGATAGTCTTTAGCTGCCTTTTGGCAACTCCAAGCGGGCTGTCATGTACCTTTTTTACTGAGGAGTGGCTTCCGTCTGGCCACTCTACCATAAAGGCCTGATTGGTGGAGTGCCTCAGATGGTTGTCCTTTTGGAAGGTTCTCCCATCTCCACAGAGGAACTCTAGAGCCCTGTCAGTGACCAGTGGGTTCTTGGTCACCTCCCTGACCAAGTCCCTTCTCCCCCGATTGCTCAGTTTGGCCGGGCGGCCAGCTCTAGGAAGGGTCTTGGTGGTTCCAAACCTCATCCATTTAAGAATGACGGACAATTCCTTTGACATCATGGCTTGGTTTTTGCTCTTACATGCACTGTCAACTGTGGGACCTTTTTATATAGACAGGTGTGTGTGTGTGTGTGTGCCTTTTCAAATCATGTCCAATCAATTGAATTTACCACAGGTGGACTCCCAAGTTGTAGAAACATCTCAAGGATGATCAATGGAAACAGGATGCACCCGAGCTTCTTTTTTTTGTCTCATAGCAAAGGGTCTGAATACTTATGTAAATAAAGGTATTTCAGTTTTTATAAAAAAATGTCGCTTTGTCATTATGGGGTAGTGTGTGTAGATTGCAGAGTTTTAATACATTTTATTATTTTACAATAAGGCTGTAATGTAATTTTAAATTTGGAAAAAGTCAAGGGCTCAAGGCACGGTATACTCTACTTTCTAACATTAGGATATGTAGTTTCTATTTTGAAGGACTTCAAATATATAAACAGATGTTTTTGGTAGGCACTACATGGGCTACTGTCAAATGTATTTGAGTTTTCCTTGGAATAGAATCACCATAATATAAATAAATAATTAAGCTAAAATATCAAATGCATTTACATTGGAGTCATTTATCAGACGCTCTTATCCAGAGTGACTTAGTGCATTCATCTCAATAAATAGTGCATTCATCTCAATGAAGTAACTATCAGCGAAGTCAGAGCTAGAAAGAGGGAAAAGAGTCAAGCGCGAGTGTTAGTTCACAAAATTATTTTTTGTGTGGGGGTTTGACATCAGAGGGGTTGAGTGTTTGTTTCTTGAGGAGGGGAGTGACTCAGAGGGGATGCAGCCAGTAGTCAGGGATGAGTTGATGAGGGACGTGCGGAATGGAAGGTCTCCAGAGATGGTCTGAAGGAGGGGTTGGTCGAGCGTGCAGGTTGTCGGGCAGCCGGACCTCACTAGTCGTAAAATGTAATCTGGCGTGAGAGGGGAGGAAAGAGGTCAAGGCGTAGGGTAGTTATGTGTGAGTGGGACCAGTTGATTCAGTAGGCTGAGTGAATAAAGAGCGGATGTCATTGTCCGCAGAGCGGGAGGGGGTGTATGATTAAGGAAGGATGGAGGAGAAGGTGGTGAAGAATTTCCTAGGGTTAGAGGCAGAAGCTTGAAATTTAGAAAGTGGCTTCAGCAGCAGATACAATCAGAGGAAGTAAAGGTAGAGAGGGAGTGAAGGATGATAGGTCTTCCGAAGTTTAGTTTTCCTCAGCTGACTGCAGCCCTGTTCTTTAAGGTTGCAATGAGTCACGGAGGGGAGGGCCGGCTGGAAGGAAAGGGGGCAGTGCAAGTTATAGGCTGTGGAAAGGGAGGATGGTAGGCTCGAAGAGGCAGAACCAGAAGGGAGGGATTTAGCAAAAGGGAGAGATGATAGGAGAGAAGATTGCGACTGCGCATGAGATTAGTAGGCGAACAGCCTCAAGTAAAGATGAGGTCATGCGTATTGCCTGCCTTGTGAGTGGAAAGGGTGAAGTCAAAAGAGGCAAGGAGGGAAAGAAATGGAAAGAAATTAATCGAAGGCAGACGTCGGCAGTATGAAGAGCGGTGAGCCAACGTCAGCTTTTCAAGGTGTGAAGCTTATTGATGAACTCTCCAAGGGAACCTGGTGGGTGATAGATGACAACAATGTTAAGCTTGAGTGGACAAGTGACAGTGACCGCATGGAATTCAAATAAGGAGAAGGACAGGTGAGGGAGTGAAGAGAATCTCCATTTAGGAGAAATCGGCAGCACTGTGCCACCACGGCAAAGAACAGATGCTCTCAGACTATGAGAGAACATAGTCAGGTGAAGAGCAGCTGGAGGAGCAGTGTTCTCTGGGGTGATCCATGTCAGAGCCAGAAGTTAAGGGACTGAAGGGCAGCATAGGCTGAGATGAACTCTGGGTTCTTGACCACAGATCAGCAGTTCCAAACGCTGCTGAAGAACAAGAATTCCACATGGGTTGTGCATACATGCTACACTAATTTAGAAGGGGTTGCAGCCAAGGGGTGGGGAGTGTCTGTAAAGCCTACAGGGAGAGGAGCGAGCAGGGATAGAAAACACACATAGTTGCCAAAGCTACAAAAGAGCAAAATGAGAAAATAACTATGTAAGATACACAAGTGATTGGGAGCCTTCCTTTCTTTCCTTCTTGGAATAACTCTGCATATGTCACCAATTGCCATTCTAAAAATAATCATATTTTTTGTTGTAGGGAATTTTGGGGGTGGCATATCTTTTACGTAATGGTGGCGCTCTAAGCATGGTTAAATTCCCATAGTAACACAGCCATTTTAAAAGCGCAGGGCTTGTGCAATGTTCCATGACTACATTTTTTTGTCTTACAGGAATAATAGACGTACATATGAGGAAAAAGCTGAAGTCGTAACCTTTTCACGGATGTAATATGATCTTGTCTGATTTCGAGTTCGTCCACTAAATCACATGACGTGACTTGGCCACTTGAAACCAGATACGTCTGTCTGGTTTGGGTCGTACTTCACTGTGCGAAAATTGCGGAAATAACAAGCATACAGGCGCGGTAAACACAAATATTGTGCCCATTGGAAACGAGTGCAAGTTAGATTGATGGATGCATTCAAGGTAATGTCATTAAATGTGGATGGATAATAAATGGATTACATTACGACGACCACCAGAGGGTGTACCCTTTCCGTGCATACAACATGTCTGTACTTTTGGTGACTTGAGTCAGTCTGATTTGCTCCTATATATGTATTTCTATATTTTCTGTAAACAGTATATTTAATTTGTGCAGTGCATTTCCCACGCTCAATACACATGTGAAACTTGTTGGTGCCTGTTTCTGTGCACAAATCATTTGACCGCTGCAGTTTGAGATGATTTATTCCCTTTTATTTATGAAAAGAAGCTGATACTGGCCTTTATTATTTAAGATGTATTTATTATAGTTTTGTTAAATTGATTTATGTTTCTATTAAAATACATTTTACAGTAGCCTATGTATTGCTTACCTAAAACATCCGTTAATACATTTTAAGTCCTTCAAAATAAACGGCATATCCTGATGTTAGAAAGTAGAATATAAACACAACATGCAACAATTTCAAAGATTTTACTAAGTTACAATTCCTATAAGGAAATCAGTCAATTGAAATAAATTCATTAGGCCCTAATCTATTGATTTTACATGACTGGGAATACAGATATGCATCTGTTGGTCACAGATCTGAAAACCAGTCAGTCTCTGGTGTGACCACCATTTGCCTCATGCAGCGCAACATATCTCCTTTGCATAGAGTTAATCAGGTTGTTGATTGTGTCATGCTGTCCCACTCTTCAATGTCTGTGCGACGCTGCTGGATATTGGCGAGAACTGGAACACACTGTTGATGCAGAGCATCCCAAGCGTGCTCAATGGGTGACAGCCATGGCTTGATTCGTATGCAGGCCATGGAAGAACTGGGTCATGTTTCAGCTTCCAGGAATTGTGTACAGATCCTTGTGACATGGGGCAGTGCATTATCGTGCTGAAACATGGTGATGGCGGCAGATGAATGGCATGAAAATGGACCTCAGGATCGCGTCACGGTATCTCTGTGCATTCAAATTGCCATTGATAAGATGCAATTGTGTTCGTTGTCTGTTGCTTATGCCTGCCCATACTATAAACCCACCATGGGGCACTCTGTTCACAACGTTGACATCAGCAAACCGCTCTCCCACACAATGCCATTCTGCGGTTGTGAGGCCGGTTGGACATACTGCCAAATTTTCTTAAACGACACTGGAGGTGGCTTATGGTAGAGAAATTAATGTTAAATTCTCTGGCAACAGCTCTGGTGGACATTCCTGCAGTCAGCATGCCAATTGCACGCTCCCTCAACTTGAGACATCTGTGGCATTGTGTTGTGTGATACAACTGCACATTTTTAGTGGCCTTTTATTGTCCCCAGCACAAGGTGCACCAATGTAATGATCATGCTGTTTAATCAGCTTCTTGATATTCCACACCTGTCAGGTGGATGGATTATCTTGGCAAAGGAGAAATGCTCACTAACAGGGATGTAAACCAAATTTGCGCACAACATTTTATAGAAATAAGCTTTTTGTGCATATGGAACATTTCTGGGATCTATTATTTCAGCTCATGGGACCAACACTTTACATGTTTTTTTTTCCCGTGTAGATAAAGGCTACTCTGGGTGGGGTAGGCTAAATAATTACAACCAAATAGTGCTAATTAATACACCCCAGCCCACCCCTCCATTAACCTTTTTCTTAAAGCTAAGGATCCGGATCACGTTCTACGCATGGGTTATTTTATGCATACATTTGTTTTTCTAATGTTATTGCTGCTCACATTCCCGCTCCCTTCATGTTTTGCTCTTTACTCACCCCATTCTGAACTGTGAGGCAGCGTATGTCTCTGCCTCGTATTTCTGAACAGCTGAAATAAAACCCTGCCTCGATTTGAACGAACATTCAGAAAGTATTCACACCCCTTGCCTTTTTCCACATGTTGTTAGTCTGAATTTAAAATGTATTACATTGAGATTTTGTGTCACGGACCTACACACAATACCCCATTATGTCAAAGTGGAATTATGATTGTAAAAATGTACAAATTAATTAAAATTGAAACACTGACATGTCTTGAGTCAAGTAGTATTAAATTATTTTGTTATGGCAAGCCTAAATAAGTTCAGGAGTAAAAATGTGCTTAGCAAGTAACATACTATGTTGCATGGACTCTGTGTGCAATAATAGTGTTAACATTATTTTTGAATGCTACCTCATCACTGTACCCCACACATACAATTACCTATAAGGTCCCTCAGTCAAAGTGAATTTCAAACACAGATTCAACAACAAAGACCAGAGAGGTTTTCCAATGCCTCCCAAACAAGGGCACCTATTGGTAGATGACGGGAAGAAAAAAAATATGGAGAAAAAGCAAACATTAAATATCCCTTTGAGTGTGGTGAAGTTATGAATTACACTTTGGATGGTGTATCAATACACCCAGTCAGAAAGTGAAACTCCAAAAATGTGGCTAAGAAATTATTTATATCCTGAATACAACACATTAGGTTTGAGGCAAACACGACACATCACTGAGTACTACTCTTCATATTTTCAAGCATGGTGGTGGCTGCATCATGTTACAGGTATGCTTGTCATCGGTAAGGATATATATATATGAAACGGAATAGAGCTAAGCACATGCAAAATCCTAGAGGAAAACCTGGTTCAGTCTGCTTTCTAACAGACACTTGGAGACAAACTCTCACCTTTCAGCAGCACAATAACCTAAAACACAAGGCCCCAAGATGACATTGAATGTTCCTGAGTGGCCTAGTTACATTAGACTTAAATTGGCTTGAAAATCTATGGCAAGACTTGAAAATGGCTGTGTAGCAATGATCAACAACCAACTTGACAGAGCATGAAGAATTTAAAAGAATGTGAAAATATTGTACAACATGTATTGCCTCAGGAGTGTGAATACTTATGTAAATGTATTTTTCTGTATTTAAATTTCAATACATTTGAGCACATTTCTAAAAACAGGTTTTCACTTTTGCCTCTTAAGGATCCACCCCTTTTTTTTCAATTTCTGCCTAAAATGACACACCCAAATCTAACTGCCTGTAGCTCAGGCCCTGAAGCAAGGATATTCATATTCTTGATACCATTTGAAAGGAAACACTTTGAAGTTTGTGGAAATGTGAAAGGAATGTAGGAAAATCTAACACATTAGATCTGGTAAAAGATAATACAAAGAAAAAAAATATTGTATTTTTTTTGTACCATCGTCTTTGAAATGCAAGAGAAAGGGCATAATGAATTATTCTTGCCCAGGCGCAATTTATACTTTGGTCACTAGATGGAAGCACTGTATGTGGAAAGTTAGTGATCCAGTGAACTCTTACATATCTATTTAAAACGTATCAAGACTAACCACATGTGCCTAATTGGTTTGTTCATAATTGTGCACTCTCCTCAAACAATAACATGGCATTTCACTGTAATAGCTACTGTAAAATGGACAGTGCAGTTAGATTAACAAGAATTTAATCTTTCTGCCCATATCAGATTTGTCTATGTCCTGGGATTTTGTTTTGTTTCTTACAACCTCATGCTAATCACATTAGCTGAACCGTCCTGCGGATGGGACACAGATCCTGAAGAAGATTTGTCGGGGGGAGGGGGTTCATTGCGTACATTTTGTCAATTTAATCAATTTTTCATTCAGGCTGTAACACAACAGTATGTGGAATAAGTCAAAGCATATGAAAACCTTCTGAGGGCACTATATCTTATGAAGGCTACAACCTTCTCTGTAACGTCTATTGCATTTGCACAAGCAGGATGCAGTCACTACACTTTGGGAACATTTTGTGTGATGTAGGCTAATCTTTATAGTTGCTGCCATATCTTAGTTCCTGATAAAATAACACAACTTGACTGCCTGTCTGTCTCCTGTGCAGCTTAGCCAATGTTTGTAATTAAGATGAAAACATAACATTCAATCACTAATTAGACTGCGTGTCTGTGTCTTGCTGCATTCCACCTCTGGGCAGCCGAACGTTCATGTATCCAGACCAGTAAAAGGAGTCTGAAAATGGGCAAGTTAATTTTACATTGCCTGATACCATATATGCTGATATTGTGGCGAGAGGAAATAGCTGCATATAACTCAACAGCTAAGAAGAACATGAAATCGATAGACTGCCTGTCTGTGTTGTGCTTATGTTTGCAATACTGACAACAACATTTGTATGAATGTTTCGATAATGTATTTTGTATAAAGCTCCACGTACATGCTCTGGCACTCACAGCCCTATTTTAGGCTATCAAAGGATTGTTCATTGACAGTTCTATCAATGGATGGAATCAGTGAATGAATGGCTGCAACAACCGTTACACGGTCTGACAATCTGTATAACAAATAAGGCCTAATTAGACAATAACAATTACTCTCGTTTGAATGACTTATCTTGTTTGAACGACTTAGTATCTTGTTTGAACAATTTTTTTTTACTAAGTCGTTCAAACAAGAATTCCAAGAGTCACATTATTTAAAAAAGAAATTGCCTTGGGCTTCAGGGCTTCCGTAGTCCTCCGTGCCCATAACATGCAGTGCCTTCGGAAAGTATTCAGACCCCTTGACTATTTCCAAATTTTGTTACGTTACAGCCTTATTCTAAAATTGATGAAATTGTTTATTTTCCCTCATCAATCTACACACAATACCCCATAATGACAAAGTAAAGACAGGTTTTTAGAAATGTTTGCAAATGTATTTTTTTTTTTTTTTGTATAATACTGAAATATTACATTTACATAAGTATTCAGACCCTTTACTCAGTACTTTGTTGAAGCATATTGGCAGTGATTACAGCTTTGAGTCTTAGGTATGATGCTACAAGCTTGGCACATCTGTATTTGGGGAGTTTCTCCCATTTCTTCTCTGCAGATCCTCTCAAGCTCTGTCAGGTTGGATGGGGAGCTTTGCTGCACAGCTATTTTCAGGTCTCTCCAGAGATGTTCGATCGGGCTCTGGCTGGGCCACTCAAGGACATTCAGAAACTTGTCCTGAAGCCACTCCTGCGTTGTCTTGGCTGTGTGCTTAGGGACGTTGTCCTATTGGAAGGTGAACCTTCGCCCCAGTCTGAGGTCCTGAGCGCTCTGGAGCAAGATTTCATCAAGGATCTCTCTGTACTTTGCTCCATTCATCTTTGCCTCGATCCTGACTAGTCTCCCAGTCCCTGCCACTGAAAAACATCCCCACAGCATGATACTGTCACCACCATGCTTCACCGTAGGGATGGTGCATGGTTTCTTCCAGATGTGACGCTTGGCATTCAGGCCAAACAGTTCAATCTTGGTTTCATCGGACGAGATAATCTTGTTTCTCATGGTCTGAGAGTCTTTAGGTGCCTTTTGGCAAACTCCAAGCGGGCTGTCATGTGTATTTTTACTGAGGAGAGGCTTCTGTATTGCCACTCCTACCATAAAGGCATGATTGGTGGAGTGCTGCAGAGATGGTTGTCCTTCTAGAGTTTATCCCATCTCCACAGAGGAACTCTAGAGCCCTGTCAGAATGACCATCGGGTTCTTGGTGACCTCCCTGACCAAGGCCCTTCTCCACCGATTGCTCAATTTGGCCGGGTGGCCAGCTCTAGGAAGAGTCTTGGTGGTTCCAAACTTCTTCCATTAAAGATTGATGGAGGTCACTGTGTTCTTGGGGACCTTCAATGCTGCAGAATGTTTTCGGTACCCTTCGCCCAATCTGTACCTCCACACAATCCTGTCTCCGAGCTTTATGGACAATTCCTTCGACCTCATGGCTTGGTTTTTGCTCTGACATGCACTGTCAACTGTGGGACCTTTATAAAGACGTGTGTACCTTTCCAAATCATGTATAAACAATTGAATTTTCCACAGATGGACTCCAAGTTTGCAAAAATGTCTAAAAACCTGTTTTCACTTTGTCATTGGGCTATTCTTTGTAGATTGCGGAGGATTTATTAATTTAATCCATTTAGAATAAGGCTGTGACGTTACAAAATGTGGAAAAAGTAAAGGGGTTTGAATACTTTCTGAAGGCATTCTATATTCTGACGTTCCGTAACAGTTCCACACATTCTTCGTTCTTAGACACTTTGTTTCAGTATGTCAGATTAGTGTGCCAGTTTCTACTGTAGTTAGTTACTGTTTCACTGTTCTTCTGTTATTTTTGGTAACACCTATCCACGTGTTTGTCTCCCAGACAACAGATGATGAGCCCAATGAGAAAGACGCACTGCAGTCTGGACGCCACATCGTTGCTGCCGGTTATGCCCTCTACGGCAGCGCCACCATGATGGTGCTCTCCACAGGTCAAGGTGTCAACTGCTTCATGCTCGACCCTGTAAGTTTTAAATCAAATCAAACCTAGGGGTGAACTGCTTCATGCTCAACCCTGTAAAATCCAAATCAAACTTTAAAAATGCAAAAGTGCATTTTAAAATAGCAACACACTACAGTAAAACTATAAAATGGAATCGATAAACAAATAAGAAACGGCAGTAAAAGAACATATAAACACGTCTAAATCCAATAGTCAATGAAGAGACACAGGAGAGGTGCCCTTCATTGATTTATATTTAATCCATGAGGTGCTCTTTGGTCATGTGATGAATTACTATAGAACAAAAAATAAGTTGATGCTGGATGGTAAACGAAGCCTTTGTCTTGATTACTTCTGGAAGTTTGTTTGCACAGTCACATGTAGTAGGGAAAGAAGTCAATGAAGTTGCTGAGTCACGTCCCTGTTCTGTATGTTTTTAGTCTATCGGGGAGTTTATCCTGACAGATAAGGACGTGAAGATCAAGAAGAGGGGGAAGATCTACAGTCTGAACGAAGGCTATGCTCAGCACTTCTACCCAGACATCACAGAATACCTGAAGAAGAAGAAATATCCAGAGGTAATTTACTAACTATACACCTGAAAGGGCTTAAACTGTAATTCTGCACCACTAACTAACTCTTTAGGTACTATGAAGTGACCAATGCAGTTAATGAAATATGCCTTGTGGTTGTCTTACTTACTTTTAAATGCACCTATTGTAAGTCGCACTGGATACATTGCTTTTTGTTTCCAGGATGGGAGTGCCCCCTATGGTGGGCGTTATGTTGGCTCCATGGTGGCTGATGTGCACAGGACTTTGGTGTACGGAGGAATCTTCTTATACCCTGCCAATGTCAAGAGCCCCAAGGGCAAGGTGAGTGAGACAGAGCTCTTCAGGTCATATAAATGTTATATCTACTTTCAAAAAAAACAAAAAAAACTATAGGTTACATACAAATAACCAGAAGTAGAGTGCTGGCTGTGCTCAAACAATCAATGATAAAAGGTAGAATGAACTAGACCATTTCTCGATATATATATATATATATATATATATATATATATATTGAAGTGACTAACCATCGTCTCTCTTCCACTCCGTCCTGTGTAGCTGAGGCTACTGTACGAGTGCAACCCCATGTCTTTCATCATCGAGCAGGCTGGAGGCATGGCCACCACGGGGGAGATGGATGTCCTGGACATCAAGCCAGAGAACATCCACCAGCGAGTTCCTGTGGTCCTGGGCTCCCCTGAAGACGTCCAGGAGTATGTCGCCATCTACAAGAAGACACGCATGTGAGGCTGCGCTGGAGTCTTCTCTGGACCCACCATGACCTGCTTCTCCACAAGGGTTGACCTTTGACCTGAGCTAGTAATCTTTGTATCATATGAATGGAGCTGTGGATATACAGTATATATCATGGAATATATATATCATGCCCAGTTGTTTAGAAGTTGAGGTGATTTGTTGATCAGATAATTGGGGCAGTGCTTTTCTCCGGCTGATCCTTTTGAACAAGCCGAGTAGTATTTTACCTCCATCTGACCAACCAGATCTGGGACCAGAGATACTTCAGGGGGAGAGAGTAGGGAGGAGTCTTTCAATGACCTGGGCCTACATCTTAATAGTTTAGTTTCTTTCCCTATTCGTTTCTCCTTCTAGAATTGTGCTGATCAAGCAAGACAGGATAGGGGAGAGAGGAGAGGAATCCAATTTAGATGATTGATGATGCAACCCTTCAGCGTCTTACTGTTTGGATCCCTGAACTGAGACCCCTCATGGACAAATATTAGGCCTACCTCAGCCTTATTATGTAGTGTATTGTAGAGTTGTTGTGCCATGTGTCATTTGCACTGGTGGACCTAAAATATGTTTTTGAATAAAACCCAATGTTAAAATCTCTCCACTTGTCAATGTTGTGTTGCTGACCCATTAGCAGGGGGACGTAGTACTCCTTCATAGGCATACAGCATATTAGTGTGTCAAACCATGAGAATCCTGTTTCTAATATTATCAACACCAGGTGGTGTAGTGGTAATTCTTTGCTCAGTTGTCAATCCAAAAACATTCTCAGACTATACTAATTTGTGGTGGTTGCAAAAGGAAACAGTAGGTTACAAAGAACCAAAAATGTAAAGTAGGCCTACTCAGGTAATAACAATTATACCACAGCTGTGTATGTTGTCAATCATGTACATTTGTTTAATTGTTTTATTTTGTACATTTACAGCAATTTGTTCAGGAAAGTTAAACAAACCAAAAATATATATTTTTAAAGAAGTGAAACTGATGACTAAAAGTGGATGTTTCTTGTCTTGACAAGGCTTAGCACGTGATTCTGTATTACCCAATATAACACACACATCACTCTACTATGCGACACGCTCCATCAGCTGATCAAAGCCAAGCCGCGTCATCCTGGGGCCTAGGTGATGGGGGTTGTGGTCATACAGCCCTGCATCTGGGAAGGTAAAAGAGGAAAACCTTTTCTAATCAAGTAAGAGGAACTATGACACGGTAGAAGAGCGGGAAGACAGCTTTCAGTAAGGCAGCATGTGCTCTCTCGTGTTCTTTTTAGTGTGATTAGTCATGTAGCTGAACAAGCAGAAACAATACCCTGTGACAAGCAATCATCACAACGCTGCTGAAAAGCCAGACCGGCAGAAAGTAGGCCTGTCTGGACAATGCCTATCGTAGTCATCGAAGCCTATTATCAGCCTATGAAAGTGTGATGACAGGGGAAAAGTATTCAAATAGGGGTCCTGTTACCAAGGTGTTGTTGATCTTGCTATACAATTTAGGTTTCTGAGTTACTTAGTACCCTACTTGACGATAAGATCTAATCCTATCTACTCTCAGGTGCTTTCATGTACAACATTACAATACATGGTTGTTCTTTGTGTTGCAAAGGTAAGGCTAGTATTTATCAAGTGCCATTCTCTGGCAAGCAAGACTAGCATAAGAAGGTCTGTAAATGGTGAGGGTGAAGGAGTGAGAGTGTTGGTACTAGGTAAGAAGAGAAAAACACCTAGAGTAGCATAGCCTTTTGCCCTTACTCATTTCCCCTAGACAAGACGTTGTCAGTCAATCGCACAACATCACGAAAACCACAAAATACCAGTTCTGTTTTGCTATTACAAATACATCCAAACAAACCGTACAGATTGAATTACAGTCTTAAGTTTCTTTCACTCTTTATTTTGTTCTTAAATGTATTCAGTTCAAATATAGTAGAGCATAATCTCTCATTCATATGAATGGAGTGTTGTCCCCATGGAGCTCCAGAATACATTGAATGGGAAACATTGTGGGTGCTTCTTGAATGGTGAGCTGTTTGAGTAACAAAGTTGACCGTGGGGGAGTGGTTGCTGCTTACTTTGTGAGTATGACAAGAGGCCGCATAAGTATCAGTGTCCTGCATAGAAAACAGGTTATTAATCAAAGGCTGTTGCTCTGGCTCTTAGCTGTAATGCCCTAGATCCATAATGTACTGGAGCCAAATTAAAAAACAAATAAAATGAAGTGTTCAATTATCCTTTCTACACATTTGTGACTTTCTCAACATTATAAATGTGTGTGTGTGTCTGTGTGTGTGTATGGACGTGTTTAACTATACTTGTGGGGACCAAAGGTTCCCACAAGAATAGTAAACAAACACAAATTTGACCAACTGGGGATATTTTGTTAGTCCCCACAGGGAAAAAGGCTATTTCTAGGGGGTTTGTTGTTAAGGTAAGAATTAGGGTTAAAGGTTAGGTTTGGGGTTAGGGTTAGATTTAGAGTTAGGGGTTAGGGAAATTAGGATTTGGAATGGGAATTAATTGTGTCCCCACAAGATTAGTTAAACAAGAGAGCGAGAATGTGTCGTAAAACAGAATGTCCTACAAATCCTCCCACAACCATGAGGCATAAGTCTCTAGATTGGAAGGCTCTTGTCCCAGCATGACCGTACAGCACCTTTACTCAACAAACACTAGCTGCAGATAAAGAATAGTACAGAGGAAACCCTTTTTCTTTACCTCATGTTTTCGAGTTCTAGTCTTCCTCAATGTCTTATCACTCTCAGTGGCTGTTGGTCTCAGCTTCACACATAAGGCTCCATTTAAAAATAGACTACCTCATGGGTATCATGTGTCTATAACAGTGTTGTAAACAAATAAACAAACCGTAAGCACAAACTGACTTCTTATGTGACAGAGAATGTAGTCTTGTTGATCTTGACCTCATTAAGTAAAGCTTCAAATAAACTGAACGCTGATGGACAAGGATGGTCTCTTAATTAACATACTGTTGATTGTGTTAGCAAAGTCGCACAAGCTCATGTAGTGAGTAAGAGAGGCTTCATGCCCATAGGGGGCACAGGGGCACGTACCCCCTCAGATTTGTCCTTTTAAATGTTTTTTTAATGGATTAGGACCTGCGCCACTTCCTGTGTGAGGTAGGGTCGTACTCTATGGATGTTGTAGAGCATGAACCTGCAGTAGCGGGTCACTGCTTTGATGTTTGCAGAGAACGACAAGGTGTTGTCCAGGGTCACGCCAAGGTTCTTTGCACTTTGGGAGGGTGACACTGTGGAGTTGTCAACCGGGATGGAGAGGGCTTTGAGGTGGCAGGCCTTTCCCGGGAGGAAGAGTAGTTCCGTCTTGTCGAGGTTGAGCTTGAGGTGGTGGGCTGACATCCAAGCTGAGATATCTGCAAGGCACACAGAAATGCATGTCGCCACCTGGGTGTCAGAAGGGGGGAAGGAGAAAAGTAGTTGAGTGTCATCCGCATTGCAATGATAGGAGAGACGTGAGGATATGACAGAGCCAAGTGACTTTGTGTTTAGAGAGAAGAGGATAGGGCCTAGAACCGAGCCCTGGGGGACACCGGTAGTGAGAGTACATGGTGCAGACACAGATCCTCTCCATGTCACCTGGTAGGAGCGGCCTGCCAGGTAGGATGCAATCCAAGAGTGTGCATAGCCTTAGACGCCCAGCCCTGAGAGGGTGGAGAGGAGGATCTGATGGTTCACTGTGTTAAAGGCAACAGATAGATCTAGGAGGATTAGAACAGAGGAGAGAGAATCAGCTTTGGCAGTGCGGAGAGCCTCTGTGACACAGAAAAGAGCAGTCTTGGTTGAGTGACCCGTCTTGAAGCCTGACTGGTTAGGGTCAAGAAGATCGTTCTGAGAGAGATAACAAGAAAGTTGATCAGAGACAGCGTGCTTAAGTGTTTTGGGAAATAAAAAGAAAGAAGGGATACACAGGTCTGTAGTTTTTGACGTCAGATGAGTCGAGTGTTGGTTTCTTGAGGAGGGGAGCAACTCGGGCCATTTTGAAGTCAGAGGGGACGGCTATCTGTCACTCAAATCACTTTGAGAAACAGAGCCTTCTAATTAGCCATCTTACCTAATGAAAGCCTGTATAGGTGTCATGCTCTGACCTAGGAGAGCTGTGTTTTATCTGTTTAGCTAGGCCAGGGTGTGATAGGTGGGTGGGCATTCTATGTTTTGTGTTCTATGTTTTGGCCGGGTATGGTTTCCAATCAGAGGCAGGTGTCTATCGTTGTCTCTGATTGGAAGCCATACGTAGGCAGCCTGTTTTTCCTTTGTTTTTTGTGGGTAGTTGTTTTCTGTTTTGTTCCTTGTAACCTGACGGAACTGTTGACGGTCGTTTTTGTTGTTTTGATTTAGTGTTTTCATTCAAGTAAAATATGAGCACTTTACACGCCGCGCCTTGGTCCCCTTTGTACGACCCTCGTTACAATAGTGTACATAACAAAACAATACCTTTACATTCAATATTATTTAGATAATCAAATAGTTTAGGCCTAATTAAAACTTAAATTAACCATTCCCAGAATATAATATTGGCTGCAAAAATAGGCCACATTTATTTAGTAGGCTACTCAAACTTTTACAAGCCGCACCAGTTTACACTTTATATGGCCTGCGTATGGTCTAATGAACGAATTCCTGATTTAAGGTAATAATTTACCGATAAGAATTATCTAAAATAAATAGGCCTATCTGCTTCCACTTTGTGCAGGTGTAACCGATGTGAAATGGCTAGTTAGTTAGCGGTGGTGCGCGCTAATAGCGTTTCAATCGGTGACGTCACTCTCTCTGAGACTTGAAGTAGGGTTTCCCCCCGCGGCTTTTGTGGCGCGATGGGTAACGTTGCTTCGTGGGGTGTCAGTTGTTGATGTGTGCAAGGGTCCCTGGTTCGAGCCCGGGTTGGGGCGAAGAGAGGGACGGAACCTACACTGTTACACAGGCTGTGTAACCATCTACAGCATGGTTGTTGTTACAAACTGGGGATTTCACTCGCACAGCATGTTTCCACGATGGTACTGTAACCTATGCCCTTATCATAACATTTATACATTATTTCGCCAAATACAATAGGTGTAAACTTTACCGTAAAATGCTTGCTCATGAGCTCTTCCCAACGATGGATAGTTAAAACATAATATAAAATACAAGTAATAACACAAGGAATAAGATACACAAGCATTAAAGTATATACAGGGAGTATCAGCACCAGATGAATGTGCAGGGATATGAGATATTTGAGGTAGATATGTACATAAAGGCAGAGTAAAGTGGCTAGGCAACAAGATAGATAATAATATGAGTAAAAATAAAGAACAGAGTTGCAACAGCACATGATGAGTGTGTAAGTGTGTGTGTGTGTGTGTATGCATGTGTCTTATGTGTGTGGGTTTTTTGTGTGAGTGTCAGTGTAGTGTACAGTATAGCTCCACTACAGCCCTGTCAATGTAGATGTGGGCATGCTCTCCCTTCTTTATCCAAAATCAGTTCCTTCGTCTTACCGATGTTGAGGGAGAGGTTGTTGTCCCACAACACTCCCAAGTCTCTGACCTCCTCCCTGTAGGCTGTCTCATCGCCATTGGTGATCAGGCCTACCAACGTCGTGTCATCAGCAAACTTTATGATGTGTTTGTGTTGAAAAGGCATTTAGCTTGTTTTTGAGTTATGCGTCGCTACGCATCTCACAGCCGGGTTTCCCTTTGTAATCGTCTGCATGTTTGATGTCTCATTGGAGGTCGTAGTGGGCTTTCTTGTTTGTGTCTGTGTCCTGTTTTCTGTAAGTGGAAGCTCTAGCCTTTAGCCCAGCACGGATATTGCCTGTAATCTATGGTTTTTGGTTGGGATACATCCGTATAGTTACTATGGGTACAACGTCATCTATTTCTCCGGTTAGGCCTACGTTAGCAATTTTCTTTTGAGCTTGGCTATCCAGGGAAAGTGTGTCGTATTCTCACGTGGCAGGGAAAATAAACTTGGCAATGTGTCGTATTTTTATGTGGGGAGAGGGAACATAAACTCTGCGCATAGACAAATAGAACGTTTTAGCACCACACAAATAATGGACTCAATGCGTGCGTGGCTGGTAGCCTTATGTCTGCCTCACCGCTCACAGAATGGAATACACAACACAATGCAACACAACAAGCCACTGGGCTTTTTAAAGTATATCTTTATTAAAAAGGTTTCTGAGCCGCAATGTAATTGTTCTGAACCACAAGTCGACCCAAGGGTTGAAAGAATGTTTTCATTCCACCCGCCAGCTGGTTCTTTTGTGGCTCACCTGTAGTGAACCGTGGGTATCTGACCTGATGCAAGACTCTACATACTGGTAAGCAAGAGAATGGCTCATCTTTACTGTGTCTTAGTCTGTAAAAGCAATTTACAGTTATTTATCTTCCCCAAAAAATAAGTATTGTGGGTTACATACGTTTCCCAAACTCAGGATGCACCCAAGTTGATCACAAGGAGTGTCACGTCCTGACCATAATAAGTTGTTATTTTCTATGGTAGAGTAGGTCAGGGTGTGACAGGGGGTGTTTGTCTGTTTTTGTATTTCTATGTTCAGTTTCTAGTTTTGTATTTCTATGTTGGTGTTGTTTGGGTTGATCTCCAATTGGAGGCAGCTGATCCTCGTTACAGAACTACCCACCATGATTGGATCAAGTGGCGTGCCTGGGCTGAAATGGACACCTGGTCACATAGTGAGTGGACGGAGAGGAGAAATTGGACCTGGGGCCCGGTAATCGAGAGATACAGGAGCCTACCTGGGAAGAACGAGAGGCAGCCCCAAAAATATTTTTGGGGGGGCACACGGGTAGTTTGGCTGGGCCAGGGGTGAGGCTTGAGTCAACTCCCCGTGTTTTTGTGGTGAGCATGTGCCTGCCTCTCGCACTCTCTCTCCAGTGCGCCTCCATAGCACTGTACGTCCTGTGCCTGCTCCTCGCGCTCTCCCTCCAGTGCACCTCCAGAATCCAGTACGTCCTGTGCCTGCTCCTCGCGCTCTCCCTCCAGTGCGCCTCCAGAATCCAGTACGTCCTGTGCCTGTTCTTCGCACTCTCCCTCCAGTGCGCATCCATAACCCAGTACGGCCGGTGCCTGCTTTGAGCACTCGGTCCTCAGTGCGTCTCCCCAGTCCGGTGAGACCGGTTCCTGCTCCACGTACAAAGCCTCCAGTGATAATCGATGGTCCGACGCCTGTAGAGATGATCCATGGCACTAAGACTCTAGTGATGATCCATGGCCCGGAGCCTGTAGGGATATTCCATGGCACGAAGCCTGAAGAGATTATCCATTGCCCGGAACCTGAAGAAATAATCCTTGGCAAAAAGCCAGGAGGGATTATAAATGGTCCGGAGCCTGTCGGGATAAAACATGGCACGAAGCCTGTAGGAATAATCCATGGCCCGGCACCTGTAGAGATAATCCATGATAAGAAGCCTCCAATGATGATTCTTGGCACGGAACCTGTAGAGATGATCCATGGCATGGAGCCAGCAGCAACGGTCACTAGTCCGGAACCTATGATGACGCCTCCCAGTCCGGAGCCTCCGGCGACGCTTTTCCATCCGGAGCCTCCAGCGACACTCCTCAGTTCAGAGCCTCCAGCGACGCTCTTCAGTCCGGAGCCTCTAGCGACACTCTTCATTCCGGAGCCTCCAGCAACGCTCCCTAGTCCAGAGCCTCCAGCGACGCTCCCCAGTCTGGAGTCTCCAGCGATGCTCCCCAGTCCGGAGCCTCCAGCGGCGGTCTACAGCCCAGAGTCTTCAACGGCGGTCTGCAGCCCAGAGCCTTCAGCGGCGGCCTACAGCCCAGAACCTCTAGCAATGATCTACAGTCCGTTTTTTTCGACGACGATCCACGGTCAGGTGGTAAAGAAGCAGAGGGATCAGTGGGTGGAGTGGGGGTTACGCCCCGAACCCAAGCCGCCTCCATGGGGGGAGGCGCTAGAGAAGAAGGTTCTGGGTACTGCATATGAGCCGCCATAGACATTAGTCGCCCACCCTACCCTCCCTTTGTGTTTTGTTGTTGGGGGGGGGGTTGTTGTGTGGGGGGTTTTGTTGTTGTTGTTTTTTTTGGTGCTGTCAGAGTCCGCACCTCTGGGGGGGGGGGGGGGGGGGTACTGTCACGTCCTGACCATAGTAAGTTGTTATTTTCTATGGTAGAGTAGGTCAGGGCGTGACAGAGGGTGTTTGTCTGTTTTTGTATTTCTATGTTCAGTTTCTAATTTTGTATTTCTATGTTGGTGTTGTTTGGATTGATCTCCAATTGGAGGCAGCTGATCCTCTTTACCTCTAATTGGAGGTCATATTTATGTTGTTTGTCCCACCTGTGTTTGTGGGTGATTATCTTTTGAGTAGCGTGTTTTCCTCTCTGCGTCACGGTTTGTTGTTTTTTGTGTTTCAAGTATTGAGTGTATTGCATTTAGTTTCACGGAATAAATAAATATGTGGAACTACAAACACGCTGCATTTTGGTCTGATTCTTTGAACAGCCGTGACAAGGAGTGCCATTTGCAGAGCATATTTTGCAGGAGAGTGCTTTGAGAACCTGCTGCAAAAAAATATTGGGTATGTCAAGCTTCTCATACTGAAGCCCGATGCATTCCCAATACTTGAGTGGCCACTGATAGTCCCAACAACAAGCGTGAATCACAATGTGTAGCTAACATAGAATAGTAGAGATGATTAGCTAGCTAGCTAATACATTTGTCAATAAACTAACGTTATATTTCCGACATGAACCTCCATACCCTTGCTTTCACTGAGCTAGTTAGCCAACTTAGCTAGCTAGCTTTTAGTCAAATCTATGACTCAAAAGAGAAGACGTTTTACAATTGGATTTCTATGCATTTCTTTCGGTGCATAAACAATCTAAATCAGACTGTAAAACGTCTTCTCCTTTGAGTCATATAAATGGTAATGTTAGCTATATGATACTAGAGATGTGTTGTGGTATTTTCATAATTTGGATGGAAAATCGTTTATAAATGTTAGGTAATATGGTGGAAGCAGCATGATGCAAGGAAGTACTGTAATTGTCATATTTTAAAGTGTTTGATCATCATTCAGATACACAAACATTCCAAAAATAAACAGAGCTTTTTTTTATATGCCTATTTCCTGTAGACTACACAACATCTCCAGAAAAGACACAATAGAATACTTTAACATCGTAACTCAGAACAGTAAAGCAAATACAATTCACTACCACTTAATCTACAATCTTCCTTTTCACAAACATTACAGGCTAGATAGACTGCTGGATCTCATCTTCAATGCAGTCACCCCCGATCTGTATGTGGAGGAGGTGTGTGAGTTCGCCATCCCAGAACCCTTGTGTGCCCAATACGAGAGACCTGACAAGGAGGAAGCCATCGCTGGATTTGTGTCCTCCTTCAGCAATCTAGGGTGAAAGTGAAGACTCTGGGCTCTATAGGTTCTTGCACCATAGTCACCGGAAGAGATGGCGTATGTAAGTTTCCAATGCACTGACTAATTGATCCATCTTTAAACATCTGTTTATGACCAAGATTATTAATTGAGAAGTGATGCACACAAATGCTGAGCGTGTTTGATGCACACAAGTGATGCTGAGCGTCTTTGTGTTGGTGGCTACCTCTCCTCAGCCTCTGGTATACACTCTGGTCAACAAACTCTGGTCAACTGACTGTGCAGCCTTCTCCTGCTACATAAGCTGCCAGTATGTCAGTGGTCAGTTCTGGTCTACTCAAGGTGGTGTCTCTCCCATAGACACCAATGCGATAGCAGCTGGGTCTGGTCTACTTAGCTCATTTGACCTCCATTGAAACAGAAAACATTTGTATGTGTCACTTCCTTTTCCATCTCTGCTAGTAACACCAGAAGAGAACAACTGAGCCAATGCTAAAGTATCAGCAACAGCCAAGGGGGCACGGGGAGATACGTTTCCCCCCAAAACATTCATACTCCTAGCCTGGCTACCAGTCTGTTAAGCTAACATTCCACTACTTGTACTCTGTGTCATGTTTCAATTATGTTTTGCAATGACACAGAGTTCAAGGAGTGGAATGTTGGCTAAACAGACACCATATACAAATCAACTGTATATTTGTATATATGTCATAACCCAGCCATCACCATGTCTTGAGACCTCTTAAGACATGTCTTAGACACACCAATGTCTTGAGACATCCGTCTTAAGACATTTTATAATTTATTGTTGTTTTATTAGTTATTAATACTACTTATTCACTCTAGAACTCTCATGCACATTCATAGCAGAAATTGTACTGCACACCAAATCAAAGTAATCAAGATTTATTGACCAAATAACAATTTTAGAATGATGCAACAAAATAACTTGTGGTAAAGGCGGTATAGAGCTCCAAACAACGGCCATCTTTGAGTCTTTACAGCCAGATAGTAATCGCTTGTTTGGGGATCTCAGAGCTGCTCCTCAATCTTTTCGGAAATAAAATGCCATTAGGTATCCTATCATAAATACAGCAATAACAATATCACATTTACCATGCTATTTTCTTGTACTTATGAATAGCTCACCTGAAGCAGAAAGCCCTATCGTTCGTGAGGGCTAAACGTTTGACACCAGGTAGGACCCCAGCTTTATTGTATGTCCAGTCTGAAAATAGAACGAGCCTGTGTGATTCAAAGACAGCTGATTAGAGAAAGTGACCTTTCTGTGATTACATGTAGAATCACAGACATTACATTAAACACACTTTACTGCATATTTACTTTCAATTATTGCAGTAAATTAAATAAATAATTAAACAGCATGTCTGACAGCCTTAATGTCACATTATTTTGCATGTCTTTAAGACATGGCATTAGTGTCTTGAGACATGTCTTGAAGACACACATAAAATGTCTCAAGACAGTGTTGAGTGTCTTGAGACGACTCAATTGCACGTCTCAAGACCCCAGCAATACACATTTCTGAATGTTATACTGCATCATGGAAAACAATAGATCCAAAAATAGCTCTGTTTGTTCGGTTAATGACAACAAAAATAATATACATATTTATTTACGTACTGTATGTGCACAATCATACCCAGCCATCACCTTTGTCTTGAGAAAATGACTTGAGGCATATTATTTCTAAACAAATATTAATCAAGTAATTGGGGACGTCGGAGGAACTTGTTGCACCTTCTGGTAACCTGTGGAAAAAGTATACATTTAATAGGCCACTCAGTTAATAATGACATCGATTTCACATGAAATCAATAATAGTGTATAATATTGCATAATAAACGCACATTAGGGAGTTCCATATAGCAAAGGTTTTCTGCAGCAGTGCCGGTGGGCTAGTTTGGCAGTGCCAGCAACCACTGCAGAGTTTTCTGAGCAATAAAACAAAACAACTTTTATTCTTTTTATTTTCATTGTTGGACATAAAATACTGTAAAAACACCAGGAAATCAGCTCCAAGTGATTTTAATTTAAGAAATCTGTTCCCAAGTATTCCCACGTATAATAGAAACACGTGATCGTATATAAATGTAAGCAAGGTTTGAAATGATCTGTTTTGGCTTCTTGTGGTTAATTTGCCTATTTGATGGTTCATTGGAGGGCGTAGCAGGATTTCTTATAAGCGTCCAGATTAGTGTCCCGCTCCTTGAAAGCGTCAGCTCAAGCCTTTAGTTCAGTGTGGCTGTTGCCTGTAATTCATGGCTTCTGGTTGGAATATGTACATACGGTCACTGTGGGGACGACATTGTCGATGCGCTTATTAATGCTGGTGACTGATGTGGTAACCTCAATCCTATCGGATGAATCCCGGAACATATTCCTGTCTGTGCTAGCGAAACAGTCCTGTAGTTTAGCATCTGCTTCATTGGACTACATCACTGGTACTTCCTGTTTGAGTGTTTGCTAGTAAGCAGGAATCAGGAGAATAGAGTTATGGTCAGATTTGCTTCTTTGTGAGGAGTGAAAGTGATTTTTTTTTTCACCTCTAGTTGCACAGGTGACATGCTCATAGAAATTAGGTAAAACTGATTTCAGTTTTCCTGCATTAAAATCACCAGCCTTGACGCTTTTGGATTAGCATGTTCTTGTTTGCTTATGGCCCAATCTAAACACAATATTGCTCCTTACACCAATCCAAGCATACAGCCTCACTGATAGTCAGATGATAAAATCAATTTTTGGTAACTAAGACCATTATATCTGGGAAATAACTGCATTCCCTTTAAATTGTGAGCTGCTACACATACCCAATACAGTACACACAAATGTCACTAACAAACAACTACCAGTCAAGCCACAATCTGACATGACCATGGACACAGTGTTCTTTTTCTATGACAAAGGTTACTGGATCTATGGCTAGAGTTAACCAGTTAGTTGTTTTGGATCCCACCAGGCTAAAACTGGTCTTATCTGAGCCATGAGGACCTTGCTCCTCTAAAGGGAGAGGCTGTTCATCTTATCTGCTCTGAGACACACACAAACTCTTGCTGTATTGTAGGTATAAAATGTTAATACCGTCAAGGTTTTTCCTGACCTATCTGGAATACAGACTGTTTTGTGTGTGTACCTAAGTGGTGGGGGCAATATGGCTTCTAATACTGGCAATACGGAACAGCCGTGTGCAGTAAGCTAAGTTAAATGACTAGGACTAACTCAAACAGTGACATTGACCAAAGGGCACAAAAACACTATTGGCAAAGTTTACACAGTCTGGATAGGATGACTATTACCAATTTTGTAGTTTGCCATGTAAACAACAAATCCATTTTAAAAAGAGGTTTATTTTGCTCATATGTACAACATTTTTACAGAACAGGTGTAAAAGCAGTAAACTAGGAATGTACACAGAGGTCACACCTGTAACATGTACTTGACTCAACTATATGTTTATAGACATACAATAAATCAAGTATAAAAACAAACTAGGTAGAATTTCATAGATTCCCTAAAACTGTGTTTCTTTAAAACCCATGCAGCAGGATTCACTAGTGCCTTTCACAGACTTAATAAGGCAGCACTGTCGTCATCATTGCCCTTTATGAACGTTTTTCAAACATAAAAAAAATAAAACTCTAGAACGTGTCCAGGTTCTAAAACACTAGACCAGTGGGTAGCTGGATGCCGTGGCGATACCACAGTGGTTCTTCCTGTCTTTGGCCATGTAGATATAGCCTTTGTCTCCCCATTTCTCGCTCCAGCTGAGGAAAATACAAACAATGTTAGCTTCTCTTTTGGAGTTAGTTGGGAAATTATACAAAACTTGATGTATTGCCACTTTAGAGAAATTCATGACTTAAACCATAGTACCAGACCAACACCATATTCAAATAAAGGCAATGGTATTGTAGAGGTATATTCCCTGACGGAGAAATTAACCATTCCTGTGGTGGAAACTGGTCACAAACAAAAACATTCCAGGAAAAACCTCTGTACCTGTTCTTGACAATCCAGTATTTCTTGCCATCCACATCCTCTCCTTCAAAACCATACCCCACCACTAGAACACCATGGTCCAACTCCTCACTGCTGCACTCCTTCTCATAATAGATCCCTAGAGCGAGGGCATATAGTTACATTAGTTGGGCTAAAATGGGTTTACCTCAGCGTACAACCATCTGATCAATGCTAAAGCTGCTAGTGGGCAAAGTGACAAAACTTTGGTAACACTTTACTTAATGGCTTTGAAAGAGAACCATTATTAGCTACAGTGTGAACAGGACAGTGGACCAGTGAAGCTCACTGCTACTCAAAAATAGAATGTATGGACTCCAAATAAAGTTGATGTAACATATGTTGCGTTGCCTTTTTGCTACTAACCAGACTCATAGAACTGAAAGGACTCGTGGCCGGCATCGATGGCAACAGAGACCGGACCGACTGCAGCCACAGCCTTCATCATAGCATGCTCCTTGCCACTGGGAATGTCCACAAAGCCAGTCTCGTTGGCACCACTGAACTCTGGCTTGTAGTGACAAGGGTCCTCATCCTGGGGAAATAGAGGATCAATAGTAAATATATATATATATTATTAGTTAAGAATTTTTTTTAATAAAAAATAAAAATAATAATAATAATAATAATAATAATAATAATAATCCAATGAATCAAGCAATACTGGTTGAAATGGCCTAAATTTCAATGCAATTAAGAGCAGAAACCTTCCTTTATTTTTACCGAACGTATGGGATTTTCTGTCAGCACCTCACGCAACAATAAATCCTGATTTCTAAACATTTATGGCCCAGTCTTGCCAAATCCTATTGTCATGCCAAACATGACTACAACCATAGGAGTTGGTTATTCAGCTTGAAAAGGAGACCAGGCTAAAATAACAGAAATGGGTCTTACAGTGCCGACGTAGGGGTAGGACTCCTCTGTGTCCAGGCCGGCGTTGTCCTGGATGTACTGGAAGGCCTGGTCCATGAGCCCACCGTTACAGCCCTCATTGCCCTCCGGTCTGGAGCAGTCCACCAGGTTCTGTTCACTCAGAGACACCAGCTTGCCAGTCTTCCTGAACTGCTGGCCCTCCATGGCCCCGGTGGTGCTGAACGCCCAGCAAGACCCACATGATCCCTGAGGGAGGCGGAGATTGTGAATAGCTAGCATGTGTATAACAAAGAAAGTGACAATAATTAAGCAATTGCAAAGTAAGGGTGTAAGCAATGCATTTACTGCAACTATAAATATCCTGTGTACACAACTTGTGGCAACTTGGAATGGGTTAACGGCAAACCTCAAAGTCTTGTTTTATTCAGAGAGACACAGCTGTGTATGGTTAAGAATGAGTCATGGCTCATGAGTGACTGAGGTCTCACCTGGTCCTTGACGGGAGTGACGTAGCCCTTCTCCCTCCAATCAACAGCTTTAGGTGCCTGCAGGTAGTTGGGTTCCATGAACAAAGAGCCCTTGAACTTCCTCTCAGTCGTCTGCTTGTAGCCGTTCATCGTCTGCCTGAACTCTTCATTGGTCTAGGGAGGAAGGAATCAGTAAGGGCATGTTGAAATGTATGTCATTCCTGGCCAGGTGTGCTTTTTAAAGTTCCTATCTGAATAGAATATTGAGGGGTTTCCAATGTCTAAGGACTTTTAAAAACTTTTTTTTTTACTTATGCATAAAGATGAGTAAGTTTCAGTTCCCTTCTCAGGATCACTATTCTGTTCCTGTTTCTTCAGTACGTGCTAGTGGGAGAAACCCAACCTGTGAGTCTGAATACATTCCTGCTTTCATTGCCAACACTGACACCTGTGGCTATGTTTTCATAGTGCCTGTGAAATATTTCCTCATTCTGTACTGTGTCATAGACCACGTAGGGCATGACAACAAAAGGATTCAGCTACAGCAAACACTATGGGACAAGGCTGCTGACATGCATCTTCTGCCCCACAGTAAAATGTCTCAGCAAGGAGCTTGTTCTTACCATGTCACCAAAGTGGTTCATGCCCAGACGGTAGGAGTGTTTTCCCATGGTGTGTTCGAGGTTGTGCATCTCAATCTTCTTCAGGTTTTTCTCCCAAACCATCCTCCTCCAGCCCTCCTCACTCTGAGAAATTAGTGTACTTGGTCAGAGAATGGACATACAAATCATAGTCCCAGAACTACAAACAAAATCCAGGGAAAAATAAGTCACTACATTTTGCAATAATACAGACCTACATGAAATGTACAGTTTGTCAAGGCACCAAATAATACATTTGAGACTCACTAAGACCTTGAGGCGCTATGGTGCCTTACTTGTACTTCAATAACACCCACCTCATGGTAGGTCTTGCTGTGCCAGTTTTTCCACAGGTGCCAATGGTCCTCCAACTGAGAGTCAAACCTAGGAGCCGCACACACAGCACTCACACAGAGCACCAACACTGCCAAGTACAGTGCTGTCATGGCCAAACAGCTGTGAAGGGAGCAAGAAGAGCTATCAGTCAGCCTTGTATTTCACAGTGTGAAGCAGTTACATTTATATATATATATATATATATATATATATATAGATTGTTATTGCCTTCAGATTATTGCCACAGGCAGTTTGGTTGACTGACATGTTAAGTGTGTGTTGCATTTATCTAGTACCAACAGAACAGGAAAAACAAGGGCTATGGATTCTGCTCTGTGAGGATGAGAGTTGAGCATAATGCCTGAATCAGAAGTCATATAACAACTCATAATAAACCAACTGGCTAATTTCCTTAATTGAAGTCTATGCAAATGGCAGTCTGCAGCTGTCTGAACCGACGTTCTGGTTAGAATGCTGTGTATGCAAACACTGAAAGGGAGTCTGCGCAAAGTGGGACTTGGTTGGTTGCATCATTCCTGTTTTTCTCTAGTTTGGCTTGATCCTGATCACAAGACGCGGGCGGATCCAAAGCCGCTGAATCATTCTCTGAACGTGGACAAAGCCCAAGGAAAATAGAAAAGGAAATCGAATCTCCCACATCACCATTTCCAAAAATGTTACGGTTCGCTATAATATATAGCAACCTATAAAACGACAACATTCGCGACTGATACATTTGAACACAATGTTCCCTTTGTGAGAACAAAACAAAGCCCTCTAAGCGCTACACAAAAGCACTCGACTCATGGAGGGGGGAAGAAAGATAACGTTTTATAAGGACCGTTTTACTGCTATACCTTTTCAAATTATATCAAGTACTGTAATGTTGATATCAACGAAACTAGTCGAGGGAATGTTAGGTAACAGCAGGTATCAAAAACATAAGAAACAAGAGCAAATGTCCGGGGTAAAGTCCATAACCCAAGTAGACTTACCTAACGTAGCAGGCGTAAATAGACAGGCCTAATACTGTACAAACAACGCAAGCCCTAGAGAAATACTTACTTAATGTATTGTCAATTTGCAGTAGAAGTGTGGAGGTCCCTGCTGTTGCGTGTCGATCAATGGATAAATATTGTGTAGACACACCACTTTATACAGACAGATTTTGTTGTACAGTAGGAGGGCCTGTGATTGGTTGAATGGGGAACATATGTCACACAGGAGGGGCTAGGATTGGCTGAAATGGGACTTTATAACACGCAGGTCCCGCCCCGAGTAAAGATCCCAGCATGTGATTCCTGCCCACGTGACCGTCTTATCCCGCAGCGGAACTGCTGGCATGTTACAAAGTAACAGTACGTCATTTTCCCTCAACAGTCTTTACTTTTCAGATAGTCTACTTTGTAACAGTTCTCCCATGGATTCAGGCCCTACACCCAAACAAGGGCACTGCGTTCATCCACCTCTGGCCTGCTCGCCTCCCTACCTCTGAGGAAGCACAGTTCCCGCTCAGCCCAGTCAAAACTGTTCGCTGCTCTGGCACCCCAATGGTGGAACAAGCTCCCTCACGACGCCAGGACAGCGGAGTCAATCACCACCTTCCGGAGACACCTGAAACCCCACCTCTTTAAGGAATACCTGGGATAGGATTAAGTAATCCTTCTACCCCCCCCCCCCCCGAAAGATTTAGATGCACTATTGTAAAGTGGTTGTTCCACTGGATATCTTAAGGTGAATGCACCAATTTGTAAGTCGCTCTGGATAAGAGCGTCTGCTAAATGACTTAAATGTTAAATGTAAATGGATTCAGAAAATACAAAGAAATTGTCAGAAAAAAAAGTATTGACATGTTCAGAACACAAGGATGACATGCATTAAGGAAGAAATGGTAGTCATATGATCAATAACACCGCACTCACGTGAGACACACCTTAATGTTAGTCTTGGGCCCTAGACAAATGTTTTGTAACACACAAAAAATGACCAGGGATGTTCTCTTGATAATTATGTGAATTGGACCATTTTCCTGTCAAAATGTGAGGAGTACTTTTGGGTGTCATGGAAAAGGTATGGAGTAAAAAGTATATTATTTTCTTTACGAATGTAGTGAAGTAAAAGTTGTCAAAAATATGAATAGTAAAGTACCGATAACCCCAAAAAACGACTTAAGTAGTACGTTAAAGTATTTTTTTTACTTAAGTATGTTACACCAGTGCAAAAAACAGGTAGGCCTGAAAATATTTGTTCCGCAAACTCGTTCACCAGACACTTCTGCCAACGCGCAATTGGCCTAGACTAGGCCTACTACCTAAAACTGAGTGGGCAGCAACAAACACCACACCGCTGATTGGACGTCAAAGCCAGTCTAATACTTTTTTTCAGACAAAGCTCACACATGGTGAAAATGATATCTTTCTTCTCTGTGAAGTACATTCAGTGTTTGATCAACCGTGGGCTGATATGATTTAAAAAAATATACAGTTGAAGTCAGAAGTTTACATACACCTTAGCCAAATACATTTAAACTCAGTTTTTCACAATTCCTGACATTTAATCCAAGTAAAAATTCCCAGTCTTAGGTCAGTTAGGATCACCACTTTATTTTAAGAATGTGAAATGTCAGAATAATAGTAGAGAGAATGATATATTTCAGATTTTATTTCTTTCATCACATTCCCAGTGGGTCAGAAGTTTACATACACTCAATTAGTATTTGGTAGAATTGCGTTTAAATTGTTTAACTTGGGTCAAACATTTTGGGTAGCCTTCCACAAGCTTCCCACAATAAGTTGGGTGAAATTTGGCCCCTTCCTCCTGACAGAGCTTCTGCAACTGAGTCAGGTTTGTAGGCCTCCTTGCTCGCACATGCGTTTTCAGTTCTGCCCACAAATTTTCTATAGGATTGAGGTCAGGGCTTTGTGATGGCCACTCCAATACCTTGACTTTGTTGTCCTTAAGCCATTTTTTCACAACTTTGGAAGTATGCTTGGGATCATTGTCCATTTGGAAGATCCATTTGCGACCAAGCTTTAACTTCCTGACGGATGTCTTGAGATGTTGCTTCAATATATCCACACAATTTTCCTGCCTCATGATGCCATCTATTTTGTGAAGTGCACCAGTCCCTCCTGCAGCAAAACACCCCCACAACATGATGCTGCCACCCCCGTGCTTCACGGTTGGGATGGTGTTCTTCGGCTTGCAAGCCTCCCCCTTTTTCCTCCAAACATAACAATGGTCATTATGGCCAAATAGTTATATTTTTGTTTCTTCAGACCAGAGGACATTTCTCCAAAAAGTCTTTTTCCCCATGTGCAGTTGCAAACCGTAGTCTGGCTTTTTTAATGGCGGTTTTGGAGCAGTGGCTTCTTCCTTGATGAACAGCCTTTCAGGTAATGTCGATATAGGACTCGTTTTACTGTGGATATAGATACTTTTGTACCCGTTTCCTCCAGCATCTTCACAACGTCCTTTGCTGTTGTTCTGGGATTGATTTGCACTTTTCGCACCAAAGTACGCTCATCTCTAGGAGACAGAACACATCTCCTTCCTAAGCGGTATGATAGCTGAGTGGTCCTATGGTGTTTATACTTGTGTACTATTGTTTGTACAGATGAACGTGGTACCTTCAGGCATTTGGAAATTGCTCCTAAGGATGAACCAGACTTGTGGAGGTCTGCAATTTTTTTCTGAGGTCTTGGCTGATTTGTTTTGATTTTCCCATGATGTCAAGCAAAGAGGCACTGAGTTTGAAGGTAGGCCTTGAAATACATCTGCAAGTACACCTCCAATTGACTTAAATGATGTCAATTAGCCTATCAGAAGCTTCTAAAGCCATGACATAATTTTCTGGAATTTTCCAAGCTGTTTAAACGCACAATCAACTTAGTGTATGTAAACTTCCGACCCACTGGAATTGTGATACAGTGAAATAATCTGTCTGTAAACAATTGTTGGAAAAATTACTTGTGTCATGCACAAAGTAGATGTCCTAACCGACTTGCCAAAACTATAGTTTGATAACCTCTTTGGGCTAGGGGGCAGTATTTTGACATCTGGATGAAAAGCATGCCCAAAGTAAACTGACTGTTTCTCAGGCCCAGAAGCTAGGATATGCATATAATTGGTAGATTTGGATAGAAAACACTCTAAAGTTTCTAAAACTGTTAAAATAATGTCTGTGAGTATAACAGAACTGATATGGCAGGCGAAACCCCGAGGACAAACCATCCACAAAAAAAAATCAGCCTACCGACATTGAAGTCAAGTTTCTCTCATCCACCAAGAAACCCCAATCACTGTTTCCTTAATCTCAGTTACCTAGAAGTAAAATTATATTTACTCTGACAACTGACCAACAGTGGGGTTGAAAATTATTGACACCCTTGATAAACATGAGCAATAATGACTGTATAAAATAAAGAATTCAAATACTGAGCTATATTGTTTGCACCAACAAAGTGGGAGATTATATTAGTTTATACTAATACAATTGTTCAGAGAAAGAGATGTTGTTAAACAAGTAATACTTTATTTTCTCAAAAAGGCAAGGGGTAAAAATTGACACCCCTAAAGCTTTTTATAAATAAAGTAGTCAAAAGTTTTATATTTGGTCCCATATTCCTAGCACGCATGGACTACATCAAGCTTGTGACTCTACAAACGTGTTGGATGCATTTGCAGTTCGTTTTGGTTGTGTTTCACATTATTTCTTGCCCAATAGAAATTAATGGGGAATCATGTGTTGTGTCATGTTGGAGTCCATTTTGTTGTAAATAAGAATATAATATGTTTCTAAACACTTCTACATTAATGTGGATGCTACCATGATTAGTGATAATCCCGAATGAATCATGAATTATGATGATTGAGAAAGTTAAAGGGGGTAAAAGATCATACCCCCAACTCATGCTAACCTCCCCTGTTAATGGTTAGAGGTTAGCAGGGGAGGTGAGCATGATTTGGGGGTATGGGTGTAAATGGGTGTTTGACAATTGGCATCCCTAGCCGCGTCCTCAGAGCATGCGCAGACCAGCTGGCTGGTGTGTTTACGGACATATTCACACTCAACGTCAACAAAACAAAGGATATAATCGTGGACTTCAGGAAACAGCAAAGGGAGCACCCCCCTATCCACATCGACAGGACAGTAGTGGAGAAGGTGGAAAGTTTTAAGTTCCTCGGCGTACACATCACGGACAAACTGAAATGGTCCACCCACACAGACACCGTCGTGAAGAAGGCGCAACAGCGCTTTTTCAACCTCAGGAGGATGAAGAAATTCCGCTTGTCACCAAAAACACTCACAAACCTTTACAGATGCACAATCGAGAGCATCCTGTCGGGCTGTATCACCACCTGGTACGGCAACTGCTCCGCCCACAACTGTAAGGCTCTCCAGAGGGTAGTGAGGTCTGCACAATGCATCACCGGGGGCAAACTACCTGCTCTCCAGGACACCTCACCACCCGATGTCACAGGAAGGCCAAAAAGGACAAGGACAACAACCACCCGAGCCACTGCCTGTTCACCCCGCTATCATCCAGAAGGCGAGGTCAGTACAGGTGCATCAAAGCTGGGACCGAGAGACTGAAAAACAGCTTCTATCTCAAGGCCATCAGCCTGTTAAACCACCATCACTAACATTGAGTGGCTGCTGCCAACATACAGACTCAATCTCTAGCCACTTTAATAATAAAAAAAATGGATGTAATAAATGCATTACTAGTCACTTTAAACTATGCCACTTTATATAATGTTTACATACCCTACACTACTCATCTCATATGTATATACTGTACTCTATACCATCTACTGCATCTTGCTTATGACGTTCGGCCATCGCTCGTCCATATATATTTTTATGTACATATTCTTATTCATTCCTTTACACTTGTGTGTGTATAAGGTATTTGTTGTGAAATTGTTAGATTACTTGTTAGATATTACTGCATGGTCAGAACTAGAAGCACAAGCATTTCACTACACTCGCATTAACATCTGCTAACCATGTGTATGTGACAAATAAAATTTTATTTGAGATATAGCGTAAAGGAATAATTACAGTAAATGACCGCATTGGAAAAGTTACTTCATGAAATCGAAACAGAGTGAAAGAGAATTGTTATCAAAACCCTCCAACAGTTACAGTCGAAGCGGAAGCACATTTTATCTGAATTAACTGAAGGATTGTTTGTCTCTGACTTTGTATAGGACACACTGGTCTCTGAGCCAACTGGGAAGACACTACCACACAGGAAGAACAGGACGGATTGTTTTTATTTTTTGGCAGCTGCTGAATCTACCTGTAGATATGTGGTTTCTGAGAGGATGGACACACACACACACACACACACGGCAGATATGTGGAGGTTAATAGGACTACTTGATTGGTAATGGTGTGTACAGAAACAGAGGGAAATCACATTCCCATTCCTGAGGAGTTTCTCTCTCTTAATACAATCAGTGAAGCATTCATTATCACAATTATCCTTTGCAGTATAATGAGGCAGTCGAGAAAGTGGGGTTGATTGAAAATGATTAAAATTGATTAATCTTATCAAAAGAAATTATTTGATAACAATGGAGTACTGACCATTACCTCATCCATGCAACTTCAAATATTTTGCTGACACTGATTACAGTCTGACGTAAACAGATGCACTTACTCTACCTGCCGGCCATCAAGAGTACTGAAGTCAATCTAACAGTCATGACCTTAGAATGGACATATTGCCTATCATTGACTTGTGTTTGCTCCTCTAAACAGGACCTAATAACAATAGGGTCTGAAAGCAACATTAACATTTTAGTCGTTCATTGTCCACTCATCTTAGCATTTCAGTATTTGATCCACCTACACTGAGTGTACAAAACATTAAGGACACCTGCTCTTTCAATGACATAGACCGACCAGGTGAATCCAGGTGAAAGCTATGATCCCTTATTGATGTCACTTGTTAAATCCACTTCAATCAGTGTAGATGAAAGGGAGGAGACCGGTTAAAGAGACAATTGAGCCTTGACACATGGATTGTGTATGTGTGCCATTCAGAGGGTGAATGGCCACATAAAAGATTTAAGTGCTTTGAACGGGGTATGGTAGTATTTGTATTCATTAAGGATCCTTGGCAGCAGCTACCCTTCCTAGGGTCCAGCAACATTAAGGCAGTTATATACAATTTAAAATATTACATGGCGTTATATTTCATGACACTTTACCCAATACATTTAGTGTGTTCCCTCAAGCCACTACTCCTATCACATATTTACAATACATCATCCATGCGTGTGTGTGTGTGTGTGTGTAGAGTGCATGTCTTATCGTGTGTGTGTGTGTCTCTTCACAGACCCCGCTTTTCCATAAGGTGTATTTTTATCTGTTTTAAAAAAAAATCTGATTCTACTGCTTGAATAAGTTACCATGTAGCCATGGCTCTATGTAGTACTCACTTAGTCTACACAACTGAACAGGCTGCGGCATCTACAGAAGGTAGCTAATGAGCTAGAGCTAGCCAAGCTTGTCACATGCTATCTTAAAGTAAAAGATGAAGGTAACTCAGCCAGGGCAGAGGAACCTCTCACCAGCACCATCTGATGAATCATGTGACAGCTTTGCATCTATATCACTGACACAACCACGCCAACCTAGGAGAACAAGGTGGAGCCTATGAAGACTCACATCTTATCCCTGCCACCCGAGGCACTGGTTCCGCACCCTGCTCCAGCTCCCGTGGTTCCGCACCCAGCTCCCATGGTTTCGCACCCAGCTCCCGTGGTTCCACACCCAGCTCCAGCTTCCGTGGTTCCTCATCCAGCTCCAGCTCTCGTGGTTCCTCACCCTGCTCCAGCTCTCGTGGTTCCTCACCCAGCTCCAGCTCCCGTAGTTCCTCACCCAGCTCCAGCTCCCGTAGTTCCTCACCCAGCTCCAGCTCCCGTAGTTCCTCACCCAGCTCCAGCTCCCGTAGTTCCTCACCCTCCTCCAGCTCCTGTGATTCTGCACTGTGCTCCAGCTACCGTGGTTCCGTACCAAGGACCAATACCTGCGGCTGCATAACCCGAACCAGCACCTGTGGCTCCATACCCTGGACCAGCATCCGCAGCTCCACATCCTGCAACAGGTTTTACACCATACCCTGTTCCAGGTAAACCCTACTTACCTGCGGGACAAAACATGCCTTATCCAGTCCCAGCAGCACCGGGCTTCCATCCAGATTTAGGCATGCCCTATCCCAATCCAGCAGCACTACATCCTGCCCCGGGACAGACGGTACCCTACCCGGAGCCTGCTCCGCCACCTGGCATGGATCAGCTGATTGCCTCATCATACAGCATGCTGAAGCCGTCGTTGCCCTACTTTGAGAGTGGTAGAGAGAGGGATTTTGCCCTCCTCAAAATGTTCCTAGATGACCTGATGAGCAGTCACAGACACCTAAACGAGCGGTATAAGTATCAAGTGCTCCTGGCCAGTGTGAGCTAGCCACCATCCTAAACTCCCCCGCCTTCAGGTCCGGAGATGCAGAAGCTTGACACTTTTGCCCTGTCTATCCACTCACTGGTAGGCATGCTCAAGACCCTTGAGGGGCAGAACGGCTATGAGCTCAGATGTGGATCCCACGTCGACCGGCTCTTGAGCAAGATGCCACAGAGCTACCGGGATTAATTTGTTGAGTACTGCTTCAATCACGGCATCCTCAGGTCTGGCACGGACCAGACGTACACCCTCCAGACGTACATCCAGGTCAAACAGAGCTGCAGCCCTCTGTCAATGTGACATGCCTAAGCCATTCAAGACCACCGTGCCTTAACAAAACAGAAGGAGAAATCTGCTTCAATCTTTTTCAACGCAAGTGAAGATCCAAACCCAAAGGAGCCTGCTCAATCCAAGGAGAAATCCAACCCCAAGCTATACTGTCCCCACTGTGACCATAAAGAACACTTTCTCTTCTCGTGAAGAGTTCAAGAAGCTGAACACAGGACAGATCGTCAAGTGGATAAAGGATTGGAAAAGGTGCTGGAAGTGCAGACGATCCCACAAAGCTGATGCTTGCACCCTCCGACAACCTTGCAAGATATGTAAAGAGCAGCACCTAACAATCTTTCATGATGCCATACAGGAAAACCACAAAAGCGTGCTCATGAGTGTCCCTATGACCAAGGTGTACATGGACAGACCCAAACGATCGGCGAAAGTAATGCTGTAGGTCGTGAAGGTCTTACTTTACAATGGAGAACGAGCCTTGGAGACACACGCCGTGCTCGATGATGACTGAGTGTAGCATCGTCCTGCCACAGGCTGTTCAACAACTTAACCCCAATTCTGAGCCTGAGACCCTCACCCTTAGGACAGTTCAACAAGGTGTTGTGCAACTTCAAGGTGCCTCAGTTACCTTTGAGGTGTCCCCCCTGCTCAAACCTTTCAAGAAGCATCAGATACATCAGGCATTCACCGCAGACCACCTAGGCCTTTCCGAACACTCCTGACCAGTAGCAGCTCTCCAAAGGTGATACGACCACCTCCGTAAGCTGCATGCCACCGGTGGACCAAGCTGATTTGGTTCAGACATGCCTCACTTCCTGATACCCATACAGCCAGAGTGTACAGGCCCACCTGGTGGACCCATTACCGTCCACACCGAACATGGCTGGTCCCTGCAAGGCCCTACTAGCTTTGTACACACATCACCCGCTGAACAACAGTGCCTGCTCACCACTACCGTTTCGCCTTCTGCCGAGCTCTTAAAAAATGTTGAGCGTCTTTGGCAGATCGATAACCTTTCCTACATGAGTGAGAAGCTGGCGACTCAGTCGAAACAAGACCAGCAAGCCATGACGTCCACCTCTAGGATAGAAGTTGATGGCGTTCAGCGCTACGCTACACCCCTGCTTCGTCAAGTCAACAATGCAACTCTCCATACTCCAAAGGAAGCTGTACTGCCAAGCCTCAATAGCATGGAGTGAAGACTCGCCAAAGATTTAAAACGCGCAGAGGTGTACTGCCAGGATATCAAGAAGCTGCAGACGGCAGGTTAAGTGTCACTTGTGCCACCCGAGGTAGCTGAACAATCCTGGTTTATACCCGACCATATTGTGCATCACAATGGAAAGGATAGGATTGTGTTTAACTGTTCGTTCCAGCATAAAGGACAGTCGCTCAATGACCTTCTCCTCCCTGGACCAACCTTGGGACCATCCCTGCTCGGTGTCCTTCTCAGATACCATCAACATGCGCGTAACTGTAAGTGGTGACATCAAAGGCATGTTTCATCAGATTCGCCTCTTACCAGCAGACAAACAGGTGCTATGCTTCAACTCTAGGGAGTTTTTCCTAGCCACCGTGCTTCTTCACCTGCATTGCTTGCTGTTTGGGGTTTTAGGCTGAGTTTCTGTACAGCACTTTGAGATATCAGCTGATGTAAGAAGGGCTATATAAATAAATTTGATTTGATGGAACATGCGTAGAACTGAAAAACCGAGCATCTATGAGTGGCAGGTCTTGCCATTCGGCATGACTTGTAATCTCTGTTTTGCCATCTACGCTCTGCAGCGACACGTTCAGGACAATGTAGGGGTCAACCAGGAGCTTGTGAAGGAGTCATTCTACATGGACTACTGCCTTTGAAGCATCCCCTCTGCCAAGGAAGCAAGAAACCTTGTTAATGGACCTCCATGCTGGAGGCTTTGAAATATGCCAGTGGGCTAGCAATGTACCAGCTGTCATCGATCACCTACCACCCGAGGCCAGATCGGAAAGCAGCGAACTGTGCTTTTCCCAAAGTAGCATGGATCTCAGGAGCCAAACCCGGGGCTACGTTGGAACTGCCTCAGACTCCTTGCGATACAAGCACTGCACTGTGGAGCGCTCCAAACCTACAATGAGGAATATCTACAGCATGCTCGCTCATCAATATGACCCACTAGGCTACATCACACCTTTCACAACCTGAGCCAAGGTACTCGTCCAGGACCTGTGGAAAGAAGGGATAGGTTGGGACAACCCCATTCAGCCTCAGAGCCTGCTGGACAAATGGCTTGGCTGGGAACAAGAGATTCCCGACCTTGCCCAGATGGAACTCCCCAGAAGTTACGCACCACCATATACTGACAATCCAAAGTCAACCAGAGACCTCCAGATATTCTGTGATGCATCAGAGAGAGCATATGGTTCTGTTGCCTACATGCGGACGACCAGAAGCAGGTGCACATTTCCTTCGTTCTGGCCAGGTCTCGCGTTGCGCCAAAGAAGCAGCTGTCGATGCTACACTTGAAGCTGAGTGCTGTACTCACTGGGGCTCAGCTGGCCAGTGTCCTCCAAGCAGAACTCACCCTGCCCATCAGACAAGTCATCCTCTGGTCCGATTCCACCACAGTCCTTCATTGGCTCAAGTAAATTTTGTAGATACAAGGTCTTCGTAGGAACTCGTGTTGCAGAGATTTAGAAACTTACGGATGTAACCAACTGGAGGTATGTGGACACCGCAAAAAAAAGAGGATGACATCACTCGGGCAAGACACTGAAAGAGCTGGCCCAACCACATTGATGGCACCAAGGCCTTGAGTTCCTCCAACACTCAGAAGATCAGTGGCCTTCAATGCCTTCTGCTGACCCGGAGCCTGATGACAGCGAACCGATGACAGCAAACTGAAGAAATTATCTTTCTGAGGACATGTGTCTATCAGTTACAGTCCTCAGCTCCCAGATATCTGCAAGTTTGATACATAGGAAGACCTCATGAAGGCAACAACTAGATCCCTACACAGGGTGGACAATCCATTCTCCAGTTCACCCAGACATCCTTGATGATGATGATGCAGAAGAACCTGTCATCTAGAACAGACTTTCCATCTGGTTAGAATGTCATAGCAGACATTTGGAGCGGCTGTGTAAGAACTCAGTGATGACGTCACAGCTATCACAAGCAGGCAGAGTGTTTAGGTCATTGCCAAGTGCAGCTCGCCACCTACTGCTGTAAACACATCTCAGTTTTGGACATTATTTCCTTTCTGACCATTTTATTCATCAATGTGCGTGAATACCAAAACTAAGTAAGCTGTATGTTTTCCCTGTTTTACTGACAAAGTTGTTAGTTTAAGAATATTTTTGTCATTATTACAGCATTATGTATCTCGTTTTATGCTAGCTATCTACCATTGTTCCTCATGAAGCTGGTTGAGAGAATGTCAAGAGTGTGCAAAGTTGTCAGAGTGGCTACTTCAAAGAATCTAAAATATTTTGATTTAATACTTTTTTTGGTTACTACATGATTCCAAGTGTGTTATTTGATAGTTTTGATGTCTTCACTATTATTATACAATGCAGAAAATGGTAAAAATAAAGAAAAACTCTTGAAAGAGTAGATGTGTCCAAACTTTTTGACTGGTACTGTATGTTAATATGTGCTATTTTTAGCACTTTTCTGGGTTGCTTGATTGTTTTTAATTCTTTACTGGGAAGCTTATCAGAAGTAGACTTGCTCATGTTATTTATATTGGAGCTGATAGTGCACGGTGAGCTGCACACTGGACTTCCTACTAGGGCACACCGCCTCAGTGCTAAAAGTGTAACTCTGGTTCATAGGCACATGATTACTGCATACAATAGCTGTAGGATCAACGGAGGTATTCAGGGTAGTTAGGAGGACATAAATTAAGTTACTTACATAATGTACATTTGATGCAGCATTATGACAACTCAGTCTCACAATGGTAGGGATTAACCGAGCAGGTCTTGGGTCATTCATAAGTCATTGTCTCACCGCAGCCTTGAAATGCGTGGACAGAGTCCAGGAGCCAAGATGATTTGGATGGACTCAGTCATTCCTGTAGAGTATCTTCTGTTTCCAGGTGTCAAAGTTGTCTATAAAAGTGTTTCGAACAGAGCTACAGTAATCTTTTAGCCAGGTGTGTAATGCCAGTAGCTGAATCTTTCACACCTGCAGCCCAACGACGGTACCGGACCTTTTTTGGAATCTTTAAGTGCTAGAATTAGTTCTTTTAAAATCCATTGAGGGTATGAAATTTACTAAGGCCATTGGATATGTTATAAACTTCATAATACAACACATTAAAGGTAAAAACCAATTTGAATGGTTATGAAATCTCTATGGGCCCACCTTGGGGGGGGTCAAAGGTCATACATGTATACATTTGGGGGTATATCGAGCCAGAATGAACAGTATTGGGATGTGCTCTATTATCGCATGGTACCCTGTAGTAACCACACCAAATTCACGCACAGTAAAAGGAGACCCATTGGGTATTTTTTTTAGCTATATAGAGTCATCATAGATTTAGAATGTTTGTATGTATAAACTTTTTCACCAATATCTTGGTTTCTGGATTTTAGGCTATGTTGCTTGGCAGGATCTGTGAGGGCAATAATATTGAACATTGTAACACTTTTGTAGAGGATATATAATTCAAGAATACCATCTAGTGTTCAAACTTGGTTATACAACAACATTGGTGAGAATAGGTTGTCTGTAGCAACAGTCACTCCAGCTAACGTTGATCTGATGCAAGTTGTTCTTTTCTTCAGAAACAGACATTCAGAAATAAATGTTCCCAAACATTTTTAATCAATATGACAGTTAGTTTATTTGCAAGGAGACCAACCAGCTCCTATTGAAAATCAAGAAGATATATTTTTAAATCTAACCCAAATTAACATTATATTTCTCTCTAAAATAGTTAGTGTAACCTAATGATACATAAGGGTCAAGTCTTTTCATAGCATGTTATTAAGCAACTCTCTCAAATCAATGCAGACATGAGGTGCCTCAGTCTGCAAAACACTACACATTCTATAGTCCTCTAGTGTTACAATTATATGTAGAAGTGAAGAGAACGGAGGCACTTTGAGAACAGAAGGCTCTGTCTATCCCTTCATGAGCTCCTTTCACTCTAAGGAATCTTCTACCTCCCTCGGGTGTGAGTTCTGAGGTGTCCCTTAATCTGGCTGGACTGACTGAATCCTTTCCCACAGACAGGACAGGAGTAGGGTTTCTCCCCCGTGTGGACCCTCAGGTGGGTCTTCAGATGGGCAGACCGGTTGAAGCGTTTAGCACACACGTGGCAGCGGTATGGTCTCTCTCCCGTGTGAATGCGTTGGTGCTCCCTGAACCTCCCTGAGTAGCTGAAACTCTTGCCACACACACCACAGTGGAAGGGCTTCTCATTAGTGTGAGAACGCAGGTGGACCTTGAGGTAACTGGTAGAGGTGAATGACTTCCAACAGACTGTGCAGAGGATTTGCCTGTGACTAGTGCCACCACTGTGTGGTACTGTATGGGATAGCATGTGTGCCTTCAGTTGGGAAAGCTCACAGAACACGGCTCCACAATGAGTACATGAGTGTGTCTGGGTGTCCTCCTCTGGTCTCCTTTCTGGATCTCTCGGAACACTTTCAGTGTTCTCACTCTGTGTTCTAGAACAGTCTGGATTTACTGCAGAGAGGGGCTGAGACTGAGGGGAGTCACTGGTTGGTTCTGATAGTGATACTCCATAGCCCTCTCCATCAGGTTCTGTTTTGATCTGTCCAGTTGTGTTGGTCAGTAGAGAGTCTCTCTCTCTGTTCTCCACAGTTTGGGGAAGATGTGTGGGGTGAGGTGGCTCCTGATCACAGTCACTTTTCACACAGGGAGGAATGATTATGGAGTCTTCTTTGGTATCAGCCTCCGGCCCTTGAATCTGCTCTTCCTCCTGACGGGTCCTGAGTTCACCCTGTTCCTCTTTAATCTGTGTGGGCTCTGGGTCCCTCTGCCCCAGACTGGGGCTCCACTCCTGCTCACAGTGCTGTTGCTCAGGGGGAGTTTGCTGCTCTGAGACCCAAGAGACAATGGGCTGAGGAGCTGGTGGAAAGAAGACAATAAATGACATCAATGAAAGTAATGACAGCTGTTGACGCTTGATTGACAAGACCACCATTGAGTTAGCTATGTCATTCCCAGAACAAGCTAGCTATTTCTCTGGCTGAATCCCATATCACCCTTCCCCTCGCCCATCCATTTGCACATTCACGCATTCCTCTGCCATATGCACAAGTATCCCAAAGTTGAGGGTGTGAAAATTATGGAGGGTGTAGGGGGTAATTAGACCCTCCGACAACCAATTCGATCAAAAAAGCAACGCAGCTGCTTCAGAGCGAAGTGGAATCCCATAAGGCACTGCATTACTTTTTAGTGTGTACTAGCAAATAGTTTGGGGAAGCATATTTTCACCATCAAAAAGCACCTTTATAATAAAGCATGCATTATGACATTTGTAAACTTATGTAAGATAGCCTACTATTGCTAAATGTGATGAGTAGATAATGTAGGCTAATAATATACACTATACAGTGCATTCGGAAAGTATTCAGACCCCATTACTTTTTCAAAATGTTGTTACGTTACAACCTTATTCTAAAATAGATTTCCCCCCCTCAAATCTACACACAATACCCCATAATGACAAAGCAAAAACAGGTTTAGACATTTTTGAAAAGGTATTACAAAAAAAATAAAAAATGGAATATCACATTTACACAAGTATTCAGACCCTTTACTCAGTACTTTGTTGAAGCACCATTGACAGAGATTACAACCTTGACTCTTCTTCAGTATTTAACCAGTGTCTGTAGTGGCGCCTCTAGCACTGAGATGCAGTGCTAGACCGCTGCGGCACTCGGGAGCTTCTCTGCAGATCCTCTCAAGCTCTGTCAGATTGGATGGGGAATGTCGCTGCACAGCTATTTGCAGGTCTCTCAAGAGTTAAAGTCTGGGCTCTGGCTGGGCTACTCATGCACATTCAGAGACTTGTCCTGAAGCCACTCCTGTATTATCTTGGCTGTGTGAAATAGGGTTGTTGTCCTGTTGGAAGGTGAACCTTCACCCCCGTCTAAGGGCCGGAGCACTCTGGAGCAGGTTTTCATCAAGGATCTCCCTGTACTTTGCTCCATTCATCTTTGCCTTGATCCTGACTAGTCTCCCAGTCCCTACTGCTGAAAAACATCCCCAAAGCATGATGCTGCCACCACCATGCTTCACCGTAGGGATTGTGCCAGGTTTCTCCAGACATGACGCTTGGCATTCAGGCCAAAGAGTTCAATCTTGGTTTCCTTTTACTGAGGAGTAGCTTCTGTCTGGTCACTACCATAAAGGCCTCATTGGTAGAGTGCTGCAGAGATGGGAGAACATTCCAGAAGGACAACCATCTCCACATGGGAACTCTAGAGATCTGTCAGAGTGACCATCGGGTTCTTGTTCACCTCCCTGCCCAAGGCCCTTCTCCCCCGATTGCTCAGTATGTCCGTACGGCCAGCTCTAGAAGAGTCTTGGTGGTTCCAAATCTCTTCCATTTAAGAATGATGGAGGCCACTGTGTTCTTGGAGACTGTCAATGCTGCAGACTTTCTTTGGTACCCTTCCCCAGATCTGTGCCTCGACACAATCCTGTCTCAGAGCTCTACGGACAATTCCTTCGACCTCATGGCTTGGTTTTTGCTCTGACGTGCCCTGTCAACTGTGGGACCTTTATATAGACAGGTGTGTGCCTTTCCAATCAATTGAATTTACCACAGGTGGACTCCAAGTTATAGAAACATCAAGGATGATCAATGGAAACAGGATGAACCTGAGCTCAATTTCAAGTCTCATAGCAAAGGGTCTGAATACTTATTTACATAAGGTATGTTTGTTTTATAAATTAGCATAAAATTCTAAAAACCTGTTTTCACTTTGTCATTATGGAGTATTATGTGTAGATTGCTGAGGATTTGTTTTTATTTAATCAATTTTAGAATAAGGCTGTAACAAAATGTGGAAACAGTCAAGGGGTCTGAACACTTTCCGAAGGCGCTGTATATATTTCATTGTGACCTGATGCTGCTGACTATCAGGCAGTGAACAGGCTGTTACTGAGTGACTGAGTGAATGGTGGAGAGGGAGAGGGCTGGATGTGTTGGTTGAGAGAGTGCTGCAGCTGAGTCATGGAGACAGTGCAGCACGCGCGCACATCGTGACAACTTTTTACCAGTTGTAGGTAGGCTATTTAGATACCCATTTTCTATAAAACATTAACGTGCTAGAACTGACATAACGGCGACAAAGCATTGGAAAATTCTTTAGGCGCACTAGAGCTCTTTAGATAAATTAGCTCAGAGGAGGAAAGTAAACTGTTTTCTAATGTTGACTTTTCTTATGGATAACCCTATCAAGTGAAGGGTTTTACTCATGCTTAGTTCTAGGGTCTGGAGGGCTGCACGAGTAGAAATTTGAAATGGAACTCCCTCACGTGCTTGTGTTATTGGAAAGAGTCCACAATGAAAATTACATGAAATGTGGAGAATGATAGGCTACATTTGCATTTCTTGGCCATCAAGTAGGCTATTCATTTATATTCCATTGCAGGCTACTGTAGCTTACCATTTGATACAATAAATATATTGAAATTAAGATATCACTGGAGTCATTGGAAATCAATTCTTGCTATTTGTGTAGCCTTCCTGGAGCTTGCAAACAGATTTAATAAATAGCCTATAACTCAGTTTGTTGTAGCCTTGTGTTATTATGCAATTATTAATGTCCATGTTTAGTTAATTAACTTGGAAGTTGTCAATTGTAATCATGGTCTGAGCTCTATCTCAAATGTATCATTCTCCACATTTAATGTCAGTTTCATTGTGGACTTTTCCCTGAAATGAGATGTTAGCCTATCAGGGGCTATACGCTACCTGCATCTAGCTCATCAAACCATGGCAAAGTTGAACCATTGCAATTATAAACCCATATTTTAGTCAGTAGCCTATGCCTATTGTAATACCAAATCAATCTCACAAATAGGCCATTTATAATGGTTTGTAGTCTTAACATCTGGCACAATTGCCAGAAAATAACCTAACATTCATTTTTTGAAATTCGTCCAAGTGTTTCTTGCCCAGAGATTGAGATCCTCTGTCCAACTTACATTTAACAGGAGAGTTTGAGTGATGAATCTATAGTTGTGTGCAAACAAGATTTATTTGGGCCTCCCGAGTGGCGCAGTGGTCTAAGGCACTGCATCGCAGTGCTAGCTGTGCCACTAGATATTCTGGGTTCGAGTCCAGGCTCTGTCGCAGCCGGCCATGACCGGTAGACCCATGGGGTGGCACACAATTGGCCCAGCGTCGTCCGGGTGAGGGGAGGGTTTGGCCGACAGGGATGTCCTTGTCCCATCACGCACTAGTGACTCCTGTGGCGAGCCGGGCACAGTGCACGCTGACACAGTCGCCAGGTGTACTGTGTTTCCTCCAACACATTGGTGCGGCTGGCTTCCGGGTTAAGCGGGCAATGTGTCAAGAAGCAGTGCAGCTTGGTTGGGTTTCGTGGGACGCACGGCTCTCGACCTTCGTCTCTCCCGAGTCCGTACGGAGTTGCAGCAATGAGACAAGACTAACTACTAATTGTATACCACGAAATTGGGAAGAAAGAGTTAAAAAAAATGTATTTACAATTACAAACTGGGTAGTTTGAGCACTGAATGCTGATTGGTTGAAAGCCATGGTATATTCTAATTACGTTGGTAACCAGTTTAGCATACCTCAGGGGTTTGTGGTATATGGCCAATAAACCACGGGGCTGTTCTTTGTGGTATATGGCCCTAAGAACAGCACTTAGCCGGCATGGTTTATTGGCCATATACCACACCACCTCGGACCTGATTGCTTAATCATAGCAGTGAAAACAAGTTAAATCGACATCCACTGATGGAAAATGATCTGGAGAGTTTAATAAGGGCGATTTATATTGTCTCTTGCGACATATTAAACTTGCAAGATGGAAAACCTAGTTTGCTTCTTAGCCTACTTCGTTAAAAATGACTTCTATATTCCTTCTTAATTCGCTGGAAAATGGGTATATTGGATAAATGTGGCACCAAAACTGGCTGAGAAAACATTTTTAGAGCTAGTTTTCGGGACTTTTGACCAGGTTTTCAAAGTTTAACCTGGCAACCCTGACTGAAAAACTGATGTGGGGACTCCGCTCAGGCGTCTTTTTACGCCTGCTACATTAGGTTAGGGTTTCATCCTTCAAATACTGTAGAATACAATATAACACGTTTCTAGCTATCTAGATAATTCGTGTAAATGAGAAGTACAGTAGTTTAGCTAGCTACATACCAGGGAAAACCGGTGTGATCAAGTGTCGTTTCAGGTATTGGTTTTCTCTCTTCGTCCGGGTTATTTCTTCCTGGTACTCGGATATCGTGTTTCCGACCACTCCAAGTATCTCCTCCGCAGCTTGCATCAAACGCTCAGTTAGATACACATTCAGATATTGTAATTTAGTCATCATTGGACGATAGGGGGCAAAAAATATTCCCGAAATACACGTAGATAGCTAGACCGCTGTGAAGAAGGCAAGAATAACCAAGTACTTCCGGGTCACGGATTAAAAAAAATATTTCAGAAAATGAGTTCCGTCCTGTATGCTTTATAAATTAATAATAAAGGCGAATATGATGGAAAATGTGCACAAGTATAGATATGTTATACTAGTTGTCATACAAATAATAATTACAAGTATTTATGTGCGATATGTGATTAAAAAAATGTACATTTATTTGACCCATCTACCAATAGGTGTATTGGAAAACATCCTGGTCTTTGTGGTTGAATCTGTTTGAAATTCATTTCTCGACTGAGGGAGGTAGTCATTACAAAATCATGTAAACCATATTATTGCACACAGATTGAGTTCATGCAACCTATGTGACTTGTTAAGCCCATTTTTACTCCTGAACTTATTTAGACTTGCCATAACAAAGGGGTTGAATACTTATTGACTCTAGGAATTTCAGCTTTTCATTTTTAATTCATTTGGGAAAATTCTGAAATACAGAATTCTACTTTGACATTATGGGGCATTGTTTGTAGGCCAGTGACAATTTTAAATTCGGGCTGTAACACAAAATGTGGAAAAAGTAAAGGAAGGTGAATACTTTCTGAAGGCACTGTAAGTCAAATTTACAGGGATGAAGGTGTGATTGCAGGGTACAGTGAAAATCTTAGGCTCCCAGCTCCAACATGCAGGAATAAAATAATGATCATGGTAATACAAAAACAACATACATGTAAATATAAATAGCACTATATACATATTATCAACTGTAGCAGTGATGAATACATGTCCATTGGGGTGGAGGCAGGGGGTGGGAGGGAATGACTATAGGGGAGCAGCAGTCAGAGTAAATGACCATTGAGGGGGAGTGGGGACCAAGGGAAATAAAACAGACACAAATATAAATAATAATATACATATTAACAACTACAACAGTGATGAATGTCATTGGGGTGGGGAAATGTCCATAGGGGGAGTAGCAGGGGAAGGAGGGAGCAGGTAGCTGACTAGTGGTGGCTATTCAGCAGCCTGATGGTCTGGGGGTAAAAACTATTGGCCAGTCTTCCAGTTGTCGCCATGATGCTCCTGTACTTCCCGCGTCTGAGTGATGGAAGCGGGTAGAACAGGGCATGGCTCGGGTAGCTGGGGTCTTTGATGATCTTCTTGCGACACCTGGTGTTGTAGGTGTCCTGCAGGGCAGGCAGTGTGCACCCAATAGTGCGTTCGACTGCGCGTATCACCCTGTGAAGAACCTTGCGGTCAGCGGCGGTGGAGTTTCTGTACCAGGCTGTAATGCAGCCTGACAGTATGCTCTCGATGGTGCTCCTGTAGAACACTGAGGGCGCTCTGGGAAAGGAAGAATTTCTTCAGCATTTTGAGGTTGAAGAGTCGCTATCATGCCTTGACCATTACAGCTTCTCTGAGATGTGTAAGCCTAGGAATTAAGTTATTCACAGTCTCCACAACCGACCCGTTGATGAGGATGGGGGCATATCCAGCCTGGTTCCTCCTGCAGTCCACAATCAGCTCCTTTGTTTTGCTGACATTGAGGGAAAGGTTGTTAACCTGGCACCACGCCGTCAGAGTGCCTACCACCTCCATATAGGCCGTCTCGTCGTTGTTGGTGGTAATCAGGCCTACTACTGTCGTATTGTCCGCGAACTTGATGATGGAGTTGGAACTGTGTGAGGCCACGCAGTTGTGGATATACAGGGAATACAAGAGGGGACTGAAGGGGCAACACGGCAGTTGGAACCAAAAATCGCAAATTTGGACTCATCAGACCAAAGGACAGATTTCCACCGGTCTAATGTCCATTGCACGTGTTTCTTGGCCCAAGCAATTCTCTTCTTATTGGTGTCCTTTATCAGTGGTTTCTTTGCAGCAATTCAACCTCGGCCTGATTCACGCACTCCTCTGAACAGTTGATGTTGTAGATGTCTGTTACTTGAACTCTGTGAAGCATTTATTTGGATTGCAATTTCTGAGGCTGGTAACTCTAATGAACTTGTCCTCTGCAGCAGAGGTAACTCTGGGTCTTCCTTTCCTGCGGTGGTCCTCATGAGTGCCAGTTTCATCATAGCGCTTGGTGGTTTTTGCGACTGCACTTGAAGAAACTTTCAAAGTTCTTCCAGATTGACTGGCCTTCATGTCTTATAGTAAGGATGGACTGTCATTCTCTTTGCTTATTTGAGCTGTTCTTGCCGTAATATTGACTTGGTCTTTTACCAAATAGGGCTATCTTCTGTATACCACCCCTACCTTGTCACAACAACTGATTTGCTCAAATACATTCCACAAATTAACAAGGCACAACTATTAATTGAAATGCATTCCAGGTGACTACCTCATGAAGCTGGTTGAGAGAATGCCAAGAGTGTGCAAAGCTGTCATCAAGGCAAAGGGTGGCTACTTTGAAGAATATCAAATATCAAATATATTTTGATTTGTTTTACACTTTTTCGGTTACTACATATTTTGATATCTTCAACATTGAGCTACAATGTATAAAATAGTAAACCCTGGAATGAGTAGGTGTGTCCAAACTTTTGACTGGTACTATATATACACTACCGTTCAAAAGTTTGGGGTCACTTACAAATGTCCTTGTTTTCCATGAAATGAGTTGCAAAATGAACAGGAAATATAGTCAAGACATTGACAAGGTTATAAATAATGATTTTTAATTGAAATAGTAATTATTTCCTTCAAACTTGGCTTTTGTCAAAGAATCATCCATTTGCAGCAATAACAGCCTTGCAGACCTTTGGCATTCTAGTTGTCAATTTGAGGTGATCTGAAGAGATTTCACCCCATGCTTCCTGAAGCACCTCCCACAAAAAGGATTGGCTTGGTGGGCACTTCTTACGTACCATACAGTCAAGCTGCTCCCACAACAGCTCAATAGGGTTGAGATCTGGTGACTGTGCTGGCTACTCCATTATAGACAGAATACCAGCTGACTGCTTCTTCCCTAAATAGTTATTGCATAGTTTGGTGCTGTGCTTTGGGTCATTATCCTGTTGTAGGAGGAAATTGGCTGCAATTAAGCGCTGTCCACAGGGTATGGCATGCCGTTACAAAATGGAATGATAGCCTTCCTTCTTCAAGATCCCTTTTAGCCTGTACAAATCTCCCACTCTACCACCACCACATTGCTTCCACACTGCTTGACAGATGGCGTCAAGCACTCCTCCAGCATCTTTTCATATTTTCTGCATCTCATGAATGTTCTTCTTTGTGATCCGAACGCCTCAAACTTAGATTCTTCAGTCCATAACATTTTTTTCCCCCCAATCTTCCTTTGCCCAGTGTCTGTTTTTGCCCATCTTAATCTTTTCTTTTTATTGGCCAGTCGGAGATATGGCTTTTTCTTTGCAACTCTGCCTAGAAGGCCAGCATCCTGTAGTCGCCTCTTCACTGTTGACGTTGAGACTGGTGTTTTGCAGGTACTATTTAATGAAGCTGCCAGTTGAGGACTTGAGGCATATGTTTCTCAAACTAGACACTCTAATGTACTTGTCCTCTTGCTCAGTTGTGCACCGGGGCCTCCCACTACCCTTTCTATTCTGGTTAGAGCCAGTTTGCGCTGTTCTGTGAAGGGAGTAGTACACAGCGTTGTACGAGATCTTCAGTTTCTTGGCAATTTCTCGCATGGAATAGCCTTCATTTCTCAGAACAAGAATAGACTGACGAGTTTCAGAAGAAAGTCCTTTGTTTCTGGGCATTTTGAGCCTGTAATCAAATGCTGATGTCCCAGATACTCAACTAGTCTGAAGGCCAGTTTGTTGTGCTTATTAAAGAAGCAATAAGTGTTCAGCTGTGCTAACATAATTGCAAAAGGTTTTTCTAATGATCAATTAGCCTTTTAAAATGATAAACTTGGATTAGCTAACACAACGTGCCATTGGAACACAGGAGTGATGGTTGCTGATAATGGGCCTCTGTACGCCTATATTCCATTTAAAAATCAGCCGTTTGTTAATGTTGTAAATGACTATTGTAGCTGCAATGTCTACTGTATTTCTGATCAATTTGATGTTATTTTAAAAATTGACAAAAAATGAGCTTTTCTTTCAAAAACAAGGATATTTCTAAGTGACCCCAAACTTTTGAATGGTAGTGTATATATAAACTCAGCAAAAAAAAGAAACGTCCCTTTTCAGGACCCTTTCAAAGATAATTCGTAAAAATCCAACTAACTTCACAGATCTTCATTGTAAAGCACCGTTTCCCATGCTTGTTCAATGAACAATAAACAATTCATGAACCTGTGGAACGTTCGTTAAGACACTAACAGCTTACAGATGGTAGGCAATTAAGGTCACAGTTATGAAAACTTAGGACACTAAAGAGGCCTTTCTACTGACCCTGACTCTGCCCAGGGTCCCTGCTCATCTGCATGAACGTGCCTTAGGCATGCTGCAAGGAGGCATGAGGACTGCAGATGTGGCCAGGGCAATAAATTGCAATGTCTGTACTGTGAGACGCCTAGGACAGCGCTACAGGGAGACAGGACGGACAGCTGATCGTCCTCGCCGTGGCAGACCACGTGTAACAACACCTACACAGGATCGGTACATCCGAACATCACACCTGCGGGACAGGTACAGGATGGCAACAACAACTGCCCGAGTTACACCAGGAATGCACAATCCCTCCATCAGTGCTCAGACTGTGCTCAATAGGCTGAGAGAAGCTGGACTGAGGGCTTGTAGGCCTGTTGTAAGGCAGGTCCTCACCAGACATCACCGGCAACGTCACCTATGGGCACAAACCCACCGTCGCTGGACCAGACAGGACTGGCAAAAAGTGCTCTTCACCGATGAGTCGCGGTTTTGTCTCACCTGGGGTGATGGTCGGATTCGCGTTTATCGTCGAAGGAATGAGCATTACCCCGAGGACTGTACGCTGGAACGGGATCGATTTGGAGGTGTAGGGCCCGTCATGGTCTGGGGCGGTGTGTCACAGCATCATCGGACTGAGCTTGTTGTCATTGCAGGCATTACAGGGAAGTGCGTTACAGGGAAGACATCCTCCTCCATCATGTGATGCTCATCCTGACATGACCCTCCAGCATGACAATGCCATCAGCCATACTGCTCATTCTGTGCGTGATTTCCTGCAAGACAGGAATGTCAGTGTTCTGCCATGGCCAGCGAAAAGCCCGGATCTCAATCCCATTGAGCACGTCTGGGATCGGAGGGTGAGGGCTAGGCTATTCCCCCCAGAAATGTCCGGGAACTTGCAGGTGCCTTGGTGGAAGAGTGGGGTAACATCTCACAGCAAGAACTGGCAAATCTGGTGCAGTCCATGAGGAGGAGATGCACTGCAGTACTTAATGCAGCTGGTAGCCACACCAGATACCGACTGTTACTTTAGATTTTGACCCCCCCTTTGTTCATTATTCAATTTCTGTTAGTCACAAGTCTGTGGAACTTGTTCAGTTTATGTCTGTTGTTGAATCTTATGTTCATACAAATATTTACACATGTTAAGATTGCTGAAAATAAATGCAGTTGACAGTGAGAGGACGTTTCTTTTTTTGCTGAGATTATATGGGGGGGGGGCAAGCAAAAACATACAGTACATAGACTAAAACAAAAGACAACTTAACATTTATATAAATACATTTCCAAACATAAATGACGTCACACATGCTCAGACCCACATGTTCCCACCGTATCCACACCCAACTTTGTTTCTAATGCTTGTAAGACTCTACCCCGTATGACTTCAAATTGTGTTGTTTGACTGTAGCCAGATTTTTTTTCTCTCCAATATTTAAATAATAAAGCATTTGATTCTTCCATTCTCTTAACATGGGTGTATCATTTGACTTCCAATATTTAAGTAATAGCTTCTTCAATATAAGTGATGAAAAAAATATTGTTCAATCCATTGAGTATCTCACCACACCTCCCTATTCCCAGTCTTGAAACATACATAGACGGACTAAAAGTAAACTTACATTGTAAAATGTTTGACAGCCAGCTTTCTAACTCTGATAGGTCACTCTTTAAAGGTCCACAGAATGAGCAGTGATGCTCCTTGGGTTGTAAACTGTTGATTTGGAAAGTTAAAGTGCTCCTGAGTGGAATGGGCCCTCCTTTATTGCAACACAATGGGCAGGCAATTAAATACAGTGCCTTCAGAAAGTATTCACACCCCTTGAATTTTTCCACATTTTGTTGTGTTACAGCCTGAATTTAAAATTGATTACATTTATATTTTTGGTCACTGGCCTACACACAATACCCCAAAATGTCAAAGTGGAATTATGTTTTTTGAACATTTAAAATAAATATAATTACAAATGAAAAGCTGAAATGGCATGAGTCAATAATTATTCAACCCCTTTTATGGCCAGCTTAAATAAGTTAATGAGTAAAAATGTGCTTAACAAGTCAAATAAGTTGCATGGACTCAATCTGTCTGCAATAAGTGTTTAACATGACTTTTGAATGACTACCTCCTCTCTGTACCACACACATACAATTATCTGTAAGGTCCCTCAGTCGAGCAGTGAATTTCAAAAACAGATTCACCCACAAAGACCAGGGAGGCTTTCCAATGCCTTTTAAAGAAGGGCACCTGTTGGTAGATGGGTAAAAAAAAGCAGATATTGAATATCCCTTTGAGCATGCTGAAGTTATTAATTACACTTTGGATGGTGTATCAATACACTACCTGTTGGGGCGGCAGGTAGCCTAGTGGTTAGAGCGTTGGACTAGTAACCGAAAGGTTGCAAGATCGAATCCCCGAGCCGGCAATGTAAAAATCTGTCGTTCTGCCCCTAGGCCATCATTGAAATTAAGAATTTGTTCTTAACTGACTTGCCTAGTTAAATAAAGGTAAAATACCTATCTGTATATTTTTTTAAACACCCAGTCATACAAAGATGCAGGCGTCCTTCCTAGCTCAGTTGATGGAGAGGAAGAACACCGCTCAGGGATTTCACCATGAGGCCAATGGTGACTTTAGAATAGCTGTGATAAGAGAGAACTGAGAATGGAACAACAACATTGTAGTTACTCCACAATACTAACCTAATTGACAGAGTGAAAGCAAGAAAGGCTGTACTGGGTAAAAATATTCTAAAACATGCATCCTGTTTGCAACAAGGCACTAAAGTAATACTGCAAAAAAAATGTGGCAAAGCAATTCACTTTTTGTCCTGAATACAAAGTGTTGGCAAATCCAATACAACACATTACTGATTACCACTCTCCATATCTTCTAGCATACTGATGGCTGCATCATGTTATGGGTATGCTTTTAATTGTTAAGGACTGGGGAGTTTTTCAGAATAAAAAATAGACGGAATGGAGCTAAGCACAGGCAAAGTCCTAGAGGAAAACCTGGTTCAGTCTGCTTTCCACCAGACACTGGGAGATGAATTCATCTTTCAGCAGGACAATAACCTAAATCACAAGGCCAAATCCACACTGAAGTTTCTTACCAAGAAGAAAAGTGAATGTTCCTGAGTGGCCAAGTTACAGTTTTGACTTAATCAGGGTCACAGAGTGGTTATTGGTAGTCTGAAACAAATACACTTTGAAACAAGAGTATACACCTCACTAAACATGGTTATGTGCTTTAAAAAAAGACACCTGTACCATGTCAGATATAGAATTGAGATGCATTACATTTTGAGTTTGAGTCCCAATATTACTTTAGACATCACAAGACTGAAATAACAAAACGGTTTGACATAGAAACACAGGATTTTTATTGTAAAAAAATAAATAATTCTTTATTAATTATTAAATTATGTAAAATATTAATAACATTGCAGCCATGAGGCCAAAGAGGGCTCTTTTGGTCATTGAATGCAGGAAAGGGCTACATCTACTTGAAAATATATGGCAAGACCTGAAAATGGTTCTTAGAGACTCACAGCTGTAATTGCTGTCAAAAGGTGCTTCTACAAAGTATTGACTCAGGGGTGTGAATACTTATGTAAATTTGGTATCTGTATTTCATTTTCAATACATTTGCAAAAATGTCTAAACATGTTTCCAATTTGTCATTATGGGGTATTGTGTGTAGATGGGTAAGAAGAAACATTATTTAATTCATTTTGAAGTCAGGCTGTAACACAACTAAATGTTATGAACGTTATTTGGTTCATTGGGCCAACAGGATTGAGGGTATGAGATGTCATTTTAAATTATCAGATAATAATTTTCTCAAACTAAGGCCATTTGATATGTTTTTAACTTTATAATACATCCCATATTGAGGTATGAAACAATTTGAATGGTATGCATTCGGGCAGGTAGCGTTCTCCTGGCATCCGCCAATGAGCCCACCTTGGGGGGGGGGGGGGGGGGTCAAAGGTCCTACATGTATACATTTGGGGGTATATCAAGCCAGAATGAACAGTATTTGGATGTGCTCTATTATTGCATGGTACCCTAGTAACCACACCAAATTCACGCAGAAAAGCAGACCCATTGGGGAAGGTTTTTGTTGCTATAGTCATCATAGATTTTGAATGTATGCATAAACTTACCAATAGTTCCGTTTCTGGATTTTAGGCTGTTGCTTGGCAACCTGTGAGGGCATTAATATTGAAAACTGTAACACTTTTGTGAAGGAGAAATAATTAAAGTATATGCCATCTAGTGTTCAAACATGGTTTTATAACAACATTGGTGAGGATGGGTTGTCTGTAACAATAGTCCCACTAGTCACTCCAGCTAACATTGACCTGATGTGGGGTTTTTTGCTAAAGAAACAGACATTCAGAAGTAAATGTTCCCAAACATACTTAATCAATATGACAGCGTAAGTTTGTTTGCAAGACCAACCAGCTCCAATTGAAACATAGTTAGTGTAACCTAGTGATATGAGGGGATGCGTTCGTCTTTTCATAGCATTGTATTAGAGCAGCTCTCTTAACTCAATGCAGACATGAGGTGCCTTAATTATAGTCTGTAAAACATCATACATTCTATAGTCCTCTAGTGTTACAATAATACACTACATGGCCAAAAGTATGGGGACACCTGCTAGTCGAACATCTCATTTGAAAATCTTGGGCATTAAGATGGAGATGGAGTTGGTCCCCCCCCCTGGAGTTGGTCCCCCTTTGCTGCTATAACAGACTCCACTCTGCTGGGGAGGCTTTCCACAGCCCCAGACCATTATTAATCCTCCACCAAACTTTACAGTTGGCACTATGCATTCGGGCAGGTAGCGTACTCCTGGCATCCGCCAAACCCAGATTCATCTGTCGGACTGCCAGATGATGAAGCATGATTCATTACGCTAAAGAACGCGTTTCCACTGCTCCAGAGTCCAATGGCGGCGAGCTTCACACCAGTCCAGACCACTCTTGGCATTGCGCATGGTTATCTTAGGCCTGTGTGCGGCTGCTCGGCCATGAAACCCATTTCATGAAGCTCCCAACAAACAGTTCTTGTGCTGACGTTGCATCCAGAGTTTGGAACTCGGTAGTGAGTGTTGCAACCGAGGACAGGCGTTTTTACGCACTACGCGCTTCAGCACACAACGGTCCCGTTCTGTGAGTTTGTATGGCCTACCGCGTCGCGGCTGAGCCATTGTTGCTCCTATACTTTTCCATTTCACAATAGCAGCACTTACAGTTGACTGGGGCAGCTCTAGCAGGGCAGAAATTTGACAAACTCACTTGCTGGAAAAGTGGCATCCTATGATGGTGTCACTTTGAAAGTCAACTAAAAGTACATTTTATACACCTGTCAGCAACGGGTTTGGCTGAAATAGCCGAATCCACTAATTTGAAGGCGTGTCCACATACTTTTGCCATGTAGTGTACGTAGAATTAGTAGCATTGAAGAGAAGTAATGTCTATCTCTTTCTCCTCCTAAAAGCTGGGCAGTGTGAGAACAGAACGCTCAGTCTATTCCCTCATGGGGTCTTTCCACTCCAAGGCATCTTTCTCCTACCTCCCTTGGGTGTGAGTTCTGAGGTGTCCCTTGATCTGGCTGGACTGACTGAATCCTTTCCCACAGACAGGACAGGAGTAGGGTTTCTCCCCCGTGTGGACCCTCAGGTGGGTCTTCAGATGGGTAGACCGGTTGAAGCGTTTACCACACACGTGGCAGCGGTACGGTCTCTCTCCAGTGTGGATGCGTTGGTGCTCCCTGAACCTGCCTGAGTAGCTGAAACTCTTGCCACACACACCACAGTGGAAGGGCTTCTCCTTATTGTGAGAACACATGTGGACCTTGAGGTAACTGGTAGAGGTGAATGACTTCCAACAGACTGTGCAGAGGATTTGCCTGTGACTAGTGCCACCACTGTGTGGTACTGTATGGGATAGCATGTGTGCCTTCAGTTGGGAAAGCTCACAGAACACGGCACCACACTGAGTACATGAGTGTGTCTGGGTGTCCTCCTCTGGTCTCCTTTCTGGATCTCTCTGAACATCAGGTACACTCTCAGTGTTCTCACTCTGTGTTCTAGAACAGCCTGGATTTACTGCAGAGAGGGGCTGAGACTGAGGGGAGTCACTGGTTGGTTCTGATAGTGATACTCCATAGCCCTCTCCATCAGGTTCTGTTTTGATCTGTCCAGTTGTGTTGGTCAGTAGAGAGTCTCTCTCTCTGTTCTCCACAGTTTGGGGAAGATGTGTGGGCTGAGGTGGCTCCTGATCACAGTCACTTTTCACACAGGGAGGAATGGTTATGGAGTCTTCTTTGGTATCAGCCTCCGGCCCTTGAATCTGCTCTTCCTCCTGACGGGTCCTGAGTTCACCCTGTTCCTGTTTAATCTGTGTGGACTCTGGGTCCCTCTGCCCCAGACTGGGGCTCCACTCCTGCTCACAGTGCTGTTGCTCAGGGGGAGTTTGCTGCTCTGAGACCCAAGAGACAATGGGCTGAGGAGCTGGGGGAAGGAAGACAATACTTGACATCAATGAAAGTAATAACAGCTGTTGACGCTTGATTGACAAGACCACCATTGAGTTAGCTAGCTTGTTCTGGGAATGGAGTATCTATGTCTCTGGCCAAATCCCATATCACCCCTTCCCCCAGGCTATATCAGATATGTTTCTTATTTCTTTGCACAGGAAAAATGTTGCCTTTTCTATAACACATTTCATGCCATTCCTCTACACTTAATATGACTGGAGACAAACAGATGAATAATAATAGGTCTAGAAGGGGAGACACAAATACAATGACACCCATCTAACCTGGAGGAGGATATTATTGTCCGAAAATACAATATGAAGTGGCACTAACGCAACAATGATAAAGAGTGAATATGCAAACTCACCGGGGATGTTGCCGATGCTCTCCGTTGGTGCCAATAAGATAGGCTATACTGTTCGCTCAATTAAGTTGAGAATTTTGATAACTAAAAGACATTAGTCTTTTCATTGTCTTCTCTTTACATCAATAGCCATTTGCTTTCCAAACTGTTTTCCGGCGATTGCATTTTGAAATATTGTGTGATATGCCTAGCTGGACGTTTCTACTTTTTACTGACAGTTGCAACTCAACAATCATCTACTTGGTATTTGCCGCCCACGATGCCCAAATTGGGGGCCCTTCCAACCGTAGGCAATGTGATTTAAAACAATCCACAGCTTCTTCTTCTTTTTTTTTTTTTTACAGAAGCGAATGAACGTCTGCGGCCAAAACATGCTTCCTGGTGTAGTAGCCTATTTTGAATGATTTTAGGCTACTTAGGCTATATCATTTTAAAAACTGAATTCAATTGGGGCTACTTTAGCCTAATGGACACGCCACCTATGCCCACTAGCTAGCGTGTACTAACTAGCTAGCTAGTGTGTACCAGCTACACTACATGACCAAAAGTATGTGGACACCTGCTCGTCGAACATCTCATTCCAAAATCATGGGCATTAATATGTACTTGGTCCCTCCTTTGCTGCTATAACAGCCTCCACTCTTCTGGGAAGACTTTCCACTTGATGTTGGAACATTGCTGCGTGGACTTTCTTCCATTCAGCCACAAGAGCATTAGTGAGGTCGGGCACTGATGTTTGGCTATTAGGCCTGGCTCGCATTCGGTGTTCCAATTCATCCCAAAGGTGTTCAATGAGGTTGAGGTCAGGATTCTGTGCAGGTCAGTCAAGTTCTTCCACACCGATCTCTTCAGTAAGTCCATTTTACTGCCAATGTTTGTCTATGGAGATTGTATGGCTGTGTGCTCGATTTTATAAACCTATCAGCAATGGGTGTGGCTGAAATAGCCGAATCCCAGAATTTGAAGGTGTGTCCACATCCTTTTGCATATATAACGTAGTCAGCATGCTAGCTAGCGTGTTCTTGATAGCTAGTATACATGTAGTGACGTAATGGTTGAGGGCGTGGCATGTAGTGACGTAATGCTAATGAACGTCGTACAGTTACAAGTACCCTCGATGGCAGTGGGCGCGGTGTGTAGCTACTGCAGTCCGCAGATGGATCTGATTGCAATTTCACAAAAAACTATGGAGAGGTGTGCCTAATTATGTGACTTGCATTTGACACATGTAAATGATGAAATACCTCCCAAATCCAATGTGTAACTGTTACTGAGGTTTATATATTTTGGGGTATTCTCTTTGTATTTACATTTTCTGGTGTATTTCCTGTGTGATTTGTTTTGTAATTGTAAGATGTCGGGCACCCCTGCAAGGGAGACCTTGGTCTCAATGGGCCTCCCTGTTAGAATAAATAAAGTATATCTCGTTAATTTGAATTTCATGTACTCTTATTATTTAAAAGTGGAACATGAATTGCATCATTCAAGTCACGAAGTGTCCCGAAGTTAATGGGTTTATTGATCCCCGAGCCACTTTCTGGAAGTCAACCTCGAAATTTTGTCAGCAACACGTGACAACGGAGAGTCCTCCGAACGAGTTAGTAGGAGCGAGGGGGTGGTGTGGGAGTCAACCCCGGGTTGAATCGCAGCTAATGTTTCCGGTTGTCAAGGATACAGTATTTTCAACCTAACTTCCGATTCTCTGGAAAATTCGAATTTGGGTACTCTGCTCAGGCGTCTTTTTACGCCTGCTACATTAGGTTAGGGTGTCACGGTCTCTCTCTGCCATACAGAGTAAAATACAAGATAACACGTTTCTAGGTATCTAGATAATTCGTGTAAAGGAGAAGTACAGTACAGTAATCTACATACCCGGTAGGACCGGTGTGATCAAGTGTCGTTTCAGGTATTGGTTTTCTCTCTTCGTCCGGGCTATTTCTTCCTGGTACTCGGATATCGTGTTTCCGACCACTCCAAGTATCTCCTCGGCAGCTTGCATCAAACGCTCAGTTAGATACACATTCAGATATTGTAATTGAGTCATCATTGGACTATTTATATGGGGCAAAAGATATTCCTGAAATACACCTAGGTAACTAGACCACTGTGAAGGCAAGAATAACTAAGTACTTCCGGGTCACGAGTTCCGACCTGTATGCATTGTAAATGAATAATTAGGGCGAAGAAAATGTACACAATTACATATTTTATACTAGTTATCATATAAATAATAATTACAAGTATTTATATGCGATTTATGTATTATTATTTCAAGGCTTAAATGGTCAACAAAGGGTGCATACTAGCACTTCTAGTATCCAAATCCAGAGTTTACAGCCAGAGGAGCGTTACATTTTAGTAATTTAGCAGACACGCGTATCCAGAGTGACTTACGTTTGAATATTTGTTTCGTACTGCTCCCCCGTGGGAATCGACCCACAACCCTGCCGCTGCAGGGGCCATGCTCTACCAACAGAGCTACACACATTCTACTCAGGAGCACCTGTAGTTTCCAAATCCAGAGTTAACACTCCGAGGAGCATCGCTGCTCATTCTACAAACAAACTTTTTTTTTTTTTTTAAGTGTAGAGATGCAATTTGGTTAATAAAAAAAAATACACTACCGTTCAAAAGTTTGGGGTCACTTACAAATGTCCTTGTTTTTGAAAGAAAAGCACTTTTTCTGTCCATTAAAATAACATCAAATTCATCAGAATTACACTGTAGACATTGTTAATGTTGTAAATGACTATTATAGCTGGAAACGGCGGATGTGTTTTATGGAATATCTACATAGGCCCATTATCAGCAACCATCACTCCTGTGTTCCAATGCACGTTGTGTTGGCTAATCCAAGTTTATAATTTTAAAAGGCTAATTAATCATTAGAAAACCCTTTTGCAATTATGTTAGCACAGCTGAAAACTGTTGTCCTGATTAAAGAAGCAAAAAACTTGCCTCCTTTAGACTAGTTGAGTATCTGGAGCATCAGCATTTGTGGGTTCGATCACAGGCTCAAAATGGCCAGAAACAAATACCTTTTTTCTGAAACTCGTCAGTCTATTGTTGTTCTGAGAAATGAAGGCTATTCCAATGCAAGAAATTGCCAAGAAAATGAAGATCTCGTACAACGCTGTGTACTACTCCCTTCACAGAACAGCGCAAACTGGCTCTAACCAGAATAGAAAGAGGAGTGGGATGCCCCGGTGCACAACTCAGCAAGAGGACAAGTACATTAGAGTGTCTAGTTTGAGAAACAGACGCCTCACAAGTCCTTAACTGGCAGCTTCATTAAATAGTACCCACAAAACACCAGTCTCAACGTCAACAGTGAAGAGGCGACTCCTGGATGCTGGCCTTCTAAGCAGAGTTGCAAAGAAAAAGCCATATCTCCGACTGGCCAATAAAAAGATTAAGATGGGCAAAAGAACACAGACACTGGACAGAGGAACTCTGCCTCGAAGGCCAGCATCCCAGAGTCGCCTCTTCACTGTTGACGTTGAGACTCGTGTTTTGTGGGTACTATTTAATGAAGCTGCCAGTTAAGGACTTGTGAGGCGTCTGTTTCTCAAACTAGACACTAATGTACGTGTCCTCTTGCTCAGTTGTGCACTGGGGCCTCCCACTCCTTTCCATTCTGGTTAGAGCCATGAAAGCCGTGGTATATTTAAGCAATAAGGCCTTATGCGCAACCCCTTATTGCTATTATAAACTGGTTACCAATTTAATTAGAGCAGTAAAAATAAATGTTTTGTTATGCCTGTGGTATACGGTCTGATATACCATTTTTATTTATTTATTTAACCTTTATTTAACCAGGTAGGCAAGTTGAGAACAAGTTCTCATTTACAATTGCGACCTGGCCAAGATAAAGCAAAGCAGTTCGACAACATACAAAAACACAGAGTTACACATGGAGTAAAACAACATACAATCAATGATGCAGTAGAAAAAAATAAGACTATATACAATGTGAGCAAATGATGTGAGATAAGGGAGGTAAAGGCAAAAAGGCCATGGTGGCAAAGTAAATAAAGTATAGCAAGTAAAACACTGGAATGGTAGATTTGTAGTTTGAAGAAAGTTCAAAGTTAAAATATAAATAATATGGTGCAAAGGAGCAAAATAAATAAAATAAATAAATACAGTAGGGGAAGAGGTAGTAGTTTGGGCTAAATTATAGATGGGCTATGTACAGGTGCAGTGATCTGGGAGCTGCTCTGATAGCTGGTGCTTAAAGCTAGTGAGGGAGATAAGTGTTTCCAGTTTCAGAGATTTTTGTAGTTCGTTCCAGTCATTGGCAGCAGAGAACTGGAAGGAGAGACGACCAAAGGAGGAGTTGGCTTTAGGGGTGACCAGAGAGATATACCTGCTGGAGCGCGTGCTACAGGTGGCTGCTGCTATGGTGACCAGTGAGCGGAGATAAGGGGGGACTTTACCTAGCAGGGTCTTGTAGATGACCATAGCTTTCAGCCAATCAGAATTCAGGGCTCAAACCATGCAGTTTATAATTAAGCAATAAGGCCCGAGGGGTTGTGGTATGTGGACAATATACCACGGCTAAGGGCTGTGTCCAGGCACTCTGCATTGCATCGTACGTAAGGCCTCATTGCTTAAATATACCATGGCTTTCAGCCAATCAGCATTCAGGACTTGAACCACCCATAATAAACAATTGTCAATTTTATAACTGAAAATGTACAATTATTTGTGTAAAACTAACACTGAAATACGAATCAGACATCTTCTGGCTTCAAAACAGAAGTACAAACTGGCTTGAAACACCCAGTTTATAATAGACCGTATACCGTGTCTATGAAAAAACATTTCATTTTACTGTCTAATTATGTTGGTAACCAGTTTATGTAAAGGATAATCAACGAGGGGCTATGCGTTCTATAGAAAATAACAAACGATGTGGAAGGTGTGTTCCACAGACATGCTAGTGGAGTGGAACGAACCTTCCACGGAGTTGCATTATTTTCCAGAGAACCCATGGAGCGCAGAGTTGATTATCCTTTTTATACCATGGCTATAATTTAACTCATTTGCAGGTAGAAATGTGTTCAACATCCACTGAAGTAAGTAGCAAGTATACTATACTGAATGAAAATACAGTGGTGTAAAGTACCTAAATAAAAATACTTCCAAGTACTACTTAAGTCGTTTTTTTGGGGTATCTGTACTTTACAATTTATATTTTATACTCCATACATTTTCCCCCGACACCCAAAAGTACTCGTTACATAGACAGGAAAATGGTCCAATTCATACACTTATCAAGAGAACATCCCTGGTCATCCCTACTGCCTCTGATCTGGCCGACTCACTAAACACAAATGCTTCATTTGTATATTATGTGAGTGTTGGAGATGCCCCTGGCTATCCGAAAATGGTGGCATATGTTTTGATTAATAACGAATTTTAAATTATTTATACTTTTATTTTTGATACTTAAGTACATTTTAGCAATAACATTTAATTTTGATACTTAAGTATATTTAAAACCAAATACTTTAAGACTTTTACTCAAGTAGTATTTTACTGGGTGACTTTCACTTGAGGTATTTTCTATTAAGTTTCTATACACTTGTTTAGCAGATGTTATTACTCCGACAGTGCAGTAATATCTAACAATTTCATAACATATACCCAATACACACAAATCTAAGTAAAGGAATGGAATTAAGAATATATAAATATATGGACGAGCAATGTCAGAGCGGCATAGACTAAGATACAGTAGAATAGGATACAGTATATACATACGAGTTGAGTAATGCAAGATATGTAAACATTATTCTAAAATTGTTTTAACCTTTATTTAACAAGGTAAGTCAGTTACAGTGAGGGGGGAAAAGTATTTAAAAAGTATATAAACAAACTTCAGTTAGTGCTAAATACGGCTGCTAGAATCCTGACTAGAACCAAAAACTTTGATCATATTACTCCAGTGCTAGCTTCCCTACACTGGCTTCCTGTTAAGGCAAGGGCTGATTTCAAGGTTTTACTGCTAACCTACAAAGCATTACATGGGCTTGCTCCTACCTATCTTTCCGATTTGGTCCTGCCGTACATACCTACACGTACGCTACGGTCACAAGACGCAGGCCTCCTAATTGTCCCTAGAATTTCTAAGCAAACGGCTGGAGGTAGGGCTTTCTCCTATAGAGCTCCATTTTTATGGAATGGTCTGCCTACCCATGTGAGAGACGCAGACTCAGTCTCAACCTTTAAGTCTTTACTGAAGACTTATCTCTTCAGTAGGTCCTATGATTAAGTATAGTCTGGCCCAGGAGTGTGAAGGTGAACGGAAAGGCTGGAGCAACGAACCGCCCTTGCTGTCTCTGCCTTGTCGGTTCCCCTCTTCCCACTGGGATTCTCTGCCTCTAACCCTTTTACAGGGGCTGAGTCACTGACTTACTGGTGTTCTTCCATGCCGTCCATGGGAGGGGTGCGTCACTTGAGTAGGTTGAGCCACTGACGTGGTCTTCCTGTCTGGGTTGGCGCCCCCCCCTTGGGTTGTGCCGTGGCGGACATCTTTGTGGGCTATACTCGGCCTTGTCTTCGGACGGTAAGTTGGTGGTTGTAGATATCCCTCTAGTGGTGTGGGGGCTGTGCTTTGGCAAAGTGGGTGGGGTTATATCCTGCCTGTTTGGCCCTGTCCGGGGGTATCATCGGATGGGGCCACAGTGTCTTCTGATCCCTCCTGTCTCAGCCTCCAGTATTTATGCTGCAGTAGTTTATGTGTCGGGGGGCTAGGGTCAGTCTGTTACATCTGGAGTATTCTCTTGTCTTATCCGGTGTCCTGTGTGAATGTAAATATGCTCTCTCTAATTCTCTCTTTCTTTCTTTCTTTCTTTCTCTCGGAGGACCTGAGCCCTAGGACTACCTGGCATGATGACTCCTTGCTGTCCCCAGTCCACCTGGCCATGCTGCTGCTCCAGTTTCAACTGTTCTGCCTGCGGCTACGGAACCCTGACCTGTTCACCGGACGTGCTTGTTGCACCCTCGACAATTACTATGATTATTATTATTTGACCATGCTGGTCATTTACGAACATTTTAACATCTTGACCATGTTCTGTTATAATATCCACCCGGCACAGCCAGAAGAGGACTGGCCACCCCTCATAGCCTGGTTCCTCTCTAGGTTTCTTCCTAGGTTTTTGGCCTTTCTCAGGAGTTTTTCCTAGGGAGTTTTTCCCAGCCACCGTGCTTCTTTCACATGCATTGCTTGCTGTTTGGGGTTTTAGGCTGGGTTTCTGTACAGCACTTTGAGATTTCAGCTGATGTACGAAGGGCTATATAAATAAATTTGATTTGATTTGATAAAATGCAAATCATTTTATAACATTTTTGACATGCGTTTTTCTGGATTTGTTGTTATTGTGTTTCACTGTTCAAATAAACCTACCATTAAAATGATAGACTGATCATTTCTTTGTCAGTGGGCAAACGTACAAAATCAGCAGGGGATCAAATACTTTTTTCCCTCACTGTAAGAACAAATTCTTATTTACAATGACGGCCTACCCCGACCAAACCATAACCCGGACGATGCTAGGACAATTGTGCACCGCCCTCTGGCACTCCCAATCACAGCCGGTTGTGATACATCCTGGAATCGAACCAGGGTCTGTAGTGACACCTCTAGCACTGAGATGCAGTGCCTTAGACAGCTGCGCCACTTGGGAGCCCCTGTGACTAGTGTTCCATTTATTAAAGTGGCCAGTTTATCCACCAGACAGGTGTGGCATATCAAGAAGCTGATTAAATTAGCATGGACATTACACAGGTTCATCTTGTGTTGGGGACAATAAAAGGCCACTCTAAAATGTGCAGTTTTGTCACACAACACATTGCCACAGATGTCTCAAGTTTTGAGGGAGTGTGCAATTGACATGCTGACTACAGGAATATCCACCAGAGAATTTAATGTTAATTTCTTTACCATAAGCCGCCTCCAACATCGTTTCAGAGAATTTGGCAGTACGTCCAACTGGCCTCACAACCGCAGATCACGTGTAACCACTTCAGCCCAGGACCTCCACATCCGACATCCGGGCTTCTTCCCCTGTGGGATTGTCTGAGGAGGGGTGTGCTGAGGAGTATTTCTATCTGTAATAAAGCCCTTTTGTGGGGAAAAACTAATTCCGATTGCCTGAGCCTGGCTTCCCAGTGGGTGGGCCTATGCCCTCCCCTGCCCAGTCATGTGAAATCCATAAATTATGGCCTAATGAATTTTTCAATTGACTGATTTCCTTCTATGAAGTGTAATTCAGTAAAATCTTTGAAATTGTTGCATGTTGCGTTTTATATATTTTTGTTCAGTATAGATAGCTACAGTAGTTGCCTTGGTAACCAAAGAAACATACTTGCTAGTTTAGCCATTGAATTCCACCTTGCTGATATACAGTTCCTTGCGTTATAGCAAAATAACGCACACTAGAATGCCCTTCAAGCCAATCAGAAACGAGTATTCAATAATGCCAGGGTATAAAATAGCAATAAGGCACCTAAGGAGTTTGTGTTATATTGCCAATATGCCACAGCTAAGGGCTGTAATCCAGGCACTCCTCATTTCATTGTGCATAAGAACAGCCCTTAGCTGTGTTATATTGGCCATATATCACACCTCTGGCCTTATTGCTTAATTATTATACTGGTTGTTTGGATCCTGGATGCCGATTGGACGAGCAGCGTTCCAAGCTGTGCTGTATTGGCCGTCAGACACACCTATGCCATTGCTTGCTAACAGTTCCATCTGAAAATTATCACTGCACCTCCATAAGAATATCATGTTCCTGTCTGAATCATCTCTTGTATATTTCTCTGAACGCGCACATTATTTCACCTTGCTTCTAGCCCAGCATTTAGTTTAGTACAGCAGGGGTTCATGTATAAGCCTCACTGTCTGCCTGTCCAACTTCTGAATTTCAATCTCTGTAGTACCACACAGGGAACGGTGCCCAGACTAGACAACTCTTTGAGCCAATCTAAATCACTTTAACATTATCATAAAAATATCCAAATAAATGCCAATTGAAAAAAAGATCAAACAAATAAAAATGCAGCTAATATAGTGTCATTCCAGGTTCAATGTTTGACGTGAATGAGTTAGGGGGCGTTCGTGAATTCACTCTGGCCATCTACTCTGATTTCAGAGCACTCACATCTGAGTGTGCGAAATTGCAAAATAACTGATGAATTTATGAACGCTCAACACCCCTTAAAATATGGGGGGTGTCGGTAACCGTCGGCAAAAAATATTAATTAAATTGTTGCCAGCAGCACAGTTAGTCACCAATGCTCTGGATAACATAAAAACAGCCTAACCAGCTCTGCTAGGGCGAGTACAATGGTCAGAGTGAGGTGTTCTCTCAATGCCAATTGTGCACTCTTGCACACCAGATTGAATTTACAAACACACCCTTAGTTGAATTTGGCTAGCTACCGGCAAGAACATTAACCAGCCTGCGTAGCAACCATTTTGTTTAGAATGACTTGTACGTACTAGTTTTTTGGGACTCTACTTTACAATTTATATTTTTGACAACTTTTACTCCACAACATTCCTAAAGAAAATGTACTTTTTACTCCTTCCATTTCCCTGACACCCAAAAGTAGTCATTACATTTTGAATGCTTAGTTGGACAGGACAATTGTCTAATTTCACACACTTCAAGAGAACATCCCTGGTCATGCCTACTGCCTCTGATTTGGCAGACTCACACAACACAAATGCTTAGTTTGTAAATTATGTCTGAGTGTTGAACTGTGACCCTGGCTAGCCGTAAATTAAAAATAAAATAAAAATCGTCATCTGGTTTGCTTAATATAAGACATTGTAAATGATTTATACTTTTACTTTTGATACTTAAGTACAAATAAAAACAAATAACTTTAGACTTATACTCAAGTTGTATTTTACTGGGTGACTTTTACATTTACTTGAGTCATTTTCTTTTAAAGTATCTTTACTTTTACTCAAGCATGAAAATTGGGTACTTTTCCCACCACTGCTCATTTGTGTCTGTAAGTAGCTAGCAAGCTAGCCAACGTTAGCCAGTTAGCTTGGGTACTTGACTGCCATTGTGGTCAGAATGCTTGGATCATCCCTACTCCTTGGCCAGAGCGTCCAGGTGCGCGCTCTGAACGCTCCGAGAAACGCTCTGAATTTACAAACGCCAGAGCGCACTCTGAGCACATTCTGGCACTCCAGTGTGAATTTACGAACGCACCCTGTATTCGATACAGCACTGCCTTTTGTGCCTTATTGCTTAATTAAAAGTACGGATGATGGACGTACTGTTGCTTCATGCGTCACCCTGATACTAGGTAGCTACGTCCCACGCCGCTGCCTGGCAGTAGTGCTTGTCAAGCGGGAACAAGGGCACTGTGTCGTTGTTGTTCATGCCCTCCCAATTTGAGTAAAAAAATGGCCACGCTATCTACCGCCCGCGACACGTTCATATACCCAATAGGAAGCTTTACTGGGTACCACGGGCCGCCGGCCTCAGCTCGGCAGGCCGGCCTCAGCTCGGCAGGCCGGCGGCCGGCCTCAGCTCGCATGTCCATACAACACCGAAGCATTTCCCATGCCGCAACAGAATAGAAAGATGCTAAACAAATTATTTTTTGCATTGTTTAAAGTTGATAGATCATTCACACAAATTAAGGGACTGTACAGTGAGACTGGGAGTGTAATTATGCCTCCAGGATAATATGGTAAAGTTGGCGTCATGTATAGGCAGAGCTCGGCGATATCAACAAAAATCCATGATAAATTGCCTGAATTGATGCAATAACAATAAATATAACGATACATTTATAGAGCCCAGGACCTCTACATGCAGCTTCTTCACCTGTGTCTGAGACGGCCACCCGGACAGCTGATGAAACTGTGGGTTTGCGCAACCAAATAATGTATGCAAACGGTCAGAAACGGTCTCAGGCAAGCTCATCTGCGTGCTCGTTGTCCTCACCAGGGTCTTGACCTGACTGCAGTTTGGCGTGGTAACCGGCTAACCTTCGATGGCCACTGGCACGCTGGAGAAGTGTACTCTTCACAGATTAATCCCGGTTTCAACTGTAGCAGGCAGATGACAGACAGCGTGCATGGCGTCATGTGGGCGAGAGCAGTTTGTTGATGTCAACGGTGGTGCCCCATGGTGGTTATGGTATGGGCAGGCATAGGCTACGGACAACGAACACAGTTGCATTTTATCAATGGCAATTTGAATACAGATACCGTGGCAAGATCCTGAGACCCATTGTCGTGCCATTCATCCGCCGCCATCACCTCATGTTTCAGCATGATAATGCACGGACCCATGTCACAAAGATCTGTACACAATCCTGGAAGCTGAAAATGTCCCAGTTCTTCCATGGCCTGCATACTCACCAGACATGTCACCCCTTGAGCATGTTCGGGATGCTCTGGATCGACGTGTATGACAGTGTGTTCTAGTTCCCACCAATATCCAGAAACTTCGCACAGCCATTGAAGAGTGGGACAGTGCATCTCCCAGGAAAAGTGGGGATTTCAAAAACACTAAAACCCCCATGACTTTATCTATTATTATTTAACAAAACATTATTTATTTTTTTAACAAGGTAGCTAACGTTAGCTAGCATTTACGAAAAACTTAACGTTACATACATGGCTACCGGTAGGTAACGTTCAAAAACAGCTCACAGTGAGTGAATAGCCTTCTTGTTGCATAACTGGAATTCCTTACTGTCATCTCTGCAGACAGTGACTAACGTCCGATAACCCAAATTACATCGAGTGGCACCTTTCAAGACCCACATTTCTAATTATATGGTTGCTTTCGAAAAACGTCCACTCCTTTTGAAACTCCCACTTTTCCAGAGATGCACTACACTGAGAGATGACATATCAGTAGGTGGCAGCAGAGACCCGGAAGGACGACGTCGCAGCTGGACACCTCGTGAAAAGAGTGTCCCAGCTCAGTGCTGCCCCTCAGAGTATCTCAAGTTAAATGCCGACCGGGGTACTGCAGGCTGCCATTAGCTACTAAGTTCTTCTGTGTGGAATTTAAATTTTTTAAATTGGTTCAATTAAATACATCTGGTGTAATAGATGCAATTATTGATTCCATGATTGTCTTCTAATTTTTATTTATTTACACGAAAATTGCCATTTTCCCATTCCCTATAATCGGGGGTCCTGTATTCGGCAAACAATGCCAGCAGTACTGCAGTCGGCCTTGAACTTCGTGGCTTCAATAAGAGGGGGCAGTGTTCCCTGATTTGATCCAACTTTATTTTTCAGATCTCGTCTTTATTTCCCCCCCTTCCCTTTTTTTCCACAACTAGAGGGCGACCTCTAACAGTTAGTCAGCTCAGAAGTAGCTCCTAGCTAGACCTACCATAAAAATAAACACTGTACATCGATTCACATACTAGACAAGTTTAGCCTACTCTGACGAATGATAAATTGACATAATGAAAGAACTTGGTAAACTTGTGTACAGTAGAAAACCCTATGTATACGTTACACCTTTCTCTGTCAGTTTCAATGAAATGGACTCTAGGGTGTGTAAAATAAAACAGGGATAATATTGGTCTAATGAACTTCCCCAGTCATACCAAGACTGACCTCTATGTTTCTGGGTGAGAGAACTCAAGTATGCCATCTAGTGTTCAAACATGGTTTTACAACATTGGTAAAAAAAAAAGTTGCCTGTAACCATTATCCCACTGAGCACTTTAGGAAAAAATGGGGGATCTAACCAAAATGAACATTATATTTCTCTCTTAACATAGTTAGTGATACATGAGGCACAAGTATTTTCATAGCATGTTATTAAGCAACTCTCGAATCAATGCAGACATGAGGTGCCTCAGTCTGCAAAACATCACACATGCTATAGTCCTCTAGTGTTACAATAATATGTAGAATTAGTAGAATTGAAGAAAAGGAATGTCTCTCATTCTCTTTCCAAACACTGGCTACTTTGAGAATGGAAGACTGTCTAACCTCTCATGGGCTCTTTCCACTCCAAGGCATTTTTCTTCTACCTCCCTCAGTGTGAGTTCTGAGGTGTCCCTTGATATGGCTGGACTGACTGAATCCTTTCCCACAGACAGGACAGGAGTAGGGTTTCTCCCCCGTGTGGACCCTCAGGTGGGTCTTCAGATGGACTGACTGGTTGAAGCGTTTACCACACACGTGGCAGCGGTACGGTCTCTCTCCAGTGTGGATGCGCTGGTGCTCCTTTAATCTCCCTGAGTAGCTGAAGCTCTTGCCACACACACCACAGTGGAAGGGCTTCTCCTTATTGTGAGAACACATGTGGACCTTGAGATAACTGGTAGAGGTGAATGACTTCCAACAGACTGTGCAGAGGATTTGCCTGTGACTAGTGTCACCACTGTGTGGTACTGTATGGGATAGCATGTGTGCCTTCAGTTGGGAAAGCTCACAGAACACGGCACCACACTGAGTACATGAGTGTGTCTGGGTGTCCTCCTCTGGTCTCCTTTCTGGATCTCTCTGAACATCAGGTACACTTTCAGTGTTCTCACTCTGTGTTCTAGAACAGTCTGGATTTGCTGCAGAGAGGGGCTGAGACTGAGGGGAGTCACTGGTTGGTTCTGATAGTGATACTCCATAGCCCTCTCCATCAGGTTCTGTTTTGATCTGTCCATTTGTGTTGGTCAGTAGAGAGTCTCTCTCTCTGTTCTCCACAGTTTGGGGAAGATGTGTGGGCTGAGGTGGCTCCTGATCACAGTCACTTTTCACACAGGGAGGAATGATTATGGAGTCTTCTTTGGTATCAGCCTCCGGCCCTTGAATCTGCTCTACCTCCTGACGGGTCCTGAGTTCACCCTGTTCCTCTTTAATCTGTGTGGGCTCTGGGTCCCTCTGCCCCAGACTGGGGCTCCACTCCCGCTCACAGTGCTGTTGCTCAGGGGGAGTTTGCTGCTCTGAGACCCAAGAGACAATGGGCTGAGGAGCTGTGGGAAAGAAGACAATAAATGACATCAATGAAAGCTATTGACAAGACCAACATTGTGTTAGCTAGCTTGTTCTGTCAATGTAATATCTATGTCTCTGGCTGAATCCAATATCACCCCTTTCCCCACTCCTCTATTTGCGCATTCACCTGTGCCACTGCCATATGCACACATCTCCCAAAGCTGAGAGAGTGAAAATTATGGATGGTGTAGGGGCTAATTAGATACTTAGAAAACCACTTTGACCGAGCCAAGGAAGCTAATTTTCCCCATAAAAATGCACCGTTATAATAAAGCATTCCATGTGTCATCACATTTCAAATCAAACTGTCACATGCGCCGAATACAACAAGTATAGACCTTACTGTGAAATGCTTACTTGCAAGCCATTAACCAACAGTGTAGTTCAAGAAGAGTTGAGAATATTTACCAAATAAACTAAAGTAAAAATGAATGAACAGTAACACAATAACAAGGCCATATACAGGGGGTACCGGTACAGGTTAGCAGAGGTAATTTGTACATGTGGGTAGGGGTGAAGTGACTATGCATAGATAAACAGTGAGTAGCAGCAGTGTACAAAACAAATGGGGGTCAATGTAAAGCGTAAATAGTCCGGTGGCCATTTGATTAATTGTTCAGCAGTCTTCTGGCTTGGGGGTAGAAGCTGTTAAGGAGCCTTTTGGTCCTAGACTTGGCGCTCTGGCACCACTTGCCATGCAGTAGCAGAGAAAACAGTATGACTTGGGTGACTGGAGTCTCTGACAATTTTATGGGCTTTCCGCTGACACCGCCTATTATATAGGTCCTGGATGGCAGGAAGCTTGAACCCAGTGATGTACTGGGCTGTACGCACTAGAGGTCGACCGATTAATCGGAATGGCCGATTAATTTGGGCCGATTTCAAGTTTTCATAACAATCTGTATTTTTTTTTACACCTTTATTTAACTAGGCAAGTCAGATTAAGAACACATTCTTATTTTCAATGACGGCCTAGGAACGGGGGTTAACTGTCTTGTTCAGGGGGGATTTGTTTTTGCAACCTTCCGGTTACTAGTCCAACGCTCTAACCACCTGCCTTACATTGCACTCCACGAGGAGTCTGCATGGCAGGCTGACTACCTGTTACGCGAGGGCAGCAAGAAGCCAAGGTAAGTTGCTAGCTAGCATTAAACTTATCTGATAAAAAACTATCAGTCTTAACATAATCATTAGTTAACTACACATGGTTGATGATATTACTAGTTTATCTAACGTGTCCTGCGTTGCATATAATCGATGCGGTGCCCATTAATTGCTCATCCAATCACAGCCTACTTCGACAAACAGGTGATGATTTAACAAGCGCATTTGCAGAAAAAAAGCACTGTCGTTGCACCAATGTACCTAACCATAAACATCAATGCCTTTCTTTAAAATCAATACACAAGTATATATTTTTAAACCTGCATATTTAGTTAATATTGCCTGCTAACATGAATTTGTGTCACTTCTCTTGCGTTCCGTGCAAGCAGTCAGGGTATATACAGCAGTTTGGGCCGCCTGGCTCGTTGCGAACTGTGTGAAGTCCATTTATTCCTAACAAAGGTCATAATTAATTTGCCAGAATTGTACATAACATTGAAGGTTGTGCAATGTAACAGGAATATTTAGACTTAGGGATGCCCCCCGTTAGATAAAATACGGACCGGTTCCGTATTTCACTGAATTAATAAACGTTTCGTTTTCGAAATGATAGTTTCCGGATTCGACCATATTAATGAGCAAAGGCTCGTATTTCTGTGTGTTATTATGTTATAATTAAGTCTATGAATTGATATTTGATAGAGCAGTCTGACTGAGCGATGGTAGGCAGCAGCAGGCTCGTAAAGCATTCATTCAAACAGCACCTTCGTGCGTTTTGCCAGCAATTCTTCAAGCATTGTGCTGTTTATGACTTCAAGCCTATCAACCCCTGAGATTAGGCTGGTGTAACCCATGTGAAATGGCTAGCTAGTTAGCGGGTGCGCGCTAATAGCGTTTCAAACGTCACTCGCTCTGAGACTTGGGAGTGGTTGTTCCTCTTGCTCTACATGGATAACGCTGCTTCGAGGGTGGCTGTTGTCGATGTGTTCCTGGTTCAAGCCCAGGTAGGAGCGAGGAGAGGGACGAAAGCTATACTGTTACACTGGCAATACTAAAGTGCCTATAAGAACATCCAATAGTCAAAGGTATATGAAATACAAATGGTATAGGGAGAAATAATCCTATAATAACTACAACCTAAAACTTCTTACTTGGGAATATTGAAGACTCATGTTCAAAGGAACCACCAGCTTTCATATGTTCTCATGTTCTGAGCAAGGAACTTTAAACGTTAGCTTTTTTACATGGCACATATTGCACTTTTACTTAATTCTCCAACACTTTGTTTTTGCATTATTTAAACCAAATTGAACATGTTTCACTATTTATTTGAGGCTAAATTGATTTTATTGATGTATTATATTAAGTTAAAATAAGTGTTAATTCAGTCTTGTTGTAATTGTCATTATTACAAATAAATTAAATAAAAAATAAATAAAAATCGTCCGATTAATCGGTATCGGCTTTTTTGGTCCTCCAATAATCGGTATCGGCGTTGAAAAATCATAACCGGTCGACCTCAAGTACGCACTACCCTCTGTAGCGCCTTACGGTCAGATGCCGAGCAGTTGCCATACCAGGCGGTGATGCAACCGGTCAGGATGCTCTCGATGATGCAGCTGTATAACTTTGAGGATCTGGGGACCCATGCCAAATCTTTTCAGTCTCCTGAGGGGGAAAATGTTTTGTCGTGCCCTCTTCACGACTGTCTTGGTGTGTTTGGACCGTGATAGTTCATTGGTGATGTGGACACCAAGGAACTTGAAACTCTCAACCCACTACAGCCCCGTCGATGTTAATGTTGCCTACCCTTACCACCCAGAAGTCCAGGATCCAGTTGCAGAGGGAGGTATTTAGTCCCAGGGTCCTTAGCTTAGTGATGAGCTTCGTGGGCACTATGGTGTTGAATGCTGAGCTGTAGTCAATGAACAGCATTCTCACATAGGTTCCTTTTGTCCAGGTGGGAAAGGGCAGTGTGGAGTGCGATATAGATTGAGTCATCTGTGAATCTGTTGGGGCGGTATGCGAATTGGAGTGGGTCTAGGGTGTCTGGGAGGATGCTGTTGATGTGAGCCATGACCAGCTTTTCAGCCTTCATGGCTACCGACAGTGCTACTGGCAGTAATCATTTAGGCAGGTTACCTTCGTTTCCTTGGGCACAGGCTGTCAGACTTATGTAAAATAGCCTACTGTTCCTGTGATGAGTAGATTGGATAGTTATAAGTTAGTCTAATAATATTACTCAAACAAAACACTGTTCACAAAAAAATTGTTCATTGAGTGCGTAGAGTAGGCCTAAAGAGTGTGTACTAGCTAGCTAATGTACGACATGTAGTGACGTAATGCTAATTGGCTTTGTACTGTTACAAGTAAACTCAATGGCAGTTGTCGTGGCATGTAGTGCAAGTTCACACAAAATAATGGAGGCGTACCTAATTATAAGACATAGGTGGCAACCTGTGATAAATAGCTATCTAGCATTACACAAACACCTGTGTGTACGCATAACAGGGGATGTAGTGTGGTTCGTCAACAGGAAGCACACAGGTTGTGCATCTGTGCAAAACTGTTACTGTAAGTGTTTATTTATTTGAAATATTATGTATTGCTAATATGAAAGATATGGGGAATATCAGCATGTGTTTAGAAAACTGGTTTGAAAGCGATGATTGGCGTTTCTAAACAATAAAACACAGCTTCGGAATTGTAGTTCACGTGGAGCCAACTGGTGGAATGTAACAGCTGGAAACCTTAGATATGGAGAAGGGTTTGAGAGTTATGGGACTCCCTTTTAAAATAAAAGTAACATATTGTAAAACGACTGTGTGGGTGTTATTAATTTGAATGCTCGTTTTTACTATTTAAAAGTGTAACATGTATTGCATTTCATTCACCAGTGTGTCCCAAACTGTATGGGTTTATTGATCCTCTCGCCACCGAGGGCTCTCTAAACGCGTTGGTAGGGGTGGTTTGGGATTGACGACTCCCCGCGAGTAGATACAATCGGTTGTTTCCGGTTTTCTGTATTGAACCTAACGGCCGTTTCCCCTAAAAAAACTAGCCTCCGCCCAGGCGTCTCTTTACGCCTGCTACGTTAGGTATTCACCGTCTCTCTGCTCTACAGAGTCAAATACTGTAGAATACAATGCAATACGTGTCTAGATAATACGTGTAAATAGTCTAGATGGCTACATACCCGGTGTGATCAAGTGTCGTTTCAGGTATTGGTTCTCTCTCTTTGTCCGGGTTATTTCTTCCTGGTACTCGGATATCGTGTCTCCGACCACTCCAAGTATCTCCTCCGCAGCTTGCATCAAACGCTCAGTTAGATATACATTCAGATATTGTAATTTAGTCATTGTTTGAAGATTATCGGGGACAAAAGATCTTCCTGAAATACACGTAGCTAGCTAGAACTTGTTGTCAAATTTACCGCTGTGAAGCAGGCAAGAATAAATAAGTACTTCCGGTTCATGGATTTTTGGAATCCTTCGGAATAAGAGTCCCGTCCTGTTTACTTTGTAAATTAATAATTAGGTCGAAAATTATGGAAAATGTACACTTATCGATATTTAATACTAGTTATCATTCAAAGAATCATGTATATTGTTATTTGTTCACTTTAATCCAATCGTTTTTCATATTGTACATAAACAGCAAAATGGGATCCATTCTATTCAGGAGCACTTCTAGTTTCCAAATCCACAGTTTACACCCAGAGGAGCTTTTACTGTGACACAGCGTACAGATCATTTTGTATGGTGCAATAGCTATACATGTCCAATTTGAAATCCAATATTTTTTTTAAGTTGATGGGCCACTCTGTAAGGGCTTCCAAATGAGCATCAACACTCCTATGGATGTAAACTCTGTGGATTTAAAAACTCAAAGTGCTCCTGAGTAGAATGGACCCCACTTTAACTCCGACAGAATGTACATCAAATGGTGTAAATAATTGTATGTTCCATGTGAAAAACATCCTGAACATTGTGCAATACGAATGGGATAATTAAGTATGGGATGATTATTCATATTGTTATTACTATTATTAATATTATCATTAATGTTTTGTTATTTGTATTACTGTTACCTATCTTAGCTTCCCTGTGGCTCAGTTGGTAGAGCATGGTGTGTGCAACGCCAGGGTTGTGGGTTCGATTCCCACGGGGGGCCAGTACAAAAAAAAAAAATGCATGAAATGAAATGTATGAAATGAAATGTATGCATGCATTCACTACTGTAAGTCGCTCTGGATAAGAGCGTCTGCTAAATGACGAAAATGTTAAAAAAAAATGAAAATGTCTATCTAATAATCATTACTTTTAATGCTGTTAACAATGTCAATGTGGTAATAATATTTGAGCTATAAAGGCGATTAACTTTATTCCTTTTTTCATATTGTTAAACAAAATTCTAAGTCTGCTTATATTTCCTCATAAAATGTTACCAATTTTGAAGGTTTGAATAATTTTTTACCAAATTCATTGTAGGACTTATATTTTGAAGGAAAATCCCTGAGGATTTATTCTTTCTAGGTCTTGCTCAGTTGTGTAAAAAAACTTTAAAGTCCTACTTAAGTCGTTTTTTGGGGTACTTGTACTTTACTTTTTAAAATGTTGCCTACTTTTACTTCACTACATTCCTAAATGAAATAATGTTATTTTTATTCCATACATTTTCTCTGACACCTTAAAATACTTGATAAATGGTCAAATTCACAAACTTATCAAGAGAACATCCCTGGTCATCCTACTGCCTCTGAACTGGCAGACTCACTAAACACAAATGCATCGTTTGTAAATTATGTTTGAGTGTTGGAGTGTGCCAATGACTATCCATCAATAAAAAATAAACAAGAAAATCGTGCCGTCTGGTGTGCTTAATATAAGGAATTTTGAATGGTTTACACTTTTACTTTTGATACTTAAGTACATTTAAGCAATTCCATTCACTTGATACTTAAGTATATTAAAAACCAAATACTTTCAGACTTTTACACAAGTAGTATTTTACTGGTTGACTTTAACTTGAGTCATTTTCAAATAAGGTATCTTTACTTTTACTCAAGTATGACTTTTGAGAACTTTTTCCACCACTGGTGTTGCTTATTCTTGCTAGCCGAACTGAGGTGTCAAACTTGAAGAGAAGGGTGCAACTGCAGGCCGCAATTCAGGGCGTTTCTGCATCTGCAGGAACCCACTACTTTATACTTCCATTGGTACATTTTTAAGCTAGGTCTCCAGTACATGGGTGTGAGGCAGGGATGTTCCAGTACAGTAGATGGCGGTAATGCACCATAATGTTGGATTCCAACCACAGATAAACCCCACAGAAGAGGCGGGGGTGGAAAGGGTAGCTAACTATAGCTAGTACACACAGGTAGGTGGAGGTGAGGGGCACTACGGGTGTGTACTTGCTACCGTTTCCGCCCTCTTCTGTGGGCTTTATCGGCTGTTAGCAACACCGTATGCTAGCTTGCTTGCTAACTGGTTAGCACACGGTGTCGCCCCAGCCTCCCGCGCTAGTGGGAGGCAGGGGCGACCGGTACAGTGTCCTTCGTCCCCGCCTGTCGGATATGGTTCTCTCTGGTACACAGCAGATGGGGGTTGGGGACGAAACCGTGTGCTAAGTGTTGCTCCCGCCTGCTGTACTAGCAGGGGAGTGTCCTTCGCCCCCGCCTGTCTGGTCTGTTTTCCCGCAGTTCATTTAACAACGGTGAGGGCAAGTGTTCGGCGAGAGGGAAGGACACTGTCTAAATGCAGCAATGCTGGGGCTGCAGTTGCAAACTTGGAACGCTGTAAGCACGGAAGTGACGTCGGCACTCTAGTCGCATATGGCCGTGTTTACCATAGAAATGTAAGAACGTAAAATGTATTAATTGTAAAGGATTGTTCGTCTCTGACATTGTTTCTACATCTGCATTGCTTGCTGTTTGGGGTTTTATGCTGGATTTCTGTATAGCACTTCATGACATCTGTTGATGTGAAAAGGGCTTTATAAATACATTTAATTGATTGATGGAAAAGACACTACAGTGGCTGAGCGCCACTACACAACACTGAACAATACATGAATTGCTCTATAACGGTGACAAATGGTGCCCACAAACTGGTGCCCACAAACTTAGTGCCTACAGAAAGCTGTCCCAATAGCAGTCCCAACATTTTACCACTGCTACACCTGGCTATCAGTGGAGCCTTGTCTGCAGCGAAACAGTTAATTCAGCCTCATTTTCTGCCTTTAAAAAAACTTAGCTGATGTGGCTGACTTGCTTAAACAAATGTGGTTTCTACTGACAATTGAGATGTACAAACTATGGCATAAGGGAACGACAAGCAGATAAGAGGAAATCTGTAATTTCGATTAAGACATTAATGAGCTAGGATGGACGTAGTCAATATAACTATTTGTTCAGCACTTTTGAAATGTACAGAAACAGAATTCAGAACATGGGCCGTTCTTACAGTGTTCTCGCTGTACACCAAGTCAGAACCGTAGGATAAATAAAAGGGGCATATAAGCAAACAATGAAAGCTCTTACAATATTCAATGATTACATTTCTCTAAAACAGGTTATAGGCTACATGTGCACCACCAAGTCAGAACAGTAGGTTAAATTAAGAGGGAAAAATTGACCAAATTATTAGGGCAAGGCACATGGGTTACTAACAGCTATGCCATATATCCAATGGCCATATACTTAGTATTACTTTCTTAGCTACAGTATCTCCCTAGCACATTGCAGTATGTATGTAGCAACATACAATGCATTTTTGGACTCAACTTGTTGTGCTGTGCTCACTTGAACAGGTGGCACGGCGGTCCTTCATGGGCAAACTTTGTCATAAAACGTTGTCATCAAAGTCTGGCATTCTATGGATTTGTGGTGTTTTCAAGACAACTGGGAACTCGGAAAAAAACAAGGTTGAATCAGTGATCTGATGATGTCAGTGATCTTCAGGTTGTAGCTCTAAAAAGAGGCCCAAGTTCCCGTCCAACAATTCCGAGTTGGATGACCGTTCAAAACGTATTTTCCCAGTCGGAGCTAGTTCCCAGTTGTTCCCAGTTGTCTTGAACTCACTGGTCAGATTTCCCAGTTACGAGTTAACAATTGTTTTGAGTGCGGCAGAAATCATGCTGGATTGACAGCATGGCCAATGTTGAATGTTTTCATTTTAAGCTTGGAAAAGAGACCCTTAAACTTAGAATTGGGACCACACACCCACTCAACTGAATAGGAGGCTAGTGATTGCTTTGCAATACTTGCAGTTAGTCACGGATTCCTTCCAACCCACTCAGTGTTGAATTTGCGATTTCCAACTTGTTGTGTAATGTTTATATCCAATAGCCGATTAGCACCGATATGTTTCATCTATAATTTCTCTTCATTATTTCTCTTCATATGACAAGGATTCAAAATTATTTGCCAGTAGATTGTCGACTTCATTCATGATGATAACTGCTAGCTAAGATTTTGAAAGTAAGATCTTGACATGATCAGTCCAATCAAAGGTACTGTTGATATGTGATTTAACCTCATTTTATATGTGGCCGATGACCTTGAGCTTTCTTGGAAGGGCACTTCTAATGTAACTCTACAGCAGCACCCAAGGGGCTTGAATATGAGCTCTATCCTTAGATTTGGCAGTGACGCAGAGTCCTCATGAGTGACAGAACACTGAGCCAATCACGGCGCAACTAGATAACATTACCAACCCCTATACTTTGTATTTTCCGCTGGCTGCCCCACCACCACAGAAAGCACTGAGCTAGGCTGAAAAACCTGCATTTTGGGGCTGCCTTACTCAAGAAAGTAAAAAAAGAGACCATGTTTGTATGGAGGCTTTATTAACTCAATGATTTTTATAGATTTTTTACATTGTTTGCAAACTGATATGGCACTTATCAATGCCAAAATAACATTAAAAAAAGGCAACCTTTTTGCTAAAAATGCAGAGCTCAGAGCCCCACCTGCCTTGAATGACGGTTCGCTACTGAGTGTTTGTTTTTCAATCATTTTACCATTGCAGTACTTGATCCACCTATTTTTCAGCTTTCATCTTTATTTTTTGCCTTCTCCTCTCCTTTCCCGCTAGAGGGCAACCTCTAACAGTTAGTCAGCCCAAAAGTAGATCATGGGCCTAGATGCAAGTTTATCCACTGTGACATATGTTCTTTTTCATCATGTCAAGTTAAGGGAGGTAAACTTGTGTACACCTCTGCCATTTTCAACAAATGGACTCTAGGGTGTATAACATAAAAAAGGGGATAATGTTGCTAATGAACTTTCTCATAGTTATCATACTAAAACTGACCTGAGTGTTCCTGGTTGAGTGACGTTACAAGGTTGTTTTGAAGAAGGAAAAGTTTCACAGCCGTTCTCTGCCCATACAGTCTGAAATTAACACAAGCTGAAATGCACTGCTCCGCAAACGCGCGCACACACACACACACACACACACACACACACACACACACACACACACACACACACACGTGTCCACAAACGTACATATTACATAACCATTACAAATTCACTGTTCTGAGTGCCTGCAGTCTATTGACACAGTACTGAAATGAAATACAAACAACACAACCATCACTTGAGATAGTTCAATTAATGAGAAACATAATTTCTGTTGGCAAAGGGGCCTTCTGCTTTAATGACTTGCTGCAGTATGCAAGTGCTCAGACTCAGAACTCTTCGGACCCAGCTCCACGAGGGGGCTAAAGGGGGCTTATAGCCCTCTCAGTTCAAACTTGCGCCCCCTCAGTTTTAGTTTTGTCCTTTATAAAAATAGCAAGAAGGTTTAAAATGATTGAGTGACAGGTTGGCACAAAAACAAATCTGTGTATCCGCTGTGCTGTGTCAGGAGGGCTATGAAAGGCCACTGGGTGGTTAGGTATGACTCCTTTTGGGTTTCATAAAAAGCTGGAAGAGTCACTTCTCATCTGTGGTAGGCTAAGTGAATAATGTGATGCGCCTGTAATATTTGATTTATAAGGGCGGGGCCAAGTTTACAGTTGAAGCTGCTTCACTCATCTGCCTCATGCCCCACCACTACCAAGTTGAGTAAGCTTCTTAGCTAGCCTACCCACCCTTCCACAAGCGCTGCCAGGATAATGGCTCTACCTCCAACTGTTCCTGATGATCTTGTAACAGTGGAACCAGCCCAGGTTAGCCTAGAATACTACACCAGCCGCAGGTTTTCTGTCCAAAAATGTTAATTTAATAGCAACTGGTTCATGAGAAGAGAGTGGCTGGAATACTCGGTTACTGCAGATACGGCATTTTGTTTCCCATGTCAAAAGTTTTGTGTTGGGACCAATGCTAACGCAGACAAGAAATACATGGTGGAAAGTACAGTAGGCCAGCAGGACAGAGGAGAAGAGACTGAGTGTATGGCACACAGGGCCTCCACACATTGGATGCTGTCATTGGTGAGATGTCAGCGAACTCAACAGCCAACTGGTGGAGGCCCTGTCTGCCATTGACCCAGAGAGCCATGACTTTCTAGATGTGAAATAGGTGAAACCGTTTGGTGGAAGCTGAGCTTAGTGTCACTCAGCAGTTTTTGCAGACTGAAATCGCCTGCTCTGGCTCCAGTGAGGACAAACAGACCCCACTTTATATCCTGCAACGATTCTCTGGACCTCCACAGCAATGCTGACCATGCTTACTGCACTGAAACATGGACTGACTTTTGGGGCGTCCACAGCTACATACAATAACTCATTTTCCACTTTGACAAACGTGCTTAGTCAGCGAAGAAGAAGCATGCTACATCCGAGGAAAGCTCAACTAATCCAACTGTCATTTGAGGAAATTTCAGGGAGAATGGAATAATCGATTACTCAGGAAGTTCCACAGAGCATCAAGGAGGTTGCAACTCTTTTGAAAAGGTAACATTGTTTCAATCTAGCTGGTTGGTTTTGATCAGAATCTTGCTTTAGCGTCTATTGTGCTGTCCATGGACGCTATTACTTCTTGGTCCAAAACATTTGAACTTCTATGTTTGTGATATAAGCAGAATTCAATATAATTCCAATGCAAGAACCCAAATGACACACCTGGGTATAGCTACATATCGGTCTGTTTCTGTCAAGGGTGTGTATGGGAGGTGAAGTCAGGTGCAGGAGAGCAGAGTGTAGTGAACAGGCGCACTTTAATTCCATTCCAAAAATGACAGCACATAAAAACAATAACGTGCCAAAAACACAGAACATAGCAAAAGTAAAGCGCCTGACAATAATCCACATAACAAACAAACAATTACACACAAAGACAATGGAGGGGAACAGAGGACTAAATACATGCAGTAATTATGGAACGAAAACCAGGTGGGTAATGGAACAAGACAAAACCAATGGAATATGAGAAATGGAGCAGCGATGGCTAGAAAGCCGGTGACGTCGATCGCCGAACGCCGCCCGAACAAGGAGAGGAGCCGACTTCGATGGAAGTCGTGACAGTTTCATTAGAAACAGATACATTCTATTATGGTTTTCTTGGCAGCCTATTGGTTTTCGTTGCTGTAAATGGAAATGTAAGTATTGGAAATTAGTTTATGGTAGGCTGGCATTAGAGGTTGGTGGCATCTTAATTGGGGAGGACGTGCTCGTGGTAATGGCTGGAGTGGAATTAGTGGAATTGTATTGTTTCCATGTGCTTGATGCCATTCCATTTGCACCATTTCAGTCATTATTAGCCGTTCTCCCCTCAGCAGCCTCCTGTGACTGGCATTGCTTAATTGATTACATGGGTTGAATTTGATTCACAGAAGTGTATTGTGTCATATTACAATGTGTTGCTGAACTCATGAGCGAGCAGCATGATTTTCCCTACCAGCTGTGTCTCACGTCAGAATTAGACATTCATCCTTGTTTCTGAAATGTCACATCAAAATGTTTAAGGTTAGATTTAGGCATTAACTCTGAATGGTTAAGGGTTAAAACAAAAATATAAAAAACAACTATCATTGGATTCAAACTTGCAACCTTTGGAATCAGAGGCAGATGCTTACACCCATCCACCAACTTAATATAAAACTTGAGTCATTGGCATACATGGACACCTTTTGTTTTTAAGCCTTGGATTTCTAATCCTCTGTTGTTATTGGATCTGATTTTAATAGCTAGCATTCGATGGCCATAACGAATAGATATGGTGACAGCGGACACCCTTGTTTAACTCCTCTTGACAATTCAAAACTTTCTGAGAAGTAGCCATTATTTACTATTTTACACCTGGGGTTGCTATACATTATTTTTACCCATTTTATACGAGAATCACCGAAATTGAAAAAATCCAGTCTTACTTTATCAAATGCCTATATACCAGGCCTGGCTTCTTAGATATTTCATGATGTTCTATTATTTCTAGTAGTTGTCATATATTATCTCCAACATATCATCCATGTAAAAAACCTGTCTGATCAGGATGAACAATACCTGGTAAAACCTTTTTAATTCTGAGTGGCTAGGCATTTCGCTAGTATTTTTGCATTACAACATTGAAGTGTAAGGGGCCTCCAGTTTTTTAGATAGACTGGGTATTTATATTTGCCATCTGGGTCTTGTTTTAATAATAGAGAAATCAGAACTCCCTGCTGAGTACCTGACAGACTACAATTTCTATAGGAGTAGTTAAAACAATCTACAATGGAGCTTTTAGTATATGAAAAAAGGCTTGATATACATCTACAGGTATGCCATCAATCCCAGGGGTTTTTCCAGACTGAAAGGATTTAATAGCTTCAAAGTTCTTCCTCTGTAAGAATTCCTTACCGTAATCTTCATTCAGTGGGAGTGGATGGGATGGAAAAGAGAACATCTTCCTAAAAGAATTAGCTTCCTCTTTTAAAATATCATTCGGAGAATCATAGATGACTCCGTCTTCAGTGACGAGTTTCTGCAAATTCTTTTTGTTAGCGTTCCTGTATTGGAGATTCAGGAAGACTTTGGTGCATTTTTCTCCATATTCCATCCAGTTTGCTTTATTTTTGTAATAGATTACACTAGATTGTTCTTGAATAAGTTCCTCAAGTTCTTTTTGTTTTTTTCTCTAACTTATTTTGTATGTCTGTAGTATCGTTTTTATTGCTATCAACCTGTACTATTAGTTCATGTTAGTCTTGTCTCTTTAGCCAGAAACTGCTTTTTTATTATTGATGAATATTGAATTGAATTGAAAAATATTGAAAAGGTATTCCAAACAATAAGGGACCTATATTATACTGGAAAAATTCAGTTATAAATAATTTTGTCTTACTTAAAAATAAGTTATCTTCCAGTAAACTTTGATTAAATTTCCAATATCCCTGTCCATGTGGAAAATCTATAAAAGAGTTATGTGAATGCCAATTAGATGATGATACGGTCGCATTCTGTCTCCTATATAAACTTTTTTTAACCTTTGATGCAAGAGAGAAAGAGACAAAGTAGTCTCCTCAATGTATATCTCACTAGGTCGGGGTTTTTTAGTCTCCAAATATCCACTATTTCTAATGTGTCCATAATATTTGTGATTTCCTTAAGGGCACAGTGATGATAGCTTGTAGAGTGATTACCTTTACGGTCCATTGAGGTACTTAACACTGTGTTATAGTCTCCTACCATAATGATATGATCATTTGTTGCCTGTAAGTTCAATAAATTGGTATAAATGTTTTCGAAGAAGTATGGCACATTCTGATTTGGACCATATAGATTAATGAGCCAAATCTCTTTTTCGTCCACTTTCATATTCAAAAAGATTCACCTTCCATTGCAAATCATTACTGACTATTTGCACATTCAGATCGACATTTTTGTTAATTAATATCACCACCGAGCTGGAAATGGGTGCACCTCAGCCATGCTCAAGGTCCTAAACGATATCATAACCACCATCGATAAAAGACAGTACTGTGCAGCCTTCTTCATCGACCTGGCCAAGGCTTTCGACTCTGTCAATCACCACATTCTTATCGGCAAACTCAATAGGCTTGGTTTCTCAAATGACTGCCTCACCTGGTTGACCAACTACTTCTCAGATTGAGTTCACTGTGTCAAATCGGAGGGTCTGTTGTCCGGACCTCTGGCAGTCTCTAGGGGGGTGCCACAGGGTTCAATTCTCGGGCCGACTCTTTTCTCTGTATATATCAATGATGTTGCTCTTGCTACTGGTGATTCTATGATCCACCTCTATGTAGACGACACCATTCTGTATACATCTGGCCCTTCTTTGGACACTGTGTTAACAAACCTCCAAACGAGATTCAATGCCATACAACACTCCTTCCGTGGCCTCCAACTGCTCGTAAATTCTAGTAAAACTAAATGCATGCTCTTCAACCAATTGCTGCCCGCACCCGCCCGCCCGTCTATCATCACTACTCTGGACGGTTCTAACTTAGAATATGTGGACAACTACAAATACCTAGGTGTCTGGTTAGACTGTAAACTCTCCTTCCAGACTCACATTAAGCATCTCCAATCCAAAATTAAATCTAGAATTGGCTTCCTATTTTGCAACAAAGCCTCCTTCACTCATGCTGCCAACATACCCTCATAAAACTGACTATCCTACCGATCCTTGACTTTGGCGATGTCATTTACAAAATAGCCTCCAACACTCTACTCAGCAAATTGGATGTAGTCTATCACAGTGCCATCTGTTTTGTCACCAAAGCCCCATATACTACCCACCACTGCGACCTGTATGCTCTCGTTGGCTGGCCCTCGCTACATATTCGTCGCCAAACCCACTGGCTCCAGGTCATCTATAAGTCTTTGCTAGGTAAAGCCCCGCCTTATCTCAGCTCACTGGTCGCCATAGCAACACCCACCCATAGCATGCTCTCCAGCAGGTATATTTCACTGGTCATCCCCAAAGCCAACACCTCCTTTGTCGCCTTTCCTTACAGTTCTCTGCTGCCAATGACTGGAACGAATTGCAAAAATCACTGAAGCTGGAGACATATCTCCCTCTCTAACTTTAAGCATCAGCTGTCAGAGCAGCTTACCGATCACTGTACCTGTACACAGCCCATCTGGAAATACCACACCCAACTACCTTATCCCCATATTGTTTATTTTTTGCTCTTTTGCACCCCAGTATCTCTACTTGCACATCATCATCTGCACATCTATCACTCCAGTGTTAATTGCTAAATAGTAATTATTTCGCCACTATGGGCTATTTATTGCCTTACCTCCTTAATCTTACTACATTTTACACACTGTACATAGATTTTCTATTGTGTTAGTGACTGTACATTTGTTTATTCCATGTGTAACTTTGTGTTGTTGTTTTTGTCGCACTGCTTTGCTTTATCTTGGCCAGGTCGCAGTTGTAAATGAGAACTTTCGTTCTCAACTGGCCAAGCTGGTTAAATAAAGATGAAATGAAAAAAATATATAAATAACATCTTTTGAGTTCCTTTGTCCATGACAGTAAATTATTTCACCACTCCATTCCATTTACCACGCAACTTCATCTAAGGATGTAGAGTGAGTTTCCTGTAAACAGTATATGTTATATTCCTTTTCTTTTAGCCATGTAAAGACTGATCTTATTTTATAATCTGCTAAACCGTTAGAATTATAACTGGCTATACTTATTTCACCCCTTACTTTAACTAGATACTATTCTCAGTCTAAATTGACCATAATTAGTGCCTGTAAAGTTACTGCCATCAGAGGTATTATGACGGTCAAAATTAGAGCTTTCAAATGTCTGATATTTAGAATTCAAGAAATAGGTTCTAGCAATATTTGTTTTATTCCCTTGCCTGTTTGCCTGTGAGCCAATGCCACAGATGTTAGAAAATTGAGACAAGATATGTGTGTAGTAAATCTGAGTAGGTTGATGTGTATGATATTGGATGTGATTTAGTGAGTGTGTACGATGTCTGTATAAGAGTAAGACTATAATGTATGCCATCCAAATAAATAATAACTCCGCCAATTTGCATGGTTGAGTGTCTGTGTGTGTAACATGTAGTGTGTATAGCCTTAATATTCATGATGATAATTGTAATCCATATCGTATCACCGACATAGGTGCATCATAATTACCTTTAACATCATTGAAAAACACATCTCAGCATTTCCAAAGAAATTGACACTTCACATGATCATGAAAGACACCTTTCATTACTCTACAGCATGTATAAGTCCATATGTGTAAGCGAGCATGTAATTGAGTATGTGTGTGTTCATAACCACTTCATAGTGTTCAGATATTTTTTCAGTTCTCATACTTTCTTTTTGTCTTAACCTGAAGTTCCTAGAATTTAGTACAGCCATGGTGTTATGGAGCTGTCTCGGGAATAGCTGTCCATCTATAGTTTGTCCACAATGAGAAAGGCACGCTTACCCTTCTCCGTCTGTTGCCTTTGTACCGGATACATTCTCTTACGACGTTCGTTTATATAGTCATCATAGATTTTTAATGTTTGTACGTATAAACTTACCAATAGCTGGGTTTCTGGATTTAAGGCTGTTGCTTGGCAGGACCGGTGAGGGCAATCATATTCAACTGTAACCAGGTTTCCATTCAAAATGTAAAATTTGGCAAATTAATTTTGCGAGAAATGGTGTTGGAAATGCTTTTATGCGCAAATATTGATATTATAATAAGAGTTAAATGTGATGCAAACCATTAAACCGTTTTCTTTTTTTTAATTCGGTATATGTGAATTTAACATTAAGTTATTTTCATGTGCACTATCATCACATACAGCCTTTTATGCACAAGTCAATTTGATGGGAACACATCTGGTGGGAAAACACACACTGTTTTATGCAGAAAATCTGTCGCCAATAGGATGGAAACCTAGCTTGTGTAACACTTTTGTGGAGGAGAAATAAAGTATACCATCTAGTGTTCAAACATGGTTTTACAACAACATTGGTGAGGATGGGCTGTCTGTAACAGTCCCACTGATCACTAGAACATTGATCTGTGACAGTCTTGTTTTCCTTCAGAAACAGACATTCAGAAATAAAATGTTCCCACACAGGCCTACTTAATCAATATGAGAGTTTGTTTATTTGCAACGAGACCAACAAGCTCCTATTGAAATCAAGAATAAAAAAGTGCAAATCTAACAAATTAACATTATATTTCTCTACTTGGTGATACATGAGGGGATTCAAGTCTTTTCATAGCATTATATTAGAGCAGCTCTCTTAAATCAATGCAGAAATGAGGTGCCTTAGAGTATGCAAAACTTCATACATTCTATAGTCCTCTAGTCTTACAATTCTATGTAGAATTAGTAGCACTGAAGAGAAGGTATGTCTATCTTCCTCTTTCCAAAAGCTAGGTACTTTGAGAACAGAAGGCTCTGTCTATTCCCTCGTGGGCTCTTTCCACTCCAAGGCTATCTCTGATAAGCTACCCAGGAAAATGATAAATGCCGAAAAACAAGGTCTGTGATAAATACAGACTAAGGAGATCGTATACATTTTGTTGAGATAATCAGCTAACGCCACTTTTTGTGAATTTTCAAGCACTCGGAAAGTATTCAGACCCCTTGACTTTTTCCACATTTTGTTACATTAGTCTTATTCTAAAATTAAATCGTCCCCCCCTCAATCTACCCCATAATGACAAAGCAAAAACAGGTTTAGAAATGTTTGCAAATGTATAAAAAAAAAAAACGGAAATATCAAATTTACACAAGTGTTCAGATCCTTTACTCATCTTTGTTGGAGCACCTTTGGCAGCGATTACAGCCTTGAGTCTTCTTGGTATGATGCCACAAGCTTGGCACATCTGTATTTGGAAAGTTTCTCCCATTCTTCTCTGCAGATCCTCTTAAGCTCTGTCAGGTTGGATGGGGAGCGTCGCTGCACAACTATTTTCAGGTCTCTTCAGAGATGTTCGGTCGGGTTCAAGACCGGGCTCTAGCTGGGACACTCAAAGACATTCACGGACTTGTCCCGAAACCACTCCCGCGTTGTCTTGCCTGTGTGTGTAGGGTCGTTGTCCTGTTGGAAGGTGAACCTTCACCCCAGTCTGAGGTCCTGAGCGCTCAGGAGCAGGTTTTCATCAAGGATCTCTCTGTACTTTGCTCTGTTCATCTTTCCCTCAATCTTGACTAGTCTCCTAGTCCGTGCCACTGAAAAACATCCCCACGGCATGATTCTTCCACCATCATGCTTCACCGTAGGGATGGTGCCAGGTTTCCTCCAGACGTGACACTTGGCATTCAGGCCAAAGAGTTCAATCTTGGTTTCTTCAGACCAGAGGATCTTGTTTCTCATGCTCTGAGAGTTCTTTTAGATGCCTTTTGGCAAACTCCAAGCGGGCTGTCATGCAGCTTTTAGTGAGGAGTGGTTTCCGTCTGGCCACTCTACCATAAAGGCCTGATTGGTGGAGTGCGACAGAGATGGTTGTCCTTCTGGAAGGTTCTCCCATCTCCACAGAGGAACCCTGGAGCTCTGTCAGAGTGACCATCGGGTTCTTGGTCACCTTCCTGACCAAGGCCCTTCTCCCCCGATTGCTCAGTTTAGCCAGGTGGCCAACTCTAGGAAGAGTCTTGGTGGTTCCAAACTTCTTCCATTTAAGAATGATGGAAGCCACATTGTCCTTGGGGACCTTCAATGCTGCAGAAATGTTTTGGTACCCTTCTCCAAATATGTGTCTCAACACAATCCTGTCTCAGAGCTCTACGGACAATTCCTTCAACCTCATGGCTTGGTTTTTGCTGACATGCACTGTCAACTGTGGGACCTTATATAGACACGTGTGTGCCTTTCCAAATCATGTCCAATCAACTGAATTTACCACAGGTGGACTCCAAGTTGTAGAAACATCTCAAGGATGATCAATGGAAACAGGATGCACCTGAGCTGAATTTTGAGTCTCATAGCAAAGGGTCTGAATACTTATGTAAATATGTTTTACATTTTTTTTATACATTTGCAAACATTTCTAAAAACCTGTTTTATGTTTTGTCATTATGGGGTGTTGTGTGTAGATTGATATTTTTTTAATCAATTTTAGAATAAGGCTGTAACATAACGAAATGTGGAAAAAGGAAAGGGGTCTGAATACTTTCTGAATGCACTGTATTAGCCATTTCTGAGACTCACTTAGCTAATTTCTTTGATAAAGCAGTAGCAATACAAGCAATACAAATATATATTCAGAGCCATATCCCTCTAATGCTTAGGGAAGATCTCATGTCAAGTGATATTGAAGTGTTGTGGTTTCAGGTTCACCTATCTCAACTAAAGCTTGTTCTTTTAGGGTGTTGCAATAGACCACCAAGTGCTAACAGTCAGTCTCTAGATAATGTGTGTGAAATTCTTGATAGTGTATGTAATATAAACAGAGGTCTACTTTTTTGGGGACCTGAATATTGACTGTTTCCATCAAGCTGTCCGCTCAAGAGGAAGCTTCTCACTGTAACCAGTGCCTGTAATCTGGTTCAGGTTATTAATCAACCTACCAGGGTGTTTACACTACAGGAACTAAACTCCACAAAAAAAGAAACGTCCCTTTTTAAGGACCGTCTTTCAAAGATAATTCGTAAAAATCCAAATAACTTCACAGATCTTCATTGTAAAGGGTTTAAACACCATTTCCCATGCTTGTTCAATGAACCATAAACAATTAATGAACATGCACTTGTGGAACGGTAGGCAATTAAGGTCACAGTTATGAAAACTTAGGACACAAAAGAGGCCTTTCTACTGACTCTGAAAAACACCAAAAGAAAGATGCCCAGGGTCCCTGCTCAGTGGGTTAACGTCTCACTGCAAGTACTGGCAAATCTGGTGCAGTCCATGAGGAGATGCACTGCAGTACTTAATGCAGATGGTGGCCACACCAGATACTGACTGTTACTTTTGACTCCCCCTTTGTTCAGGGACACATTATTACATTTCTGTTAGTCACATGTCGGTAGAACTTGTTCAGTTCCTGTCTCAGTTGTTGAATCTTGTTATGTTCATACAAATATTCACAAGTTAAGTTTGCTGAAAATAAACGCAGTTGACGGTGAGAGGACGTTTCTTTTTTTGATGAGTTTATATAATCCACATGTAGTTATCACATTTTTACTAATACTTTAGAACTTTGTTCTAAAACTGTATCCGTACCCATTGAATGCAGTGATCTCAATATAGTGGCTATATCCAGGAAAGACAAGATTCCAAAAGCTGGGCCTAAAATAGTGTATAAGAGATCATACAAAATATTTAGCTGTGACTTATGTAGAAGTAAAAAATATTTGTTGGTCTGATGTGATTAATAAGAAGCATCCAGATGCTGCACTTGATGAATATATGACATTGCTTCTTCCAATTATTGATAAACATGCCACCGGTTAAGAAACTGACTGATAGAACTGTTAAGGATTTGATGAGGAATTGAAGAACGATGGTTGAAAGAGATGGGGCAAAAGGAGTGGTTAATAAGTCTGGCTGCACATCTCTTATTGAGATTTGAGAAATTATGTGACTAAACTTAAAAGAAACTTATGAAAACAAGGTCAATTATAAAAATAATGATGGAAAATAACTTGAGTACTTTAAATTAAATTATGGGCAGGAAGACATTCAACTCCATCTTCCATAAAATCAGATGGCTTATTCAACACAAAACCATTTAATGTTGCAAATTATTTTAATAATTACTACATTGGCAAAGTGGGCAAACCTAGGCAGTAAATGCTAACCACGAACAGTTGAAAGAAAATAATGACAGAAAAGCATTGTAAGTTTGAATTTTGTAAAATTACTGTGGAAGAGGCAGAACAATTGTTATCAATAATGACAAACCTCCTGGCATTGACAACTTAGATGGAAAGCTGACCTGCCACTGTCAATAAACAAAGCCTGTGTCCATGTCTGCTGATGATTCAACCCTACACGGGCCAGCAACCACAGCTAGTGAAATCACTGCAACCCTAAACAAAGAGTTGGTCAGTTTTAGAATGGGAGGCCAGTAATAAACTGGTCCTGAAAATCTCAAAAACTAAGAGCATTGTATTTGGTACAAATCATTCCGTAAGTTCTAGACCTCAGCTGAATCTGGTAATGAATGGTTTGGCTGTTCAGCAGACTAAATTATTTGGTGTTATCTTAATATTGTAAATTGTCATGGTCAAAACATTTTGATTCAATGGTTGTAAAGATGGGGAGAGGTCTCTCCATAATAAAAAGATGCTCTGCTTTTTGACACCGTCATCCCCTAAGCAATAATATGCATGCTAGTCTCTCTTGGCTAAGTGTTGAGGAAAGACTGACTGCATCGCTTCTCGTTTTTATAAAGAAACACCAATGTGTTCGAAATAACAAATTGTTTGCATAATCAACTTACACACAGCACTTACCCCACCAGACATATTTTCACAGTTCCCAGGTCCAGAACAAATTCAAGGAAACTTACAGTATTATACAGAGCCATGATTGCATGGAACTCCCTTCCATCTCATATAGGCCAAGTGAATAGCAAACCTGGTTTCAAAAAACAAATAAAGCAACACCTCACGGCACAACGCCTCTCCCCCATGTGACCTACTTGTTGCATGTATGTACTGACATGTGTGTGGAACTGAGTGCACACACACACACACACACACTACATGTTAATGTTTAAGTGTAAAGTATTTTGTCTGTAATGTCTTTTTCGTTATGTGTCGGACCCCAGTAAGACTAGCTGTCGCCATTGGCGTCGGCAAATGGCGATCCTAATAAAAAAAAGGCATCTTTCTTCTACCTCCCTCGGGTGTGAGTTCTGAGGTGTCCCTTGATATGGCTGGACTGACTGAATCCTTTCCCACAGACAGGACAGGAGTAGGGTTTCTCCCCCGTGTGGACCCTCAGGTGGGTCTTCAGATGGGCAGACCGGTTGAAGCGTTTAGCACACACGTGGCAGCGGTACGGTCTCTCTCCCGTGTGGATGCGCTGGTGCTCCCTGAACCTGCCTGAGTAGCTGAAACTCTTGCCACACACACCACAGTGGAAGGGCTTCTCCTTATTGTGAGAACACATGTGGACCTTGAGGTAACTGGTAGAGGTGAATGACTTCCAACAGACTGTGCAGAGGATTTGCCTGTGACTAGTGTCACCACTGTGTGGTACTGTATGGGATAGCATGTGTGCCTTCAGTTGGGAAAGCTCACAGAACACGGCTCCACAATGAGTACATGAGGGTGTCTGGGTGTCCTCCTCTGGATCTCTCTGAACATCAGGTACACTCTCAGTGTTCTCACTCTGTGTTCTAGAACAGGCTGGATTTACTGCAGAGAGGGGCTGAGACTGAGGGGAGTCACTGGTTGGTTCTGATAGTGATACTCCATAGCCCTCTCCATCAGGTTCTGTTTTGATCTGTCCAGTTGTGTTGGTCAGTAGAGAGTCTCTCTCTCTGTTCACCACAGTTTGGGGAAGATGTGTGGGCTGAGGTGGCTCCTGATCACAGTCACTTTTCACACAGGGAGGAATGCTTATGGAGTCTTCTTTGGTATCAGCCTCCGGCCCTTGAATCTGCTCTTCCTCCTGACGGGTCCTGAGTTCACCCTGTTCCTCTTTAATCTGTGTGGACTCTGGGTCCCTCTGCCCCAGACTGGGGCTCCACTCCTGCTCACAGCGCTGTTGCTCAGGGGGAGTTTGCTGCTCTGAGACCCAAGAGAGAATGGACTGAGGAGCTGTGGGAAAGAAGACAATTTACATCAATGACAGCTGTTGATGCTTGATTGACAAGACCACCATTGAGTTAGCTAGCTTGTTCTGGGAATGGCATAGCTATGTCTCTGGCTGAATCCCATATCAACCCTTCCACTTCCCCCACTCATCCATCCATCCATTTGCGCATTCACGCGTGCCTCTGCCATACACACAAGTGTACCAAAGCTGAGGGAGTGAAATTTATGGAGGGTGTAGTGCAGTGTTTCCCAAAATAGAGGTCGCGAAAGAAACTGACAAATTGAAATACTATCAAAAGTACTGTCAGACTGATTTGTAATAGACTGTCATATCCCCAATTTAAAAAGGTAAACATTGGCCGTTGATTACATCACTTTTTTTAAATACATTGCGTGGTCGCGGATCAAAATGGGGTCGCGGATCAAAATGGGGTCGCGGATCAAAATGGGGTCGCAGGACAAAATGGGGTCGCAGGACAAAAAAAGTTTGGGAACCCCTGGTGTAGGAGCTAATTAGACCCTCCGGTAACCACCTGGATCGAGCCACGGCACTGCATTATTTGAGTGTGTTGTACCAGCGCATAGGCGGCCAGTGAGTTTTAAGTTTGGGGAAGCTAATTGTCACCATTAAAAATGCTTCTTTTATAATAATGCATTCCATACATCATCGCATTTGCAAACTTATGTTAGTTAGCCTGCTATTCCTAATGTGATGAAAAGATTGGATAGCCATAATTTTGGCTCATAATATAACTCAAACACAAAAAATAGCATGGCTGACCGCGTAGAGTAGGGCACCAGCGGAGAGCATTGGCCATATCCCCGATGAGCGCACACATTCACTCTATCATTGTTGGGTCAGTGCCACTTGAATGTTTATTTTTGGACAATAATTTCCTCCTCTATGGTAGATGGATGTCATTGTATTTATTTCTCCCCTTCTTGTAGGCCTATTATATGAATCAGACAACGCTGTTAGCAGAGTAGGCTACCCTGAACTTTTTGTCGTATAAAAAAATATTCTGCTAATGTCTCCAGTCATATAAAGCGTAGTAGAATGGCATGAAATTTGTTTATAAAAATGCCAGATTTTTCCAGTTGAAAGGAGAAGAAACGTATCTGATATAGCTTATAGACTATCCAATAAGGTAGGCTATACTGTTCGCTCAATTAAGTAGAGAATTTTTATGACTAAAAGACAGTCTTTTCATGATCTTCTCTTTACAGCAATAGCCATTTGCTTTCCAAACTGTTTTCCTGTTTTCAAACTGGGTTCTATTCTTCGACCAATCGATTGTTCGGAAATGTTTTAATCACATGCACGTGACCAATAGGGCCTGACCTATAGCATATCATAATCACATCAATAAATTGGTTATAACAAACTCTGAACACCGTAACACATCACAGCAAAATGGATGCAGAGGAGGTGACAAACTCGAAACGGGGGAATGTTTACTGGTTGCTAAGGAGGTAAAGGGGACGTCAGATGTGTGGAATAAATTTTAGTAGTTGTGGAAAATACTGCAGATCAAGAAAAATAAGGTAAGGAGCAAGTGCTGTGTGCATATTGTGTGTCAAACAGGTGCTGTTAGATTACAATGTAATTTTTCTGACCGTTCGGAACAATGAAAACAGTAAATAAATTTGAAGAGTACCAGAGTATGTAAAAAAATGTTTTTAAAGCCTTTATTACAGCAAAGACTAAAAACAATCGCATGCATTCGTGAATGCAATTGCCGAAAGGGAGCGGTTTATTTGTTTATGCTAATTATTCAAGGGACACGATATTTTGTTTTAAAGCAAAAATGCTTGATTGCATTTAAAATCATGAATGACTCGTATGCTGTGTGATGACATTCGGAAAGTATTCAGACCATGACTTTTTCCACATTTTGTTACGTTAAATGTCTAAATGTAAAAAGTATTAAATTGTATTTTTCCTCAATTTAGACACAACAGCCCATAATGACAAAGCAAAAACAGGCTTTACATTTTTTTTGCAAATGTATAAAACATTTTTTTTTTTTACCCTATTTACATAAGTATTCAGACCCTTTGCTATGAGACTCAAAATTTAGCTCAGGTGCATCCTGTTTCCATTTATCATGCTTGAGATGTTTCTACAACTTGCTTGTAGTCCACCTGTGGTAAATTCAATTGATTGGACATGATTTGGAAAGGCACACACCTGTCTATATACGGTCTCACAGTTGACAGTGCATGTCAGAGCAAAAATCAAGCCATGAGGTCGAAGGAATTGTCCTTAGAGCTCTGAGACACGATTGTGTCGAGGCACAGATCTGGGGAAGGATACCAAAATATTTCTGCAGAATTGAAGGTGCCCAAGAACACAAGTGTGTCCTGAAGTTGATGGGTTTATTGTAGTGATGTGCGGGTTAGTTTATAACCAGCAGTCCACGCTGTTATATCCGCGGGGTAGGCGGGTTTAGGGTCATGCAATATTGTGTGGATGAAGGACGGGCTGGTTGAATGAAGAGAAAACGATACATTAAAAAAAAGACAACATTTTTGTACAATTTATTCTTGTACATTGAAGTTTTTCTGTCATTCTTTTTAGGCCATCTGGCATTAGTACGTGAGCCTATAAGCTTCTGCGCAAAATAGCCTACACGCCAATCGCCAAATGTTTTTTGTGAAGGGGCAAAAAAGGTTTGTTGATACACGGAGGCTAAAATGACAATGTCTGAGTTTAATTCAATAAGAGAAAAGCTGTAAAATTAAGAGTTGAAAATAACGAGAAGGTAGGGCAAGAAAAGTAATGAAAGATTTGGTGAAGTGGTAAAAGAGGATGATAGCAGTGCTGGCTATGTTATGTGTGATGATTGTGAGGCACTATAAAAATTTGAAGTCACAAGACGGGGACATCAAACAGGCCTATGGCACATCAAGCGAACTGTAGCCTACTGTTCAGATGTTTTAAATGTTAACTGAAATCTGGACAATGACTGTAGATTTTACCTTTCACATAGCCTTAATATTAACTCCTGCAGAATTAAGCATTAATTGCAGTAAAATTATACACCAAATGTGAAATGACTCAGGAACAGGAGTGGAGAAATATGATTTATTTCTTTCAGCATCTTGAGAGAACGTAAATGCACAGTTAGAGATGTCTGTAGAGGTGCTATCTTCACCAGCATCATGAAAGCTGATATTTCAACCACATAAAACATGCATCCAAGCCAAACTGAAATATTATTAGAAACATGTTGGGTCATTTTCATAGCTTTCCATTTCCTTACAACTGGTAAAACTGATGTCATTTTAGTAATGTTACAAAACCTGTCCCGTTTTTTGTTGAGTTATTGCATTTTCTCACCGGTGCCTAAACGTCTTTGCTCCACAAAAGAAGCAGAGATTAAAGAGAACTTTACCGATGTCAACTAGATTGAAGCATTCAATCTATCAATTGATAACATTCTGGTGAACAAGGGTTTATTTAGTCTTATAGGGCAACATATAATGACAGAAGAGAAGCCACATGTATCTAATTATAGACAGTTCACTAACACATCAAGAGCTTGGGACTATAAGGTTATATCTGCAAGATGATGATTCTGAGATAATTGGCTTTAAAGTTCCAAACCCTCATTGGTTTAAATGGTGTCAGCTATTTTTATATTGTATTCTTTTAAGCTTATCAACATGGATTGGGGTATTTAGAGTACTATATTGGTAGAGACCATTGAACAGAACAAGGCTATGTCAACTCATTTTTGACAAAAATGCAGACAGAACTTTGTCCCAAGCTCTCGAAATAGCCTACCAAAATATTGGAAATTGTAAGAAGAAACATATCTAAATTAAGCCCAAAAAATCCTGCACCCCCTGTCAACAAATTGTTCCGCTGTCTCTGAATTACCATATTCGGAGAATGATTTTGTACCCTATTTGCAAATAATCGTTTTTTTAAAGCTCAAAAGGCAGTATTAGCAGTATGCAAATCTGGGAGCCAAATAAATGGCTCTTTCACCGACGCGATTCCCAACGTTCACCAAAAAACGGCCCATCACTAGTACCCCAGTGGGAACTCCGCGATTTAGAGCTGATGAAAGATAAGAGCCATAAGTATCGAAAGCAATGATTATTTACGTTTCTAAACGTTAAAACACAGCGTCGGGATTGTAGTTCACGTGAGGTAGTCGTGGGCGAAGCTAGTGGCTGAAACTATAGAAGGCAGAATGCTGCTTAGTGTTTGAGAGCTAGGCATCCATCGTCTCTGCCCCACAGAGTCAACTATTGTAGAAAACAATGTCACTTTTCTATCTGTTTAGCTAATTCGTGTAAATGACAAAGTACAGTACAGTAATCTAGCTAGCTACATACCCGGTAGGACCGGTGTGATCAAGTGTTGTTTCAGGTATTGGTTTTCTCTCTTTGTCCGGGTTATTTCTTCCTGGTACTCGGATATCGTGTTTCCGACCACTCCAAGTATCTCCTCCGCAGCTTGCATCAAACGCTCAGTTAGATACACATTCAGATATTGTAATTTAGTCATCGTTGGACGATTATAGGGGGCAAAATATCTTCCCGAAATACACGCAGCTAGCTAGGGCTTGTTGTGAAACGTGAACGCTGTGCCCACGGAAGTGACGTTGCACTCTAGTCACGTTCACCATAGAAATGTTGGAACGTCAAATTAATTGATTAATCATATCAATAGGAATGTTTTGATAACAATGCAGTACTGACCATTACCTCATCCATGCAACGTTTTGCTGGCACTAATTACAGTCTAATGTACAGTTTACATCGTGACGTATTTCATTACACTGTTTGTCATTTTCACGGAGTTTTACCCGCCGTCAGTGTGCTACTGCAGCCTGCATTCGGGGCGTTCCTATTGGTTCCTTCATGTACACCCCCCTCGAGCATCCCATTGGTTACAGCATGAACCCCCCTCGAGCTGAACATTTCATCAGTTTCATACTGTACTGTCTTTGTCTTCATACTTGTGACACTTTTGAATGTGGGTCCTTCGCTCCTACCTTCCAAACACCTGCCCTCACGTCATTAACAGAACTGCGGGAAAACAGTGCCCGACAGGCGGGGACAAAGGACACTGTCTATCATGTACAGCTGGTTAGCTAGCTACCGTTGTCGCCCCTGACCCTTCTGTGGGGTTTATTGGCGGCTGGCATCCAATGTTATTGTGCATTAATGCCACCTACTGTACTGGAGCGCTCCTGCCTTCCGCCTGTCCTAGTTTAAAAATGTACCAATGCAAGTATAACGAGGGGTTGCTGCAGATACCACAATTGCACCCTTCTCTGCCCCGCTACTGAACGGACAACTGTAGTGTTTGTAACGCAAGGTGGAGGAGAGCCTGTCTCTCATCAGAGACCAGATTTATTTTGGGAGACTGCAAAGCAGCTAGCTTGCTAAAAGAAATGTAATACATTTTAGAATAAGGCTGTAACGTAACAACATTTTGAAAAAGTCAAGGGATCTGAATACTTTCCGAATGCACAGTAGCTAGCTAAAAGCTAGGCTGAAAATACTGTCTCTTCAACCAAGCCTAGCTTTTAGCTAGCTAGCTACTCTACATTGCAAGCTAGCTTGACTTGCAATAAAATTAGAGAAACAAGTTCAGGAACAAGTAATTAAATATTATCCACTGAAAAATATATTTATCCTATATTGAATAATATTTGTATATTTAATGAGAGACAGGCTCTCCTGCATCTTGCGTTACAAACACTACACTTGACCATTCAGTACTGGGGCAAGACTCCGTGAAGACGACATATGGCGTAATGAAATATGTCTTGATGTAAACAAGGCATAACAGAAACAGATGCACTTACTCTACCTGCCAGCCATCAAGTGTACTGCAGGCAATATAACAGTCATGACCTTAGAGTGGACATGTTGCCTATCATTGACTTTGTTTACTTCTCTGAACAGGATCTAATAATGATAGGTTTCGAAAGCAACATTAATATGTTCGGTGTTCATTTTCCAATCATCTTAGCGTTTCATTATTTGATCCAATGACTATACTGTGTGTGTGTGTGTGTACAGTACCAGTCAAAAGTTTGGACACACCTTCTCATTCAAGGGTTTTCTTTATTTTTAATATTTTCTACATTGTAGAATAATAGTGAAGACATCAAAACTATGAAATAACACATATGGAATCATGTAGTAGCCAAAAAGTGTTAAACAAATCAAAATATATTTTATAACTGAGATTCTTAAAAGTAGCCACCCTATGCCTTGATGACAGCTGTGCACACTCTTGGCATTAGCTCACCAGTCAACCTATTGTGTACTGAACATTCATATTGCAACGTACAGACTTACCCCATTTCATGGACCCAAGATCTATAAGTATCAGTCTAGTCAGTGACACCCACAGAACACAACTGTGGAGAGTTTACACAAATCTTAAGGTCGTAACTCTTATTGCAGGACTTTGACACCACTGTGAAATGACACTACTGTGAAATGAGCAACATTAGCTCACCAGTCAATGGGCTGAATAGTGAGGTGATTACCCACAGTGGTAGCAATGCACGGTTATAACATTTACAGAAAATACAGATATGCCAATAGGGGGGGTGTTGCTTTCCATATTCAGAACCACATTCCTGTAAAGCTTAGAGAAGATCTCGTGTTAAACACTATTGAAGTAAAATGACTACAGGTTCATCTGCCTAACCCAAATTATTGTGGGAAGATGCTATAGACCACCAAATGCTAACAGTCAGTATCTGGATAATATGTGTGAAATGCTTGATAATATACAGTTGAAGTCGGAAGTTTAAATATACTTAGGTTGCAGTCATTAAAACTAGTTTTTCAAACACTCCACAAATTTCTTGTTATCAAACTATAGTTTTGGCAAGTCGGTTAGGACATCTACTTTGTGCATGACACAAGTACGTTGTCCAACAATTGTTTACAGACAGATTATTTCACTTATAATTCACTGCATTACAATTCCAGTGGGTCAGAAGTGTACATACACTAAGTTGACTGTGCCTTTAAACAGCTTAGAAAATTCCAGAAAATGGTGTCATGGCTTTAGAAGCTTCTGATAGGCTAATTGACGATGTACCTGTGGAGATGTACCTGTGGATGCATTTCAAGGCCTACCTTCAAACTCAGTGCATCTTTGCTTGACATCATGGGAAAATCAAAAGAAATCAGCCAAGACCTCAGAAAAAAATTATAGACCTCCACAAGTCTGGTTCATCCTTGGGAGCAATTTCCAAACGCCTGAAGGTACCACATTCATCTGTACAAACAATAGTACGCAAGTATAAATACCATGGGACCATGCAGCCGTCATACCGCTCAGGAAGGAGACACGTTCTGTCTCCTAGAGATGAACGTACTTTGGTGCGAAAAGTGCAAATCAATCCCAGAACAACAGCCAAGGACCTTGTGAAGATGCTGGAGGAAACAGGTACAAAAGTATCTATATCCACAGCAAAATGAGTCCTATATCAACAACCTGAAAGGCCGCTCAGCATGGAAGAAGCCACTGCTCCAAAACCGCCATATAAAAGCCAGACTACGGTTTGCAACTGCACATGGGGACAAAGATCGTACTTTTTGGAGAAATGTCCTCTGATCTGATGAAACAAAAATAGAACTGTTTGGCCATAATGACCATCGTTATGTTTGGAGGAAAAAGGGGGAGGCTTGCAAGCCGAAGAACACCATCCCAACTGTGAAGCACGGGGGTGGCAGCATCATGTTGTGGGGGTGATTTGCTACCTAAGAATAGTAAAGCCCCCTTTACTGTGTCACATATACTCCCTCTCTGGCCTCTAGGTCATCAGGCTGCTGATTATCCCGCACACCTGTCACCATCGTCATGCGCACCTGCGCCTCATGACACTCACCTGGACTCCATCACCTCCTTGATTATCTTCCCGATATCTGTCACTCCCCTTGGTTCTTTCCTCAGGTGTTATTGACTCTGTTTCATGTCAGTGTGTTGTTTGCGTTTCGTGTTCATTGTTTCTTTTATTGATTAAACACTCACTCCCTGAACTTGCTTCCCGACTCTCAGCGCACTCGTTACATACTGGCTGAAATAGCAAACCAATCAGCCTGTTAACAACCCTTTGGAAACTTTTGTGAAAAATTGTGTTTGACCAGATACAATGCTATTTTACAGTAAACACATTTCCAACAGACTTTCAGCATGCTTATAGGGAAGGACATTCAACTTACACAAATGACTGATGATTGGCTGAGAGAAATTGAAAATAAAAAGATTGTGGGGGCTGTTCTGTTAGACTTCAGTGCGGCATTTGGCATTATCGATCATAGTCTTCTGCTTGAAAAATGTATGTGTTTTGGCTTTACACCCCCTGCTATATTGTGGATAAAGAGTTACCTGTCTAACAGAACGCAGAGGGATGTTCTTTAATGGAAGCCTCTTCAACATAATCCAGGTATAATCAGGAATTTGCCAGGACAGCTCTCTAGGCCCCTTACTTTTTAAAAACGTTACTAACAACATGCCACTGTCTTTGAGTAAAGTCAGTGTGTCTATGTATGCAGATGACTCAACACTATACACATCAGCTACTACAGCGAATGAAATGACTGCAACACTTAACAAAGAGCTGCAGTTAGGTTCAGAGTGGGTGGAAAGGAATAAACTAGTCCTAAATATTAAAAAATTAAAAGCATTGTATTTGGGACAAATAATTCCCTAAACCTCAACTAAATCTTGTTATAAATAATGTGGAAATTGTGCAAGTTGAGGTGACTAAACCTGCTTGGAGTAACCCTGGATTGTAAACTGTCATGGTCAAAACATGTTGATTCAACAGTAGCTAAGATGGGGAGAAGTCTGTCCATAATGAAGCGCAGCTCTGCCTTCTTAACAACACTATCAACAAGGAAGGTCCTACTGGCCCTAGTTTTGTCGCACCTGGACTCCTGTTCAGTCGTGTGGTCAGGTGCCACAAAGAGGGACTTAGGAAAATGACAATTGGCTCAGAACGGGGCAGCACAGCTGGCCCTTAAATGTACACAGCGAGGTAACATTAATTATATGCATGTCAATCTCTCATGGCTCAAAGTGGAGGAGAAATTGACTTCATCACTACTTTTTTTTGTAAGAAGTGTTGACAAGCTGAATGCACCGAGTTGTCTGTTTCTACCACTAGCACACAGCTCGGACACCCATGCATACCCCACAAGACATGCCACCAGAGGTCTCTTCGCAATCCCCAAGTCCAGAACAGACTATGGTAGTCGCACAGTACTACATAGAGCCATGACTAAATGAAACTCCATTTCACATCAGGTAACTGATGCAAGGAGTTGAATCAGATTTTAAAAACAGATAGAAATACACCTTATGGAACAGCCGGCACTGTGAAGAGACACACACACACAGGTACAGACGCATACGCACACACATGCTAGCACACGCACTCTACACACGTACATTGTAATATTGTTGTATGGTGGTATTATACATTTTGTATTGTAGATATGTAGTGGTGTAATAATGTTATTTGAAATACTGTTTTATCTTTTGTTTTATGTGTAATGTAAATGCCTTAATGTGTTTGGACCCCAGGAAGAGTAGCAGCTGCCTTGGCTAATGGTGATCCCTAATAAATACGAACACAAATAACTTTTCATTGATTGTCATAACATTAAAATAAGTGATAATTATTCTAAAAAGGTCTGGCCTTTTTAGGCAAAATACGGAGAGCCAGGTTGCTCTTTCAAATGTTGTGTAATTACTGAGCACAGTAGTGTGCAATTATTGATGTACACAATGTATAGGTCCCCTTGTCTGTCCAGTGCCCTGACTACTGTTTTGTTTCAAGGTACTTAAAGAGACAACACTGAGTGACCTGTTCCCAAGACATAACACCACAAGCCAGAAGACCTCCACCTGGCCGCCACATTGAAGCTTGCTCAGAACAAGCTGCAGAAGTCAGAGGGCAGCCCCGAGAGGCAGCCCCAAGAATTTTTTTTGGGGGGGCACAAGGGCTATTTGGCGGGGCGAGATTGGAGCCCCAGGCCAGCTCCCCGTACCCTTGTAGGGCAGACTGGACAGGTCCCATGCTTTGGGGTTGGGGCTGTGGTGAGGCCTGGGATTTTCAGGCTGGTAGGCACAGTACCAGCGCCCCGCATGTGCCAGGGCGAAGTAGGCATCGAGCCGGAAGGGGTGATGCCAACCCTGCGCTCAAGACCGCCAGTGCGCCTCTACGGTCCGGTGTTTCCCGCCATACGCACTAGCATGGAGGTGCGTGTCTCCAGGCTGGCACGTCCAGTACCAGCCCTACGCATCAGGCGTCTAGTGCGTCAGCCCAGCCTCGCCAGTCAGGAGTCACCTGAGCTGCCCGCCAGTCAGGAGTCGCCTGAGCTGCCCGCCAGTCAGGAGTCGCCTGAGCTGCCCGCCAGTCAGGAGTCGCCTGAGCTGCCCGCCAGTCAGGCGGGCAGGAGTCGCCTGAGCTGCCCGCCAGTCAGGAGCCGCCAGAGCTGCCCGCCAGTCAGGAGCCGCCAGAGCTGCCCGCCAGTCAGGAGCCGCCAGAGCAGCCCGACTGCCCGGAGCGGCCCGACTGCCCGGAGCCGCCAGAGCGGCCCGACTGCCAGGAGCAGCTATCGGCACCGCCAAAGTGGACGACGCCAAAGGTGGAGCGTGGTTTACGTCCCGCACCTGAGCCACCTCCAGGATAGGTGGGTTGGGGGAGGGAGGGTGTGGCACAGTGCCGTCGTTGACGGCAGCCACCCTCCCTTCCCTCCCTTATTGTTTAGAGGTTATTGTTTAATGGGTTTTTGTTGGGGATTTTTTGTTGTTGGTGTTTTCTGTTGGTAGGTGCATTCCGGGGTCTGCACCTTGAGGGGGGGGGGGGGGGGTACTGTCACGTCCTGACCAGCAGATGGAGCTATTGTATTAGTTTTGGGGTCAGGACGTGGCAGTTTTGTGTGTGTGAATGTTTGTGTTGGTGATTGGGACTTCCAATTGAAGGCAGGTGTGTTGAGTTGCCTTTGATTGGGAGTCCTATATAGGTGTGTGTGTTTTTCTTTGGTTGTGGGTAGTTGTTTTTGCACTGCGTTTAATAGTCTGCAGAACTGTTGCACTGTCGTGAGTATCTCTTATTGTTTTGTCAAGTGGATGCTTTACTACTTTTTCTTTGAAATTAAAATATGAGTATCCATATTCCCGCTGCGTCTTGGTCCTCTTCTCTCCAGTACGACATTTTTTGTGACAACCAGGGTATCTGTAGTGGGATTTGGTTTGTTAGGTTGATGTGAGGACTGCTATTAGTGTTTGCTGTACTAATGATTCTGTGGGGCCGCTTGAAACATGAAATCCGTTAAGTCATGCAATGGACATACAGTGCCTAAATGATGGTCCAAATGCAAATCCTCAGCCCAGCTACTGTACAAGGGGTAAGAGCGTCTGCTAAATGACGTAAATGGGTACCAGTACTGAGTCGATGTGCAGGGGTACGAGGTAATTGAAGTAGATATGTACATATAGGTCGGGGGTAAATCACTAGGCAACAGGATATATAATAGACAGTAGCAGCAGCGTATGTGATGTAGAAGTGTGTGTGTGTGTGTGTGGAAAATGTGTGCCTGTGTGAACATGTTATTTGTGTCTGTGTGTTGGAGTGTCAGTGTAAGTATGTGTATGGTGTGGCGGATGAATCAGAATTAGTTGGGTAACATAGATAATTAAGATGTTTTATTTGCATAATATGCTTGTGTGAGATACTTGTCATTAGAATGTATCCCTTTGGACTTTGGTGTTGGCAGTTGTACATCTTCCCTCAGCTGGGGCTCAGTCACTTGGGGCCCAGAGAGGGAAGAGGTCAGAATGGAACATTGTCTTCATATGTGAATGTGTCTTTACCTATTCTTAAACCATGTGAAGGGATGGCGTGATTAACGGGGAACCAATTACTTGTCTCCACAATGTCTGTGCGCAAGTCAATAATAATGAAATATTCTCTGCATTCTGTTGTCCTCTTCTTGATGTCAATCCTTCCTGTTCTCCAATTAGTCTGTCTCTTCTTTCAGTGTCTTTCCCAGACCTTTTTAGAATATTTTGCACTTGATGTTTCTATGACAATCAATGCAAAAGTTATTGCGAACGAGATTTAAAAGCATTTTTTATGATTTGATTATTTATATTAAATCAACACATTCATTTTAATGCAAATCAAATGTTGTAAAAGTAGGCAAGACATGTTTTTAAATAATTAGCACTTGTTTTTATGTTTCTATGACAATCAATGCAAAAGCTATTGCGAACGAGAGATTTAACAGTGAATGTCAGATATAAAACATACTTTACCTCGGTGCTGAGCACTCGCTCAAATGCGGATTGTGGAATCTATTTAACACACCGATCTTATTCAACACAGCGCTACAGGTTGGCTAATGCCCTGCGTCCTACACTACACGACTTTCAAAATCCTAACATTGCTGAGCCTCTCACATTAAACAACCATCTTTACTGTAGTTTTTTTTGTAATGGATGTTACTGTTTCATCAGGGAGCCACAAAGATGAAGAAAACAAATGTCATCGCTGAATTCATGTTATGTTTTCTATTTCATGCAGCCACAGAATAGAAAGAAGCAACATTTCACACTGTTTAAAGTTGAGAGTTATCATTCACGCAAAGTATCAGGGGCTGTACAATGAAACTGGGTGTGTAAGTATCCCTCCAAGATAATATGGTAAAGTTGGCCTCATGTATAGGTCCTCGAACAAATAAATAAACCAAGGACATGAAAATCCATCATATTAACAGTTTTTAAAACCTGTTAAGGATCTCTACAGATCGGTGTCCCACCCACGGGACGGTTGAGCTATTGTAGGCTAATGCGATTAGCATGAGGTTGTAAGTAACAAGAACCTTTCCCAGGACATAGACATATCTGATATTGGCAGAAAGCTTACATTCATGTTAACCTCTCTAGGGTAGGGGGCAGTATTTGCACGGCCGGATAAAAAACGTACCCGATTTAATCTGGTTATTACTGATTTAGCCCACTGCAGTAAAAGGTTAAAATTAAAATACAAAAATAATTACATTACATTTTTTTTCCTACCGATGTACACAACCTACTCCACATTTCTAAAGTGAAATAAAAATTTAAACATTTTCCAAATGAATACAAAATAAAAAACAAAGATATCTTGACTGCATACTGTATGTCTTCATTATTCCATAGTTCAGAGGTAGGACCGCAGGTCTCCGAGTTGTGTGGTGGAAAAACATTTCAGGGGCACGGAGTTTTTCCTGATCTGGTAACCTAACCAGGTACAACTCTGGACCTTTTACAGTATGACGTGATTAATCTGTGGTAAAAAGGTTTAAAATGGGCTGTGATGGGACCAGAGTTTTTCTAATCAGCTCACATTGTTTTTAAAAAACTCCTTGATGAAAACCCTGTCAAACTGCAGCAACCTGGTACTTGTCAATATTAATTATACAGGACTAGTGGTGTTTCCTACAAACAGACATAGAAAATTACATGATTGGACAATAAAACTCACAGAGCTTGCTTTATGCAGTTTTGCATCATGTAGTCCTGCCCTATGCAACTGTAGGTCTAATTAAAAATATACTCATGTACACGTGTATTGTGTTTATTGCTAAATTCCAGTTCATCATTTTGGATTGAAAAAGTATTGGTAGCCAAGTAAGCCCAAGTTTGAATATAAAGCACGTTTGATACCATTCACATTTTCTCACAAACAAATGGACTATAAATACACAACATTACCGCTTTACCCTGGCCAGAGCACATAGTAGGCTAGACTATACAGCTGCTGTTATTAGTAGCCTAGCCTACAGTTGATAGAAAATAGTCTAGTTTCCATGCAATACAGCATCCCAGCAAACAGGGGATGTCCTGAGGACATTCAACGACATTCCCGTTAGGTCTCTTAAGGGTTTTGGCGTAACATTATTCTATTGACATTATGATAACGTTCTAAGAACGTTGCGTGATGGACCAAAGGGAATGTTCTCTCCGGGACCTTTCTCTATTTCCCTGTTTGTTCTCAGGACATCACTGAGGACTATGTCAGAACCTTTTAAAGAGGTTCTCAGGACTTCAATTTTACTAGTCCTTTGGACGTTGTGTGATGGTCGCAAGGGAACGTTCTCAGGGGGACCTTTTTTATAGATTTTTTTATAGATTTTGTCCAGTCCGGTCTGACTGTTGACGTTAACATCAAAGCCAGGGTGGACTGACCAAACTTAAACAACTTTTCAACGTCCATGGATGTCCGGTGTTGGTTGGTGAGATGCTGGTTACAGTAAATGGAAAGAGAGGGGGCTCATTGATAGGTGTCAGTAAGAGCTGGGAGAGTTGGCATTACCAGGAGATTGAGAGTGAGAGGCAAGAGAGAGAGGGGGGGAGAGAGGAAGGTGTTGTCCAGACTCTGACTGTTTTAACACTTGGTTTGATCACCAGACGAAAAGAAGACAAAGAAAACCATTAAGAACTGAACATAACAGTATGCCAGTGGAAGGGAGTAGCAGGTGCAGGTGACCCAACTGTGTTTTGTGTCAGCTATGATTTCCCAGTGTAGCCAATTCAGTTGCAGTAATTCCTTTACTGATTTGTTTTGGTAATTCTGAGCTTTAATCACTTAATAATTCATAAACAAAATTAATATCAGTAAAATCACTATAACTAATTGGTAGGTCTACCATTACTTGTTACTTCTGTAAACGTTTATTATCCTCCACCCTGATGAGGGAGAGAAATTAGAAAATATAAAGATACACTGTGTGGGTTTTTGTAATGGCAAAATTTCTTAAACTTACAGAAGGTAAACCACTTATCCAAAACTAAATATAAGTGTTGGCAGGGGTCTTTACGTCAACATTATTTTGTTTTGATGTAATTCTGATACCTTTTAAGGCTTTTTCTTGTAGATGTTTTCTAAGACCCCTTTTCCATCTGTTATTCAGAAATCAAAAGTCGTTACTTATGCCAAATTCTTAAGATGGAAAAATGTATCTATGCCTTCAATTCCCCAAAATATAGACTCTTAAATTTCATTTGACACCCAATTTGATATACTCCTACGACCTTCACATGTTGGTGCTCATGGGTCCTTTCAAATGGATATGCCCCTAACCAATAGCAGTGAAATGAGATTAAATCTGGTCATGATCAGTTTAATATATTTTCATTAATTAGCCTAAGTGAAATAGATTGGCTTGATAGCAGCAGTCATTGACCTTGTTGGTTGGCTAGCAAGAAGATCTTGACGTTTTTATTTTATTTATTTATTTTTATTTCACCTTTATTTAACCAGGTAGGCTAGTTGAGAACAAGTTCTCATTTGCAACTGCGACCTGGCCAAGATAAAGCATAGCAATTCCACATATACAACAACACAGAGTTACACATGGAATAAACAAAATATACAGTCAATAATACAGTAGAACAAAAGAAAACAAAAAGTCTATATACAGTGAGTGCAAATGAGGTAAGTTAAGGCAATAAATAGGCCATGGTGGCGAAGTAATTACAATATAGAAATTAAACACTGGAATGGTAGATGTGCAGAAGATGAATGTGCAAGTAGAGATGCTGGGGTGCAAAGGAGCAAGATAAATAAATAAATACAGAATGGGGATGAGGTAGTTGGATGGGCTGTTTACAGATGGGCTATGTACAGGTGCAGTTATCTGTGAGCTGCTCTGACAGCTAGTGCTTAAAAGTAGTGAGGGAGATATGAGTCTCCAGCTTCAGTGATTTTTGCAGTTTGTTCTAGTCATTGGCAGCAGAGAACTGGAAGGAAAGGCGACCAAAGGAGGAATTGGCTTTGGGGTTGACCAGTGAGATATACCTGCTGGAGCGCGTGCTACGAGTGGGTGCTGCTATGGTGACCAGTGAGCTGAGATAAGGCGGGGCTTTACCTAGCAGGGACTTGTAGATAACCTGTAGCCAGTGGGTTTGGCGACGAGTATGAAGCGAGGGCCAACCAACGAGAGTGTACAGGTCGCAGTGGTGGGTAGTGTATGGGGCTTTGATGACAAAACGGATGGCACTGTGATAGACTGCATCCAATTTGTTGAGTAGAGTGTTGGAGGCTATTTTATAGATGACATCGCGAAGTCGAGGATCGGTAGGATGGTCAGTTTTACGAGGGTATGTTTGGCAGCATGAGTGAAAGACATTAGACGTTAGACATTGTTCATTTTTTCTTGACGTTACACAGCATTCACTTTTGGTAAAACTGGTCCAGCCACTTCAAATGAAACCAAATTGTATTGGTCACATACACATATTTAGCAGATGTTATTGCGGGTGTAGCGAAATACACCCGCAATAGTTAGCCAAGATGGCGTAGCAGTAGGACGTGTGTGTTTGTCTTTGTCTAATCCCGTGTATTATCCCATGTAAATAGCCAGGCTTTTTCATATACATCTTAATTTCACTTTCTATCTACGAACTAAACATACTTTCCTGCAACCCGCCTCACCCAATGTGGTATGGATCTGCTATTTTTATTCCTTATAACTGGAACTTCCATTAGGAGCTAGCCAGCTAACTAGCTACTAGTCTTTCTGAGCCACGGCTAGCAGTCTTCACCTTTTTCTCGGTCACCAGCCAGCCTTAGCTCGGACAACACCTGCCAGTCTGCACAGCGCGATATCAACCCAGAGCATATCGGACTGCTTATCTCTACCATATCACCGGATTCCTGCCGCTCTGGATCATTACACTGGATCATCGCAGCTAGTGTGGTGGCTAATTTCTGCATTACCAAATGAGGAGAGTTAAACACACCAGTCCGAGTTAACTACATATTTAATACTTAAGATACTTTTGCAAAAGCCTCTTTGACCTTCAATAATGCACTCTCTCGAATGAACCAGGAAGGTGATTACACAATGGCTACAGAGATATTTTATAGCAAAGATACACCCCCTTCAACGTACATTGACAAACCACAGATACATAGAATGGGTCACAAAGGTTAAGTTTTGTATGACAGATATCCATAAAACACAGCAGCCAGTAACAGCTATGTCAACAGGGTTCATTGTATAGCCCAGTATCTGGTCCCCTTAGAACCGTCCCTCCCTGGTACTTTATAGAACAAAAATACAATTTCATCCAATGGCATATATCAATTGTCAACTCTAGATACTCCTATCTCAAGCAAACTCCCTCTTGACCCCACTCCTGGACAGGCTCACTGGGGGGAGTGAGCCTCTAGGCCATATATTATCACAGGATAAGTGCAAGATCTAAGAGACAATGGTCCCAGACACTGCCATAAACCTCCCCACAATAAAGAAAGGAGGGAGTGACTTGCTCACAGACATTGTGGACACAAGTCATTGGTTCCCCCTTAATCACGCCATCCCTTCACATGGTTTAAGAATAGGAAAAGAGACATTCACATATGAAGACAATATTTCATTCTGTCCTCCTCTCTCGCTGATATTCTGCAGAGCAACAGAGACATGTAAAAAACAGGTCTGACCTCTCCCCTCTCTGGGCCCCAAGTGTCTGAGCCCCAGCTAAGGGAAATGTGCAACTGAAACATACCAGAGTCCAAAGGACACTTTCTAATGACAAGTATCTCACATAAGCCTATTAAACTAATAAAACATCTTAATCATCTATGTTACCCAACTAATTCTGATTCATCCACGACACTAGCTAGATGCAAATGAGTGGCTACTGTTAGCTAACACCTCTGTCCCGAAGCAAGCACCAGCTAGTCTTGAGCTAGCCTCAAGCTAGGCCCATATACAAGCTAATTCTAGGGCTACAATACTTCCTTTGCCAATTGGCCTGGACCCTTTATTGTCGATACGGAGCCTCGTCGATCCATCACGACTGGACTGCAGACGTGATCGCCCGATGTGGTCTCAACAGGCTATTCTGTTACGATGTTGCCGAAGAAGCATCTACTAGCCACGGCCCACTAGCTTTTCTGAACGCTGTGTCCCCTGCTAGCGTAGTAGTGACCCTTGTCTATACATAATGCCTTGAATCTATTCTTCCACGCACAGAAATCTGCTCCTTTTATTCTCTGTCCCCAATGCACTAGAAGACCAGTTCTTATATCCTTTAGCCGTAACCTTACCCTACTCCTCCTCTGTTTCTCTGGTGATGTAGAGGTTAACCCAGGCCCTGTAGCCCCCAGTTCCACTCCTATTCCCCAGGCGCTATCATTTGTTGATTTATGTAAACGTAAAAGCCTTGGTTTCATGCATGTTAACATCAGAAGCCTCCTCCCTAAGTTTGTTTTATTCACTGCTTTAGCACACTCCACCAACCCTGATGTCCTAGCCGTGTCTGAATCCTGGCTTAGGAAGGCCACCAAAAATTCTGAAATTTCCATCCCCAACTACAACATTTTCCGCCAAGATAGAACTGCCAAAGGGGGTGGAGTTGCAATCTACTGCAGAGATAGCCTGCAGAGTTCTGGCATGCTATCCAGGTCTGTGCCCAAACAGTTCGAGCTTCTACTTTTAAAAATCCACCTTTCCAGAAATAAGTCTCTCACTGTTGTCGCTTGTTATAGACCCCCTTCAGCCCCCAGCTGTGCCCTGGACACCCTATGTGAATTGATTGCCCCCCATTTATCTTCAGAGATTGTACTGTTAGGTGACCTAAACTGGGGTGTGCTTAACACCCCGGCCGTCCTACAATCTAAGCTAGATGCCCTCAATCTCACACAAATTATCAAGGAACCCACCAGGTACAACCCTAAATCCATAAACATGGGCACCCTCATAGATATCATCCTGACCAACCTGCCCTCTAAATACACCTCTGCTGTCTTCAATCAGGATCTCAGCAATCACTGCCTCATTGCCTGCATCCGTAATGGGTCCGCGGTCAAATGACCACCCCTCATCACTGTCAAACGCTCCCTAAGTCACTTCAGCAAGCAGGCCTTTCTAATCGACCTGGCCCGGGTATCCTGGAAGGATATTGACCTCATTCCGTCAGTAAATTATGCCTGGTTATTCTTTAAAAGTGCTTTCCTCACCATCTTAAATAAGCATGCCCCATTCAAAAAATGTAGAACTAAGAACAGATATAGCCCTTGGTTCACTCCAGACTTCACTGCCTTTGACCAGCACAAAAACATCCGGTGGCGTACTGCAATAGCATCAAATAGTTCACGCGATATGCAACTTTTCAGGGAGGAACAAATATACACAGGCAGTTAGGAAAGGAAAGGCTAGCTTTTTCAAACAGAAATGTGCATCCTAAAGAACAAAATCCCCAAATTTCCAAAAAGCTCTTCCATGCCGTCCCTAGGAGGGGTGTGTCACTTGAGTGGGTTGAGTCACTGACGTGATCTTCCTGTCTGGGTTGGCGCCCCCCCTTGGGTTGTGCCTTGGCAGAGATCTTTGTGGGCTATACTCGGCCTAGTCTCAGGATGGTAAGTTGATGATTGAAGATATCCCTCTAATGGTGTGGGGGTTATGCTTTGGCAAAGTGGGTGGGGTTATATCCTGCCTGTTTGGCCCTGTCCGGGGGTAACGTCAGACGGGGCCACAGTGTCTCCCGACCACTCCTGTCTCAGCCTTCAGTATTTATGCTGCAGTAGTTTGTGTCGGGGGCTAGGGTCAGTCTGTTATTTCTGGAGTATTTGTCTTATCCGGTGTCCTGTGTGAATTTAAGTATGCTCTCTCTCTATCTCTCTCTCGGAGGACCTGAGCCCTAGGGCCATGCCTCAGGACTACCTGGCCTGATGACTCCTTGCTGTCCCCAGTCCACCTGGCCGTGCTGCTACTCCAGTTTCCTAAACTGTTCTGCCTGCGGCTATGGAACCCTGACCTGTTCACCGGACATGCTACCTGTCCCAGACCTGCTGTTTCAACTCTCTAGAGACAGCAGGAGCGGTAGAGATACTCTGAATGATCGGCTATGAAAAGCCAACTGACATTTACACTTGAGGTGCTGACCTGTTGCACCCTCAACAACCACTGTGATTATTATTATTTGACCCTGCTGGTCATCTATGAACATTTGAACATCTTGGCCATGTTCTGTTATAATCTCTACCCAGCACAGCCAGAAGAGGACTGGCCACCTCTCATAGCCTGGTTCCTCTCCAGGTTTCTTCCTAGGTTCTGGCCTTTCTAGGGAGTTTTTTCCAGCCACCGTGCTTCTACACCTGCATTGCTTGCTGTTTGGGGTTTTAGGCTGGGTTTCTGTACAGCACTTTGTGACATCAGCTGATGTAAGAAGGGCTTTATAAATACATTTTATTGATTGATTGATTGACTGTAAAGTCCATGGAAAATAATAGCACTTCCTCCCAGCTGTCCACCGCACTGAGGCTAGGAAATACTGTCACCACCGCTAAATCTACGATAATCGATAATTTCAATAAGCATTTTTCTACGGCTGGCCATGCTTTCCACCTGGCTACACCTACCCTGGTCAACAGCTCTTCATCCCCCACAGCAACTTGCCCAAGCTTCCCCCATTTCTCCTTCACCCAAATCCAAATAGCTGATGTCCTGAAAGAGCTGCAAAGTCTGGACCCCTACAAATCAGCTGGGTTAGACAATCTGGACCCTCTCTTTCTAAAATGATCCTCCGCAATTGTTGCAACCCCTATTACTAGCTTGTTCAACCTCCCTTTTGTATCTTCTGAGATCCCTAAAGATTGGAAAGCTGCCGCGGTCATCCCCCTCTTCAAAGGGGGAGACACTCTAGACCCAAACTGTTACAGACTTATATCTATCCTACCCTGCCTTTCTAAAGTCTTCGAAAGCCAAGTTAACAAACAGATCACTGACCATTTCGAATCCCACCGTACCTTCTCCGCTATGCAATCTGGTTTCCGAGCTGGTCATGGGTGCACCTCAGCCATGCTCAAGGTCCTAAACTATATCATAACCGCCATCGATAAAAGACAATACTGTGCAGCCGTCTTCATCGACCTGGCCAAGGCTTTCGACTCTTTCAATCACCGCATTCTTATTGGCAGATTCAATAGCCTTGGTTTCTCAAATAACTGCCTCGCCTGGTTCACCAACTATTTCTCTGATATAGTTTATTTTGTCAAATCGGAGGGCCTGTTGTCCGGAGCTCTGGCAGTCTCTATGGGGGTGCCACAGGGTTAAATTCTCGGGCTGACTCTTTTCTCTGTACACATCAATGATGTTGCTCTTGCTGCTGGGGATTCTCTGATCCACCTCTATGCAAACGACACTATTCTGTATACTTCTGGCCCTGCTTCAGACACTGTGTTAACAAACCTCCAGACGAGCTTCAATGCCATACAACACTCCTTCCGTGGACTCCAACTGTTCTGAAATGCAAGTAAAACTAAATGCATGCTCTTCATCCGATCGCTGCCAGCACTTGCCTGCCCGTCTAGCATCACTACTCTGGACGATTCTGACTTAGAATATGTGGACAACTACAAATACCTAGGTGTCTGCTTAGACTGTAAACTCTCCTTCCAGACTCACATTAAGCATCTCCAATCCAAAATTAAATCTAGAATCGGCTTCCTATTTCGCAACAAATAATCTTTCACTCATGCTGCCAAACATACCCTCATATAACGGACTATCCTAACAATCCTTGACTTCGGCGATGCCATTTACAAAAGAGCCTCCAACACTCTACTCAGCAAATTGGATATAGTCTATCACATTGCCATCCGTTTCGTCACCAAAGCCCCTTATACAACCCACCACTGCGACCTGTATGCTCTCGTTGGCTGGCCCTCGCTTCATATTCATCGCCAAAACCACTGGCTCATCTATAAGGTCATCTATAAGTCTTTGCTAGGTAAAACCCCGCCTTATCTCAGCTCACTGGTCACCATAGCAGCACCCACCCGTTGTACGCACTCCAGCAGGTATATTTCACTGGTCATCCCCAAAGTCAACTCCTCCTTTGGCCAACTCCTCCAACTCCTCCTTTCCTTCCAGTTCTCTGCTGCCAATGACTGGAGAGAGTCTTGTCTTTAAATAGCTGTAAAATAGTCATATGTTTGAGAAATTGAAGTAATAGCATTTCTAAGGTATTTGAAAATCGTGCCACAGGATTCAACTGGCTGTTAGGTGGGACGATTTGGTGCCACCTGCCCTAGAGAGGTTAAAGACAAGACTCTCGTTAATCTAACCACACTGTCCGATTTCAAAAAGGCTTTACAACGAAAGCAAAACATTAGATTATGTCAGCAGAGTACCCAGCCAGAAATAATCAGACACCCATTTTTCAAGCTAGCATATAATGTCACAAAAACCCAGAAGACAGCTAAATGCAGCACTAACCTTTGATGATCTTCATCAGATGACACACCTAGGACATTATGTTATACAATACATGCATGTTTTGTTAAATAAAGTTAATATTTATATCAAAAACCAGCTTTTTACATTAGCATGTGACGTTCAGAACTAGCATACCCCCCGCAAACTTCCGGCGAATTTACTAACAATTTACTAAATTACTCACGATAAACGTTCACAAAAAGCATAACAATTATTTTAAGAATTATAGAGACAGAACTCCTCTATGCACTCGATATGTCCGATTTTAAAATAGCTTTTCGGTGAAAGCACATTTTGCAATATTCTAAGTAGATAGCCCGGCATCACAGGGCTAGCTATTTAGACACCCTGCAAGTTTAGCCTTCACCAAACTCCGATTTACTATTAGAAAAGTTTGATCACCTTTGGTGTTCTTCGTCAGAATGCACTCCCAGGACTTCTACTTCAATAACAAATGTTGGTTTGGTCCCAAATAATCCATAGTTATGTTCCAACAGCGGCGTTTTGTTCGTGCGTTCAAGACACTATCCGAATGGCGCATTTCGTGACAAAAGATTTCTAAATATTTCATTACCGTACTTCGAAGCATGTCAACCGCTGTTTAAAATCAATTTTTATGCAATTTTTCTCGTAAAAAAGCGATAATATTCCGACCGGGAATCTGCAATTAGGTAAACAGACAAAAAAAATAAACCATGGTGTCGACTCGGGCACGCGCCTAAGCCCTTTGTCCTCTGATCGGCCACTTGTCAAAGGCGATAATGTGTTTCAGCCAGAGGCTGCCTCGATATCGTTCAGCTTTTTCCCGGGCTCTGAGAGCCTATGGGAGCCGTAGGAAGTGTCACGTTACAGCTAAGATCCTCAGTCTTCAATAAACAGAGGCAAGAACAACAACACCTTGTCAGACAGGCCACTTCCTGCATGAAATCTTCTCAGGTTTTTGCCTGCCATATGAGTTCTGTTATACTCACAGACACCATTCAAACAGTTTTAGAAACTTTAGGGTGTTTTTATCCAAAGCCAATAATTATATGCATATTCTAGTTACTGGGCAGGAGTAGTAACCAGATTAAATCGGGTACGTTTTTTATCCGGCCGTGTAAATACTGCCCCCTAGCCCTAACAGGTTAACTAGGTAGGCTAGTTGAGAACAAGCTCTCATTTACAACTGCGACCTGGCCAAGATAAAGCAAAGCAGTGCGACAAAAACAACACAGTTACACATCAAATCAAATCAAATGTATTTATAAAGCCCTTCTTACATCAGCTGATATCTCAAAGTGCTGTACAGAAACCCAACCTAAAACCCCAAACAGCAAGCAATGCAGGTGTAGAAGCACGGTGGCTAGGAAAAACTCCCTAGAAAGGCCAGAACCTAGGAAGAAACCTAGAGAGGAACCAGGCTATGAGGGGTGGCCAGTCCTCTTCTGGCTGTGCCGGGTGGAGAGGACTTAGCATCGAATAGCCCCCTCGATATTCAACTTTGCAGGGAAGTTAGGAACCAATATACACAATCAGTTAGGAAAGCTAAGGCTAGCTTTTTCAAACAAATTTGCATCCTGTAGCACTAATTCCAAAAGGTTTTGGGACACTGTAAAGTGCAGCTGCCCACTGCAATGAGGCTAGGAAACACTGTCACCACCGATAAATCCACGATAATCGATCATTTCAATAAGCATTTTTCTACGGCTGGCCATGCTTTCCACCTGGCTACCCCTACCAACAGCTCTGCACCCCCCGCAGAAACTTTACCAAGCTCCCCCCCGCTTCTCCTTCACCAAAATCCAGATAGCTCATGTCCTGAAAGAGCTGCAAAATCTGGATCTCTACAAATCAGCTGGGCTAGACAATCTGGACCCTCTTTCTAAAATGATCAGCCAAAATTGTTGCAACCCCTATTACTAACCTGTTCAATCTCTTTCGTATCGTCTGAGATCCCCAAAGATTGGAAAGCTGCCGCGGTCATCCCCCTCTTCAAAGGGGGAGACACTCTAGACCCAAACTGCTACAGACCTATATCTATCCTGCCCTGCCTTCTCTAAAATATTCGAAAGCCAAGTTAACAAACAGATCACCGACCATTTCAAATCCCACCGTACCTTCTCCACTATGCAATCTGGTTTCTGAGCTGGTCATGGGTGCACCTCAGCCACGCTCAAGGTCCTAAACAATATCATAACCGCCATCCATAAAAGACAGTACAGTGCAGCTGTCTTCATCGACCTGGCCAAGGCTTTCGACTCTTTCAATCACTGCATTCTTCTCGGCAGACTCAATAGCCTTGGTTTCTCAAATGACTGCCTCGCCTGGTTCACCAACTACTTCTCAGACAGAGTTCAGTGTGTCAAATCGGAGGGCCTGTTGTCTGGACCTCTTGCAATCTCTATGGGGGTGCCACAGGGTTAAATTCTCGGACCGACTCTTTTCTCTGTATATATCAATGATGTCGATCTTGCTACTGGTGATTCTCTGATCCACCTCTACGTAGGACACCATCCTGTATACAGTTGAAGTCGGAAGTTTACATACACCTTAGCCAAATACATTTAAACTCAGTTTTTCACATTTAATCCTAGTTAAAATTCCCTGTCTTAGGTCAGTTCGGATCACCACTTTATTTTAAGAATGTGAAATCAGAATAATAGTGGAGAATTATTTATTTCTGCTTTTATATCTTTCATCACATTCCCAGTGGGTCAGAAGTTTACATAGACTCAATTAGTATTTGGTAGCATTGCCTTTAAATTGTTTAACTTGGGTTAAATGTTTCAGGTAGCCTTCCACAAGCTTCCCACAATAAGTTGGGTGAATTCCTCCAGACAGAGCTGGTGTAACTGAGTCAGGTTTGTAGGCCTCCTTGCTCGCACACGCTTTTTCAGTTCTGCCCACTAATTTTCTATAGGATTGAGGTCAGGGATTTGTGATGGCCATTCCAATACCTTGACTTTATTGTCCTTAAGCCATTTTGCCACAACTTTGGAAGTATGCTTGGGGTCATTTTGAAGACCCATTTGTGACCAAGCTTTAACTTCCTGACTGATGTCTTGAGATGTTGCTTCAATATATCCACAGAATTTTCCTCCCTCATGATGCCATCTTTTTTGTGAAGTGCACCAGTCCCTCCTGCAGCAAAGCACCCCCACAACATGATGCTGCCACCCCCGTGCTTCACGGTTGGGATGGTGTTCTTCGGCTTGCAAGAATCCCCCTTTTTCCTCTAAACATAACGATGGTCATTATAGCCAAACAGTTATATTTTTGTTTCATCAGCCCAGAGGACATTTCTCCAAAAAGTACAATCTTTGTCCCCATGTGCAGTTGCAAACCGTAGTCTGGCTTTTTTATGGCGGTTTTGGAGCAGTGGCTTCTTCCTTGCTGAGCGGCCTTTCAGGTTATGTCGATATAGGACTCGTTTTACTGTGGATATAGATACTTTTATACCTATTTCCTCCAGCATCTTCACAAGGTCCTTTGCTGTTGATCTGGGATTGATTTGCACTTTTTGTACCAAAGTACGTTCATCTCTAGGAGACAGAACACGTCTCTTTCCTGAGCGGTATGACGGCTGCGTGGTCCCATGGTGTTTATACATGCGTACTATTGTTTGTACAGATGATCATGGTACCTTCAGGCGTTTGGAATTTGCTCCCAAGGATGAACCAGACTTGTGGAGGTCTACAAATTTTTTTCGGAGGTCTTGGCTGATTTCTTTTGATTTTCCCATGATGTCAAGCAAAGAGGCACTGAGTTTGAAGATAGGCCTTGAAATACATCCGCAGGTACACCTCCAATTGACTCAAATTATGTCAATTAGCCTTTCAGAAGCTTCTAAAGCAATGACATCATTTTCTGGAATTTTACAAGCTGTTTAAAGGCAGTCAACTCAGTGTATGTTAACTTTTGACCCACTGGAATTGTGATACAGTGAATTATAAGTGAAATAATCTGTCTGTAAACAATTGTTGGAAAAATTACTTGTGTCATGCACAAAGCAGATGTTCTGAGTTTCCAAAACTATAGTTTGTTAACAAGAAATCTGTTGAGTGGTTGAAAAACTAGTTTTAATGACCCCAACCTAAGTGTATGTAAACGTCGTCTTCAACTGTAGCTAGCTATCGTTGGTTCAAATGAAGCAAAATGATGAACTAATATGAAAGTATAAACCCACCACAGTGATTATGAATGAAGTCCCAGGCGGAGGGTTCTCGGTTGAACACAGATGCGCATCGGACAGTCCTTGCACTTTTCAACCCACGCCCACCCTGATATATAACACCGCCCACTGGGCGAAATGGCGTAAAATGAGTGCTGCCCTCTCTGTAAGGCTACCATTAGCTACTAAATTATCCTTAACTTATTCTGTATGGGATTTTAAAATAATCGGTTCAAGGACATACATCTGGTGTAATAGAAGCAATTATTGGTACCATGATTGTCTTTAAAATGTGTATTTATTTACATGAAGATTGACCACGAATATGTACATTTTCCCTTCACTATAATGGGGGATCCTGTTTTCTGCATACAATGCCTGCAATACTGCGGTCGGCCTTGAACTTGGTGGCTGATTTTAGCCATCTTTATTTTTCACCTTGTCTTCTTTTCCACTAGAGGGCGACCTCTAACAGTTATTCAGCTCAGAGGTACCGTAGATCCAAGGCCTACCATAAAAATAAACACTGTACATTGATTCACACACTACTAGACGTAAGTGTATCCTATTGTGACAAATGATAACTTGACATGATGAAAGAGAACTTAAGGGAGGTAAACTTGTGTGCATTAGAAAACCCTATGTCAACTGTGTGTAAAATAAAAACAGGGATAATATTGCTCGAATGAACTTCCTCACAGTTCTCATACTAAGACTGACCTCTGTGTTCCTGGGTGAGAGATAATTCAAGTATACCATTTAGTGTTAAAACATGGTTTTATAAGAACATTGGTGAGGATGGGCTGTCTGTAACAATAGTCCCACTAGTCACTCTAGCTAACGTTGACCTGATGTGAGTTCTTTCCTTCTTCGGAAACATTCAGAAATAAATGTTCCCACACATGCTTAATCAATATGACAGTGTTAGTTTATTTGCAAGGAGACCAACCAGCTCCAATTGAACTCTTTAAGAGGAAGAAATTAACATTATATTTCTCTCTAACATAGTGTCACATATTGATCCACTAGGGGATGCGTTCAAGTCAAGTGTTTTCATAGCATGTTCATGAGCAGCTCTCTCAAATCAATGCAGATATGAGGTGCCTCAGTCTGCAAAACATTACACATTCTATAGTCCTCTAGTCTTACAACTAAATGTAGAATTAGACATTCCTTCTCTTCAGTTCTATCTCTTTCTCTTCCAAAATGCTGGGCACTTGAGAACATTTTTATTTAACCTTTATCTTGACAGGGAAGTAACACAGACTAGTAAAGCCCTGAGACCCTAGACTCAGTATGACTTCCCATGTTGCTCAAGGGAAAGGCTTTGTCTATCCCCTCATGGGGTCTCTCCACTCCAAGGCATCTTTGTTCTACCTCCCTCGGGTGTGAGTTCTGAGGTGTCCCTTGATATGGCTGGACTGACTGAACCCTTTCCCACAGACAGGACAGGAGTAGGGTTTCTCCCCTGTGTGAACCCTCAAGTGGGTCTTCAGATGGACTGACTGGCTGAAGCGTTTACCACACACGTGGCAGCGGTACGGTCTCTCTCCAGTGTGAATGCGTTGGTGCTCCCTGAACCTGCCTGAGTAGCTGAAGCTCTTGCCACACACACCACAGTGGAAGGGCTTATCCTTAGTGTGAGAACGCAGGTGGACCTTGAGGTAACTGGTAGAGGTGAATGACTTCCAACAGACTGTGCAGAGGATTTGCCTGTGACTAGTGTCACCACTGTGTGGTACTGTATGGGATAGCATGTGTGCCTTCAGTTGGGAAAGCTCACAGAACACGGCACCACACTGAGTACATGAGTGTGTCTGGGTGTCCTCCTCTGGTCTCCTTTCTGGATCTCTCGGAACATCAGGTACACTCTCAGTGTTCTCACTCTGTGTTCTAGAACAGTCTGGATTTACTGCAGAGAGGGGCTGAGACTGAGGGGAGTCACTGGTTGGTTCTGATAGTGATACTCCATAGCCCTCTCCATCAGGTTCTGTTTTGATCTGTCCAGTTGTGTTGGTCAGTAGAGAGTCTCTCTCTCTGTTCTCCACAGTTTGGGGAAGATGTGTGGGCTGAGGTGGCTCCTGATCACAGTCACTTTTCACACATGGAGGAATGGTTATGGAGTCTTCTTTGGTATCAGCCTCCGGCCCTTGAATCTGCTCTACCTCCTGACGGGTCCTGAGTTCACCCTGTTCCTGTTTAATCTGTGTGGACTCTGGGTCCCTCTGCCCCAGACTGGGGCTCCACTCCTGCTCACAGCGCTGTTGCTCAGGGGGAGTTTGCTGCTCTGAGACCCAAGAGACAATGGGCTGAGGAGCTGGGGGAAGGAAGACAATAAATGACGTCAATGAAAGTAATAACAGCTGTTGACATTTGATTGACAAGACCACCATTGAGTTAGCTAGCTTGTTCTGGGAATGGAATATCTATGTCTCTGTCTGAATCCCAAATCCCGCCTTCCCCTCGCCCCTCTATTTGCGAGTTCACGCACACCTCCGCCATATGCACAAGTGTCATAAAGCAGAGGGTGTGAAAATGATGGAGGGTGTAGGGGCTAATTAGACTCTCCGATAACCACTTTGATCAAGCCAGCAACGTTGGCGGCTTCAGAGCGAAGTGGAATCCCGAAAAATTATTTTTGAATTTGCGCAAGCGTCACTATGCAAAATGGTACGCAGCATCATCTGGATATGTGAGCAACAAAAGTTCAACATTCACCTTCTGCTACCATTTCTGTCAAGCCGTCTATGCATATAATCTTATGTATATGTTCAATAAATCCAAGGTATGCACCACACAGAACGCACTGCAATTGCCTCTACAACGCAATGCTGCAAGGCAAACACAGTGTTCCATTGGAAATTAATGTACCCTGGTGTCCCAAAACTGTGTTGGTGTGACGAGAAGGTGTTATTATATTCCAAGTGCATTTGTTTGTTTGATTTTTGATACATGTAAAATATTAAATACCTCACAAAATGTAATGTATAACTGTTACTGAGGTTTATATCTTGTAAAACGACAGGGTGGATTTGTTAATAAGAATTTCACGCTTGTTTTATTATTTCAAAGTGTAACATGAATTGCATCATTCAAGTCACCAGTGTGTCCTAAAGTTGATGGGTTTAATGATTCCCTCATCACTCTCAGGAAGTCACCCTCGGATTTCGCCAGCAACATGGGGAAACTGAGGGCCCTTGGTCCAGCTTTTGTCAAATTAATGTCAGATTTTACTTTTCGTAGCAGACTAGGAAATTTTACTCAACAAGTTAGGATAATTAGGTTAATGCTTGGAAAATGGTTAGGGTATGCTCAAATGCAACCCCCCCCCCCCAAAAAAAAACAATCAACTTTTGACATTAATTTGGCACAAGCTGAATTCCTTCCAGCCATGACCAGGGCCCTCAGAGCGAGTTGGTAGGGGCGAGGGGTGGGATTCACCGTCTCTCTGCCCTAAACATTCAAATACTGTAGAATACAATTTAACACGTTTCTAGCCCTATAGCGAATTTGTGTAAAGTCGAGCTAGCTACATACCCGGTAGGACCGGTGTGATCAAGTGGCGTTTCAGGTATTGGTTTTCTCTCTTTGTCCGGGTTATTTCTTCCTGGTACTCGGATATCGTGTCTCCGACCACTCTAAGTATCTCCTCGGCAGCTTGCATCAAACGCTCAGTTAGATACACATTCAGATATTGTAATTTAGCCATCGTTGGACGACTCTAGGGGACAAAATAGCTTCCCAAAATACACGTAGCCTGAGAAAAGACAGTACAGTCTTCAGAATCTCTGTGGCTAGGGCTTGTTGTCAAACATGAACGCTGTACTGCACGGAAGTGACGTCAGCACGATAGGCACACATGGGTAGAATTGCTCGTTTTCAGATTTAACAAAATATAGCTAAAGTTGCGTCATTGACATTGTAAAAGAGATACACACCATTGCATTGCTATGCCGCGTTGCACATCATGAAATTAAGAAAAAAAGGGCGACTTTGACAGACTGAGCAGTACACTAAGTAGACTACCACTGGAAGAACGTGAAAACAACAACTCAGTAAGGTAATTAGTTACTATAATTTATGTCTTGCTATGATGTGTTAAATCTGATCCCTTCCAGAATGTCAACACAATTACTTCTGAAAAGGCATATTATGCATATAATGTAGCCTAAGCTATGATATTGGATAGGCTATTCATATCAAGTATCTATTTTCATAGTGTGAATGATGGAAAAAATGTATCAATTTATTAATAGGCATTAGGAATCTGCCTGTAATAGTGTTCTGTAATGACTGTATTTATTCACATTCTCTGTGTCTACATTCATAGGTCATGGACAGGACATACCAGGCAGCACCCACCGGACCTACAGCCATCTTGGGTAGTGCGCATCCCAGGCTGGCAAACCTGGATAGGGTGTTCCCCAAGGTGACATTCTATTGAAATCCACCCTACTCCTGGTAGTTTATTATGACTAAATATGATCAGTCTGACATAATTCTATTTATAACTGCATAATATCCTACTTAAGCAAATTTGATGGGTAGCCAGGCTGAAACTCCCTGTGACAGTCAGTCCAACACCTTTATCACGGGCTGTCAAACTAAACTCCTGGAGAACCGCATGATTACTGGGTTATTTCCTTTCAATTAATGTTCAATTAAGACCTATGTATGTATGTATGTATGTATGTATGTATGTATGTATGTATGTATGTATGTATGTATGTATGTATATATGTATATGTGTATATATATATATATATATATATATATGTATATGTGTATATATGTATATATGTATATGTATATGTGTATATATATATATATATATATATATATATACACACACACACACACACACACACACACACACACACACACACACACACACACTTTCACATTACACATTACATTGCCCTTACAAAGCGCTGCTCTGAGTGCCTGCAGTCTATTGGCACAGTACTGAAACTAGAGACAAACAACACAACCACCACTTGAGATAGGAGCTCAATTAATGAGAAACTTTATTTCTGTTGGCAAAGGAGCTTTCTGTTTTAATGACTTGCTGTAGTGTGCAAGTGCTCAGACTGAGAGCTCTCTTTATTCATTCTGTCCTTTTAATGCGTCAAAGGGTTACTGTTTCAAGACAATATTTCAGCGGTGACTTTCATACTCAGAGAAATAGGAAGTGTATAGCCAGCCAAAGGCTACCTGCTTATTTGATATACAGCTAACACACTACTTACGCTAATGCTTTGCTACACCTTTAGAAAAGAAGATGCTAAGTAGAACCATATAGGGCTTTTCGTTTTGTCCCCATAGGGGAACCCTAAAACCCTTTGCTGAGGGTTCTACCTAGAATGGTGGTAAAAGTACCCAATCGTCATACTTGAGTAAAAGTAACGATACCTTAATAGAAAATGACTCGAGTAAAAGTGAAAGTCACTAAGTAAAATACTACTTGAGTAAAAGTCTAAAAGTGTTTTGTTTTAAATATACTTAAGCATCAAAAGTATGAATCATTTAAAATGCCTTATAATAAGCAAACCAGATGGCACCATTTTCTTTTTTTAAATTTACGGATAGCCAGGGGCACACTAACACTCAGTCATCATTTACAAACAAAGCATGTGTGTTTAGTGAATCTGCCAGATCAGAGGCAGTAGGGATGACTGGGGATGTTCTCTTGATAAGTGAGTGGATTGGACCATTTTCTTGTCCTGCTAAGCATTCAAAATGTAACGATTACTTTTGGGTGTCAGGGAAAGGGTATGGAGTAAAAAGTACATTATTTTCTTTAGAAATGTAGTGAAGTAAAAGTTGTCAAAAATATAAATAGTAATGTACAGATACCCCAACACTACTTAAGTAGTACTTTAAGGTATTTTACTTAAGTACTTCACACCACTGCCGCTATGTAGGGTTATTCCTAGAACCCTCTATAAATGGTTCTACCAAGAACATTTTTAGCATTCTTCCTAGAACCCTCTATGAAGGGTTGTACCGGGAACCCTTTTATCTTTGAAGGGTTCTTCCTAGAACCCTCTATGAATAGTTCCACAAGTCTTATTAGCATTTCAAATTAACCGCTTTATGACATTACATATATCATATGTCCTTTCTTTGAGGTCTTATTTATATAAACTTATTTATAGCAATCGGGGGAGAAGGGCCTTGGTCAGGGAGGTGACCAAGAACCCGATTGTCACTGACAGATTCCAGAGTTCCTCTTTTGGAGATGGGAGAACCTTCCAGAAGGACAACCATCTCTGCAGCACTCCACCAATCAGACCTTTATGGTAGAGTGGCCAGACGGAAGCCACTTCTCAGTTAGTCACATGACAGCCCGCTTGGAGTTTGCCAAAAGGCACCTAAAGGACTCTTTGGCCTGAATGCCAAGCGTCACGTCTGAAGGAAACCTGGCACCATCCCTACGGTGAAGCATGGTGGTGGCAGCATCATGCTGTGAAGATGCTTTTCACCGGCATAGACTGGGAGACTAGTCAGGATCGAGGGAAAGATGAACGGAGCTAAGAACCTAAAAATAGCTGTGCAGCGACGCTCCCGATCCAACCTGACAGAGTTGAGAGGATCTGCAGAGAAGAATGGAAGAAACTCCCCAAATACAGTTGTGCCAAGCTTGTAGCGTCATACCCAAGAAGACTCTAGGCTGTTATCGCTGCCAAAGGTGCTTCAACAAAGTAAAGGGTCTGAATACGTATGTAAATGTGATATTTCAGTTTTTATTTTCAATACATTTGCAAAAGTTTCTTAATCAGTTTCTACTTTGTCATTATGGGGTATTGTGTGTAGTTTGATGAGAAAAAACAACAATTGAATACATTTTAGAATAAGGCTGTAACGTAACAAAATGTGGAAAAAGTTAAGCGGTCTGAATACTTCCCGAATGCACTGTATATTAGCCCTCTGATTACAATGAAGAGCAAGACGTACCGCATTGTTCTGGGCCAGCTGCAGTTTAAAACCAAAACTGGTTCAATCAACGTTGTTTCCACGTTATTTCAACCAAACAATTCCATGTGACGACATTGAATCAACGTGGAAAACTGATCGGATTAGCAAAAAGTCATCAACGTAAGGGAATTTCGTGTTGAACATTGAACTGACGTCTATACCCAGTGGGCTTCTTGCCTTACAAAGTATCATCAAAGAACCCTTTCTTCCAAAAACGGTTCTTAGGATAAAAAAGGTAAACCCTTTGCCTTACAAAGAACCCTTGTCTTCCAAAAAGGGTTCTTCATATGAAAATAGTTATTGATAGAACTCTATCCCTTTGCAAAGAACCCTTTTGGAACCTTTTTTTCTAAGAGTGTACTTTGTTTCCTTCTATGTTCAATGTTGTCAATATGAGAGCAAAGATCAGCTTGAATGGCCTTGCTTATAGTCTAATTTAGTTTATTAAATATATTAATGGGAGATATGGTGTCGGACGTGTTTGTTTTGGGTTTGTCCAAGTGTCTGCACACATGATGGAACATCCTTCAATTCTGACAGATGTCATGCAGTCAAGTGCAAGAGGAGTCTGTCTGTCTGTTCATCCATTTCCCCCTTTCGCTCTCTCTCTCCTCTCTCTCCACTGACACTCAGGTCCTTTGCCAGGCTCTCTGCACTCCTCTGATTGCCTCTGGCACCGGCAACACACCCTTACACACAGCACACACACACTTACACATTTCATACAGGCTCTGTGTTGCGGAACTAGAAATGTTTTAGCATCGCCGCAGCGCTAATGGTCCAGAAAGAAAGAGAAAATCCAATGCTAGCTCAACAGTGTCATTAGGGTGATATATAGCCGCCCCCCGATAAATCACAAAATATACAAAAAATCCACCAAATTAGTGCACTAGGCCTTTATTAGTCCTGTATGAGCGGAGAAAAATACTTGTCAGCAGAGCGTGGAGAAAAAAAGTTTTGCACAGCATACCCACCCCCCACCGCCCCCACTGCCCAGAACAACAGGGCTTTGAAGGCCAATGCTATTATGGCTAAACTGTAGGGAGGGGAACAACTTAGGGACAACAGATCAGAGAGGGACAACTCAGCCCCACAATCATCTAGATTTACAGCCTGATATGAGAATGCTTGGGGTTTGGGAGCTTTAGTGCAAATTTCCGGGGTGTGTGTGCGTGCCTGCATGCATGGGTGTCTGTGAAATTGCACACACACACACACACACACACACACACACACACACACACACACACACACACACACACACACACACACACACTCAGAGAGAGCAAAACATGCATGCACATGTAATTGCGATGATTGATATCTGTTATTATGATGTCATTTATGAGTTCAGTTCAGTGGAAACTTGGCATGTCACAATAATGCTCCTTCAAGTGCTCCCTTCAGTGTATTCTTGGCCATTGCAAAAAGTCCCTTGATGTCAGATGTTGGTATACGACTCATATGAAACTAAAATGATGATGTTAATCAGTGGAGGCTCCTCAGAGGAAGGGAGGACCATCCTACTCAGTGAATTTCATAAAAATAAAAATAGTGAAACATTAAAAAGTTATCCTTTTTAGATTAAACAATACTAAATATATTCACGTCACCAAATAACTAATTAAAACACACTGGTTTGCAATGAAGGTCTACAGTAGCCTTAACAGCATCCTCTAAGGTAGCACTATGGTATAGCCAGAGGACAGATATTTTCCATCTTCCTCTGGGTACAGACCTCAATACAAAAACCAAGTAGGCTCATCGTTCTCATCCCCTTCCATAGACACAGTAATTACGACAACTTCAGGAGGACGACTGCAGTGCATAAAATGTCGTGAGTAGTTGACTCAAAAAGAGAGAAAGACAATAGTTGAACAGTTTTGAACACTTTTTTCTTCAAGCAGCAGAGAGAGAAAGACAGTGAGTACGTTTCCTCAGCGAAAACAATGTACTGAGCAAATTTCAATTTGGCTTTTTACCAAATTACCGTACGACAGACCACGTATTCACCCTGCACACCCTAATTGACAAATAAACAAACCAAAACAAAGGCAAAGTCTTCTCATGCTTTGTTGATTTCAAAAAATCTTTTGACTCTATTTGGCATGAGGGACTGCTATACAAATTGATGGAAAGTGGTGTTGGGGGGGGGAAACATACGACATTATAAAATCCATGAACACAAACAACAAGTGTGCAGTTAAAATTGGAAAAAAACACACCCATTTATTTCCACAGGGCCGTAAGGTGAGACAGGGATACAGTTTAAGCCCTACCCTCTTCAACATACATGTATGTATATATATATATATATATATATATATTTTTTTTTTTTTTTAATTCTTTACTTTTTGTAACGGTACTTTTATATTTTCAAACAGGGCTATACATTTGGGTGAATTTTTTTCTCTTGCCTGAGTAGCATCTAGTGTTCAGCAAAATAACAACACAATGTCAAATACAGGTAGCCTGGTCAAATATTTAACATCCAATCTCATTAACCGTTACTCTCTTGCAGGAAAAATAAGGATGCTTTTCGAGTAGTAAGACATGTATAAAAATAACAGATACCATTAATAAGAAGGGGCTAGAAGCGTCTTATATGGTGAGCTACCGAGTGGCTAGGACAGGCAAGCCTCATGCTATTGTGGAGGACTTAATTATTCCTGCTGTCGCGGATATGGCTGGGACAATGCTGGGGGAAAAAGCCCAAAAAACTACACAGACAATGTCTTCATCAAACAACACTGTTTCATGACGCATCAGTGACATGGCAGGAGATGTTTTGAAACAATTACTGCTTCGCATACAGGCCATTGAATTATATGCGTTACAGCTGGATGAGTCAACAGACGTGGCGGGCCTGCATTATTTTCTGCATTATGCAATGATATGGGCAGCAACCATGTCATGTAACGCTTTTACGACATACAGAAGTGCGCTGGTTATCAAGGGGCAAAGTATTGACACGTTTTTTTTTATAATTGAGAGACGATCTTAAAGTTTTCTTTACTGACCATAATTTTCACTTGTCTGACCGCTTGCATGATGACGAGTTTCTCACACGACTGGCCTGTCTGAGTGATATTTTTTCTCGACTGAATGATCCGAATCTAGGATTACAGGGACTCTCCGCGACTATATTCAATGTGCGGGACAAAATTGAGGCTATGATTTAGAAGTTGGAGCGCTTTTCTGTCTTCATTAACAAGGACAACACACAGGTCTTTCCACCATTGTATGATTTATTGTGTGCAAATCAACTCAAGCTTACGGACAATATCAAATGTGATACAGTGAAGCACCTGAGTGAGTTGGGTGCGCAATTACGCAGGTACTTTCCCGAAACGGACGACACAAACAACTGGATTCGTTATCCCTTTCATGCCCTGCCTCCAGTCCACTTAGTGATATCTGAACAAGAGAGCCTCATTGAAATATCAACAAGTGGTTCTGTGAAAATTGAATTTAATCAGAAGCCACTGCCAGATTTTGGATAGGGCTGCGCTCAGAGTTTCTTGACTTGGCAAATCGCACTGTTAAGACACTGATGCCGTTTTCAACCACGTACCTATGTGAGAGTGGATTCTCGGCCCTCACTAGCATGAAAACTAAAAACAGGCACAGACTGTGTGTGAAAAATGATTTAAGACAACCCAACATTGCAGATTCATGTGCATCCTTTCAAGCATACCCTTCTCATTAACCTGTGGTGAGTTATTCACAATTTTTGATGAACAAATAAGGTTTTATATGTAAGATGGCTAAATAAAGAGCAAAATGATTGATTATTATTATTATTTGTGCCCTGGTCCGACAAAAACTCACACTCATTCTTATGTTTAATAAATGTATTGTATAGTGTGTGTGTGGCAGGCTTACAATGATGGAAAAAAACAACATTTGAGAGTGCGCTGACCCTGTTGCTGGAGGGGGTACGCAGCTGGAGGTTGAATGTTTGAAGGGGTACGGGACTATAAAAGGTTTGGGAACCACTGCCCTAGAGCACACAAAAAACATATACATACCTCGGCCTGAACATCAGCACCACAGGTAACTTCCACAAAGCTGTGAACGATCTGGGAGACAAGGCAAGAAGGGCCTTCTATGCCATCAAAAGGAACATAAAATTTGACATACCAATTAGGATCTGTCTAAAAATACTGAATCAGTTATAGAACCTATTGCCCTTTATGGTTGTGAGGTCTGGGGTCTGCTCACCAACCAATAATTCACAAAATGGGACAAACACCAAATTGAGACTCTGCATGCAGAATTCTGCAAAAATATCATCCTTTGTGTACAATGTAAAACACCAAATAATGCATAGAATTAGGCCGATACCCGCTAATTATCAAAATCCAGAAAAGAGCCGTTAAATTCTACAACCACCTAAAAGGAAGTGATTCTCAAATCTTCCATAAAAAAGCCATCACCTAATGAGATGAACCTGGAGAAGAGCCCCCCAAGAAACCTGGTCTTGGAGCTCTGTTCACAAACACAAACACACCCCACAGAGCCCCAAGACAGCAACACAATTAGACCCAACCAAATCATGAGAAAACAAAAAGATAAATACTTCACACATTGGAAAGAAGTAACAAAAAAACAAAGCAAACTAGCTATTTGTGCCTAAACAGTAAGTACCCAAAATTAAGGAACTATTTGACTATGTACAGACTCAGTGAGCATAGCTTTTCCATTGAGAAAGGCAGCCGAAGGCAGAGCTGGCTCTCAAGAGAAGACAGGCTATGTGCACACTGCCCACAAAATGAGGTGGAAACTGAGCTGCACTTCCTAACCTCCTGCCAAATGTATGACCATATTAGAGACACATATTTCCCTCAGATTACACAGACCCACAAATAATTCAAAAACAAATCCAATTTTGATAAACACCCATATCTATTGGGTGAAATACCACAGTGTGCAATCACAGCAGCAAGATTTCTGACCTATTGCCACAAGAAAAGGGCAACCAGTGAAGAACAAACACCACTGTAAACACAATCTATAATTATGTTAATTTTTTTCCCTTTTGTACTTTAACTATTTGCACATCGTTACAACACTGTATATAGATATACTATGACATTTGAAATGTCTTTATTCTTTTGGGACTTTTTTGGGACTTTTGTGAGTGTATTGTTTACTGGTAATATTTATAGTTTTTTTAATCTTTTGTTTATTATCTATTTAACTTGCTTTGGCAATGCAAACATATGTTTCCCATGCCACCAAAGCCCCTTAAATAGAAATTGTATTGAGAGAGAGAGATTTTGTCGTAATTTGTTCTTCTTAGTTTACCTTTCACTTACTTAGCTAATTCCGCTAATTTAGCCTACTCGACAACCTGACTCAAACAGAGTTGAATGCTATTTATGTTAGCTAGCTAGCTAATGCTATCCAACACCGCAACTCTTCCAAGTCAAGGTAAGCTTTTAGTTGTATTAATTTATTGCCGCCGCTATAACTGCTTTCTGTACACTGTACTGCATAATTGCACACATGGACTGGATTGTGGGTTTACTAACGCGTTAGTTCTAGTGTGTTGACTATGACATTAGCTAATATGGTGATAATGTTGTAGGCTGTGTCAAGGTTAGCGGTTATGGTATGAAGGTTTGGCTTGGAGAGGTTTTTGCGCCTGGTCACAAACAGCTATTGTACACTGAAGTCCACAAACGAAGGGAAAAGTTAAGACGAGGAGAGCTCGTAGATATGAGAAGGAATTATACAACGAGCAAAGGGATGATGCTGTATGTGTCTGCTATGAAAGTCAACTACACTGAGTCAACTAATTCGTCGGGGTATGGACTCTACAAGGTTTCGAAAGTGTTCCACAGGGATCCTGGCCGATGTTGACCCCAGTGCTTCCCACAGTTGTGTCAAGTTGGCTGGATGTCCTTTGGGTGGTGGACTATTCTTGATACACACAAGAAACTGTTGAGCGTGAAAAACCCAGCAGCATTGCAGTTCTCTACACAAACCAGTGCGCCTGGCACCTACTACCATACCCCGTTCAAAGGCACTTAAATCTTTTGTCTTGCCCATTCACCCTCTGAATGGCACATACACAATCCATGTCTCAATTGTCTCAAGGCTTAAAAATCCTTATTTAACCTGTCTCCTCCCCTTCATCTACACTGATTGAAGTTGATTTAACAAGTTAAATTAATAAGGGATCATAGCTTTCATCTGGATTCACCTGGTCAGTCTGTCATGGAAAGAGCAGGTGTTCTTAATGTTTTGTACACTCAGTGTATTTGCACGGGGGATCAGGGGTGTATTCATTCCAATGATTCTGTTGCAAAACGTTTCTTAAACGGAAGCGGGAATTGATTGAAACGGTGATGGACCTAGCTGAATTTGTCCTATATAAACTCTTGTTTTGCAACTGTTGGACTTATGATTACACCACAGATAAGCTGGATGCAGGCAAGAGTGTGCAAGACGATATTGAATGTGTCACTGTCTGTCACCTTGATTACTCCAATTTGTCTCTCGACTTGTGTTATGTTATAAACTTTCATTTGTAGGCTAGGTTTTCAGCAACCTGGTGGGTATAGGGAAAATGTTTGTATCATGTAGTAGCCTACACCTATCAATGTTACATTGAGCTGTTACATTGAACTGCGTGAATGGAATATGAATGACAGTCATCCAATATGCTGTAATAGAAATAAGGCCATGCTCATAAAAAAAGTGTCCTCCCTCATCTTAATGTTGATGAGAATTAACAGCAGATTTGTTGTGGGTGTTTCAGAGGAAAGGGGTTCATTTGATCTCCATCATCTAGGACGTGACATGGGTTAATAAAATCTCCCAATTTCTGCCCATTTTTTGCACAGTTTTGCAGGCCTCATACAGCTGCAACTGTATATGCATTAGTAAATCAAGACTTTTCTTGAGTTGGGCTCTGGGATGGTGCAACCGTTGAGAATGTGAGCCTATGGTTGTGTGGGGGAAAGGGGTTGAGTGTGTATGAGTCTGTGTGAGTGTGTGGGTGTGTGTGTGTATCCCACAGCTGTTGCGAGGGAGTAAAAGATGTTAGGCACAATATAGGATGATTCACAATAATTGTTTGCTGATATAATAATTGCTTGCAATAATGTAATTTTGGTAATGGCGAGACTGGTGAGAGGTAAAATCCTTTGCATAAATTGCCTACATTACTACAAATATTAATAGCTAATTATAGAAAATAAGAAACAGGATTTAAAAATATATACAGATTTTTTGATGGCTATATATATATAATACAAATCGAGGTGAGGGCGATGGAAATGCATTTGCCGGTTGATCTACTTCTGTTCTGTGAGTGGCACTGTGTGCTCTTTTCGAAGGATGGATCCCAGTCTCTTCAGGGCTATGGGATCCGGGGGGGGGGGGGGGGGTCGGGGGTGGTCTGCCGGGCATTAAGATAACAACCCAACTCGGTATGAGGAGGGCTTTTAGCGGGTGGAATAGTGGGGACCAATTGAGGTTTACTTAGTAGCAATGCAAATATCATGGTACAGCTACATAGACACTCAATCATCATGTTACTTTTTAATGGTACATTTACAAACAAATAGAATTGAAAGTTGTGTCTCATTATGGTAAGTGGTGAAATAAGTATAGCCAATTACAATTGTAATGGCTTAGCAGATAAGAAAAAAAACCGATCAGAATTTACCTGGCTAAAAGAGAAGGAATATAATATCTATTGTTTACAGGAAACTCATTCAACAATTTTAGATGAAGTTTTGTGGAAAAAGACTGGGGGCGAAATATATTTCTCCCATGGGCAAAGAAATTCAAAAAGGGTGATGGTATTAATTAACAGTAATTTTGATCCAAATGTGCAAATTGTCCAAACAGATCATCAAGGTAGATGGATTATTTTAAATATGTTATTGGACAATAAACAGATATGACTTATTAACCTATACGGTCCAAGTAATGATGATCCAAGCTTCTTTGAAAATATATTAAGGTGTAACGGTTGTCTTCGGATATAGACAGCGGGGAAATGTGCACTCATCTTCTGTATTATGAACGGACAAGAAGGAGAACCAAAACAAACACGTACACAAAGAAACCACACCGACTAATCACAGGCTGGTAAGGCACAAGGCTATACACAGAACAATCTCCCACAAAGTACTCAACAAACACACACCTATATATAGGACTCTCAATCAGAGGCAACTAGAAAACACCTGCCTCCAATTGAGAGTCCAACCCCAATTAACAAAACATAGAAATACAAAAGACTAGACAGAACATAGAAATACACTAACATAGAACAGTGCCCAAAAACCCCCGGAATACATAAATCAAATACCCTACTAAACAAACCACCACCCCGAACCACATAAAACAAATACCCCCTGCCACGTCCTGACCAAACTACAATAACAAATAACCCCTATACTGGTCAGGACGTGACATAAGGATTGATCAACTCTAAAAGCAACACTAGACTATTATTATGGTGGGAGATTTTAATACGGTCTTAAATACCTCTATGGACCGGAAAGGAAATCACACTACACACTCTCACCCTCAGGCACTTAAGGAAATCATGAATGTCATGGATATATTGGAATTAGTGGATATATGGAGGCTTAAATACCCTGACATAGTGAGATATACATGGCTAGTCGTCTTGATTACATTCTTATGTCATTCTCTCTGGCACCAAAAGTTTAAAAAGTGTTGATAGGGACAGAATGCGGTCGGTTCATCACATAATTGGCATATATATATATATTACTCTTACAGAATTTCCACATGGGCGAGGATATTGGAAATTTAATCAAAGCCTACTAGATGATAAATTGTTTAGAACTAGGGCAGAATAATTTATAACTGACTTTTTCAGACATAACATAGGTACAGCAGATCCCCTTATTGTATGGGACACTTTTAAATGTGCCTTTAGAGGCCATGCAATTCAGTACTCACTCATCTATAAAACAAAAGCAATTTAGATCAAAAGATTCCTTATTAACAAAGGAAAATTGAAGGACTAACAGTACAGTTAGATAGCAATAAAAACTGTACCATAGAGGCACAGAATAAGTTAGAGGAAAAACAAAAAGAAACAGAGGAACTTATTCAAGAAAGATCCAGTGTAATATATTATAAAAATAAAGCGAACTGGATGGAATATGGGGGAAAATGCACCAAATTCTTTTTCAATCTTCATTATAGAAATGCTACCAACATTTTTTTTATTGAAACTTGTTACAAATGATGGAGTCACACATGATTCACTGAATGATATTTTGAAAGAGGAAGTAAAGTACTTTAAGAATATGTTTTCATTTCAGTCTCCTCCATCTCCACTAACCGAAGCTAATTGTGTGTTTTTCCCCCTAATAATAATGTAAAATTAACATCTGTACAGAAAGACTCACGTGAAGGCCAAATTACAGAGTAACTGCTTGATGCAATTGGGGTCTTTAAGGATGGGAAAACTCCAGGGCTGGATGGCATTTCAAATCCAATTTATTTATATAGCCCTTCTTACATCAGCTGATATCTCAAAGTGCTGTACAGAAACCCAGCCTAAAACCCCAAACAGCAAGCAATGCAGGTGTAGAAGCACGGTGGCTAGGAAAAACTCCCTAGAAAGGCCAAAACCTAGGAAGAATCCTCGAGAGGAACCAGGCTATGAGGGGTGGCCAGTCCTCTTCTGGCTGTGCCGGGTGGAGATTATAACAGCACATGGCCTAGATGTTCAAATGTTCATAAATGACCAGCATTGTCAAATAATAGTAATCATAGTAGTTGTCAAGGGTGCAACAAGTCAGTAACACAAGAGTAAGTGTCAGTTGGCTTTTTCATAGCCGATCTTTGAGAGTTCCTCTACCGCTCCTGCTATCTCTAGAGAGTTGAAAACAGCAGGTCTGGGACAGGTAGCACGTCCGGTGAATAGGACAGGGTTCCAGCAGGTCTGGGACAACAGGTCTGGGACAGGTAGCACGTCCGGTGAACAGGTCAGGGTTCCATAGCTGCAGGCAGAAGTGGAAGTATACCAAACTTTTTTTGATATACTCAGAGGACCATTATTAGCATGTTTTAACCATTCCTATATAAATGGTAGATTATCAGACATGCAACAAGGTCTGATATCATTATTACTGAAACAGGATCCAAGTGGTATATATAAAGATCCAGTCCATTTAAAAAATTGGAGGCCTCTTACACTTCAGTGTTGTGATGCAAAAATCCAAGCCAAATGCTTGGCGCATAGAATTAAAAAAGTATTGTCAGATATTATTAATCCTAATCAGACAGATTTTTTACATGGACGATACATTGGAGATAATATAAGACAAGTACTGGAAACAATAGAATCCTATGAAATATCAGGGACACCAGGCCTGGTTTTCATAGCTGATTTTGAAAAGGCTTTTGATAAAGTACGAATGGAGTTTATATATAAATGCCTAGAATATTTCAATTTTGGGGAATCTCTTATAAAATGGGTTAAAGTTATGTATAGTAACCCTAGGTGTAAAATAGTAAATAATGGCTACATCTCCGAAAGTTTGAAACTATCTAGAGGAGTAAAACAAGGTTGTCCACTATCGGCATATCTGTTTATTATTGCTATCGAAATGTTAGCTGTTAAAATTAGATCCAACAATAATATTAAGGGATTAGAAATCCGTGGCTTAAAAACTAAGGTGTCATTGTACGTTGATGATTCATGTTTTCTTTTAAAACCACAATTACAATCCCTCCACGGCTTCATAGAGGATCTAGATACTTTTGCTAACCTCTCTGGATTAAAACCAAATTATGATAAGTGTACTTACTATATTACGTATTGGATCACAAAAAATTTGCTAATTTTACATTACCGTGTAGTTTACCAATAAAATGGTCTGACGGAGATGTGGACATACTCGGTATACAAATCCCAAAAGAAAGAAATGATCTCACTGCAATACATTTTTATATAAAGTTAGCAAAAATAGATAAGATCTTGCTACCATGTAAAGGAAAATACCTGTCTATTTGTGGAAAAATCTCCCTGATTAACTCTTTAGTCATATCACAGTTTACCTATTTGCTTATGGTTTTGCCTACACCTAGTGACCTGCTTTTTAAATTATATGAACAAAAAATATTCCATTTTATTTGAAATGGCAAGCCAGACAAAATTAAAAGGGCGTATTTATATAATGAATATGAATTCGGAGGGAAGAAATGATTAAATATTAAAGCATTAGACCTCTCACTGAAGGCATCAGTCATACAAAAGTTATACTTAAATCCAAACTGGTTCTCTAGTAAATTGGTCGGAATGTCTCACCCCATGTTCAAGAATTGCCTTTTTCCCTTTATTCAGATTACACCTGCTCACTTTTGGTTGTTTGAAAAGGAAATAATCTCCAAAATATCATTATTTTTTAAACAAGCTTTAGAAAGTTGGTTGCAATTTCAGTTTAATTCACCTGAAAAGACAGAACCAATAATACAACAAATATTGTGGTTAAACTGAAATATACTAATTGATTTAAAAAAATAAATAATAATTCGATTAAATGTTTAAAAAAGGTATAATTTTATTGAATGATATCATAAATAGGACTGGTGGCGTTATGTCTCACATGCAGTTAACACAGACATATGGAAATGTCTGCTCTACCCAAAATTACAACCAACTAATTGCAGCATTACCACAAAAATGGAAGAGGCAAGTAGAAGCGGAAGAAAGTAAGGAACTTGTGTGTCGGCCCTGCATTAAAGAATATAAATGGTTAAAGAAAATTATGATAAATAAAAACAAATACCAATTTCTTTTAAGGACCAAAAAATGGACATCTGTCACATATAAATTGCAAAATAGTTGGGAAGATATTTTCAATGTGCCCATTCCATGGCACATGTTTTATGAATTGACACGCAAAACAATGCCGGATTCAAAACATCGAATTTTTCAATTTAAATTACTATACAAAATTCTTGCAACCAATAGAATGTTATACACTGCTCAAAAAAATAAAGGGAACACTAAAACAACACAATGTAACTCCAAGTCAATCACACTTCTGTGAAATCAAACTGTCCACTTAGGAAGCAACACTGATTGACAATAAATTTCACATGCTGTTGTGCAAATGGAATAGACAACAGGTGGAAATTATAGGCAATTAGCAAGACACCCCCAATAAAGGAGTGGTTCTGCAGGTGGGGACCACAGACCACTTCTCAGTTCCTGGCTGATGTTTTGGTCACTTTTCAATGCTGGCGGTGCTTTCACTGTAGTGGTAGCATGAGACGGAGTCTACAACCCACACAAGTGGCTCAGGTAGTGCAGCTCATCCAGGATGGCACATCAATGCGAGCTGTGGCAAGAAGGTTTGCTGTGTCTGTCAGCATAGTGTCCAGAGCATGGAGACGCTACCAGGAGACAGGCCAGTACATCAGGAGACGTGGAGGAGGCCGTAGGAGGGCAACAACCCAGCAGCAGGACCGCTACCTCCGCCTTTGTGCAAGGAGGAGCAGGAGAAGCACTGCCAGAGCCCTGCAAAATGACCTCCAGCAGGCCACAAATGTGCATGTGTCTACTCAAACGGTCAGAAACAGACTCCATGAGGGTGGTATGAGGGCCCGACGTCCACAGGTGGGGGTTGTGCTTACAGCCCAACACCGTGCAGGGCGTTTGGCATTTGCCAGAGAACACCAAGATTGGCAAATTCGCCACTGGCGCCCTGTGCTCTTCACAGATGAAAGCAGGTTCACACTGAGCACGTGACAGACGTGACAGAGTCTGGAGACGCCGTGGAGAACGTTCTGCTGCCTGCAACATCCTCCAGCATGACCAGTTTGGCGGCGGGTCAGTCATGGTGTGGGTTGGCATTTCTTTGGGGGGCCGCACAGCCCTCCATGTGCTCACCAGAGGTAGCCTGACTGCCATTAGGTACCGAGATGAGATCCTCAGACCCCTTGTGAGACCATATGCTGGTGCGGTTGGCCCTGGGTTCCTCCTAATGCAAGACAATGCTAGACCTCATGTGGCTGGAGTGTGTCAGCAGTTCCTGCAAGAGGAAGGCATTGATGCTATGGACTGGCCCGCCCGTTCCCCAGACCTGAATCCAATTGAGCACATCTGGGACATCATGTCTCGCTCCATCCACCAACGCCACGTTGCACCACAGACTGTCCAGGAGTTGGCGGATGCTTTAGTCCAGGTCTGGGAGGAGATCCCTCAGGAGACCATCCGCCACCTCATCAGGAGCATGCCCAGGCATTGTAGGGAGGTCATACAGGCACGTGGAGGCCACACACACTACTGAGCCTCATTTTGACTTGTTTTAAGGACATTACATCAAAGTTGGATCAGCCTGTAGTGTGGTTTTACACTTTAATTTTGAGTGTGACTCCAAATCCAGACCTCCATGGGTTGATAAATTGGATTTCCATTGATTATTTTTGTGTGATTTTGTTGTCAGCACATTCAACTATGTAAAGAAAAAAAGTATTTATTAAGATTATTTCTTTCATTTAGATCTAGGATGTGTTGTTTAAGTGTTCCCTTTATTTTTTGAGCAGTAATATATATATATATATATGGGGATACAATCTTCCTAGCTCTGCAGATTTTGCTGTAAGGAGGCAGAGTCATTAGATAATTTATTTTGGTATTGTCCATATGTAGCTCGTTTTTGGTCACAGGTCCAGGAATGGCTGAAGAAGTGCAACATTTGCCTAGAACTAACACGGAACCCAAACCGGCTGTGCGCCATCGTCCGCTATCGTGCATACATTTATTTGGTCCCCCTACACCAAACGTGATCACGACACGCAGGTTAAAATATCAAAACAAACTCTGAACCAATGACATTAATTTGGGGACCGGTAGAAAAGCATTAAACATGTATGGCAATTTAGCTAGTTAGCTTGCACTTGCTAGCTAATTTGTCCTATTTAGCTAGCTTGCTGTTGCTAGCTAATTTGTCCTGGGGAATAAACATTGAGTTGTTATTTTACCTGAAATGCACAAGGTCCTCTACTCCGACAATTAATCCACACATAAAACGGCCAACCGAATCGTTTCTAGTCATCTCTCCTCCTTCCAGGCTTTTTCATCTTTGAATTTATATGGTGATCGCATCTAAACTTTCATAGTATTACCAAGACAACCGGCAAAGCAGTTCGTCTTTCAATCACCCACGTGGGTATAACCAATGAGGAGATGGCACGTGGGTACCTGCTTCTATAAACCAATGAGGAGATGGGAGAGGCAGGACTTTCAGCGCGATCTGCGTCAGCGATAGAAAGGAGTTCTATTTTAGCCCTTGGCATCACAGACGCTCGTAGGCGCGCGCGAGCAGTGTGGGTGCAAAATTTAATAACATGGATTTATACATTTATTTTGCGACGCACGCGCACGCAACGTGTCCGTTCTTATCAGCATGTAATGCTGCAGATAGCAATACTGGGTGATATGAAAAGCCATAGTCAGTCAATCAATAATATAATAATAATTTTAGCAAAAATGTTTATCTTTCATTTACAATCTATATAAGCTATGAAAATAGAAAGGTTCAGTACTTTTGTGAAGCATCACAGCACAGTTGAAATGGATGGTGTTAAGAGATAGATGGGAGGGGTTGAATGGAGCTGAAGGGTGGGACTAATAACAAGATAACCAATTTAAAACATACGGGGTCTGTAAAATGTATATAGGTTCAGAAATGTTGTGAAATAGCACAGTTACAAATAGAAATCAAACTGGATGGACATCAGAAATAGAGGAAGGGCTAAAAACAAACAAAATATAACTATTGTAAAATAGCTTGTGTCTGTAAAATGTGTATAATATGTATAAACTGAAGGTAGAAGCCTAAGTGTTATTGTTTGTTAGTTTACTCCAATAGGGGGAAGGGTGGTAGGGTTTGGGGGAATAATAAAGGTATATTTAAAAAAAAGTATGTTTATCTATATAGGTATGTGTATGTATATATGTGTATATGTATGAATGTTTATGTATGCGTATGTATGGGTATGTACACGTATGTATATGGATATATATATTTACCAAAAAAAGATATGGGGGATTGGAAATGATGCAGACAATTACATTGATGGAAGCATCAACCTTTCCGCAATATTAAGCTGATCCACCCCTAAATTAAAAAAATAAAAAACAGCTGATGCCTGTTTGTGTAGCAGACCATGAACTGAGCACACAATGCAGTTCCATATGTAGAAACCCTTTGTGTCTAAAGTACTAAAGGAAAGAGATATTTCAACTTGACTTCAAATAGCCTCAGATAAAGAAGCTGTAGTGCTTCAATAACGAATCCAATTCAATACATCTTAATTGTTTGACACACACACACACACACACACACACACACACACACACACACACACACAGAGAGAGAGAGAGAGGCACACATAAATAGAACACACACTTGTTTATTTCTATTCTGTCCAGACTGTGTATGATTACAGGTTGCAGAGTCAATATTTAGATTTTGCGGAGAACAGCTCAGCCTGTTTATTTTCCTCTCGCTACTGTGTGTGTGTGTGCCTCTGTGTGTGTGTGTGTGTCTGTGTGTGTGTGTGGGTCCACTCACTCAGCGCTGCGGACAAGGCCGTCATTGTAAATAAGAATTTGTTCTTAACTGACTTGACTAGTTAAATAAAGGTTAAAAAAAAAAATGTAAACATGTAAAAGGTGGGATGCAATGTCATGTCAATGGTCTCACAATTCACACACTGCACTATAAACTGTTGTAGTTTAATTTAGATTACCTTGTAAATTTATTATAATGGTTATCCTTTTATGAGATGAGGAGCTTACTTTTAGCCTAATTCCGCCACAGGTAATTTCCATGTAAAAGGACCCATGAGCACCAACATGTGAAGTTTAAAGGAAAATGTCAAATTTGGTGTCAAATGAAAGCCTATATTATTGATATATACATTTTCAACCATTTTCCATCCTAAAAATGTGGAATAAGCAAAGGCTTTGATTTCTGATCAAACAGATGGAAAATGGGTCTTAGAAAACAGTTTTGTGAACCAATGCTAACTAGCGCAATGACTGGAAGTCTATGGGTATCTGCTAGCATGTTGCTAGCATGACAACTACCTCTAACTTCCATCATACTGGACAAAGAGACATAAAAATGGTATCCATGAGTTCATCTGACCCTGGGGAAGTAGATCATGTGCGTCATTGCCAAAATCCTGAAGTAACCATTTAACCACACAGACACGTTGTTTGCACAAGCCCTCCAGAGGGTTTAGGGCAGAGGGATAATCAACTAGATTTAGCCGTGGGATGAGTTTTTCTTGAGCGGATTGTTGGGAGCCGGAACATATTTACAAATTTGTAGACTTCAAATTGATCGCAAGAAGCCTAAACAGATATAACATTTGACTAAAACATCATCATTTCAAACCGTCATTGCATTTGTATACGATCACGTCCATCTATTATGCGTGGGAATACTTGGGAGCTGATTTCCTGGTGTTTTATCTCCAACAATGAAAAAAAAAGTTTTGTTTACTTGCTCAGAAAACTTGGGAGGTCGTATAAAACCACTGCGTGCCGCCAGTTGGGGAACCCTGGTTTAGGGTTTAGTGTTGGTACTCAGATGTGGGCTCGTGTCTAAGAGTAAACATTCCAAACAGGCCAGTGTCTGACGTACAGCCTGCTATAAACATATAGAAGAAGGGAGAGAGTGAGGGAAGTAGGGAGGGAAGTAGGGAGGGGAAAAGGGGCCACATCCAGATTTACGTCTGTAGATTAGGATTCTTTAACACAATTGTTGTAAGCATTGTGAGAGGATTCCTTTGAATCAGATTCACAGAAAATCAGACTACAGGATTTGTAGAATGTGTCTTCTATCTATGACCTTAACTTATCTCCTTGTCTCCTTGTGTCCTTTTTATACTGTACTTCTGTGACCTAGTAGCTGAACCTCATGTACTGTAGAGTCAGAGTCATGCTGCTAGGCTGAGTGCGGATGTGTGTATGTAGCCTACTGTATGGTAACTACAGAATGACAGACTGTTGGATAAAGCTCTCCATTTGGTGAAGTCGTGAATATCCTGGCTTGGATTCATAACAGTCTGGCCCCATTTCACCCATGTTTACTTAGTCACAGGAGTTGTTGACCTGCATGGTCCCTGTATGAAGAGTTGCAGCTTTAAAGGGATAGTTCACCCAAATTACAAAATTACATATTGGTTTCCTGACCTTGTAAGCAGTCGAGAGACAATCTATGACATACTGACCTTGTAAGCAGTCGAGAGACAATCTAAACCATACTTTGGTTTAGTTTCCCTGGCACTGTTTCCACATGCTAACATTTTAGAATTTGTGCCACAAATCCCACTTACACTACATAACCAAAAGTATGTGGATACCTGCTCATTGATCATCTCATTCCAAAATCATGGGCATTAATATGGAGTTGGTCCCCCCCTTTGCTGCTATAACAGCATCCACTCTTCTGGGAAGGCTTTCGATTAGATGTTGGAACATTGCTGCGGGGACTTGCTTCCTTTCAGCCACAAGAGTATTAGTGAGGTCGGGCACTGATGTTGGGCGATAAGGCCTGGCTCGCAGTCAGCGTTCCAATTCAACCCAAAGGTGTTCGATGGGGTTGAGGTCAGGGTTCTGTGCCGGCAAGTTTAATTCTTCCACACTGATCTCGACAATCCATTTCTGTATGGACTTCGCTTTGTGCACAGGGGCATTGTCAGGCCTTCCCCAAACTGTTGACACAAAGTAGGAAGTACAGAATTGTCTAGAATGTTATTGTATCCTGTTGCGTTAAGATTTACCTTCACTGGAACTGGGGTAGGTAGCGTTCTCCTGACACCCCAAACCCAGATTTGTCCGTCGGACTGCCAGATGGTGAAGGGTGATTCATCACTCTAGAGAGCGTATTTCCATCGTCCAATGGCGGGAAGCTTTACACCACTCCAGCCCACACTTGGCATTGCGCATGGTGATCTTAGGCTTGTGTTCGGCTGCTTGGCCATGGATACCCATTTCATGAAGCTCCCGACTAACAGTTATTGAAATAAAATAAAATGTTACTGGTCCCATACACATACTCACTAGATGTTATTGTGAGTGTAGCGAAATGCTTGTGTTCCTAGCTGCTCCAACAGTGCAGTAATATCTAACAATTCACAATAATACACAAAAATCTAAAAGTAAAAGAGTGGAATTGACTACCGACCCATAGTACTCACATCTGTAGCCATGTAATGCTTTGAAAGGCTGGTCATGGCTTACATCAACACCATTATCCCAGAAGCCCTAGACCCACTCCAATTTCCATACCGCAGCAACAGATCCACAGATGATGCAATCTCTATTGCACTCCACACTGCCCTATCCCACCTGGACAAAAGGAACACCTATGTGAGAATGCTATTCATTGACTACAGCTCAGCATTCAACACCATAGTGCCCTCAAAGCTCATCACTATGCTAAGGACCCTGGGACTAAACACTTCCCTCTGCAACTGGATACTGGACTTCCTGACGAGCCGCCCCCAGGTGATAAGGGTAGGTAACAACACATCCGCCACGCTGATCCTCAATACGGGGGCCCCTCAGAGGTGCGTGCTCAGTCCCCTCCTGTACTCCCTGTTCACTCATGACTGCACGGCCAGGCACGACTCCAGCACCATCATTAAGTTTGCCGATGACACAACAGTGGTAGGCCTGATCACCGACAACGATGAGACAGCCTATAGGAAGGAGGTTAGAGACCTGACCGTGTGGTGCAAGGACAACAACCTCTCCCTCAACGTGATCAAGACAAAGGAGATGATTGTGGACTACAGGAAAAGGATATCCGAGCACGCCCCCATTCTCATCGAAGGGGCTGTAGTGGAGCAGGTTGAGAGCTTCAAGTTCCTTGGCGTCCACATCACCAACAAACTAACATGGTCCAAGCACACCAAGACAGTCGTGAAGAAGAGGGCACGACAAAACCTATTCCCCCTCTGGAGACTGAAAAGATTTGGCATGGGTCCTCAGATCCTCAAAAGTTTTTACAGCTGCACCATCGAGAGCATCCTGACGGGTTGCATCATTGCCTGGTATGGCAACTGCTCAGCCTCCAACCGCAAGGCAGTACAGAGGGTAGTGTGTACGGCCCAGTACATCACTAAGTCGCCCCCCTCGGGTTCGTGCTGTGGGGCAGATCTTCGTGGGCTATACTCGGGCTTGTCTCAGGGTAGTAAGTTGGTGGTTGAAGATATACCTCTAGTGGTGTGGGGGCTGTGCTTTGGCAAAGTGGGTGGGGTTATATCCTGCCTGTTTGGCCCTGTCTGTGGGTATTGTTGGACGGGGCCACAGTGTCTCCCGACCCCTCCTGTCTCAGCCTCCAGTATTTATGCTGCAGTAGTTTATGTGTCGGGGGGCCAGGGTCAGTCTGTTATATCTGGAGTATTTCTCCTGTCTTATCCAGTGTCCTGTGTGGATTTAAGTATGCTCCCTCTAATTCTCTCTATTTTTCTCTCTTTCTCTTTCTCCTTCTCTCTCTTTCTCTCTCTCTTTCTCTCAGAGGACCTAAGCCCTAGGACAATGCCTCAGGACTACCTGGCCTGATGACTCCTTGCTGTTCCCAGTCCACCTGGTCGTGCTGCTGCTCCAGTTTCAACTGTTCTGCCTGTGGCTATGGAGCCCTGACCTGTTCACCGGATGTGCTACCTTGTCCCGGACCTGCTGTTTTGGACTCTCTCTCTACCGCACCTGCTGTCTCTAACTGAATGATCGGCTATGAAAAGCCAACTGACATTTACTCCTGAGGTTCTGACCTGTTGCACCCTCTACAACCACTGTGATTATTATTATCTGACACTGCAGGCCTTCTATGAACGTTTGAACATCTTGGCCATGTTCTGTTCTAATCTCCACCCGGCACAGCCAGAAGAGGACTGGCCACCCCTCAGAGCCTGGTTCCTCTCTAGGTTTCTTCCTAGGTTTGGCCTTTCTAGGGAGTTTTTCCTAGCCACCGTGCTTCTAAATCTGCATTGCTTGCTGTTTGGGAGTTTTAGGCTGGGTTTCTGTACAGCACTTTGTGACATAGGCTGATGTAAAAAGGGATTTATAAATACATTTATATTTGATTTGATTTGATTCCTGCCATCCAGGACCTCTATACCAGGCGGTGTCAGAGGAAGGCCCTAAAAATTGTCAAAGACTCCAGCCACCCTAGTCATAGACTGTTCTCTCTGCTACCGCATGGCAAGCGGTACCGGAGCGCCAAGTCTAGGTCCAAGAGGCTTCTAAACAGCTTCTACCCCCAAGCCATAAGACTCCTAAACACATAGTCAAATGGCTACCCAGACTATTTGCATTGCCCCCCCCCCACGCTGCTGCTACTCTCTGTTATTATCTATGCATAGCCACTTTAATAACTCTACCTACATGTACATAATTACCTCAATTACCTCGACACCGGTGCCCCCCTCACATTGACACATTGACTCTGTACCGGTACCCCCTGTATATAGCCCCACTATTATTATTTACTGCTGCTCTTTAATTATTTGTTATTCTTATCTCTTACTTTTCTAGGGATTTTCTTAACTGCATTGTCGGTTAAATGCTTGTAAGTAAGCATTTCACTGAAGGTCTACATCTGTTGTATTCGGCGCATGTGACAAATACAATTTGATTTCATTTAATCTATAAGTGACTTTGTTGAGTTTCACAATCAATTTTCGGTACTTTTGGATGATTTGGACATGATGCGCGAAAACGCTAATATCGGTCCATTGACTTGAATGGGATTTGCACCACAAATGCTAAACGATAGCATGTGGAAACAGTGCCAGTGAAACTAAACCAAAGCATGGATCAAATCAAATCAAATGTATTTGTCACATGCGCCGAATACAACAAGTGCAGACCTTACAGTGAAATGCTTACTTACAATACAGTTTAAAAAAAATACCAATGTGTACTTTGTAATTTGGGTGAACTATCCCTTTAAGGAGGTACAGTTGTGTTTTTTTCCAGTTGGCTGTCTCGCATGTCTTTGTCGTTCTTTTCAGAGTATCTAGATGGGCTCTCCCTCCATTTTCCCATAGCTGTGGGGATATATGTTACATCTCACTTGGCTCACGTTGGCTGCTGATTTAAATTGAATCAATGGTGTTTTATATTCCAGTAAAAACAGTAAAATGGCAGATTTAGGTCATGCCCCCAGGGGGGTAAAACAATGGAAGTACAGGGAGAGCATGGAAGGAATGAAAATGCTTCGGACTTTTGAGACTGTGGAAATGTTTGACTTTTCTCTCCATCATTTTATTCCACTGCTGCTCTAAGGAGCCGGACAAGGGTTGTCTACATCTCTGTAGGAATTCCTGTTTTATTATTGAGGTTTAACTGCTCTGGGGAATGTACACAATACATCTACAAACTGTGCCACACAACATAAAAAAAGCAAAAGCACGGCATGATATTCTGTTTGAAACTTTGTGAACGTATCTAAAGTGAAGGAGCTTATTACCAATTGAGCCTGAGTTTTCAACAACACAGATAGCCCTTTTAATTTGCATATCATGTAGCTGCCTACAATAGCTCCCCATGTCTACAGTACATGTGGTAGAGACATAGCCATATACACTGGTTCCCATAGCAGGCAAAGCTATGGCATCATTACAACCAGAACTGATAACATTTTACATTACATTTACATTTTAGTCATTTAGCAGACGCTCTTATCCAGAGCGACTTACAGTAGTGAATGCATACATTTCATACATTTCTTTTCCATACTGGTCCCCCGTGGGAATCGAACCTACAACCCCGGCATTGCAAACACCATGCTCTACCAACTGAGCCACACGGGACCACGGGATAACCTTGAGAACCTCCCTCAAGTCCATGTTCACTCTGTTCATTCCAAATGGCACCCTATTCCCTTCATAGTGCACTACTTTTGACCAGGGTCCATAGGGAATAGGGTGCCATTTGGGACATATATCATGTTCATTCTGATACTGTTTACCTCGTCCCCTTTAGAACTACTGTAGTGTTGGTGCATGCTGCCGGTAGTGGAGCTTACTGAGTCTGCGTGACCCATCACAACCTCATTCCCCTCCCTGGCTGCACCCCTCCCTCGGCGAGGGGCCAACAAGTAATTCAGACACGGCTCAGCTTTGTCACTGGTGATTGGCAGGAAGGTGGCTAGGGCCCTGGCTGCGTGGGAACATCGCGGCCCAAATGCTTACCGGGTCTACAAGACAATGGATCACCTCATTTATGACTGTCCAGAAAAAAAAGAGAGAAAAAAGCTCTAAACACAAACAAAACAGGGCTGTCGGCACTGCTATCTGCTGGTAGAGAGAGGTGAACACGTTGGTTCTCACATAGCGACCCAGACCCATCTTCATGTTACACAGCATTACAGCGTTAGGGTTGGCTCACCCTGTGTTGTGTTCAGTCAGTGGAGATGCTCTGCTTTCTGCTCTGCTTGTAATTGTGAACACTATAGCCTACTGTAGCTGTTCCAACATGGTATGTTCTCCATGCACAATGAAAATCAAGCACACTTAGTCATTCCCCTCACCTCTCATTCAGGCAAGAGTCTGTACTTAGGGCTGTTTCACCCACTATGTGGGGGGACTGGTCTGGCCAATGATCTCATCTTTCCTGTAACTGGGTAATGTGGCCCCTCTCCTCTCCTATCATAGTGAGAGTAAGCAGAGCAGGATGATCTGCAGAGGGGGTAGGTAGTCATGTTTAAAAACACAACGTAAACCCAGTGTAGTCACAGACCAGACCACCCTGACTGCCGGGCCCAGAGCTAAACACAAATCCAGGTTCTCTCTCTCTCTAACCCTCCAACCTGCCTGCCTCCACCTCTGATTCTCACTCTCTCTAACCCTCCAACCTGCTTGCCTCCACCTCTGATTCTCTCTCTCTCTAACCCTCCAACCTGCCTGCCTCCACCTCTGATTCTCTCTCTCTAACCCTCCAACCTGCCTGCCTCCACCTCTGATTCTCTCTCTCTCTAACCTTCCAACCTTGTCGCCTCCACCTCTGATTCTCTCTCTCTCTCCCTCTAACCCTCCAACCTGCCTGCCTCCACCTCTGGTTCTCTCTCCCTCTAACCCTCCAACCTGCCTGCCTCCACCTCTGATTCTCACTCTCTCTAACCCTCCAACCTGCCTGCCTCCACCTCTGATTCTCTCTCTCTCTAACCCTCCAACCTTGCCTGCCTCCACCTCTGATTCTCTCTCTCTAACCCTCCAACCTGCCTGCCTCCAACTCTGATTCTCTCTCTCTCTAACCCTCCAACCTGCCTGCCTCCACCTCTGATTCTCTCTCTCTCTAACCCTCCAACCTGCCTGCCTCCACCTATGATTCTCTGTTCCTGGAGAGCTACTTCCTGCAGGTTTTTGCTCCAACCCTGTTCCTGGAGAGCTACTTCCTGTAGGTTTTCATTCCAACCCTGTTCCTGGAGAGCTACTTCCTGTAGGTTTTTGCTCCAACCCTGTTCGTGGAGAGCTACTTCCTGTAGGTTTTCATTCCAACCCTGTTCCCGGAGAGCTAATTCCTGTAGGTTTTCACTCCAACCATGTTCCTGGAGAGCTACTTCCTGTAGATTTTTGCTCCAACCCTGTTCCTGGAAAGCTACTTCCTGTAGGTTTTTGCTCCAACCCTGTTCCTGTAGAGCTACTTCCTGTAGGTTTTTGCTCCAACCCTGTTTCCTGAGAGCTACTTCCTGTAGGTTTTCACTCCAACCCTAGTTGTAATTAACCTGCTTCAACCCCCCCCCCCCCGCCATGTACAGTACCAGTCAAAAGTTTGCACCCACCTACTCATTCAAGGGTTTTTCTTTATTTTTACTATTTACTAGGTTGTAGAATAATAGTGAAGACATGAACTATGAAATAACACATATGGAATCATGTAGTAACCAAAAAAGTGTTAAACAAATCAAAATGTATTTTAGATTTTAGATTCTTCAAATTAGCCACCCTTTGTCTTGAAGACAGCTTTGCACACTCTTGGCATTCTCTCAATCAGCTTCACCTGGAATCCTTTTCCAACAGTCTTGTTAGAGTTCCCAGATATGCTGAGCACTTGTTGGCTGCTTTTCCTTCATTCTGTGGTCCAACTCATCCCGAACCATCTCAGTTGGGTTGAGGTCGGTTGATTGTGGAGGCCAGGTCATCTGATGCAGCAATCCATCACTCTCCTTCTTGGTCAAATAGCCCTTACACAGCCTGGAGGTGTGTTGAGTCATTGTCCTGTTGAAAAACAAACGATAGTCCCAGTAAGCGCAAACCAAATGGGATGGCGTATCACTGCAGAATGCTGTGTTAGCCATGCTGGTTAAGTGTGCCTTGAATTCTAAATAAATCACTGACTGTGTCACCAGCAAAGCACCCCCACACCATCACAACTCCTCCTCCATGCTTCACAGTGGGACCCACACATGCGAAGATCATCTCATTCATCTACTCTGTGTCTCACAAAGACACGGCAGTTAGAACCAAAAATCTCAAATTTGGACTCATCAGACAAAAGGACAGATTTCAACTGACCTAATGTCCATTTGTCATGGACGTCGTAAGGATTGGACCAAGGCGCAGCGGGTAAAGTGCTCATCTTCTTAATTTATTAAAGAACACTCAAAACTAAATAAACAAACGACGATAACAGTTCCATAAGGCTCCCAGGCTATCAGAAAATAACCACCCACAAAACACAAGAGAAAACAAACCCAACTAAATATGGCCTCCAATTAGAGACAACAACAACCAGCTGCTTCTAATTGGAGGTCATTGCCAAAAACTCAACATAGAAATTGAAAACTAGATAAACACATAGACATAAATAACATAGAACATAAACCAAAAACACCGAAACACACAGAACAAACACCCCCTGCCACGCCCTGACCAAACTACAATGACAAATAACCCCTTTTACTGGTCAGGACGTGAAAACCATTGCTCGTGGTGTCCTTTAGTAGTGGTTTCTTCGCAGCAATTCGACAATGAAGGCCTGATTCATGCAGTCGCTTCTGAACAGTTGATGTTGAGGTGTGTCTCTTACTTGAACTCTGTGAAGCATTTATTTGGGCTGCAATTTCTGAGGCTGGTAACTATAATGAAAAGAGGTCACTCTGGTTCTTCCTTTCCTGTTGAGGTCCTCATGTGAGCCAGTTTCTTCATAGCGCTTGATGGTTTTTGCGACTGCACTTGAAGAAACTTTCAAAGTTCTTGAAATGTTCTGTATCGACTGACCTTCATGTCTTAAAGTAATGATGGATTGTCATTTCTCTTTGCTTATTTGAGCTGTTTTTTCCATTATATGGACTTGGTCTTTTACCAAATAGAGCTATCTTCTGTATACCAACCCTACCTTGTCACAACAGAACTGATTGGCTGCAAGGGCTTTGGTAGTCGCGTTTGCAGGAATGAGCCGCAGGAAGCAACGAACACAGGGAGTGGTGTTTTTAATAACACTTGAAGAAAAACTAAGTTCCCAAGCACAGGGGAATAAACACAATGAGCGACAATGCCAAGCCGACACGAACAAGACAGTCGACATACAACAATCAATCCCGCACAACAAGGAGCGGGCCAGCTAAACTAAATAGCCCCTCTAATGGCTAATTGACCACAGGTGTCCAAAATAAAAAAAAGGGAAAAGCAAAAGGGAATCGGTGGCAGCTAATAGGCCGGTGACGACGACCGCCGAGCGCCACCCGAGCAGGAGGGGGCGCCACCGTCGGTGGGAATCGTGACAGTACCCCCCTCCTGACGCGCGGCTCCCGCAGCGCGCCGACACCGGCCTCGAGGTTGACCCGGAGGGCGAGGTGCAGGGCGATCCGGACGGAGGTGGTGGAAATCCCTCAACATAGATGGGTCCAAGACGTCCTCCACCGGCACTCAGCACCTCTCCTCCGGGCCGTACCCCTGCCAGTCCACGAGGTACTGCAGGCCCCTCGCCCGGCATCTCGAGTCCAGAATGGCCCGTATGCTGTACGCCGGGGACCCCCCGATGTCCAGAGGGGGCGGAGGGACCTCCGGCACCTCATCTTCTTGAAGGGGACCAGCTACCACCGGCCTGAGGAGAGACACATGAAATGAGGGGTTAATACGGTAATAGAAAGGGAGTTGCAACCGATAACACACATCGTTTATCCTCCTCAGGACTTTGAAGGGCCCCACACACTGCGGCCCCAGCTTCCGGCAGGGCACGCGGAGGGGCAGGTTCCGGGTCGAGAGCCAGACCCTGTCTCCCGGTGTGAACACGGGCGCCTCACTGCGGTGGCGGTCAGCACTCCTCTTCTGCCGCGCACTGGCCTCCTTTAGTGAGTCCTGGACGGCTCTCCAGGTCTCCTTGGAGTGCTGGACCCAGTCCTCCACCGCAGGAGCCTCGGTCTGGCTCCGGTGCCATGGTGCCAGGACCGGCTGGTAACCTAACACACACTGAAAGGGTGATATGTTAGTAGAGGAGTGGCGAAGTGAGTTCTGGGCTAATTCAGCCCAGGGAATATACCTCGCCCACTGCCCTGGCCGGTCCTGGCAATACGACCTCAGGAACCTGCCCACCTCCTGGTTCACCCTCTCCGCCTGCCCATTGCTCTCGGGGTGATAACCGGAGGTCAAACTGACCGAGACCCCCAGCCGCTCCATAAACGCTCTCCAGACCCTGGATGTGAACTGGGAACCTCGATCAGAGACAATGTCCTCCGGCACCCCGTAGTGCCGGAAGACGTGGGTAAATAGGGCCTCCGCAGTCTGCAGGGCCGTAGGGAGACCGGGCAATGGGAGGAGACGGCAGGACTTAGAGAACCGATCCACAACCACCAGAATCGCAGTGTTCCCCTGAGAGGGGGGAAGATCTGTCAAGAAGTCGATGGACAGGTGCGACCATGGTCGTTGTGGAACGGGGAGAGGCTGTAACTTCCCTCTCGGTAGATGCCTAGGAGCCTTACTCTGGGCACACACCGAACAGGAAGAGACATAGGACCTCACGTCCTTAGCCAAGGTTGGCCACCAGTACTTCCCCCTTAGACTCCGCACTGTCCTGGCCACACCAGGATGACCCGCAGTAGGTAGCGTGTGCGCCCCCACCGAATCAAACGATCACGAACACCGAGCGGCACATACATGCGCCCCACGGGCACCTGCGCAGGCGCAGGTTCCAACACCAATGCCCGCTCGATGTCCGCGTCCACCTCCCATACCACTGGTGCCACCAGCCTAGACGCTGGAATGATGGGAGTTGGATCGATGGGCCGGTCCTCCGTGTCATAGAGACGGGACAGCGCGTCGGCTTTAGTATTCAGGGAACCCAGTCTATAGGAGATGGTAAACCTAAACCGGGCGAAGAACGTGGCCCACCTCGCCTGACGCGGATTCAGTGTCCTCGCTGCCTGGATGTACTCCAGGTTTCGGTGGTCGGTCCAGATGAGAAAGGGGTGCTTAGCCCCCTCAAGCCAGTGCCGCCACACCCTCAGGGCTTTGACCACCGCTAGCAACTCCCTGTCCCCCACATCGTAGTTACGCTCCGCCGAACTGAGCTTCTTCGAAAAGAAAGCGCAGGGGCGGAGTTTCGATGGCGTACCCGAGCGCTGTGATAGCACGGCCCCCACCCCAGCCTCGGATGCGTCCACCTCCACTATGAACGCTAAAGACGGGTCCGGGTGCGCCAACACGGGTGTGTCGGTGAACAGCGTCTTCAACTTCTTGAAGGCTCCGTCCGCCTCCGTCGACCATCGCAAACGCACCGGCCCCCCCTTCAGCAGTGAGGTAATGGAAGCCGCTACCTGGCCAAAACCCCGGATAAACCTCTGGTAGTAATTGGCAAAGCCTAAGAACCGCTGCACTTCCTTCACCGTGGTTGGAGTCGGCCAATTACGCACGGCCTTAACGCGGTCACACTCCATCACCACCCCCGTGGTGGAAATGCGATAACCCAGAAAGGAGACGGCTCGTTTGGAAAACTCACACTTCTCAGCCTTAACGTATAGGTCATGCTCCAGCAGTCTACCAAGCACCTTGCGCACCAGGGACACATGCGCGGAGCGGGTGGCGGAATATATCAGAATGTCATCGATATAGACAATCACGCCCTGCCTGTGCAGGTCCCTGAGAATTTCGTCAACAAAGGATTGAAAGACGGCTGGAGCATTTTTCAACCCATACGGCATGACACGGTACTCATAATGGCCTGATGTGGTACTAAAGGCGGTTTTCCACTCGTCTCCCTTCTTGATACGCACCAGATTATACGCGCTCCTGAGATCCAGTTTTGTGAAGAACTGTGCTCCGTGAAATGATTCCACCGCCGTAGCGATGAGAGGTAGTGGGTAACTAAACCCCACCGTGATAGCGTTTAGACCTCTGTAATCAATGCACGGATGCAGACCTCCCTCCTTTTTCTTCACAAAAAAGAAACTCGAGGAAGCGGGTGAGATAGAGGGCCGAATGTACCCCTGTGCCAGGGATTCCGTGACATATGTCTCCATAGCTGCCGTCTCCTCCTGTGACAAGGGGTACACGTGACTCCTGGGAAGCGCAGCGTTAACCTGGAGATCTATCGCACAATCCCCCTGTCGATGAGGTGGTAATTTAGACGCCCTCTTTTTACAAAACGCGATCGCCAAATCGGCGTATTCAGGGGGAATGCGCACGGTGGACACCTGGTCTGGACTTTCCACCGACGTGGCACCTATGGAAACTCCTAGACACCTCCCTGAACACTCCTCTGACCACCCCTGGAGAACCCCCTGTTTCCACGAAATACGGGGATTGTGACCAGCCAGCCAGGGGATCCCCAGCACCACCGGAAACACAGGCGAATCAATAAGGAAAAAACTAATGCGTTCCTTATGATTCCCCTGCGTTACCATGTCCAGTGGCACCGTAGACTCCCTGACTAGCCCTGACCCTAATGGTCAGCTATCTAGGAAGTGCACGGGGAAAGGGGAATCTATCGGCACCCGCGGAATGCCCAGCTTAATGGCAAGTCCACGGTCCATAAAGTTCCCAGCTGTGTCTGAATCGACTAGCGCCCTATGCTGGGAAGAGGGAAAAAATTTAGTAAACAAAACAGGTAAAAACACGTGACCAACAGGGGGTTCTGGGTGAATCTGGTGTTGACTCACCTGAGGTGACCGAGAAGTGTTCTGCCTGCCTTCTCGACTCCCAGACTGGCTCCTCCAGCACCGGTCGGCCGTGTGTCCTCTCTGACCACAGCTGGTGCAGGAGGAGCCACCTCCTCCGGTGCCCCTTGGCACGGCCCCCCCTACCTCCATAGGGGTAGGGGCGGGGGTGCACGGGGGTGGAACGGGCAGGACCCTCTCCGAACGCTCGCGGGCAGCCAGCAAATTGTCCAGACGTATGGACATGTCTATCAGCTCGTCCAGGGACAGAGCTGTGTGCCGACAGGCCAGCTCCCTGCGGACGTCCGCCCGGAGACTGCAGCAGTAGTGGTCTATGAGGGCCCTGTCGTTCTACCCCGCCCCAGCAGCCAAGGTCCTGAACTCCAGCGCGAAGTCCTGAGCACTCCTCGTCTCCTGCCTGAGGTGGAACAGCCGTTCACCCGCCGCTCTTCCTTCCGGAGGGTGGTCGAACACGGCCCGAAAGCGGCGGGTGAACTCTGGGTAGTGGTCCCTCGCCGAGTCTGGACCGTTCCAGACCGCATTAGCCCACTCCAGAGCTCGGCCCGTCAGGCAGGAAACGAGGGCACTCACGCTCTCCTCTCCCGTGGGAGCAGGTCTGACGGTGGCCAGGTACAGCTCAAGCTGGAGCAAAAACCCCTGGCACCCAGCAGCCGCCCCATCGTACTCCCTTGGGAGCGCCAAACGAAGTGCGCCAGAGCCAGACGTCGTGGGAGGCGAAGATGGCTGTATCGGGGGAGGTGGAGGTGGAGAGAGGATACCACTTCTCTCCCATTGGTCCATCCTCTCCATCATCTGGTCCATTGCCGATCCGATGCGGTGTAGGACCATCGTGTGGTGGAGCACACGTTCCTCCATCGAGGGCAGAGGAGTGCCCGCTGCTCCCACTGATTCCATGCCTTTTCAGAAGGTGCAGGATTCTGTAAGGGCTTTGGTAGTCACGTTTGCAGGAATGAGGCGCAGGAAGCAACGAACACAGGGAGTGGTGTTTTTAATAACACTTGAAGAAAAAACAAAGTTCCCAAGCACAGGGGAATAAACACAATGAGCGACAATGCCAAGCCGACACGAACAAGACCGTCGACATACAACAATCAATCCCGCACAACAAGGACCGGGCCAGCTAAACTAAATAGCCCCTCTAATGGCTAATTGACCACAGGTGTCCAATATCAAAAAAAGGGAAAAGCAAAAGGGAATCAGTGGCAGCTAATAGGCCGGTGACGACGACCGCCGAGCGCCACCCGAGCAGGAGGGGGCGCCACCGTCGGTGGGAATCGTGACATTGGCTCAAACGCTTTAAGAAGGAAAGAAATTCTACAAATTAACTTTTAACAAGGCATACCTGTTAATTGAAATGCATTCCACCTCATGACGCTGTTCGAGAGAATGCCAAGCGTGTGCAAAGCTGTCATCAAGGCAAAGGGTGGCTACTTTGAAGAATCTGAAATATTAAATATATTTTGATTTGTTGAACGCTTTTTTGGTTACTACATGATTCCATATGTGTTGTTTCATAGTTTCGATGTCTTCACTATTGTTCAACAATGTAAAAAATAAAGAAAAACCCTTGAATAAGTAGGTGTCCAAACTTTTGACTGGTACTGTGTGTATCTAGTTAGAAACCTACATGGGGCCCAATGGACGCAGAAATACAGTTACACATAGAAAGCCACACTGTGCAGTTGGTTCAACATTCAACTCAAAATGTACTTTATTCTCCCTTGTGGACAACTACTTCCTCCTTCAGGAAGTGACACAACACTATATTTAAGTGCAGTCGCCTCGACTAACCCACTACCTCAATACATCAGTCAGCTTTCACTACCTGCGTCCCAAATGGCCCCCTATCTCCATAGGGATCTAGTAAAAGTAGTGCACTATATAGGATATAGCGCACCATTTGGGACATACCCTCTTTTCCACACCCAGCTTCATAAAATCATACTGACGTCTCAATGGCTGATGCAAATCAGTCCCAGCATGCCGTGCTCTTTAAAAACATTCCCTCAATGCTCCGGTTACCTCAATCAGGAAACTTTTGTGTTGCTCAGGGGAAAACGCTACCCTCTAAATCAGTAGAGCTAGCTAAGGTCTAGACTCTGGAATGAAACAAATGTGCCGCGACCCGGTTTTGAAAGCCAATTTAAGTTGGATTGAGAAAGTCTAGCTACAGTCCACACTGCTGTTATATGGGCATAAGGTATTTATTCATCCAGCTCCAGTAGAATGTTTTTTGAAAGTACATTTCAGAGTGAAATGTTTTGTCCAAAGTTGTGCTGGTTACTAGGCAATGCTAGTGGGGGTTCATCCAGGAACAACTCAGGTCTCCCTCTCCTCTCTTCCTGTCTACCTCTGATAGGAAGGATCCCTCATCATGATATATCCATCTGGATAATTAATAAAGGCTGCCTCTCAAATCGTACCCTATTCCCTACATAGTGCACTTTGACCAGGGCACATAGGGCATGTGCCCTGGTCAAAAGTAATGCACTATATAGGGAATAGGGGGCCATATACAAAATGTGTCCTCTGTTCTGCTGAGGAAAATCTATAAACTGTCGTGGACCGTACCCAGTTGGCTGCCCAACACTAAAGTTGTTCAGCACACAGGAAAAAAATCTCACCATTTACTTTATTCTACATAAGTGGAAGTAATAGATTTTAATCATACAGCGACGAAAACAACAATATCTTTAGGGTGCGAACATACTGAAGCACATTACCATCTTAGTGACATACAGTACATTTCTGCTGCTAGCTTTATCGAAGGGAGATCGCTGTGCCCTTGTGTAAGGCATTTAACCCAAATTGCTTCTGTATGTCGCTCTGGATAATGTTTGTGAATGGCATTGAAAGGATAAATATCCCATCTCATTTTCAAGCGGGTTCTTTGTAATTACATCACATCAGTGGATTCTCCTCAGAGGCAGAAGGGGAGGACCATCCTCCTCAGTGAATTTCAAAAAATGTAAATAGTGAAAGAATAAAAACGTTATGCTTTTCAGATAAAACTTTACTAAATATATTCACGTCAACAAATCATTTATTAAAACTCATTGCTTTGCAATGAAGGTCTACATTAGCCTCAGCAGCACTCTGTAGGATAGGACCATGTAAACAGACAGAGTACAGCTAGCTTCTATCCACCTCTGGGTACATTGACTTCAATACAAAACCTAGGAGGCTCATGGTTCTCAACCCCTTCCATAGACTTACACAGTAATTATGACAACTTCCGGAGGATGTCTTCCAACCTATCAGAGCTCTTGCCACCTGAACTGACATGTTGTCCATCCAATCAAAAGATCAGCGATTGAATCTAGTAGTGAAAGCATGAGCTACAGCTAGCTAGCACTGCAGTGCACACAATCTGGTGAGTAGTTGACTCAAAGAGAACGAAAGACAATAGTTTAACAGTTTTGAACAAATTAATTTCTTCCAAAATTAAGGAAGGAGAGAAAGAGAGATTTGGTTGTTTATTGTTTTTTACTTTCACTTAGTTAGCGAATGCAGCTAGCTAGTTTAGTCTACTCAAACAGAGAGGGATGCTATATTAGCTAGCTGGCTATGGCCATCCAACAATGGAAGTCTTCCAAGTCAAGGTAAGCTTTTGGTTTTATTAATTTATTGCCGATGGGGCCTGCCGGTGTAACAGCTAAACTGATTTCTGACTGTACTCTGTACTGCATGATTTTAGTGTGTTTAGTAACGTGTTAGTTCTACTAGCTATGTTGACTATGACGTGACAAAGACATGGGCTGTGTGTAGCGGTTAGAGATTATGATATGAAGGTTTGGCTTGGAAAGTTTTTTTTGCCTATTCACAAACAGCTGATGTGTCGTGCACTGAAGTCCTCAGCGACGAGAAAAGGTGAGAGGAGGAGAGCACGTAGATAGTTGCGAGTAGGAATTATATACAGTACGGGTCAAAAGTTTGGACACCAACTCATTCAAGGGTTTTTCTTTATTTTTACTATTTTCTACGTTGTAAAATAAGAGTGAAGACATCAGAACTATGAAATAACACATATGGAATCATGTAGGAACCAAAAAAGTGTTCCTCAAAGTAGCCACGCTGTCACGGGCTGGCTCGAGGAACAACAGGAGAGGTAAAGTCAGGCGCAGGAGACAGATAGAGTTCGTGACCACACTTCTTTATTGGAAGCACTGTACGTGGTCGACAAGGTATAGGGGCGCAGCCCTGAACGATTCTGCGGTGGTGTACACAAATAAAACAAACCACTGGCAGAAGGGAAAAATTCAGTACACGTTCTTTACGAACACAAAACCCGGACAAGCAACACAATCACGTACAACCACATACATCCTACGCTAACCTAAATAACCCCCCCTTACTAATGACTAACCCAAAACAGGTGCGTGCCTACCTAGACCTAACCAAACGAAAGTGAAACAAAAAGGGATCGATGGCAGCTAGTAGGCCGGCGACGACGACCGCCGAGCTCTGCCCGGCCGAGGAGGGGCGCCACCATCCGTCACTGTCGTGACAGTACTCCCCCCCTGACGCGCGGCTCCCGCAGCGAGCCGACGCCGGCCTCGAGGACGCCCCGGAGGGCGAGGCGCAGGGCGATCCGGATGGAGGCTGTGGAACTCCCGGATGAGCGCTGGGTCCAGTATGTCCTCCACCGGTACCCAGCACCTCTCCTCCGGGCCGTACCCCTCCCAGTCCACGAGGTACTGCAGGCCCCTCGCCCGGCGTCTGGAGTCCAAGATGGACCGGACTGTGTACGCCGGGGGCCCCCCGATGTCCAGGGGGGGTGGAGGGACCTCCCGTACCTCATTTTCCTGCAGCGGACCAGCTACCACCGGCCTGAGGAGAGACACATGAAACGAGGGGTTAATGCGATAATAATTAGGAAGTTGTAATCTGTAACACACCTCGTTTATTCTCCTCAAGACTTTAAATGGCCCCACAAACCGCGGACCCAGCTTCCGGCAGGGCAGGCGGAGGGGCAGGTTCCGGGTCGAGAGCCAGACTCTCTCCCCTGGGGTGAACACGGGGGCCTCGCTGCGGTGCCGGTCAGCGCTCGCTTTTTGTCGCTCCCTGGCTCGTTCCAGGGATTCCTGCACAGCGTTCCAGGTCTCCCTTGAGCGCTGCACCCATTCCTCCACCGCAGGGGCCTCCGTCTGGCTCTGATGCCATGGCCCCAGGACCGGCTGATAACCCAACACACATTGGAATGGTGACATGTTGGTGGAGGAGTGGCGCAAAGAGTTCTGAGCCATTTCGGCCCATGGCACGAACCTTGCCCACTCCCCTGGCCGGTCCTGGCAGTAGGACCGCAGGAACCTGCCCACCTCCTGGTTTACCCTTTCCACCTGCCCATTACTTTCGGGGTGAAACCCCGAGGTCAGACTGACCGAAACCCCCAGCCGCTCCATAAACGCCCGCCACACTCGGGACGTGAACTGGGGGCCTCGATCTGAGACGATATCCTCGGGCACCCCGTAGTGCCGGAAGACGTGGGTGAATAAGGCTTCCGCGGTCTGCTGGGCCGTAGGAAGACCGGGTAACGGAATCAGACGGCAGGACTTAGAAAACCGGTCCACAACGACCAGGATCGTAGTGTTGCCCTGAGACGGCGGGAGATCGGTCAAGAAATCCACCGCCAGGTGGGACCATGGTCGTTGTGGAACCGGGAGGGGTTGTAATTTCCCTCTAGGCAGGTGCCTGGGACCCTTACTCTGAGCGCACACCGAACAGGAGGAGACATAGTGCCTCACGTCCCTCACCAAGGTGGGCCACCAGTATCTCCCACTAAGACCACGCACTGTCCGCTCAACCCCTGGGTGACCCGAGGAGGGAAGCGTGTGAGCCCACCGAATCAGCCGATCGCAAACACCGAGCGGAACGTACTTACGACCCACTGGACACTGCGGAGGAGTAGGCTCCGTCCGTAACGCCCGCTCGATGTCCGCGTCCACATCCCAGACCACCGGTGCCACCAGGCAGGAGGCTGGAAGGATGGGCGTGGGCTCGGTGGACCGTTCCTCGGCGTCATGGAGACGAGACAGTGCGTCGGCCTTAGTGTTCCGGGAACCTGGGATATACGAGATGTTAAACCGAAATCTCGTAAAGAACATCGCCCACCTGGCTTGACGCGGGTTCAGTCTCCTCGCCGCCCGGATGTACTCCAGTTTGCGGTGGTCAGTCCAGATGAGAAAAGGGTGACGCGCCCCCTCAAGCCAATGTCTCCACACCTTCAGGGCTCTGACCACAGCCAACAGCTCCCTGTCCCCCACATCATAGTTACGCTCCGCCGGACTCAACTTCCTAGAGAAGAAGGCGCAGGGGCGGAGCTTGGGGGGGGCGCCCGAGCGCTGGGACAGCACGGCTCCTACCCCAGCCTCGGACGCGTCCACCTCCACTATGAAGGGCAAAGAGGGGTCCGGGTGCGCCAGCACCGGGGCGTCGGTGAACAAAACCTTCAGACGACTAAAGGCCCTGTCCGCCTCCGCGGACCACTGCAACCGCACCGGGCCCCCCTTCAACAGTGAGGTAATGGGAGCCGCCACCTGCCCAAAGCCCCGGATAAACCTCCGGTAGTAATTGGCAAATCCCAAAAACCGCTGCACTTCCTTCACCGTGGTGGGAGTCGGCCAATTACGCACGGCTGAGACGCGGTCACATTCCATCACTACCCCTGATGAGGAAATGCGATACCCCAAGAAAGAGACGGCTGGTTTGGAAAACTCACATTTCTCAGCCTTGACGTATAGGTCATGCTCCACCAGTCGCCCAAGCACTTTACGCACCAGAGACACATGCTCGGCGCGTGTAGCGGAGTAGACCAGAATGTCATCGATGTACACCACTACACCCTGACCGAGCAGGTCCCGGAGAATCTCGTCCACAAAGGATTGAAAGACTGCGGGAGCATTCTTTAACCCATACGGCATGACGAGGTACTCATAATGGCCAGATGTGGTACTAAATGCAGTTTTCCACTCGTCCCCTCCTCGGATACGCACCAGATTATATGCGCTCCTGAGATCCAATTTCGTGAAGAAGCGCTCCCCGTGAAATGACTCCATCGCCGAGGCGATGAGAGGTAGTGGGTAACTGAAACCCACTGTGATGGCATTTAGACCTCTATAGTCAATGCACGGGCGCAGACCTCCCTCCTTCTTCTTCACGAAAAAGAAGCTCGAGGAGACGGGTGAGTGAGATGGCCGAATGTATCCCTGCCTCAAGGATTCAGTGACGTATGTCTCCATAGCCGCTGTCTCCTCCTGAGACAGGGGATAAACGTGACTACGAGGAAGGGCAGCGCCCACCTGGAGGTTTATCGCACAGTCTCCTCGTCGATGAGGTGGTAATTGGGTCGCCTTCGTTTTACTGAAGGCGATAGCCAAATCGGCATACTCTGAGGGAATGCGCACGGTGGAGACTTGGTCTGGACTCTCCACCGTAGTCGCACCGATGGAAACTCCTATGCACCTGCCCGAGCACTCATTTGACCACCCCTTAAGAGCCCGCTGTCCCCACGAAATCTTAGGGTTGTGAGTGGCTAGCCAGGGAATCCCTAGAGCCACTGGAAACGCTGGGGAATCGATGAGGAAAAGACTAATCCGCTCCTCATGACCCCCCCGCATTACCATGACCAGAGGTACAGTGACCTCCCTGACCAGCCCTGACCCTAGTGGTCGACTGTCTAGGGCGTGCACGGGGAAGGGTTGGTCCAACTGGACCAGGGGAATCCCTAACTTAGCCGCGACCCCACGGTCCATAAAACTCCCTGCTGCGCCTGAATCAACTAGCGCCTTAAACCGGGAGTGAGGGGAGAAACAAGGAAAAGACACTGACACATACATGTGACGTACAGGGGGCTCTGGGTGAGGCTGGTGCTGACTCACCTGAGGTGTCAAAGGAGTGCTCTGCCTGCCGTCTGGACTCCTAGGGGAGTCTCCCCAGCACCGGTCCACAGTGTGCCCTCTGCGACCACATGAGGTGCAGGAGCGACCTCCCCCTCCAGTCTTCCTGGCTGCTGCCCCCCCTATCTCCATAGGCGTGGGAGCAGGAGGGCTGGAGGGTGGAATGAGCAGGGCCCGGGTCGGACGTCCGCGAGCGGCCAGCAGATTGTCCAGTCGGATGGACAGATCCACCAGTTGGTCCAGTGTGTGGGTCGTGTCCCGACAGGCTAATTCCCGGCGGACGTCCTCCCTCAAACTACAACGGTAGTGATCTATAAGGGCCCTCTCATTCCACCCTGCTCCCGCGGCCAGGGTCCGGAACTCGAGAGCGAAATCCTGCGCGCTCCTCGTCTCCTGCCTCAGGTGAAACAGCCGCTCACCCGCCGCTCTCCCCTCCGGGGGATGATCGAATACTGCCCGAAAGCGGCGGGTGAACTCTGGGTAGTTGTCCCTGGCTGAGTCCGGACTGTCCCACACGGCGTTTGCCCATTCCAGGGCCTTACCCGTGAGACAGGAGACGAGGACGCTGACGCTCTCCTCCCCCGAGGGAGGAGGACGAACGGTCGCCAGGTATAACTCCAACTGGAGTAAGAAGCCCTTACACCCAGCGGCCGTTCCATCGTACTCCCTGGGGGGAGCGAGTTTCACCCCACTGGCACTGGGGGCTGTGGGTGCTGGAGGGGGCGCAGGCTGTTTGACTGCCGCGTTCGGGGGGCCGAGAGCGCGTCGGTCCCAGCTCTCCAGGCGCGCCAACACCTGATCCATGGCGTTCCCCAGCCGGTGGAGCAGGGTAGAGTGTTGGTCCACGGTTTCCTCCATGGACATGGCTGGCGCTGAAGCTCCTACTGACTCCATTTAAGTTTTGGTACGTGATTTCTGTCACGGGCTGGCTCGAGGAACAACAGGAGAGGTAGAGTCAGGCGCAGGAGACAGAGAGAGTTCGTGACCACACTTCTTTATTGGAAGCACTGTACGTGGTCGACAAGGTATAGGGGCGCAGCCCTGAACGATTCTGCGGTGGTGTACACAAATAAAACAAACCACTGGCAGAAGGGAAAAATTCAGTACACGTTCTTTACGAACACAAAACCCGGACAAGCAACACAATCACGTACAACCACATACATCCTACGCTAACCTAAATAACCCCCCCTTACTAATGACTAACCCAAAACAGGTGCGTGCCTACCTAGACCTAACCAAACGAAAGTGAAACAAAAAGGGATCGATGGCAGCTAGTAGGCCGGCGACGACGACCGGCGAGCTCCGCCGGGCCGAGGAGGGGCGCCACCATCCGTCACTGTCGTGACACACGCTTTGCCTTGATGACAGCTTTTTCCAATAGACTTGAAGGAGTTCCCACATATGCTGAGCACTCATTGGCTGCTTTTCCTTCAATCTGTGGTCCAACTCATCCCAAACCATCTCATTTGGGTTGAGGTCGGGTGATTGTGGAGGCCAGGTCAACTGATGCAGCACTCCATCACTCTCCTTCTTGGTCAAATAGCCCTTACATAGCCAGGAGGTGTGTTGGGTCATTGTTCTGTTGAAAAACTAATTTGGACTCATCAGACCAAAGGACAGATTTGCAGCGGTCTAATGTCCATTACTCATGTTTCTTGGCCCAAGCAAGTCTCTTCTTATTATTGGTGTCCTTTAGTAGTGGTTTCTTTGCAGCAATTCGACCATGAAGTCCTGTTTCACGCAGTCTCCTCTGAATTGTTGATGTTGAGATGTGTCTGTTACTTGATCTCTGTGAAGCATTTATTTGGGCTACAATGAACTTATCCTCTGCAGCAGAGGTAACTCTGGGTCTTCCTTTCCTGTGCCGGTCCTCATGAGAACCAGTTTCATCATAGCGCTTGATGGTTTTTGCGACTGCACTTGAAGAAACTTTCAAAGTTCTTGAAATGTTCCGGATTGACTGACCTTCATGTCTTAAAGTAATGATGGACTGTCGTTTCTCTTTGCTTATTTGAGATGTTATTGACATAATATGGACTTGGTCTTTTACCAAATAGGGCTATCTTCTGTATACCACCCCTACCTTGTCACAACAGAACTGATTGGCTCAAAAGTATTAATTAAAAAGGAAAGAAATTCCACAAATTAACATTTAACAAGGCGCACCTTTTAATTGAAATGCATTCCAAGTGACTACCTCATGAAGCTGGTTGAGAGAATGCCAAGAGTGTGCAAAGCTGTCATCAAGGCAAAGGGTGGCTACTTGGAAGAATCTCAAATATTACATCTATTTAGATTTGTTGAACACTTCTTCTACATGATTCCATATGTGTTATTTCATGGTTTTGATGTCTTCACTATTATTCTACAATGTAGAAAATAGTATAAAGAAAGAAAAACCATTGAATGACTAGGTGTGTCCAAGCTTTTGAATGGTACTGTACATTTTTTGTTATTTCTTTTTATTTCACCTTTATTTAACCAGGTAGGCCAATTGAGAACAAGTTCTCATTTACAACTGCGACCTGGCCAAGATAAAGCAAATTAGTGCGACAAAAACAACAACACAAAGTTACTCATGGGATAAACAAACGTACAGTCAATAATACAATAGAAAATTCTGTATACAGTGTGTGCAAATGAAGTAAGGAGGTAAGGCAATAAATAGGCCATAGTGGCGAAGTAATTACAAATTAGCAATTAACACTGGAGTGATAGATGTGCCGATGAGGATGTGCAAGTAGAAATACTGGTGTGCAAAAGAGCAGAAAAACCAAAACAAATATGGGATGAGGTAGGTAGTTAGTTGGATGGGCTATTTACAGATGGGCTGTGTACAGCTGCAGCGATCGGTAAGCTGCTCTGACAGCTGATGCTTGAAGCTAGTGGGGGAGATATAAGTCTCCAACTTCAGTGATTTTGCAATTCATTCCAGTCGTTGGCAGCAGAGAACTGGAAGGAATGGCGGCCAAACGAGGTGTTGGCTTTGGGGATGACCAGTGAAATATACCTGCTGGAGCGTGTGCTATGGGTGGGTATTGCTATGGTGACCAGTGAGCTGAGATAAGGCGGAGCTTTACCTAGCAAAGACTTATAGATGACCTGGAGCCAGTGGGTTTGGCGACTAATATATAGCGAGGGCCATTCAACGAGACCATACAGGTCACAGTGGTGGGTAGTATATGGGGCTTTGGTGACAAAACAGATGGCACTGTGATAGACTGCATCCAATTTGCTGAGTAGAGTGTTGGAGGCTATTTTGTAAATGACATCGCCGAAGTCAAGGACCGGTAGGATAGTCAGTTTTACAAGGGTATGTTTGGCAGCATGAGTGAAAGGAGGCTTGTTGCGAAATAGGAAGCCTATTCTAGATTTCATTTGGATTGGAGATGCTTAATATGAGTCTGGAAGTCTTCTCATGCTTTGTTGATTTCAAAAAACGGTTTTAACTCAATTTGGCATAAGGGTCTGCTATACAAATTGATGGAAAGTGGTGTTGGGGGGAAAAACATACGACATTATAAAATCTGTGTACAAAAACACGTTTGCTGTTAAAATTGACAAAAGACACACTCATTTATCTCCAAAATGAGACTCTGCATGCAGAATTCTGCAAAGAATATCCTCAGTCTACAGCGTAAAACACCAAATAATGCATGCAGAGCAGAATTAGGCCGATACCCACTAATTATCAAAATCCAGCAAAGAGCCGTTAAATTCTATAATCACCTAAAAGGAGGCGATTCCCAAACCTTCCATAACAAAGCCATCACCTGCAGAGAGATGAACCTGGAGAAGAGTCCCCTAAGCAAGCTGGTCCTGGGGCTCTGTTCACAAACACAAACAGACCCCACAGAGCCCCAGGACAGCAACACAATTAGACTCAGCCAAATCATGAGAAAACAAAAAGATCATTAATTGACAAATTGGAAAGAATTGACAAAAAAACGGAGCAAACTAGAATGCTATTTGATCCTAAACAGAGAGTACACAGTGGCAGAATACCTTACCACTTTGACTGACCCAAAATTAAGGAAATCTTTGACTATGTACAGACTCCGTGAGCATAGCCTTGCTTTTGAGAAAGGTCACCATAGGCAGACCTGGCTCTCAAAAGAAAACAGGCTATGTGCACACTGACCACAAAATGAGGTGGAAACTGAGCTGCACTTCCTAACCTCCTGCCTAATGTATGACCATATTAGAGACACATATTTACCTCAGATTACACAGACCCACAAAGAATTAGAAAACAAGTCCAATGTTGATAAACTCCCTTATCTATTGGGTGAAATACCACAGTGTGCAATCACAGCAGCAAGATTTGTGACCTGTTGCCACAAGAAAAGGGCAACCAGTGAAGAACAAACACCATTGTAAATACAACCTATATCTTGATTTATTTTGACTTTTTTACTTTAACTATTTGCACATTGTTACAACACTGTATATTTACATAATATGACATTTAAAATGTCTTTATTATTTTGGAACTTGTTTTAGTGTAATGTTTACTGTTCACTTTGTATTGTTTATTTCCCTTTTGTTTATTACCCATTTCATTTGCTTTGGCAATGTAAACATATGTTTCCCTTGTCAATAAAGCCCCTTGAATTGAATTGAGTTGAAGAGACCCTCACTGAGTTGGACCACCCTTGACGATGTTCCCTCTGATCATCAAACACAGTCAGTTGCAGAGAGAGATTGGAGCAGGCCAGGGGAGAACAGGTCGGGCCAGGGAGAACTAGTTTGAAGAACTTGAGAGTTGTGAACTCCCCTGGTTGCAAAAAGGTTGATTTTCTTTGGCTGTGAATAGAAAGTGAGAGAAACGACCTTGTATGTGTGCGTATGTCTGCATGTGTTTGTGCACATTTGTGTGTGTCTGTGTGGAATGATTTAGACTTATGAGATGCTGTCATGAGTGAGGACAGTTCCCTGGGACCACCACGGCTGCAGGGCCCGGAATAGGGGAATGTGTTTAGACCAAAAGTGTGTGTGTGGTTACTGTCTCGGGAGACAGACTTATCTGTGTTACATCCACTAAAGTCGCTGTAAGCCTCCAACCCCATTGTTTTTCTGCTAGCAGCAGCGTGTATGGCTCATCACCAGGGTTACTCACGATAAGGCTTGGTTATTATTAGCAATGGATCATTCAACTGTATGGATGGACCCATTATGAGTACAATCAAAAACAAAGAAAGGTGGTTTGTACTGTATATTTTCAGTAGACTAAATATTACATTATTAGAAATGCAAGACAAATACATCATAATATTATTATCACATTGTTACAATACCCCGCAACAGGTTTTTCTACCCAACATATAAAACTGTTTTGGTGCTTTGGCACTGCCCTGTTTGCTGTGCCAGACAGTGATGGGCACACTTACTGTATGGTATAGTGTCAGTACTGTACAGAAAGACAGTAGCTACCCATGACACTTGAATGACCTTTGCACTTTTGACGACGGTCTGCTTGAACAAGGAAACCATTATCCTACAGACAGTAGGGTATTTCCAGATAAGAGAAAGGCATACAGTACATGTACTTGAGACGTCCACAACATAACAGGACTTAAAGAGCATTGACTTAACTCCAAACATACTGAGACAGGGAGTACACCAAAATGACAGTTTTTTTTCATTCTCTTTAGTGCAATTTTCACAAGTTTGTGGTACATTTTCACAACTGTAAGCGCAAACACCGAAACAGATCATCGAAATGCGTCATGTTCCAAACTCTAATCACTTTTTCAATTGACTGAGTACAACAAACAATTTCACAAAGTCACTTGTTCACTGCACCAAATGACTCTATCAATTAGGATACATATACAATCTTAGTATCTGCTTTTCAAAATGCAATATTCACTTTACCTAAGATATGATTTTCTTGTCAGTTGTTAATACGATTAACTATAACTTAATAAAACTGCTCAAAACTGATCATTACTTAACCAAAATGATGTAATGCCTAGTTAACAAATATATACTGAACGAAAATATAAACGCAACATGTAAAGTGTTGGTCCCATGTTTCATGAGCTGAAATAAAGATCCCCGAAATGTTCCATACGCACAAAAGGCTTATTTTTCTCAAATGTTGTGCACAAATTTGTTTACATCCCTGTTAGTGAGAATTTCTCCTTTGCCAAGACAATCCATCCACCTGACAGGTGTGGCATATCAAGAAACTGATGATCAGCATGATCATTACACAGGTGCACCTTGTGCAGGGAAAAATAAAAGGCCACTCTAAAATGTGCAGTTTTGTCACACAACACAATGCCACAGATGTCTAAAGGTTTGAAGGAGTGTGCAAATGGCATGCTGACTGCAGGAATGTCCACCAGAGCTGTTGCCAGAGAATTGAATGTTAATTTCTCTACCATAAGCCGCCAACAACGTTGTTTTAGAGAATTTGGCAGTACATCCAACCGGCCTCACAACCGCAGACCACGTGTAACCACGCCAGCCCTCCACATCCGGCTTCTTTACCTGCGGGATCATCTGAGACCAGCCACCCGGACAGCTGATGAAACTGAGGAGTATTTCTGTCTGTAATAAAGACCTTTTGTGGGGAAAAACTCATTCTGATTGGCTGGGCCTGGCTCCCAAGTGGGTGGGCCTATGTCCTCCCAGACACACCCATGACTGCTCCCCTGCCCAGTCATGTGAAATCCATAGATTAGGGCATAATTTATTTATTTAAATTTAATGATTTCCTTATGTGAACTGTAACTGACAAACATTTTTGAAATTGTTGCATGTTGAATTTATATTTTTGTTCAGTATAGTTTGATAACTGCTGAGCACCATACAATTCAATATTTTTTTATCTAATAAATGTAGCAATTTTAAATAACTTTATGTTGGATGGTAAAACCAAATCCTATATGGATGTGGCTACACTACGTTATCATTCGCCATCAGCCAGTGTGCTTCATCAGGACGAAGAGGAAAGATTCACTCTATGTGCTACCATTTGGAATTATAATGTTGGGAACAATGCACTGCTAAAATACCTGGGTTGTATAACAATATATTTCACTCATTATCTGCATTTCATTGATACACTGAAAGCTGATGAATTTCAAGCAGCGAGACAGCCAATACAAGTCACGTAGAAAGGTGATCTTGTACAATGTTGCATTGGGAAGAAGTGGCATACAATACCTTGCTACGTTTTTACAGTAGCTGCTTTACAATACCCTATAAGTATACTCATGTACTGTATAAGGATAATGAACTGTAAGACTGACATATTTCTCAACATGCTCACAACCTGCCATTGTATAAAAAAATGTTTTATCATTATTGCATGTCAAGTTATAGTCAAGTACTGCATTGAAAATGGTATTTACCATCTACTATTCTTTCTATTCAGCATTTCATAAAGAATAGTTTTGACATTTAAATGTGATATTTTTTGATATTGGATTAAATGGTAGTTAAAATGGGGGCATTACAAGTGTTACCAGTTTATAGTTTTGTACTTAGAGTTTTGAAAAGCAGCTGGGTTATAGCAGGGGCTGCCTGGCTCTGGCTTCAGGATGATAAACTGGGGCAACGGTCTGTCTAGTGTCTGTTATTCTGAAAGCAACATCCCACTGTTTCTCCCAGAGCTCCGATTACTCAGACATGTGTCAGGAAAGCCCTGGGTCATGTCTCATTTTCTTTCGCTCTCTCTCTCTCTCTCTCTCTCTCTCTCTCTCTCTCTCTCTCTCGCTCTTGCTCTTGCTCTTGCTCTCGCTCTCGCTCTCTCTCTCGTGCTCTCTCTCACTTCCACGCACTCTCTCAGTCTCTTTCACTCCTCTCTTGCTCTCTCTCTGTATCTCCTCTCTCGCTCGTTCTCTCTCTCTGTCTGTCTCTTTCTTTCTTTCTCCCTCTTTCTTTCTTCTCTCTCTCTCTCTCTCTCTCTCTCTCTCTCTCTCTCTACCTCTCTCTACCTCTCTCTACCTCTCTACCTCTCTCTCTCTACCTCTCTCTCTCTCTCTCTCTCTACCTCTCCCTATTACCTCTCTCTCTACCTCTCTCTCTCTCTACGTATTACCTCTCTCTCTACGTATTACCTCTCTCTCTCTCTCTACCTCTCTCTCCTACCTCGCTCTACCCTCTCTACCTCTTCTCCCTCTTCTACTCTCTCTCTCACCTCTTACTCTCTCTCTCTCTCTTACCTCTCTCTCCTCTCTCTACCTTCTCACCTCTCTAACCTCTCTCTCTCTCTACCTCTCTCTCTCTACCTCTCTCTCTCTATCTCTACCTCTCTCTACCTCTCTACCTCTCTCTCTCTCTACCTCTCTCTCTCTACCTCTCTACCTCTCTCTCTCTCTACCTCTCTCTCTCTACCTCTCTACCTCTCTCTACCTCTCTACCTCTCTCTCTCTCTACCTCTCTCTCTCTACCTCTCTCTCTCTACCTCTCTACCTCTACAGAGGAATACGCCTTAATGACGAGGGCTTAGCGTGAGGCCCACATGAAGCTGGCGGACAGCCAGGCCCTAAAGACCTGCTATCTCCAGTGTTTGTGACCAGCTCCAGCAAGGGTGCACTGAACAATCAAATCAAATGTTGTTGTCGAATTCAACAGGTGTAGACTTACCCAGAAATGCTTACTCACGAGCACTTTCCCAATAATGCAGAGTTAAAAAGTAAGAACATTTTGCAAATAGAAAATAGTAACACAATATAAAACAATCATGAGACTATATACAAGGGGTACTGGTACCGAGTCAATGTGCCGGAGTACGGGGCAGTTGAGGTAGGATTCGGAAAGTATTCAGACCCCTTTTCCCACATTTTGTTACATTAAAGCCACATTATTATTAAAGCCTTATTGTAAACTCTCCTTCCAGACTTACATCAAACATCTCCAATCCAAAGTTAAATCAAGAATTGGCTTCCTATTTTGCAACAAAGCATCCTTCACTCATGCTGCCAAACATACCCTCGTAAAACTGACCATCCTACCGATCCTCGACTTTGGCGATGTCATTTACAAAATAGCCTCCAATACCCTACTCAACAAACTGGATGCAGTCTATCACAGTGCCATCCATTTTGTCACCAAAGCCCCATATACTACCCACCACTGCGACCTGTACGCTCTCGTTGGCTGGCCTTCGCTTCATAATCGTCGCCAAACCCACTGGCTCCAGGTCATCTACAAGACCCTGCTAGTTAAAGTCCCCCCTTATCTCCGCTCACTGGTCACCATAGCAGCACCCACCTGTAGCACACGCTCCAGCAGGTATATCTCTCTGGTCACCCCCAAAGCCAATTCCTCCTTTGGCCGCCTCTCTTTCCAGTTCTCTGCAGCCAATGACTGGAACGAACTACAAAAATCTCTGAAACTGGAAACACTTATCTCCCTCACTAGCTTTAAGCACCAGCTGTCAGAGCAGCTCACAGATCACTGCACCTGTACATAGCCCATCTATAATTTAGCCCAAACAACTACCTCTTCCCCTACTGTATTTATTTATTTTATTTTGCTCCTTTGCACCCCATTATCTCTATTTCTACTCTGCACTTTCTTCTACTAGAAATCTACCATTCCAGTGTTTTACTTGCTATATTGTATTTACTTTGCCACCATGGACTTTTTTGCCTTTACCTCCCTTATCTCACCTTATTTGCTCACATTGTACATAGACTTATTTTTCTACTGTATTATTCACTGTATATTTGTTTTACTCCATGTGTAACTCTGTGTTGTTCTATGTTGTCAAACTGCTTTGCTTTAGCTTGGCCAGGTCGCAATTGTAAATGAGAACTTGTTCTCAACTTGCCTACCTGGTTAAATAAAGGTGAAATAAAATAACAAAATAAATACAATTCTAAAATGTTTTAATTTTTTTTAATCATTATCGATCTACACACAATACACAATAATGACAAAACAAAAATAGGTGTTTAGAAATGCAGCAAATGTATTCAATATAGCAAACAGAAATACCTTACTTACATAAGTATTCAGACCCTTTGCTATGAGACTCAAAATTGAGCTCAGGTGCATCCTGTTAACATTTATCATCCTTGAGATGTTTCTACAACTTGATTGGAGTCCACCTGTGGTAAATTCAATTGATGGGACATTATTTGGAAAGGCACACACTTGTCTATATAAAGTCCCACAGTTGACAGTGCAAAAACCAAGCCATGAGGTCGAAGGAATTGTCCATAGAGCTCTGAGTCAGGATTGTGTCGAGGCCCAGATCTGTACCAAAACATTTCTGCAGCATTGTCAAACTGAGCAATCAGGGGAGAAGGGCCTTGGTCAGGTAGGTGACCAAGGACCCGATACTCTGACAGAGCTCCAGAGTTCCTCTGTGGAGACGGCAGAACCTTCCAGAAGGACAACCCTCTCTGGAGCACTCCACCAATCAGGCCTTTATGGTAGACTGGCCAGACGGAAGCCACTCCTCAGTAAAAGACACATGACAGCCCACTTGGAGTTTGCCAAAAGGCACCTAAAGGACTCTCAGACCATGAGAAACAAGATTCTCTGGTCTGATGAAACCAAGATTGAACTCTTTGGCCTGAATGCCAAGCATCACGTCTGGAGGAAACCAGGCACGCTCCCTACGGTGAAGCATGGTGGTGGCAGCATCTCGCTGTGGGGATGTATTTCAAGGGCAGGAACTGGGAGACTAGTCAGGATCGAGGGAAAGATGAATGGAGCAAAGTACAGATGAAAACCTGCTCCAGAGCACTCAGGACCTCAGACTGGGGCGAAGGTTCACCTTTCAACAGGACAAAGACCCTAAGCACACAGTCAAGACAGCGCAGGAGTGGCTTCGGGACAAGTCTCTGAATGTTCTTGAGTGGCCCAGCCAGAGCCCGGGCTTGAACCCGATCGAACATCTCTGGTGAGACCTGAAAATAGCTGTGCAGCGACCCTCCCCATCCAACCTGACAGAGCTTGAGAGGATCTGCAGAGAAGGATGGGAGAAACACCCCAAATACAGGTGTGCCAAACTTGTAGCGTCATACCCAAGAAGACTTAAGGCTGTAATCGCTGCCAAAGCTGCTTCAACAAAGTACTTATGTAAATGTGATGTTTCAGTAGTTTTTTTTTATACATTTGATAAACGTTCAAAAAAACTGTTTTTGCTTTGTCATTATGGGGTACTGTGTGTAGATTGATGAGGAACAAAAAACGATTTAATCCATTTTACAATAAGGCTGCAACTTATCAAAATGTGGAAAAAGTCTGAATACTTTCCGAATGCAATGTACATGTAGGTAGGGGTAAAGTGACTAGGCAATCAGGATAGATCATAAACAGAGTAGCAGCAGTGTATGTGGAGAGTGTGACAGTGTGTGTGTGTGTGGCGTCAATATGCGTGTGTGTGTGTGTGTGTGTGTGTGTGTGTGTGTGTGTGTGTGTGTGTGTGTGTGTGTGTGTGTGTGTGTGTGTGTGTGTGTGTGTGTGTGTTGGAGTGGCAGAGTAAGTATGTGTGAGAGTCTTGGTAGAGTCCAGTGAGTGTGCATAGAGTCAGTGTAAGAGAGTGCAAAAAAGGGTCAATGCATTGGTCCGGGTGGCCATTTGATTAACTGTTCAGCAGTTTTATGGCTTGGGGGTAAAAGCTGTTCAGGTGCCTTTTGATCCCAGACTTGTTGCTCCGGTACCACTTACCGTGCGGTAGCAGAGTGGACAGTCTGGATTGGGTGCCTGGGGACTTTGGCAATTTTCCGGGCCTTCTTCTGACACCGCTTGGTATAGAGGTCCTGGATGGCAGGGAGCTCGGCCCCAGTTATGTACTGGGCTGTCTGCACCACCCTCTGTAGCTCCATGCGATCGAGGGCGGTGCAGTTGCCATACCAAGCGGTGAAGCAGCCAGTCAAGATGCCCTCAATGGTCCAGCTGTAGAACATTTTGAGGATCTTAGGGTCCATGCCAAATCTTTTCAACCTCCTGAAGGGGAAGAGGCGCTGACACATCTTCACGACTGTGCTGGTTTGAGAGGACCATGTTATGTCCTTGGTGATGTGGACGCCTAGGAACTTGAAGCTCTCGATGCGCTCCAGTACAGCCCTATCTGTGTGGATGGGGGGGTGCTCGCTGCTCCCTTTCCTGTAGTCCACGATCAGCTCCTTTCTGTGGCTGACGTTGAGGGAGAGGTTGTTGTCATGGCACCACACTGCCAGGTCTCTGACCTCCTCCCTGTAGAATGTCTCATCGTCGTCGATGATTAGGCCTACTACAGCTGTGTCGTCAGCAAAGTTCATGAAACAGCAGTGATGATTACAAATGCAAACTTTTTTTGGTAGATAAAAAGGTCTGCAATTTACCATGAGGTATTTTAGTTCAGGTGAACAAAAGCTTGAGACTTCCTTCACACTTGAAGCAGCGCACCTGTTCAAATCAAAGAGGCGCACTCTTTCCCCCAATCAGGAGTGTGTGTGTGTGTGTGTGTGTGCGTGCGAGCGTGCGTGCGTGTGCGTGTGTGTGTGTGTGTGTGTAGTAGATGTGAAACTCTCCCATAGCAAGTTGCTGTGTGTGTGGGTGATGACGGCTCACAAACATAGCCAGATAGACTAATGGCCACACCCTGGCGTCCACTGCCAAACCCTGACAGAATAAATCTTAACAAATGAGCAAGCTAAAAATTTCTCTGTGGTCATTCAGAATGATTAAAGGAACTAAGTGAACCTTGAAGAACAGATTTAGACATTATTTTACGCCCAAACACGATTTCCAAGAAACTTTCCAAGGAACAGCTTCTCAGTAATTGCTGCTAGAATTGCTGCATCACTTTGATAATGATTTAACCTCCCATCTCCATCACTTTGATAATGATTTAATCTCCCATCTCCATCACTTTGATAATGATTTCACCTCCCATCTCCAACACTTTGATAATGATTTAATCTCCCATCTCCATCACTATGATAATGATTTCACCTCCCATCTCCATCACTTTGATAATGATTTCACCTCCCATCTCCATCACTTTGATAATGATTTCACCTCCCATCTCCAACACTTTGATAATGATTTAACCTCCCATCTCCATCAAAACCACCATTTTAGTGTGTGCCGTACGTGCTTCTCATATATCTGTTGTTTGTGTGAACCATATTATCCATAGGATGACTAGCTAGCTACTCAAACACACAGCAGGGTATGCGGTCTATCGCTCTTTAACATCCAAACCCATTTCCTCTGGCAGCATCCTCAGCGTTCTCTAAGACTAAACTATGCGGTTAGCATAAACAGTCATTACGCCCACATCTTAAGAGCCAATGTGCCACAGTGAAAAAAAGTCTGTGTGATCAGAAGGAGGCACTGTATGGCTGCTCGTTGAGAATACAGTAGCACTGATCAAAGCTCTGTGATATTACAAATGACTCCTGTAATGTTTGAGGATCTCAGATGTTTCTTTATAGATCCCATTTGGCCGCTGACTTCTCCTCAGTCCACACAATGACCCCAACCAACCACCTGAGTTTCTAGACTTTAAGAAAGGTCTTCATTGTTCTCAATGACTGAATCACAGTCATTTAATATACAGTGTGTGTGTGTGTGTGTGTGTGTGTGTGTGTGTGTGTGTGTGTGTGTGTGTGTGTGTGTGTGTGTGTGTGTGTGTGTGTGTGTGTGTGTGTGTCCTTGTTCTTCTGCTATGGCTCAGTAGGGTAATGTTTGGTACTGTGTTGGGTGCTGTGACTTTTCCCCTTTCACGTTGCCATCGATGACCCACGCAGGAGGAACAATGGCCCCTCTTTGTCGGGGGCCTGTCGGACAGGTATTTCAGTGAGATCTCAGACAAGGAGAGAGAAGAAAGGTCACGTTTCCACAAAACCTTAAGCCTCCCTTCTCTCTTCCTCCCTCTTTCTCCTTCACGCTTTCTCTCTAGCCCCTCTCTCCCTCCCCCAAGTCTTTCTCTCCAGCCTCTCTCTCTCTCTCTCCCTCCCTCCCCCAAGTCTTTATCTCTAGCCCCTCTCTCTCTCCCCCAAGTCTTTATCTATAGCCCCTATCTCTCCCTCCCTCCCCCAAGTCTTCCTATCTAGCCCCTCTCTCTCTCTCCCTCCCTCCCTCCCTCCCCCAAGTCTTTCTCTCTAGCCCCTCTCTCTCTCTCCCTCCCTCCCCCAAGTCTTTCTCTCTAGCCTCTCTCTCTCTCTCTCCCTCCCCCAAGTCTTTTCCTCTAGCCCCTCTCTTTCTCTCTCCCTCCCCCAAGAATTACTCTTAAGCTCTTCTGTCTTCCTTCTTTCCTCTCCACCTTCTTTTACCTCCATGTATTTGTCTCTTGAAATTGAGACCTTCCTGTGAAATAATACTCTAAGAAGTAGGTCTAACCTCCAGGGGATTCTGTCAGGTTGTTGCCGTAGTTGTGTTGAACAGGAAAAGCCTCTAACAGGATGATATCCTCACAGTGACAAATACATAGTAGACATGCAGTTACAGAGTATGTCTTAGTGATGTACATGATTCTGATGCAGTGTCTCTGTGTAGGCGTCTTTAGTGGTTAGATATTACATTCACTTGTGAAAAAAGTACCCAGTTCTCATACTTGAGTGAAGTAAAGATATAGAAAACTCAAGTACTCAAGTAAAAGTGAAAGTCACCCAGTAAAATACTACTTGAGTAAAAGTCTAAAATGATTTCTCTTTATATATACTTAAGTATCAAAAGAAAATGTAATTGCTAAAATTTACTTAAGTATCAAAAGTAAAAGTACAAATAATTTAAAATTCCTTGTATTAAGCAAACCAGATGGCACAATTTTCTTGTTTTTTAAATGTATGGATAGCCAGGGGCACACTCCAACAATCAGACATAATTTACAAACAAAGCATTTGTGTTTAGTGAGTCGGCCAGATCAGAGACAGTAGAGATGACCAGGGATGTTCTCTTGATAAGTGTGTGTATTGGACCATTTTCTGTCCTGCTAAGCACTCAAATTGTAACGAGTACTTTAAGGTGTCAGGGAAAATGTATGGTTTAAAAAGTACATTATTTTCTTTAGGAATGTAGTGAAGTAAAGGTAAAAGAAAAAATATATATTAATAGTAAAGTAAAGTACAGATACCCCAAAAAACGAGTTAAGTAGTACTTTAAAGTATTTTTACTTCATTACTTTACACCACTGATTACATCTCAGGTTCAGACTGATATACAGCGATATTATCACTGACCTGGTGTACTTTATTATCATGGCAGGTTATAGCCTGCCATAAGCATGTCATAGAGAAGTCACAAGCTGAAACGCTGTAAAATAAAGTATTTGTTTTCACAAGCAGGTCATTGTAATGTCATCTGAGTACACCTCTATGTTTTTCACTGTTACTTTCACTGCACATGACCCCCTCTCTTTCCCTCTTCTGCCCTCCCCTGTCTCCTCCCCCGTCTCCCCTCTCCTCCGTCCCTCCACCATCTCTCCTGTCTCCTCCTCCTCCCCTCCCCCATCTCCCCCGTCTCCCCGGTCTCTTCCTTCCCGTCCCCGTCTCCCCTGTCTCCTCCTTTCCTCCCCCGTCTCCCCGTCTCCTCCTTCCCTCCCCCGTCTCCACTGTCTCCTTCACCATCTCTCCTGTCTCCTCCTCCCCTCCCCCATCTCCCCTGTCTCCTCCGTCTCCCCGTCTCCTCCTTCCCTCCCCTGTCTCCCCGTCTCCTCCTTCCCTCTCCCATCTCCCCCGTCTCCCCCATCTCCCCTGTCTCCTCCTTCTCCCCTGTCTCCTCCTTCCCTCCCCCGTCTCCCCGTCTCCTCCTTACCTCTCCCATCTCCCCCGTCTCCCCCATCTCCCCTGTCTCCTCCTTCCCTCCCCCGTCTCCCCGTCTCCCCGTCTCCTCCTTCCCTCCCCCGTCTCCCCTGTCTCCTCCTTCCCTCCACCGTCTCTCCTGTCTCCTCCTCCTCCCCTCCCCCATCTCCCCCATCTCCCCGGTCTCCTCCTTCCCTCCCCCGTCTCCCGTCTCCTCCTTCCCTCCCCCGTCTCCTCCTTCCCTTCCCCGTCTCCCCTGTCTCCTCCTTCCCTCCCCCATCTCCCCCGTCTCCTCCTTCCCTCCCCCGTCTCCCCCATCTCCCCGGTCTCCTCCTTCTCTCCCCCGTCTCCTCCTTCCCTCCCCCATCTCCCCCGTCTCCCCCATCTCCCCGGTCCCCTCCTTCTCTCCCCCGTCTCCTCCTTCCCTCCCCCGTCTCCCCATCTCCCCGGTCTCCTCCTTCCCTCCCCCATCTCCTCCACCGTCTCTCCTGTCTCCTCCTCCTCCCCTCCCCCATCTCCCCCATCTCCCCCATCTCCCCGGTCTCCTCCTTCCCTCCCCCGTCTCCCCCGTCTCCTCCTTCCCTCCCCCATCTCCCCCGTCTCCCCCATCTCCCCGGTCTCCTCCTTCCCTCCCCCGTCTCCCCGTCTCCTCCTTACCTCCCCCATCTCCCCCGTCTCCCCCATCTCCCCGGTCTCCTCCTTCCCTCCCCGGTCTCCCCCGTCACCTCCTTCCCTCCCCCATCTCCCCCATCTCCCCGGTCTCCTCCTTCCCCCCCCGTCTCCCCCGTCTCCTCCTTCCCTCCCCCATCTCCCCTGTCTCCTCCACCGTCTCTCCTGTCTCCTCCTCCTCCCCTCCCCCATCTCCCCGGTCTCCTCCTTCCCCCCGTCTCCCCCGTCTCCTCCTTCCCTCCCCCATCTCCCCTGTCTCCTCCACCGTCTCTCCTGTCTCCTCCTCCTCCCCTCCCCCATCTCCCCGGTCTCCTCCTTCCCCCCCCGTCTCCCCCGTCTCCTCCTTCCCTCCCCCATCTCCCCTGTCTCCTCCACCGTCTCTCCTGTCTCCTCCTCCTCCCCTCCCCCATCTCCCCGTCTCCTCCTTCCCCCCCATCTCCCCGGTCTCCTCCTTCCCTCCCCCGTCTCCCGTCTCCTCCTTCCCTCCCCCGTCTCCTCCTTCCCTTCCCCGTCTCCCCTGTCTCCTCCTTCCCTCCCCCGTCTCCCCTGTCTCCTCCACCGTCTCTCCTGTCTCCTCCTCCTCCCCTCCCCCGTCTCCCCGGTCTCCTCCTTCCCCCCCGTCTCCCCCGTCTCCTCCTTCCCTCCCCCGTCTCCCCGGTCTCCCCGGTCTCCTCCTTCCCTCCCCCATCTCCCCTGTCTCCTCCACCGTCTCTCCTGTCTCCTCCTCCTCCCCTCCCCCGTCTCCCCGGTCTCCTCCTTCCCCCCCGTCTCCCCCGTCTCCTCCTTCCCTCCCCCGTCTCCCCCGTCTCCCCGGTCTCCTCCTTGCCTCCCCCATCTCCCCTGTCTCCTCCACCGTCTCTCCTGTCTCCTCCTCCTCCCCTCCCCCGTCTCCCCGGTCTCCCCCTTCCCTTCCCCGTCTCCCCTGTCTCCTCCTTCCCTCCCCCGTCTCCCCTGTCTCCTCTTGTCAAGGCTTTAGGTAATGGCTAAAGCAGGGCCTGGCTGCCTGGCTCTCTGCCTGGCTCTGGATCTTAACTCTCTCCTCTTCAACCTGTTCCACAGCCCCCATGGTTTCATAATGTGATGATTTTCCTAGTTATTGTTTTTCCAAAAGCACTTCTCTCTCCCTCTCAGTGCCTCTGTCTCCAGGGGTATGTACACCTGTCTGTTGCTCTCTTCATTCCTTTAGAGACAATGAGACAGTGGCCCATGGACGCTTTGTTTACAGGAAACCAAGATGAGTGGGGTTGAAAATAAATGACTAGTTGGGCTGAGGTAGTTTGTAATCTGTTTCAACTCAGAATGTACTAAATAGTAATACAATAGAATAGAATATCATAGCATTTCATAGAATAGAATAGATTTAACTATAGTTACCTGTTTTGCCTCAGAGTACACAGTGTAAGGATATCCTCCTGGTTAGGAAACACAAAACACACTCATGGCTGGTAATGGTTACCATAGTGACAGTTCTCTGCAGTAGTAGTTGTGGTGGCTCCACATGTTGATGCTCCTGGCTATAGAGCTGTGGTTGGATCTGACCGCTGTGTGAACTTCTATCAACTCTGTTCTGTTGTAACTGACTTTCTCTCTGCCCCACCCCCGCCCCCACCTTCCTCCCCTCACTCCCCTAAGGGATCCACTCAGTCTGGGAACATGTGGTGCCGGCCCGGTCTGGAACAATCTCCTGAGCCCAGTGATAAGAGCACAGAGCACTGGGCATGCTGCCGGAGTAGTCAGGGAGGGAACGGGTGTGTGTGTGTTGAGAGAAGACAAGTATACTGTCCAGGACCCTGGGCCCTGGTGACATCATCCTTGGCCTGTAACTTGAGCCAGGAGAAGAACTCTAACTCTCTCTGAGATGACCTCTATCTCTCTCTGAGAAGACCTCTATCTCTCTCTGAGAAGACCTCTATCTCTCTCAGAGAAGACATCTGACTCTCTGAGAAGACCTCTAACTCTCCCTGAGAAGACCACTTACTCTCTCTGAGAAGACCTCTAACTCTCTCTGAGATTACCTCTATCTCTCTCTGAGAAGACCTCTATCTCTCTCTGAGAAGACCTCTATCTCTCTCTGAGAAGACATCTGACTCTCTGAGAAGACCTCTAACTCTCCCTGAGAAGACCACTTACTCTCTCTGAGAAGACCTCTAACTCTCTCTGAGAATACCACTAACTCTCTCTGAGAAGACCTCTGACTCTCTCTGAGAAGACCACTAACTCTCTCTGAGAAGACCTCTAACTCTCTCTGAGAAGACCACTAACTCTCTCTGAGAAGACCTCTGACTCTCTCTGAGAAGACCTCTGACTCTCTCTGAGAAGACCTCTGACTCTCTCTGAGAAGACCTCTATCTCTCTCTGAGAAGATCTCTGACTTGAAATGTTGGCTTACCTTACACACATACACACTCTCTACCTCCCAATACAGTACCTCTCTCTCTATCTCTCTCTCTCTCTCTCTCTCTCTCTCTCTCTCTCTCTCTCTACCTTCAAATACAGAACCTCTCTCTCTACCTCTCTATACAGTACCTCTCTCTCTCTCTCTACCTCTCTATACAGTACCTTTCCCTCTCTCTCTCTCTTTGCCTTCCTATATAGTACCTCTCTCTCTCTCTTTCTCTCCCTCTCGCTCTTTCTCTCTCTCTTTCTCTGCCTTCCTATGCAGTACCTCTTCCTCTCTCTCTCTCTACCTCCCTATAAAGTACCTCTCTCTCGCTTTCCACCTCCCTAAACAGTACCTCTCTCTCTCTCTCTCTCTCTTTCTCTACCTACTTATACAGTAGCCTCTCTCTCCCTCTCTCTCTCTCTCTCTCTCTACCTCCCTATACAGTACCCCTCTCTCGCTCTCTCTCTCTCGCTCTCTCTCATTCTCTCTGCCTCCCTATACAGTACCTCTCTCTCTCTACCTCTCTATTCCGTACCTCTCTCTATCGCTCTCTCTCCCTACCTCCCTATACAGTACCGCTCTCTCTATACCTCCCTATACAGTACCTCTCTCTCTCTCTCTCTCTCCCTCTCTATACAGTACATCTCTCTCTACCTCTATATACAGTACCTCTCTCTCTACCTCTATATACAGTACCTATCTCTCTCTACCTCCCTATAGAGTACCTCTCTCTCGCTCTCTCTCTCTCTATCTCTCTAAACAGTACCTCTCGCTCTCTCTACCTCTCTAAACAGTACCTCTCGCTCTCTCTACCTCCCTATACAGTTCCTCTCTCTCTCCCTCCCTATACAGTTCCTCTCTCTCTCTACCTCCCTACACAGTACCTCTCTCTCTCTCTCTCTCCCTCTCTATACAGTACCTCTCTCCCTCTACCTCTCTATACAGTGCCTATCTCTCTACCTCCCTATAGAGTACCTCTCTCTCGCTCTCTCTCTCTCTCTCTCTCTCTCGTTCTCTCTCTCTACCTCTCTAAACAGTACCTCTCTCTCTACCTCCCTATACAGTTCTTCTCTCTCTCCCTCTCTACCTCCCTATACAGTACCTCTCTCTCTCAATTCAATTTTCAATTCAAGGGGCTTTATTGGTATGGGAAACATATGTTAACATTGGCAAAGCAAGTGAAGTAGATAATATACGTAAGTGAAATAAACAATAAATATAAACAGTAAACATTCCACTCACAGAAGTTCCAAAAGAATAAAGACATTACAATATTATGTATATATACAGTGTTGTAACAATGTACAAATGGTTAAAGTACAAAAGGGAAAATAAATAAGCATAAATATAGGTTGTATTTACAATGGTGTTTGTTCTTCACTGGTTGAACTTTTCTTGTGGCAACAGGTCACAAATCTTGCTGCAGTTATGGCACACTGTGGTATTTCACCCAGTAGATATGGGAGTTTATCAAAATCGGGTTTGTTTTCGAATTCTTTGTGGATCTGTGTAATCTGAGGGAAATATGTGCCTCTAATATGGTCATACATTGGGCAGGAGGTTAGGAAGTGCAGCTCAGTTTCCACCTCATTTTGTGGGCAGTGTGCACATAGCCTGTCTTTTGCGAGCCAGACCTGCCTTCGGCGGCCTTTCTCAATAACAAGGCAATGCTCACTGAGTCTGTACATAGTCAAAGCTTTCCTTAGGTTTGGGTCAGTCACAGTGGTCAGGTATTCTGCCACTGTGTATTCTCTGTTTAGGGCCAAATAGCATTCTAGTTTGCTCTGTTTTTTGTCAATTCTTTCCAATGTATCAAATAATTATCTTTCTGCTTTCTCATGATTTGGTTGGGTCTAATTGTGTTGCTGTCCTAGGGCTCTGTGGGGTGTGTTTGTGTTTGTGAACAGAGCCCCAGGACCAGCTTCCTTAGGGGACTCTTCTCCAGGTTCATCTCTCTGCAGGTGATGGCTTTGTTATGGAAGGTTTGGGAATCGCTTCCTTTTAGGTGTTTGCAGAATTTAACGGCTCTTTTCTGGATTTCGATAATTAGTGGGTATCGGCCTAATTCTGCTCTGCATTATTTGGTGTTCTACGTTGTACACAAAGGATATTTTAGCAGAATTCTGCATGCAGAGTCTCAATTTGGTGTTTGTCCCATTTTGTGAATTATTGGTTGGTGAGCAGACCCCGGACCTCACAACCATAAAGGGCAATGGGTTCTATAACTGATTCATGTATTTTTAGCAAGATCATAATTGGTATGTTGAATTTTATGTTACTGTTGATGGCATAGAATGCCCTTCTTGCCTTGTCTCTAAGATCGTTCACAACTTTGTGGAAGTTACCTGTGGTGCTGATGTTCAGGTCGAGGTATGTATAGGTTTTTTTGTGTGCTCTAGGGCAACGGTGTCTAGATGGAATTTGTATTTGTGGTCCTGGCAACTGGACCTTTTTTGGAACACGATTATTTTGGTCTTACTGAAATTTACTGTCAGGGCCCAGGTCTGTCAGAGTCTGTGCAGAATATCTAGGTGCTGTTGTAGGCCCTCCTTGGTTGGTGACAGAAGCACCAGATCATCAGCAAACAGTAGTCATTTGACTTCAGATTCTAGTAGGGTGAGGCCGGGTGCTGCATACTTTTCTAGTGCCCGCGCTAGTTCATTGATATAAATGTTGAAGACGGTGGGGCTTAAGCTGCATCCCTGTCTCACCCCACGGCCCTGTGGGAACAAATGTGTGTTTTTTGCCTATTTTAACTGCACACTTGTTGTTTGTGCACATGGATTTTATAAAGTCGTATGTTTTTCCCCCAACACCACTTTCCATCAATTTGTATAGCAGACCCTCATGCCAAATCTCTCTCTCTCTTTTCTCTCTCTCTCTCTCTCTCTCTCTCTCTCTCTCTCTCTCTCTCTCTCTTTCTTTCTCTTTCTTTCTACCTCCCTATACAGTACCTCTCTTTCACTCTCTCTCTCTACCTCCCTATACAGTACCTCTATCTCTTCCTCCCTATACAGTACCTCTCTCTCTCTCTCTCTCTCTCTACCTCCCTATACAGTACCTCTCTCTCTCTCCTTCTCTCTCTCTCCCTACACAGTACCTCTCTCTCTCTACCTCTCTATACAGTACCTCTCTCTCTCTACCTGTCAATATAGTACCTCTTTCTCTCTCTCTCTCTACCTCCCTATAGAGCACCTCTCTCTCTGTCTCTCTCTCTCTCTTCCTCCCTATACAGTACCTCTCTCTCTTCCTCCCTATACAGTACCTCTCTCTCTCTCTCCTTATACAGTACCTCTCTCTCTCCCTATACAGTACCTCTCTCTCTCTACCTCTCAATATAGTACCTCTTTCTCTCGTCTCTCTCTCTCTCTCGCTCTCTCTTCCTCCCTATACAGTACCTCTCTCTCTCTTTCTCTCTCTCTCTCTGTCTCTCTCTCTCTCTCTTCCTCCCTATATAGTACCTCTCTCTCTCTCTTTTTCTCGCACTCTCTCTACCTCCCTATACAGTAACTCTCTCTCTCTCTACCTCCCTATACAGTAACTCTCTCTCTCTACCTCCCTATACATTACCTCTCTCTCTCCCTCCCTATACAGTACCTCTCTCTCTCTCTACCTCCCTATACAGTACCCCTCTCTCTCTCTCTCTCTCTCTCTCTCTCTCTCTCTCTCTCTCTCTCTCTCTCTCTTCCTCCCTATACAGTACCTCTCTCTCGCTCTCTCTCTCTCGCTCTCTCTCTTCCTTCCTATACAGTACCTCTCTCTCTACCTCTATTCTGTACATAACTCTCTCTCTCTCTCTCTCTCTCTCTCTCTCTTTACCTCCCCATACTGTACCTCTCTCTCTCTACCTCCCCAGACTGTACCTCACTCTCTCTCTCTCTCTCTACCCCCTATACAGTACCTCTCTCTACCTCCCTATATAGTACCCCTCTCTCTCTCTACCTCCCTATACAGTACCTCTCCCTCTCTCTTCCCCTCTCTACCTCCTTATACAGTACCTCTCTCTCTCTCTCTCTCTCTCTCTCTCTCTCTCTCTCTCTCACTATACAGTACCTGTCTCTCTCTACCTCCCTATACAGTAACTCTCTCTCTACCTCTCTATACAGTACCTCTCTCTCTCTACCTCCCTATACAGTACCCCTCTCTCTCTCTCTTTCTCTCTCTCTCTCTCTCTCTCTCTCTCTCTCTCTCTCTCTCTCTACCTTCCTATACAGTACCTGTCTCTCTCTACCTCCCTATACAGTAACTCTCTCTCTCTCTCTATACAGTACCTCTCTCTCTCTTTACCTCTCTATACAGTACCTCTCTCTCTCTACCTCCCTATACAGTACCTCTCTCTCTCTCGCTCTCTCTCTCTCTCTACCTCCCTATACAGTAACTCTCTCTCATTCTCTCTCTATACCGTTCTTCTCTCTTTCTCTCTCTATCTACCTCTCTATACAGTACATCTCTCTTTCTCTCTCTCTCTACCTCCCTATACAGTACCTCTCTCTCTCTCTCTACCTCCATAAACAGTACCTCTCTCTTTTTCTCTTTCTCTCTTTCTCACTCTCTTTCTCTCTCTTTTTCTCTCTCTCTCTCCCACCCTATTTCTTGCTCTATCTGCCTCCCTCTTAATGTCATCATTCTTAAAAGGAAACTCCACTCAAAAACAATATTTTGGTATTTTTTTCCATTAGTCCACTGTTGATACGGTCCCAAAATGTTTTGCATGTCAGTCAAGTTCAAAAAGTATACCAAAAGATAGTTTTTGAGTGGAGTTTGCTTTAAATTTTACTGCAGTGGGCTAAATCAGGGTCACACAGTGTTTCTTGGTAGTCTTAAACACATCTACAAAGTATACACCTCACATACATGGTTATGGTCTTTAAAAAAGAAGACACTTGTACCGTGTCAGATATATTGTCACGTCCTGACCATAGAGAGCTCTTATTTTCTATGGTTGAGTAGGTCAGGGCATGACTGGGGTTTTTCTAGTTATTATTTTCTATGTGGGGTTCTAGTTTAGTTTTTCTATGTTTGGGTGTTTGGTATGATTCCCAATTAGAGGCAGCTGGCTATCGTTGTCTCTAATTGGGGATCATACTTAAGAAGCATTTTTTCCACCTGTGGGTTATGGGATATTGTTTTGAGTTAGTGCACGTAGCATCTCTGTAGTCACAGTTCGTTTATTCATTTATTGTTTGTTTTGTATTTTGCTAAGTTTCACTTTCTAATAAAGATGTGGAACGCTACTCACGCTGCGTCTTTGTCCGACATTTATTCCAGCGAACGTGACAGAATATCCCATCAAACCAGGACCAAGCAGCGTGCCCAGGAGGAGCAGGGATCCTGGGCCTGGGAGGAAAGCCAGGAGTGGAGGACATCTTGGACGTGGGACGAAATCATGGCAGGAGACAGAAGCCTGCCATGGAAGCAGGTGGAGGCAGCGAAGGAACAACAGCGACGACACCGGGGTTCGCGGCCACAGAGAAAGCCCAAAAGACAGCCCGAAAAAGTTTTTTGGGGGGGGCACATGGAGTGGTCGGCGGAGCCGAGGAGTGAGTCAGAGACCATCGGAGTTATTGGATAAATTGGAGGAGAGTGAACGGAGGGGTGAGTTAGAGACCATCGAGGAGTTGTTGGATAAATTGGAGGAGAGTGAAGCGAGAGAGCTGTTGGTTTGGCGTAGTATGCATGGCATTTGCCCTGAGGAGCGTGTTAGCTGTCCGATGCCACCTGATTCAGCTCCCCGTACTCGTCCTGAGAAGTGTGTTAAAGTTCCGGTACAATTGAGGCCGGCTATACACACCAGGTCACCAGTGCGCCTTCATAGCCCAGTACGTCCTGTGCCAGCTCCTCGCACTTGCCGTGCGAAGTGTGTTAAAGTTCCGGTACAATTGATGCCGGCTATACGCACCAGGTCTCCAGTACGTCTCCACAGCCCGGTACGTCCTGTGCCTGCTCCTCACTCCTCGCACTCTCCCTCAAGTGCGCCTTCCCAGTCCGGTACGTCCTGTGCCTGCTCCTTGCACTCTCCCTGAAGTGCGTGTCCCCAGTCAGGTACGTCCTGTGCCTGCTCCCCGCACTCGCCCTGAAGTGCGTGTCACCAGTCTGGTGCCACCTGTTCCGGCTCCACGCACCAGGCCTCCAGTGCGCCTTCACAGTCCAGAGCTTCCGGCAACAGTTCCCAGTCCAGAGCTTCCGGCAACAGTTCCCAGTCCAGAGCTTCCGGCGACAGTTCCCAGTCCAGAGCTTCCGGCAACAGTTCCCAGTCCAGAGCTTCCGGCGACAGTTCCCAGTCCAGAGCTTCCGGCGACAGTTCCCAGTCCAGAGCTTCCGGCGACAGTTCCCAGTCCAGAGCTTTCGGCGACTGTTCCCAGTCCAGAGCTTCCAGCAACGTTTCACGGTCCGCAACCTCCTGAGACGGTCCACGGTCTGCAACCTCCTGAGACGGTCCACGGTCCGGAACCTCCAGAGACGGTCCACAGTCCGGAACCTCCAGAGACGGTCCACGGTCCGGAACCTCCTGAGACGGCCCACGGTTCGGGACCTCCAGCTTCAAGGCCAGAGCCTTCTTCTGCGTTTGTGCCCAGTCCAGGCACAGCGTCCAGTCCCGCTCCATGGCCGGAGCCTTCCCCTGTGCCGGTGCCCAGTCTAAGCACGGCGTCCAGTCCAACTCCAAGGGCAGAGTCTTCTTCTGCATTGGTGCCCAGTCCAGGCACAGTGTTCAGCCTAGGTCCCTGGCTGGACCCGCAGGATGAGCGGGTTCTTCGGCCCGCACCAGAGCCGCCACCAAAGCTGGCAGATCCGTAGGATGAGCGGTTCTTCGTCCCGCACCAGAGCCGCCCCCGATGCTGGTGGATCTGCGGGATGAGCGGGTTTTTTGCCCTGCACCAGAGCCGCCACCGACACTAGACACCCCCCCAACCCTCCCTTTTTGTTTCAGGTTTTGCGGTCGGAGTCCGCACCTTTGGGGGGGGGGGGGGGGGTACTGTCACATCCTTATTTTCTATGGTAGAGTAGGTCAGGGCGTGACTGGGGGGTTTTCTAGTTATTATTTTCTATGTGGGGTTCTAGTTTCGTTGTTCTATGTTTGGGTGTTTGGTATGATTCCCAATTAGAGGCAGCTGGCTATCGTTGTCTCTATTTGGGGATCATACTTAAGTAGCATTTTTTCCACCTGTGGGTTATGGGATGTTGTTTTGAGTTAGTGCACGCAGCATCTCTGTAGTCACGGTTCGTTTATTCATTTATTGTTTGTTTTGTATTTTGTTTCACTTTATAATAAAGATGTGGAATGCTACTCACGCTTCGCCTTGTTCCGACATTTATTCCAGCGAACGTGACATATATAGTGGAAATGTATCACATTTTTAGTTTGCATCTCAATATTACACTATATACATCACAGAAGACTTAAAAATATATCTTTTTAAACATTTGACATAGAAACAGCAGATTTCCACCATTTTTATTTTTTATATGATTATGAAATGATGAATAACATTGCACCCATGAGGCCACTAGGTCATTTGACTGCAGGAAAGGGCTACTGTTAATGAATCAGCTTTTTTTGAAGGACTTAAATCAGCCTTGATAGATATATTTTTCATTTCAGTTTCCATTAGCAATGAGGGAGAGAACATAAATAAAAGCAGGGAAGAAAATAATTTGACAACTTTTTAGTATTGGCCCTCTTATCCCTCTCACTCTCTCTCTCTCCCTCCCTTAAGGCAGCCCTCCGCACCTCTGATTCAGAGGGGTTGGGTTAAATGCAGAAGAAACATTTCAGTTGAATGCATTCAGTTGTACAACTGACTAGGTATCCCCTTTACTTTCCCTTTCCACGCTCTCTACCCCTCTCCCTTCCCCTCTATCGCTCCCTCTCTCTTGCTCTCCCCCCCTCTCAGGGTTGGACGCACTTGAATGCAGAGCTGAGAGAGTGATTCTGGCACGGTGGCTTGTATGTAATGACTTCTGACAGCAGTGGAGACACAGTGAAGAGCATGTCTGTCTTTGCATGAGTATTTCTGCGTCTGAGAACCACATTCCAATTCTGGAATCATTATTATACATGACTCGCCCCCAGCAACCGCATGTACAGGACGCTGAACAAACCGGAGAAAGAATTCCTTCCAAACACATAGGGAAGGATAAGATAGTCATCCAGTGACTTCAACAGTTGAAGGAGAATCCTGGCATACATTATCTGTACAAGGCATACATATATTATCTGCACAAGGCATACACACATTATCTGCACAAGGCATACATACATTATAAAACAATATCCTCAATCTCCTATGTTTTTTCCCCCAAAGAAATAAGCAGAAAATAGAGTAAGGTGTAAAAATATGGAAAATAGGGAACTACGGTGGAAAGAAAACCTGGGATATGTTAGAAGGGGTACATACATTATCATACGTTATCCTCAGTCTTCTAAGTTTTCTTCCAAAGAAACAGTCTGAAAATAGAGTAAGGTGTAAGAGTAAAGACTGTCAGACAGTAAAGTCCTGGAGATAGTAACTGAGGGGTCCAGAGAGGGGGGAAAGCAGCTGGCTGCTCTATCACACACACAGACACGCTGGCTTCAGTGAATCTGGGCCTTGTTCATGCCTGGCCCTAGTCCAATGCTGATGGGATTCTGCTCTGCTGTGTGTAATACTCTCCTTCGCTCAAAGAGAAACGCAGTCAGGAACACTACATAAGAAGACTTCTTCCTTTAGAGCTTTTAGAAAATGTAAATCATTCAACATAGATAATATTATACGTCTGAGGGCAATGTGATATTTCAGTAATGTAAACATGTTTTGCAATTTGTGGGACTGAATCACTGTAAATCACAGAGGCTGGGTTTGAACACACCCTGTTCCCTTATACAGGGCACTACTGTTGACCAGAGCCTACATAGGAGAAAGTGGTTAACAGATTCACTAAGAGGTGGTTTAATATGACTTGAGTATGATCAAACATGTGTGTAACACACTCATATGTGTGTAGTAACATGTGCACAGGGTTGGGTAGGTTACTTTCTAAATGTAATCCGTTACAGTTACTAGTTACCTGTCCAGAATTCTAATCATTAAAGTAACTTTTAGATTACCCAAACTCAGTAGAGTAATCTGATTACATTCAGTTTCTGTTAGATTACTTTCCCCTTAAGCGGCATTAGAAGAAGAGAAAAATGTATGTTACCAATTGAACCACATCTATTAATGAATGTAAAATTTTACTTCATAGGTTGGTAATGTAGGCTTCTTCTAACCCATTGCTTTCTACTACATATAATAACACAATTAAATTATATCTTCACATTAAATACCAAAGTCTATCAGAATTCCAGTCATCCAATAAATGTTATACTCCTTGATCTTCGAAAATAGGACTTGGAAATACGGAAGTATAGATTAGCCTATTTTTTTTACCTGAGTATAACCCCAAAACTATGGACTTATTAACCAGCCCTACTCGGTTGTTTATGATTTTGTTGTCATGGAGGACTGATTGGGCTCATTAATTCAATTTGAAAAAGAAATGCAGTGCTGTGCTCATGGAATGGCATGCTTTGAGCACTACTGAATAGTGCTATTTACATGTGAAAAATGAATGCCATATGCTGCATTTGCTATAGGCCTACTGTTAAACTTTTTGTTGGTGACACTTTGATATCTAGATAATCCACAGATAACAAAACGGTTGCCCCGCCTCTGTTTTGGTAAAAAGCTGAGGGATGGGCCTGGAGAAATGTAACCACTCTCAGATTAATAGGCAGAGCTATGGATGCAAGGACTGACCATCCATGAAATCAACATTACTGTTTTAACCATGTTATGAGGCTATACAGTGTTTATTTGCATTTACAATGTTTACAAACATTGGAGAAAAACAAGCTTATATTTTGGGTTCTCATGGAGTGTGAGAGTTGAACTAAACTCATGAGGCATTTATAAGTTATATTCTTCAAGAATCAATGTATATATACATATATACTTAATTTTGTATATATATATATATATATATATATATATATATATATAGAGAGAGAGAGAGACTTAATTTGATATATATATATATATATATATATATATATATATATATATATATATATATATATATATATATATATGTGTGTGTAAGTCCAAAAATGGATGTAGCAACTACAGATTGCCCCTTTATGTCAAAAGTGTGTGAGTTTGAACATGTGTCCATTAGGCCTATGGAGTTTTTATGTTTTTATCAGAATTAATTAGATTGAGCAATGAAAGCCCCACTTTTATTCCATAGGCTGGGATCTGCACTGTGCAGCTGTTGCAAGCGTGCATTTTTCACTGGCTGTCCACTGGTTTAAAAAACAAAGATTGATAGGCAGCTTAAACTTCTTGAACTCAATCATTATTGGGTTCAAATACACATTTAGATTTGTGAACAGCAATCTAAAACAACCACAATCCGTAAGGCGCAAATAGCTAAATGAGAGAGCAACAGTGTGATTCACATCAATGCACTATTTCGATAACATTAATAAGTGATATCTGTATCGCCGTATACCACACCACTGCTGTCATCCTTACCTCCAAGCGTTTATTAAAGTTGGATAATCTTTGGACGCCGACAGCAGTCGTACCAGCAGTCGTACCATTTGAAGACATAGCTTGGACTGTAGCCTACAAAAGCCTATTCCTACTCTTTTACCGCGATCCATCCAACCCAATTGTTGTGTCATCATAGTGGTCTCTGACTTGTGGTCTCTGACTTGTGGTCAGACTCGCTCAGGTGGAACAAACTTAAACTTGCCTTTATTCAATGCTGATTTGAATGTCATTGAGAAAACAGAAGTGTCAAATATATATTTTTGCTGGTAACGTAAACGTTTTTTTGTAATCCGTTACTCCCCAACCCTGCATATGTATTAGTTCAGATCCACCCATCTGTTTTGATGGAGCCGCTCATATTAAACTGCAGTGTACAGTCAGAGGAGGTTTGTTTGGATCGATCTGTTTTGTTCATATTAAACTGTAGTGTACAGTGGGCTCCCTCCCAGCTTGCAATAACCTTGTGTCTTTGATCAGCAGGATGGAGGGAAGCCACACAAGACCCCAAAGCAGCCAAAACAACACTTTCACACCAACTGGGGAAACGACCATGCATTTACATACTGTATGTACAGTATTACACCACTGCTGTGTTTAAGCATACAGCTTTTAGTTTAGAGCAGAAAATGATTGGTTTGAGAGAAGAAAAAAAAGTCATAATCTCATTGAAGTGTACAAAACCTTACCTCTCATCCTCACTCCTAAAAACACAAAAAATACATTTTTTAATTTTGTTTTATTTCACCTTTATTTAATAACCAGGTAAGCTAGTTGAGAACAAGTTCTAATTTACAACTGTGACCTGGCCAAGATAAAGCAAAGCAGTGCGACACAAACAACAACACAGAGTTACACATGGAATAAACATACATACAGTCAATAATACAATAGAGAAAGTCTATATACAGTGTGTGCAAATGAGGTAGAATAAGGGGGTGAGGCAATAAATTGGCCATCGTGGCAAAATTATTACAGTATGGCAAATTAAACACTGGGGTGATAGATGTGCAGAAGATGAGCGTGCAAGTAGCGGTACTGGGGAGCAAAGGAGCAAAATAAATAACAATATGGTGATGAGGTAGTTGGATGGGCTATTTACAGATTGGCTATCTACAGTTGCAGTGATCTGTGAGCTGCTCTGACAACTGGTGCTTAAAGCTAGTGAGGGAGATATGAGTCTCCAGCTTCAGTGATTTTTGCAGTTCGTTCCAGTCATTGGCAGCAGAGAACTGGAAGGAAAGGTGGCCGAAGGAGGAATTGGCTTTGGGGGTGACCAGTGAGATATACCTGATGGAGCGTGTGCTGTGGGTGGGTGCTGCTATGGTGACCAGTGAGCTGAGATAAGGCGAGGCTTTACCTAGCAAAGACTTATAGATGACCAGGAGCCAGTGGGTTTGGCTAAGGATATGAAGCGAGGACCAGCCAACGAGAGCATACAGGTCGCAGTGGTGTGTAGTATATGGGGCTTTGGTGACAAAACAGATGGCACTGTGATAGACTGCATCCAATTTGCTGAGTAGAGTGTTGGAGGCTATTTTGTAAATGACATCGCCGAAGTCAAGGATCGGTAGGATAGTCAGTTTTACTAGGGTATGTTTGGCAGCAGGAGTGAAGGATGCTTTGTTGTGAAATAGGAAGCCGATTATAGATTTAACTTTGGATTGGAGATGTTTGATGTGAGTCTGGAAGGAGAGTTTACAGTCTAACCAGACACCTAGGTATTTGTAGTTGTCCACATATTCCAAGTCAGAACCGTCCAGAGTAGTGATGCTGGACGGATGGGTAGGTGTGGGCAGCAATTGGTTGAAGAGCATGCATTTAGTTTTGCTTGCATTTAAGAGCAGTTGGAGGCCACAGAAGGAGAGTTTTATGGCATTGAAGCTCGTTTGGAGGTTAGTTAGCACAGTGTCCAAAGAAGGGCCAGAAGTATACAGAATGGTGTTGTCTGCTTAGAGGTGGATCAGGGAATCACCAGCTGCAAAAGCGACATCATTGATGTATACAGAGAAAAGAGTCAGCCCGAGGATTGAACCCTGTGGCACCCCCATAGAGACTGCCAGAGGTCCGGACAACAGGCCCTCCGATTTGATTTGACAATACAATAAAGTATATTCGCTCTCTGCCCCACCAGCAAAATTATATGCCAAAATTGCCCACATGAATACTCTGTATTTTATCTACAAGTAGACACTCAAGGCTAATATGATATGACGTCACCCTCTTAGAGGGTATACTGGACATCCTTGAGTGATTTGTCAGTTGGAGGATGTCACGTTTTTCAGATGACCTCGTCTTTGATGTGGCTGTAAGTGTAAGCTGACTCTCCAGCAGGCATGTTGCTCTGGTATGCCATCTGGAATGTCTGGAGCCTCTATGGGTGATATGAGTGTAATTTGTAGAAGAGAAGGGGGGGTGGAGATAGAGACATAGAGAGAGACAGAGGGTGAGAGGGAGATAGAGCGGGTGAGAGAGACGAGGAGAGGGGGGAGGAGAGAGAGAGTCGAGGGGCCTGGGGTAGCAGTGGGTTTTCTTCTGCTCTGCCTGAATCCTCTCTGAACTCACTAATTGGGGTAGGGGGTCCTCGGGTCTCCAGGCAGCTGCCAGAACTTTGTGGTCAGAATGGAGTGATATGACGGGGTGTCACAGGGGGCAGGTGTATCACAGTGACTGAGTGGTCCCCTCTGGTTTCTGTCTATTTCTGTCTGACTTCTGGCCTGGCCTCCGGCCCGGACATATGCTAGAGACCTATAGGGTACAGGGGCACCAAGGTGGCGGGCGACGGCTGAAGGGGACAGATGAAACACAGGCGACCATTGTAGGTGAAAATTCATGACTATGGTTGATTTTCAGTAACCTATACTGTTTAAGTTTAGATAAGTTTAGATATTAGACATGTGTAAACAGAAGGAAGGCTGAGCCCATGTGAGTGTAGAAAGCTGGATCAACATCGAATTGACCACTGGACATGTAAAAAACCAGAACGTAAGCAAAATCTGTGTGGATGAGGCAAGGTAGACTAACAAGACGTGACTGGTCTGGGCCATATCTGATCATGTGAAGGCTACTGGACACGCACATGGGTTAGTCATACATAGACAACATCGGCCTGAACTTGTAAAGACCTTTGGACAGGAACATTAGCTAATCAGTGAGGTGCACCAGTAGGAGGGGGCATGTCACGCCACCAATAGAATCTATGCCCCAATGTCTGAGCCAATAAGAGAATAGAAACTAAGTAAGACAACAAGATTCATAAAGTGGAGTGACGATGTTATGTAAGGGTAAGACTGTATGAAAGCCAAGTACTAAGAAGGAAGAGTTGGTTCTTCCATGGAATTGCTCGGCTTTGTTACTCTCTGTAATAAAGTCTATTTGAATTCACAAGCTCCGGTATCTGAGAAGTATTTGAGTCAATATTTTCCACAACACCATACACACACTTTATTTTTCTTCTGTGCTATTGTTCAAGGGGTGCCATTTATAATAATTTATAATGATTCTTCACTAACGCCAATGGATGTATTTTTAAAATCAAATCAAATCAAACCAAATCAAATGTTATTGGTCACATACACATATATATATATATATATATATAAATATATAAATATTAGAACGAGCAATGTCAGAGTGGCATTGACTGTATACAGTAGAGTAGAATAGAATACGGTATATACATATGAGATGAGTAAAGTAGTGTTCCATTATTTAAAGTGGCCAGTGATTCCATGTCTATGCATATAGGACAGCAGCCTCTAAGGTGCAGGGTTGAGTAGCCGGGTGGTAGCCGGCTAGTGATGGCTATTTAACAGTCTGATGGCCTTGAGATAGAAGCTGTTTTTCAGTCTCTCGGTCCCAGCTTTGATGCACCTGTACTGACCATGCCTTCTGGATGATAACGGGGTGAACAGGCCGTTGCTCGTGTGGTTGATATCCTTGATGATCTTTTTGTCTTTCCTGTGACATCGGGTGCTGTAGGTGTCCTGGAGGGCAGGCAGTGTGCCCCTGGTGATGGAGTTGCCATTTCAGGCGGTGATACAGCCCGACAAGATGCTCTCAATTGTACATCTGTAAAAGTTTCTGAGGGTCTTATGGGCCAAGCTTAATATCTTCAGCCTCCTGATGTTGAAGAGTTGCTGTTGCGCCTTCTTCACCACACTGTCTGTGTCGGTGGACTATTTCAGATTGTCAGGGATGTGTACGCCGATGAACTTGAAGCTTTCCACCTTATCCACTGCGGTCCTGTCGATTTGGATAGGGGCATGCTCCCTCTGCTGTTTCCTGAAGTCCACTATCAGCTCCTTCGTTTTGTTGACATTGAGAGAGAGGTTATTTTCATGGCTCCACTCTGCCAGGGCCCTCACCTCCTCCCTGTAGGCTGTCTCGTCATTGTTGGTAATCAAGCCTACTACTGTTGTTTCGTCTGCAAACTTGATGATTGAGTTGGAGGCATGCATGGCAACACAGTCATGGGTGAAGAGGGAGTATAGGAGGGGGCTGAGCACGCACCCTTGTGGGGCCCCTGTGTTGAGGATCAGCGAAGTGGAGATGTTGTTTCCTATCTTCACCACCTGGGGGCAGCCCTTCAGGAAGTTAAGGACCCAGTTGCACAGGGTGGGGTTCAGGCCCAGATGGCCACCAATTTTTCAACCCTTGTATTGGTCAGCCTGTTGCCTGCTTTGGTGTGTGTGTTCCCAAACAAGGACCAGTAGTGCTCTGAGATGGCTGATGTTGGTTGGATTGGAGGATGATGGAGGCAACAGGGGAAAGAGCCTCAGATTCACAAAGTCCCTTCCACCAGGTGGCTGATGAGATATGTTGGCACGACTGCCATGTTGTATCTCCATCCCAAAAGCCTTGCTTTGAAATGTACTTTGCCAGACTGCCAAGAACCTTGCCCTCAATCAGGCCAAGGTGGCGAGACATGGTAGTGATGACACCATGGGCCATGTTGATCTCTACACCAGACAGGACGCTCTTGCCAGCATACTTGGGGTCCAACATGTACACTATGGCGTGTATGGGCTTCAGGCAGAAGTCTTCTTGCTTTCTGATGTATTTCAGAACTGCAGTTTCCTCTGCTTGGAGCAACAGTGAAGTGGGCAAGGCAGTACGGATTTCTTCTCTTACATCTGCAAGCATAGTCTGAACATCAGACAGGATGGCTGTCACGCCCTGACCTTAGAGATCCTTATTATTCTCTATGTTTGGTTAGGTCAGGGGGTGACTCGGGTGGGAAAGTCTATGTTTTCTATTTCTTTGTTTTTGGCCGAGTGTGGTTCCCAATCAGAGGCAGCTGTCTATCGTTGTCTCTGATTGGGGATCATATATAAGTTGTCATTTTCCTTTTGGGTTTTGTGGGATCTTATTTTCTGTTTAGTGTCTGTGCCTGACAGAAATGTTCACTTTCGTTTTGTTGCTGTAGTTATTTTGTTTTAGTGTTTCTTGAATAAACGAATCATGAACACTTACCACGCTGTGCCTTGGTCTACTCTTCCTACCACCAACGAGAGCCGTTACAATGGCATTATCTCCCTCAATCCGTGCAATGGCTACCGCAATGGCTACTGTGTCGCACTGCTTTGCTTTATCTTGGCCAGGTAGCAGTTGTAAATGAGAACTTGTTCTCAACTAGCCTACCTGGTTAAATAAAGGTGAAATAATTTTTTAAAATAGGTTTCAGGAGTTTCAGGCTGCTTACCACTCTCTCCCAAAATACATAATCCAGGAGGATCCTCTTGATGGGGCTGTCCATATCGGCAGACTGTGACATGACCATTTCTTGGAGAGATTCCTTCCCCTCCCGCAGAGTGTCAAACATGATGACAACACCACCCCAACGGGTGTTGCTGGGCAGCTTCAATGTGGTGCTCTTATTCTTCTCACTTTGCTTGGTGAGGTAGATTGCTGCTATAACTTGATGACCCTTCACATACCTAACCATTTCCTTGGATCTCTTACAGAGTGTATCCATTGTTTTCAGTGCCATGTCCTTGAGGTGCAGATTCAATGCATGAGCAAATGGGTGTGATGTGAGGGTAGGACTCCTCCACTTTACCAAGCAGCCTTCATGTTCGCAGCATTGTCTGTCACCAGTGCAAATCCCTTCTGTGGTCCAAGGTCATTGATGACTGCCTTTAGCTCATCTGCAATGTAGAGACCGGTGTGTCTGTTGTCCCTTGTGTCTGTGCTCTTGTAGAACACTGGTTGAGAGGTGGAGATGATGTAGTTAATTATTCCTTTCCCACGAACATTCGACCACCCGTCAGAGTTGATTGCAATACAGTCTGCTTTCTCTATGATTTACTTGACCTTCACTTGAACTTTGCTGAATTCTGCATCCAGAAAATGAGTAGATAAAGCATGTCTGGTTGGAGGGGTGTATGCTGGGCAAAGAACATTCAGAAATCTCTTCCAATACACATTGCCTGTGAGCATCAGAGGTGGACCAGTTTCATACAGAGCTTGAGCAAGACATTCATCAGCAGTTCTCTGACTACGTTTCTCCATTGAGTCAAAAAAACTTCTGATTCCAGGAGGACCATGAGCTGTGTCTAATTCATCATTTTCACCTCGAATAGAAGTAGAGGGACTTTTGTCAGAGGTTGCTTGTTGTGAGCGCTGAGGGAACTTTATGCACTTGGCCAGATGATTCTGCATATTTGTTGCATTCTTCAGATATGATTTGGCACAGTATTTGCAAATGTACACAGCTTTTCCTTCTATATTAGCTGCAGTGAAATGTCTCCACACATCAGATAGTGCCCGTGGCATTTTCCTATAAAGATTAGAAAAAAAATAGTAAAAAAAATAATAATACAATTCCATGTACAGATAAATAGTTAAGCAGTTAGATTAAACAACTCCTTTGTATGATAAATGCTTTAAAATGAAACATGTATGGAAACAGGTGAATTAACACTCCTCAGTTAGCAGGCTCAAGCAAACTAAAACCTACATGGTAGCAAAAACTAACTAGCAGAAATTGTTAACAAGTTAGAAATTATTTAAACATACTTTGCTGTAGGCTACTATTTACTAATTAACAAAAAATCATGTATGTCATATAAAATATATTCACCCGACCCAGTATTGTAATCAAAACTTGCCAGAAAACATGTAGCCCTTGGCTCAGACAATGTAGTAGTGTGGGCTCAATAGCGTCTCATTAGTGTGCAAGATCTTGAGAATCAGCTTTACATGTGATGGAAGAGTGCACTGCACATGTGATGGGAGAATGCACTGTGCATGCAGAGGGTTGCAATTCCATTGAATTGGGGATAGTTTAACCAAAATATGCCACAAGACCTAGAATTGCCTTATGTGTATCCCACAAAAAAGGTTCACTGTCATAAGTTAACTTTGTTGATGAATTTAAGCAAAATTCCCCAAATTCCTGGGCTTAACTTCCCATGGAAAATTTCCAGAAAAATGCTGACCCTTTGCAACCCTAGTTAGAGATGATATGATCCTTAACTAGCCTCTGAAAACACTTCATGATGACAGAAGTGAGTGCTACGGGGCGATAGTCATTTAGTTCCGTTACCTTTTCTTTCTTGGGTACAGGAACAATGGTGGACATCTTGAAGCAAGTGGGGACAGCAGACTGGGATAGGGAGAGATTGAATATGTCCGTAAACACTCCAGCCAGCTGGTCTGAGCATGCTCTGAGGACGTGGCTAGGGATGTCGTCTGGGCCGGCATCCTTGCGAGGGTTAACGCGCTTAAATGTCTTACTCACATTGGCCACGGAGAATGAGAGCCCACAGTCCTTGGGAGCGGGCTGCGTTGCTGGCACTGTGTTATCCTCAAAGCGGGTGAAGAAGGTGTTTAGCTTATCTGAGAGCAAGACGTTGGTGTCCACGACTCAATGATCACATTTTGCTCGTATTCAGACATAGTGGCTCTGGGTTTGGCCACTCACTCAGTCACACACTGGCAGCACGTTGATACTGTTGCTCCGTTGATCATTTTCACTCGCCCTGGTCTGTAGGCTACAGTCTTTTCATCAACCGTTAACAACTCGGAAATAATGTTCTGAAAAAGAACAGCTATTCTTATGGGTTGAATAGCTGAGTATATATGAGGCCGACAAATGAGGTGTTTGTTTTTATCAGGTGAAAGAAGGTTATACTTCTCTTTTTTCAACGCTCTATTTCTTATTTTCTCTTCACCCTCCTGTCCTCCCTGGCTGGCATGTCTTTATTGGTGTACATGTGGTGACTGGTATTATTCACACGTGTGCTGTAACATAGGAAGGCCCTTAAGGCGTGTTAATACTCACTTATGTTGTGTGGAGGGTGGAAGGGAATGGAAAGGGGGGGGGGGTGGACAGGACAGCATGTGTTATAGCAGCTGTGAGGTGTGAGGTGAAAACTAGTGTACTATATAGTGAATTGGGTGCCATTTGGGATGCAGACTCTCTCTACGGTAGTTAGTCAACATGACCACAACGTTTCTAAAGACATTGTCCTTCACCACCTTTAGAATGATCGGTAGTTACTCAGTGTGATTATAGGTCAATCAACATTCACAGTTTTTGTTTCACTGGTAGTTGAAGTACAGGTTAGGCTACCACATGTCTCCTGTGATGGATGGCAGAATTTTCTTGGACTACCCTTTATGTCTTATTTTCATATGTTTGAAATGTTTGGGGAGAATAATTGACAACAAGTAAACATTTTGAAATAAAGAAAAAGTGATGTGAAGTCATATCATGTTTATTAGGGGCTCCTGAGTGGTGCACTGAATCTCAGTGCTAGAGGTGTCACTACAGACCCTGGTTCAATTCCAGGCTGCATCACAATTGGCCGTGATTGGGAGTCCCATAGGGCGGCACACAATTGGCCAAGGGTTAGGGTTTGGCAGGGGTAGGCCGTCATTGTAAATAAGAATTTGTTCTTAACTGACTTGCCTAGTTAAATAAAGGTTCAATAAATACATACAAATATTAGCCTATAATAACAATGTTATTAATCAGTTAAATCTTTATTATCAAAATGTACTATCCCTTTCCCCGGTTTACACTAGATTCCACAGCCACTGGGTTAAAATTGGCTATATCATAAAAATTAAAAACAAACATTTGCTTTTTGGTCTTAATTTAAGGTTAGGGTTCGGCATACGGTTAGAAGTGTGGTTAGGTTTAAAATGAACATTTTAGAAGATAAACGGTAGAAATGGGCGGGGTTTCTGACTTTGTGGCTGTGGAAGCTAGTGACGACCCTTTTCCTCTGCTAATTCATTGGTCACGTTTCCACCTTCACGTCACTGCCCTGAACAATGTAACAAATCACAACAACTAATTTGACCAATAAGGTAAGGAGGTTTTAGTCAACCGACGCAGATGAACGAGAGAGTCATTCCACAGTCTTCAATGGGGCGCATCGTTCATCGCATTCCTCATTCCTTTACATAATTGTATAGCTAAAGAAGACACCGAATGGCATGCTGCTTGCGCAGATAGCCTAGGCTACAGCATAACACTTTTCCTGGAACGGAGTTTGCCTTTCTGAACGGTAAAACGACGACGGAACTGTGCTTTCTACTTCATCTTGTTTGTGCGGCAAAGCAATGGAACGCAGAAGTTGAATAATTCAGTATTGTGAAGCCTCTACTGATGTGAAGATAAGTGGAGAGTGCCTGTGAATTTGTATTGTAACAGTGTATCAAACTTCGGGGAAAAATTGAAATCTAACAAATTGCAGGTGATGTGCGGTTTTCACACGGTATCACTGCATTGCACATTTTTTGGTGAACCTCGTTCATTCCCCACTGGCGCGTACTGAATGCGAGGGAATGGATTTGGATTAGTTCTTTTTGACACAGATTTAATGGAGATACTGCTACACAAATCCATATGTTGAAGTCTTACATTTATTCGGATCAGTCTACTTCGAAATGGCAAGTTTTGCCGGGTTTATAAAGTGGACTGGGAGATCAACTTTGTATTTATGCTGTGCGTTTGCCCTGTTCGGCTGTCTTTGCATCGCGTCCCCTACTCACGGTCGTCGGCTCATCTGTTGGCAAGCCATTATGAAGTGTCATGGAGAGCCGGAGTGCCACTACGCATATGACCAATATCTTTACGCCTGTGCGCCCGTTATCAACGGGGATAGGAAGAAGTGTCCCAGCCACTGCATCTCGTCCCTTATCCAGCTGAATCTAACTGAGACCGGTCCGTCTCTAGAGGACTGTGACTGCGCCTCGGACCCCGTCTGTCGGAGCACCAAACGCGCCATAGAGCCATGCCTGCCTCGGACCAGCAACATGGGCTGCACCGAAGCCCGGCGGCAGTGCGAGAGAGATTACCAATGTAGCTCGGCAATGCGTGACTATTTGTTTCACTGCCGTAAACTTTTCGGAGGCGAGAGATGTTCGGACGATTGCAGGAGGGTGATAGCCAACATGCGCAATATACCCAAAGCACAACAACTTGATACTTGTGTTTGTGATGGCACGGAGAGGACGATATGCGAGTACGTCAAAGTTAGTATGAAAAACTTTTGCTTTGACTCAATGGACAGATACGCAGGCAGCGGGTTTTCTGATTCGGACTCTGAAGATGATTATGATGATATGGAGGATTATGTCTATGTGGAAAACGCTAGTGGTTCACCTACATCCGCCTGTCGGGGTGTATGGACTTCCACTGTGGCCACCATTTTGGTTCTAATGCATCTTATCTGATAGGGCAGTCTACCCAAGTTGATTCAGCTGTTGGGGAAGTTGTTAGAGAAATAGAGAGGCCTGTGAAAAATTGACACAGACAGACAGAATAGCTCATGAAAGTGTTGTAACACCAGCACACCTGCTTTAGCGTATACTTTGTGTGTTTGGAAGATTTTATGGCCTTTGCTCTGCTATCTTCATAATGGGGCTTCTCAACATTCTAGCTGGTCTCAGTCTCTGTGCTGATAGGCTATGGGTCATCTTGCTCACAAATGTTTATATTTAAAATGTATACATTTTTATGTGAATCTCAAAAGTTTATAGATTCGTTTCCAGACAAGCTGTGCACCTCTAAAATATGTAATTGTTTGAACCAACCCTTGAAGAATGTTATAGGCCTACTATAAGCTTCTCATTACCTTGTGTCTCACAAAATAGCCCAAAAAGTTTGACACACAATTTTCTTTAATGTGGATAGCCAAGTGACTTGTAAGTGTACGCATGTATAATGCTGTTTCAAGACAATAGTGAAAACAGTATAAAACATGTTCTTGGTCACTTGGCTATAATGGGGACAGACTAATCAAGTTTTCTTTCATTATGAGCTAGACAATAGACATAGGCCTACATTTCATTAAGATGTCATTTAAGCTCTAGTCAGTTGGTAATCATCTAAGTGACAGATGTAAAACGCATGCACCTGACCACAGTTTGATTGGTTAATCAATATTATTAGCCTTAATTATGTCCCAGACATTTCCATAAGCTCAGTATCAATATCAAGTTAAAAAAATAAGTTAAGGGAGATTATTTTTATATGTCAAAATGTGTGAAGTTAAATTGTACAGTATATTGTATGATATGGATTTTTTCCCCAGAGTTATTTGTTTATTACTGCTAAGAAGATTTTTGCACTGTATAGAAATGTCATGAAATGCTTCACTGTGTCTACGTTGTATTTTAGAGAAAATATAAATGTTCTTGCTTAAAGTGCTATTGACTCTTGATTGTTTCAGTCTTAACTCTACTTTATGTAGCCGTATGGGTAGCAGCAGGTGACTTTAGTACTGTGTCTCGCAAATCTTTTGACTTCTGTACCAATCCTTTCTACATCACAACACCCCCTCAATACAAACCATCAGTTGATCTGAGCTACTGAATGTTATCTGACTCCTAGAGCAAATGAGTCAGATTTATATACACTTGACTTTGTCAACATTCATGTTTGCTGAAGGCTACACTGTTAATGCTGGAAGACTGTATAAACCTGAGGATGAAATAGCCTATCTCCTGGGGATTGCTGCTCAGATGGAGCCAAGATGGGACTGGCTAGTTTATTTATCCTCACCCCATGTGTTTGTTAGCAGAAGCATTCATACAGAGAGGAGAGAGGGCAAGTAAAGCTGTGTCTGGGTGAATTGAGACTTAAGTAACCATTACAAATGCACTCCGATTGGATTGCTGTTGGTGTGTATGCGTTTAGCTACGGACCATTGTTATGTATGTGTAACAAAGTAGTTTGTGTTTTTATGACACTTTCGCATAAACTATACTGTTATTATCATCCTGAACAGAAGTTGAAATGCTGGTTATTGACCTAGGTCTACTTGTAGAAGTTGTAGCCTAGCCTACCCACCACCACCATATACAAAAATATCTTAGAGTTCACATAGATTCACAATTGTTTTTTCTCTTGGCATCACTGAGAGACAGAAAAAAAAGATGGGACATCATCCTCTCCTTCACCTCTTGTCACAAGAGGGACTTGAGAGCCATGATGGCAGCCATGTTGTTTCTCTCTGGGAGGGGACGAGGGCCCTCCAGCCCAGTGAATGGAGGAGAAGTCGAGTGGCACTTCTGTCATAGAAATGTAAAACACACAATGGTGGAGCGGCACCATGTGCAGACACTTCATTCACTCTCTTTCTCTCCGACACCATCTCCTCAGCGAGAGAGGAGAGCTGGCCTGGGGGGAGAGACAGAGACTGCTAGCTATTGCAGATAGGGACTTCTCTGAAGGACGTGAAAACTTATTTCAAAGTTGTCTCTCCTTCACTCTGCTCCGTTTATGTCTTAAGTTAAGGCTATGTGATGCCTCCATGTTTAATATTAGGTGACACTCACTTGGCTTTGTTTCCAGGTGTGCCTATAAACTGTTTAGAAACATTCATATAGTTTGTCAACAATTAAAGTTAATACATTTACGGCCTGATGTTTATGATATGAGTACATAGATACATAATGAATAGAACAGACTTGGAACCTAAAACTCTGGCAATTTGACTGGTAAACTCATGGGTACACTCGCAATGGTTCACACACTGGCAGGAGGCCTAGCGGTTAAGAGCGTTGGGCCAGTAACCAAAAGGTCACTGGTTTGAATCCCTAAGCTGGCAAGTTAGACGAATCTGCAGTTCTGCCCTTGAGCAAGGCAGTTAACCCCCAATAACAACTTCGCCGATGACATGGACGTAGGTTAAGGCAGCCCCCCCGCACCTCTTATTCAGAGGGATTGGGTTAAATGCGGAAGACACATTTCAGTTGAATGCATTCGGTTGTTCAACTGACTAGGTATCCCTTTTTCTATGTATGAGTAGTACACATTATTTTATAATAATGTATTATGTAACGGGTGTCGTAAGGATTGGACCAAGGTGCAGCGGGAACGTGTATACTCATCTTCTTTATTTTTATTAAAAGAAGGAAAAACAAAAAAAACACGTATACAAAACAACAACCGACACTAAACATTCCTGTCAGGTGCACAGACACAAAACAAGAGACAACTACCCACAAACCCCCATAGCAAAACATCCCTATACATAGGACCTTCAATCAGAGGCAACGAGGAACAGCTGCCTCCAATTGAAGGTCAATCAAAAACCCTAAACATAGAAATAGAAAGACTAGACCAGAACATAGAAATATACTAACATAGAACATTAACCTGTTTGGGATAGGGGCAGTATTTTCACGGCCGAATAAAAAACATACCCGATTTAAACTGGTTACTACTCTTGCCCAGAAACGAGAATATGCATATTATTAGTAGATTTGGATAGAAAACACTCTAAAGCTTCTAAAACTGTTTTAATGGTGTCTGTGAGTATAACAGAACTCTGGCAGGAACTATGGCAGGCAAAACCCTGAGAAGATTCCAAGCAGGAAGTGCCCTGTCTGACAATTTGTGGTCCTTCTGTTGCCTCTATCGAAATTACAGCATTTGTGCTGTTACGTAACACTTTCTAAGGCTTCCATTGGCTCTCTAAAGCTGCCAGAAAGCAGAATGACGTGTCTCCTGTCTCTGGGCAAAGGACAGCAGCAGAGTTTGTAAGTGGCCTGCCTGGGGACAATGAGACTGAGATGCGCGTTCACGAGGCTTCTCCATTTTTTTCTTTCAGTCTTTGAATGAATACAACGTTGTCCGGTTGGAATATTATCGCTATTTTACGAGAAAAATTGCATAAAAAATTATTTTAAACAGCGTTTGACATGCTTCTAAGTACGGTAATGGAATATTTTGAATTTTTTTTTCACGAAATGCGCTTGCGCGTTACCCTTCGGATAGTGACCTGAACGCACGAACAAAACGGAGGTATTTGGATATAACTATGGATTATTTGGAACCAAAACAACATTTGTCGTTGAAGTAGAAGTCCTGGGAGTGCATTCTGATGAAGAACAGCAAAGGTAATCAAATTTTTCTAATAGTAATTCTGAGTTTAGGTTGCCCCAAACTTGGTGGGTGTCAAATTAGCTAGCCTGTGATGGCCGAGCTATGTACTCAGAATATTGCAAAATGTGCTTTCGCCGAAAAGCTATTTTAAAATCTGACATAGCGTTTGCATAAAGGAGTTCTGTATCTATAATTCTTAAAATAATTGTTCTGTATTTTGTCAACGTTTATCATGAGTACTTTAGTAAATTCACCGGAAGTTTTCGGTGGGTATGCTAGTTCTGAACATCACATGCTAATGTAAAAAGCTGTTTTTTTATATAAATATGAACTTGATTGAACAAAACATGCATGTATTATATAACATAATGTCCTAGGAGTGTCATCTGATGAAGATCATCAAAGGTTAGTGCTGCATTTAGCTGTGGTTTTGGTTTTTGTGACACATATGCTTGCTTTGAAAATGGCTGTGTGATTATTTTTGGCAGGGTACTCTCCTGACATAATCTAATGTTTTGCTTTCGCTGTAAAGCCTTTTTGAAATCGGACAACGTGGTTGGATTAACGAGAGTCTTATCAATCAAATGGTGTAAAATAGTCATATGTTTGAGAAATTGAAGTTATAGCATTTGAGGTATTTGTATTTCACGCCACGCGATTCCACTGGCTGTTGAATAGAGTGGGAAGCAAACGTCCCACTGGCCCAGAGAGGTTAACCAAAAAACCCCGGAACGCTCTAAACAAACACCCCTCTATATAAACACATAGCCCAACAAACCCCGAACCACATAAAACAAACACCCCCTGCCACGTCCTGACCAAACTACAATAACAAATAACCCCTTTACTGGTCAGGACGTGACAGTACCCCCCCCCCCCCATGTCATGGACATGGGAGGAAATTCTGGACGGGGCTGGACCTTGGCACCAGGCTGGGGAATACCGTCGCCCATGGGAGGAAATCGAGGCAGCCAAGGCGGAGAGGCGGAGGTACGAGGCCTTGTACGCGCTGAGGGAGAAGCACGAGAGGCACCCCCAATAATTATTTTGGGGGGGGCACATGGGTAGTTTGGCTGGGCCAAGGATGAGCCATAAGCCAGCTACCCGTGTTTATATGGAGGACCGTATGGAGTGGAGGGCGCCGTGTTTTGCTGAAGTGCGCACAATCTCGCCCGCATGCACAGTCCAGTGCGAGTTATTCCAGCCCCTCGCAGATGCCGTGCTAGAGTGGGCATCCAGCCTGGTAGGAGGATGCCGTGCGCAGCGCGTCTGGTCACCGGTGCGCCTCTTAGGACCAGGCTACCCTACGCCCGCTCTACGCACGGCAACTAGCAGGCCCCTGCACAGCCCAGTTCGCCCTGTGCTAGCACCCCGCTCGTACAGGGCTACTAGTTCCATCCAGCCAGGACGGGTTGTGCAGGAGGTGAGATCAAGACCGCCTGTGCGCCTCCATGGCCTGGTGTTTCCAGTTCCTGTCTCTCGTGCGGACCCGGAAGTGCAAAACCCCAGTCTGGCACGTCCAGTACCAGCACCACGTACCAGGCTTCCAGTGCGTCAACCCAGTCCGGCTCGGCCTGTTCCCGCTCCCCGCACAAGTCCTGAGGTGCGTGTCCCCAGACTGGCACATCCAGTACCACGCATCAGGCTTCCAGTGCGTCAGCCCAGCCTCGAGAGTTCGGCAATAGTGTGCAGTCCAGAGTATCCGGCAACAGTATGCAGTCCAGAGTATCCGGCAACAGTGTGCAGTCCAGACTATCCGGCAACAGTGTGCAGTCCAGAGTATCCGGCAACAGTGTGCAGTCCAGAGTATCCGGCAACAGTGTGCAGTCCAGAGTATCCGGCAACAGTGTGCAGTCCAGAGTATCCGGCAACAGTGTCTAGTCCGGAACCGAGGGAGACTGCCTGTGATCCGGAACCAAGGGAGTCTGCCTGCGACCCTGAACCGAGGGAGTCTGCCTGTGACCCGGAACCGAGGGGGTCTGTCTGTGACCCGGAACCAAAGGGGTCTGCCTGTGACCCGGAACCGAGGGGGTCGGCTTGCGACCCGGGACCGAAGGGGTCTGCCTGCGACCAGGAACCGAAGGGGTCTGCCTGCGTCCCGGAACCGAAGAGGTCTGCCTGTGACCCGGAACCGGGTGAGTCTGCCTATGACCCGGAACCAAGGGAGTCCATCAGCGACCCAGAACCGGGTGAGTCTGCCTATGACCCGGAACCAAAGGAGTCTATCAGCAACCCGGAACTAAGTAAGTCAGTTGACGATCCGGAACTAAAAATGATTAACTATGTATTTAATGAGTCTGCCTACAGTGTGGAAAGGAAGAGGTCGGCCTACGATCCGGAACAAGGGGAGTCTGCCTACGGCCCGAAACTAATCAAGTCTGTCTGCATTCTGGAGGACAGTAGGCCGGAGCCAGAACCACCTCCTGTATAGGTGGGTTGGGGAGGGGGGGTGTAGCACAAGTGCCGTTGGTGACGGCAGCCACCCTCCCTTCCCTCCCTTTAGTTTAGGGGGATTTTTTTGTTGTTGTTTTTGTTTTTTTTTTGTTTATTTATGAGGTGCATCCGGGGTCTGCACCTTTAGGGGGGGGGGGGGTACTGTCTCTTCCTGACCAGTATAAAGGTTATTTGTTATTGTAGTTTGGTCAGGACGTGGCAGAGGGTATTTGTTTTATGTGGTTCGGGGTGGTGGTTTATTTAGTAGGGCGTTTGATTTATTATTTCCGGGTTTTGGTGTATGTTCTATGTTTTGTACTTCTATGTTCTTTCGGGGTTGGTGTATTTCTATGTGTAGGTTAATGGGGAGTCCTATATATGGGTAATTGTTTGGTTTGGTGTTGTGGGAGATTATTTCTTGTTTTGCCTGTGTGAGCCTGACAAGACTGTTTTGTTGTTCGTGAGTTCTTTATTTTGTTATTTTGGTGTTCACTTTGGTTTCAATAAATATCAAGATGAGCATCCACATTCCTGCTGCGTTTTGGTCCTCCATTCCCGACGACAACCGTTACAGTATACAAAACAACAACCGACACTAAACATTCCTGTCAGGTGCACAGACACAAAACAGGAGACAACTACCCACAAACCCCCATAGCAAAACATCCTTATACATAGGACCTTCAATCAGAGGCAACGAGGAACAGCTGCCTCCAATTGAAGGTCAATCAAAAACCCTAAACATAGAAATAGAAAGACTAGACTAGAACATAGAAATATACTAACATAGAACATTAACCAAAAAACCCCGGAACACTCTAAACAAACACCCCTCTATATAAACACATAGCCCAACAAACCCCGAACCACATAAAACAAACACCCCCTGCCACGTCCTGACCAAACTACAATAACAAATAACCCCTTTACTGGTCAGGACGTGACATATTAGGTACAACATACATGAAAACATGAAGTATCCTTCATAATCAGGTTACTACTGATTAACAAACTATTTGATACTGGTTTGTAAAACATTTTATTATGAGGGCTTTATAAATAGTCTGAGAAATAATTTATTTGAGATTGTAGTTGTCACGTCCTGACCAGTAAAGGGGTTATTTGTTATTGTAGTTTGGTCAGGACGTGGCAGGGGGTGTGTTTTATGTGGTGTGGGGTTTTGTTGGGCTATGTGCTTATGTAAGAGGGGTGTTTGTTTTATGTGTTCCAGGTTTTTTTGGTCTATGTTCTATGTAAGTGTATTTCTATGTTAGTTCTAGTCTTTCTATTTCTATGTTTAGTTAATGGGGTTGACCTTCAATTGGAAGCAGCTGCTCCTCGTTGCTTCTAATTGAAGGTCTTATTTAAGAGGGGTGTTTTTTCTATGGGGTTTGTGGGTAGTTGTCTCCTGTTTTGTGTCTGTGCACCTGACAGGACTGTTTAGTGGCATTCGTTGTTTTGTTTATTTTTCCTTCTTTTAACTTAATAAAGAAGATGAGTATACACGTTCTGCACCTTGGTCCAATCCTTACGACACCCGTTACAGTAGTTTACTATCAGAATTAAATCAAATCAAATTTATTTATTTAGCCCTTCTTACATCAGCTGATATCTCAAAGTGCTGTACAGAAGCCCAGCCTAAAACCCCAAACAGCAAGCAATGCAGGTGTAGAAGCACGGTGGCTAGGAAAAACTCCCTAGAAAGGCCAAACCTAGGAAGAAACCTAGAGAGGAACCAGCCTATGAGGGGTGGCCAGTCCTCTTCTGGCTGTGCCGGGTGGAGATTATAACAGAACATGGCCAAGATGTTCAAATGTTCATAAATGACCAGCATGGTCAAATAATAATAATCACAGTTGTCAAGGGTGCAACAAGTCAGCACCTCAAGAGTAAATGTCAGTTGGCTTTTCATAGCCGATCATTGAGAGTATCTCTACCGCGCCTGCTGTCTCTAGAGTGTTGAAAACAGTAGGTCTGGGACCGGTAGCACGTCCGGTGAACAGGTCAGGGTTCCGTAGCCACAGACAGAACAGTTGAAACTGGAGCAGCAGCACGGCCAGGTGGACTGGGGACAGCAAGGAGTCATCATGTCAGGTAGTCCTGAGGCATGGTCCTAGGGCTCAGGTCCTCCGAGAGAGAGAAAGAAAGAAAGAAAGAGAGAATTAGAGAGAGCATACTTAAATTCACACAGGACACCGGATAAGACAGGAGAAATACTCCAGATATAACAGACTTACCCTAGCCCCCCGACACATAAACTACTGCAGCATAAATACTGGAGGCTGAGACAGGAGGGGTCAGGAGACACTGTGGCCCCATCCGACGATACTCCCGGACAGGGCCAAACAGGAAGGATATAACCCCACCCACTTTGCCAAAGCACAGCCCCCACACCACTAGAGGGATATCTTCAATCACCAACTTACCATCCTGAGACAAGGCAGAGTATAGCCCACAAAGATCTCCGCCACGGCACAACCCAAGGGGGGGCACCAACCCAGACAGGAAGACCACGTCAGTGACTCAACCCACTCAAGTGACACACCCCTTCTAGGGACGGCATGGAAGAACACCAATAAGCCAGTGACTCAGCCCCTGTAATAGGGTCAGAGGCAGAGAATCCCAGTGGAGAGAGGGGAACCGGCCAGGCAGAGACAGCAAGGGCAGTTCGTTGCTCCAGAGCCTTTCCGTTCACCTTCACACTCCTGGGCCAGACTACACTCAATCATAGGACCTACTGAAGAGATGAGTCTTCAGTAAAGACTTAAATGTTGAGACCGATTCTGCATCTCTCACATGGGTAGGCAGACCATTCCATAAAAATGGAGCTCTGTTTGCTTAGAGATTCTAGGGACAATTAGGAGGCCTGCGTCTTGTGACCGTAGCGTACGTATAGGTATGTACGGCAGGACCAATTACAATTATGTACTCCCTGTTCACCCACGACTGTGTGGCCACACAACTCCAACACCATCATCAGGTTTCCTGACGACACGACGATGGTAGGCCTGATCACCGGCGACGATGAGACAGCCTACAGGGAGGTCAGTGACCTGGCAGTGTGGTGCCGGAACGACAACCTCTCCCTCATCATCAGTAAGACCAAGGAGCTTTTTGTGGACCACAGGAAATGGTGGGGCGTGCACGCCCCCATCCACATCGACGGAGCAGGTCGAGAGCTTCAAGTTCCTCGGTGTCCAAATCACTAAGCACTTAAAATGGTCCACACGCACAGTCATAAAGAAGGTGTGACAGCGCCTCTTCCCTCTCAGGAGGTTGAAAAAATGTGGCATGGGCCCTCAAATCCTCAAAAAGTTCTACAGCTGTACCATTGAGAGCATTTTGACTGTCTGCATCACTGTTTGGCATGGCAATAGCATCGCCCTCGATTACATGGAGCTAAAGAGGGTGATGTGGACAGCCCAGTACATCACTGGGCCGAGCTCCCTGCCATCCAGGACCTCTATATCAGACAGGGTGAAAGGAAGGCCCTGTAAATCAAATAAATAGCTTACTAAATAGCTAACTAAATTGCTACACGGACTATCTGAGTTGACCCTTGTATTTTATTTATTTTTGCACTGTCTCTATGCACACTCACAGAACCCTACACACTCACAGGACCCTACACACTCACAGAACCCTACACACTCACATGGCCCTACACACTCACATGACCCTACACACTCACAGGGCCCTACACACTCACAGGACCCTACACACTCACAGGACCCTACACACTCACAGGACCCTACACACTCACAGAACCCTACACACTCACATGGCCCTACACACTCACATGACCCTACACACTCACATGGCCCTACACACTCACAGGACCCTACACACTCACAGGACCCTGCACACTCACAGAACCCTACACACTCACAGGGCCCTACACACTCACAGGACCCTACACACTCACAGGACCCTGCACACTCACAGAACCCTACACACTCACAGGACCCTACACACTCACATGGCCCTACACACTCACATGGCCCTACACACTCACATGGCCCTACACACTCACAGGACCCTACACACTCACAGAACCCTACACACTCACAGGACCCTACACACACACAGGACCCTACACACTCACAGGACGGTACACACTCACATGGCCCTACACACTCACAGGACCCTACACACTCACATGGCCCTACACACTCACAGGACCCTACACACTCACAGGGCCCTACACACTCACACAAACAGTCACTCCATAATTTGCTCACACACACATAATATGAACCTACATTTATTCTGACTCTACACACACACTCACATACAATCACCATATACGCTGCTACTACTCTGTTTATCATATATCCTGATGCCTAGTCACCTTATCCCTATACATATCTACCTCTATCAGTCCAGTATCCCTGCACATTGTAAATATGGTACTAGAACTGACTGACCCTGTATACAGTATGTATATAGTATGCTTATGTAATTTCTTATGTGTTTTTATTCTACCTTATGTTATTTTTAGTATTACATTATTGATTACTGCATTATTGGGGTTAGAGCTGGAAAAAAGGCATTTCACTGTACTTGTGCACATGACATCAAAACTTAACTTGGTCAAGTTACTTTTGCTTTCCTTCCCACTCAATGTAAAAAAAAAAAAAGAAAACTGTGGAAACGCTGCAGCTTTGTCACGGTGATGTGGCGAATGCATTTATGGGCCTTTGTTTGCCGTCACAAAAGAGGGTCCTGCCGCTTTAAGAGGGCAGGCCTGGTCTCCAACCATTATTAACTGTAATGCCTCTTTATTATTGCTAGGGATAATGAAGGAATGAGAGTCATATGGGGCCCCCAAAACCATACTTTCTCCTGAAATGTTTTCAATTAACTTTTGGCACTGGAGGAAAATAGGCGAGATGTTTTTTTTCCATCATGCTGAAATAGAGGAGAGGCTAGAGGGGGATGGGTGCAGCGCTGCGGGACACACTACCTCATTAAAGTCACCTCATCATAACTCAACCCTCCACCTCTAGTACCCCCCCCCTCCCCCTTTATCCACATACACAGATGCATGCAAGCACAAACACATACATACAGAAGGGCACACACACACAAGCACATAGCATACACACACACTAACCCCTCCTTCTGGGTAACTCTGTGATCTGCAGAAGCAGACTAATGGTCTTACGTTAGTGGACATTCCAATCTTGACACAATTAAGGCGATGATATGACTTATGGTTGAGATGCTTCTTGGAACAATCATGATTAACAAACCCCTGAGCATACTGACCACATTTTCCTCTCTGAACTTTCTCTCAGTTGAAATACATTACTAGAAGGTAAACCATTAACATTTTACACAATGTAAACTGGGTAAATTAAATAAGTATCAATACTGGATATCTAAGGTAATTGTGTGGTATTCTAATATCAAAAAGGGCATATTTCATAAGATGCATACATGTTACACAGTTACACAAATACCTTTTTTTTATTTGTTAACATTTTTATTTAACCTTTATTTAACCAGGTTGGCCAGTTGAGAACAAGTTATCATTTACAACTGCAACCTGGCCAAGATAAAGCAAAGCAGTGCGACAAAAAAACAACAACACAGAGTTACACGTGGGATAAACAAAAGTACAGTCAATAACACAATGAACAACAATAATAAATAGTAAATAGTAATAAATAGTAATAAAAATGCCAGTAATGAAATTAGTCCCTTTCTCTTTTAAGCTTCTGTGAAACTCTTAAAAATTCCAAACTGCCACATTGATTCTGTCACGTCAAGCCCTTTGTGAGTTCACTGGCCTTTGAAAAAAAACGGCCTCTAATCCAGTTAGACTTCCTTGTGCCTCCTGTGAACCCTAAGCTAGATGGAGAGAAAAATAGGCGAGTGGGGAAAGAGAGGCAGAAGAGTAAGACTAAAGTTGTTCTGAAAGAGAAGATTGATTTCCTATTTGTGTGTAAACAATCAGCCTAACTTAGAAACTTTGCTTATTTGAAATTGAACTTTAAAGTATAAAGCAAGTGTGTAATGTTTTTTAAATATACAAGCATGCAGATATAGGATCTTAATTTGATCACTCTTTTGTTGCTGAGAATTGTCCTGCACCGCTGGAAGTGTACAAGCTTTGTTATTTAGGTAAATTCCCTGAAAACCCACACTAAAACACGGTTGACACTACTTTTTATGTAGCCTACTTTTGGCTAGCTAATAGACTATCCGATCAAGCAACATGATGGACTAAACGTTCAAATCCGGTTGCTGCAGGATTATTTTGTTGTGACAATACTGGTAAAATGTAGATCCTACAGCTGTATGCTACAGTATATTTGTTTAAATGCAAGCTCTTAGGACAGGGCGCATTTTTTTATCTTTCATTGACATATTTGCTTGTCATGACTGTATTTAACCACACCACGTCTTGTGGAAGGGACTTCTGACAGTATTCTTGACTACTTACCTCTCAGGACTAACCAGAGAATAAACAAACTCACCCACAGACAAGCTGAGTAGGTAAACCCCCAGACCAGCGGTCTACTGGGGGCTGTAGAGGTTATAGGGGTGTGAGGGAGGGGGCTGCCTGGTTCACCCTGGGCTTTAGGAGAGGTGAGGGGGTTACATGGGGGAGGGGCTGATTTATTGTTTTTAAGTGCCTGGTGGGGGGGGGGGGTGGATGTTGTCGAGTTCAGATCTCTCTGAATGATGATGCTGACACAAAGGTGATGTCCCAAATGGCACTATATTCCCTATGTAGTGCACTACTTTCCTGGTCAAAAATAGGATAGGGCTATGGTAAAAAGTAGTGCACTACATAGGGAATAGGGTGCCATGTGGGACATAGGTAAAGAATGGGGATATTCACCCGGGCCAATCAGATAACTTCTTCCAACCCATGCAGGGATCTCTGGAACGCTGGAGTTGAGCTCTCAGTGGGGCGCCCTGATTGGTTTCTCATTCCTGCCTCTCCCTCCTGCGTCCAGGGCCAGAGAAGACCAATAGAGGAACGCTAATGTTTTGAAAGGACCGAGGGAGTCGAGAGTGAAGCGTAGGTTTTGAGTTTTGGTTGCGGGGGAGAGTAGAGGAGGAGGAGGAGGAAGGAACACAAAACATTGCTGACACGGGGCATAATTTCATTTCCACGGTGCTGGGACAGCTGTGTGTAGTAATCTGCCATGGCGGCCCTCTAACACATAAATGGCTCCACTGACCCCAGGGGGGGAGACTTCAACTGTGTCCAGCCGTTTAGAGGAGAGGACCAGGGAGTGGAGCCCCTTTCACACCATTCAGGGGTTTGTCTTAAAGCAATATACCCCCCTATACTTCTCTGAGAGGGGAATATGCAGGCCTGTGTGTTTAGGTCCGAGGACGCAAGGAGACAACAATGGGTCATTTTTTAAAGCAAACTTAGAATTCATGCCTTGGTTCTATAGCTGTTTGATCAATGAGCTGGGAAACAATTACACACACACATACACACACACACACACACACACACACACACACACACATCCCTACATGCAAGAGTTTGGATCTTGGGCAAAAATATTTTTTTGAAGTTAATTGACCTTTATTTATTTTATTTTACTTTTAGTTACCATTCTGTAAGTTGCTATTTGTTGTTTGGAAAATGTACAAACATAACAATAATCTATTATCATATGGAATATGGCTTTATATCACCTTTAAGCAACCACATCACTTCTGGCCTGGGGATACATAGATACTTACATGGGATTTGAGTGCATGATCATTTTTGGGAAATAATATATAATATAACCAACGTGTTTTAGCATACAAACAGAATATTAAAAAAACAACTCCCTCAAATATACTCTTCTTTCAAATGATGTTTCAAAGTAGTTTTCCCCTTTTGCGTGCTCAACAATTAACCGATATAAAAAACATGAGTAAACAGAGAACTGGGAGAGTCTATCGATGGAAAGAGGTTCATTATTTTGTGCTAACCGTTTTGTTGTAGAGAGGGGTGAGAACAAAAGATTTTATCCTAAGATAATGGCCCGAGGCAAGGGTGATGTCGGTAGTGAATAGGGTCTCCCTGGAGCTCAATGGGAGCCCAAAGCTTTACTCCATTATCTTGACATCCTGAGGGCCAGGGGCCACCACCCCCAGCCACTGTCTAGGTATTCATCCATCACACATTCCTCCCACTCTCACTATTTCTCTCTCTCTCTAGCTCTATGCTCTGAGGCTTTTTCTTTTTGCGATGAAGGGAGAGTAGGTCGATGGTGTTATTTTTGAAAAACAAAATGTAGGTCAGTCTTGAGAGTGGATGAGATGGAGTGATAGAGAGAGGAAGGGAGAGGCACTGGATATGAGAGATAGAGAACATGCAATTACAAGAGAGAAGAACAATAGAGTTTTGGTAGAGGGAGAGAGACAGCACAGACAGACAGAAAGACAGACACAAACAGACAGACAGACAGACAGACAGACAGACAGACAGACATTGGGGCGGCAGGTAGCCCAGTGGTTAGATTGTTGGGACAGTAACCGAAAGGTTGCTGAATTGAATCCCCAAGGTAAAAATCAGTCGTTCTAACCCTGAACAAGGCAGTTAACCCACTGTTCCCTGGTAGGCCATCATTGTAAATAAGAATTTGTTCTTAACTGACTTGCCTAATTAAATAAAGGTTAAAGAGAGAGAGAGAGAGAGAGGGGGGAGAGAGAGACAGCACAGACACAGAGAGAGAGAGAGAGAGAGTGAGAGAGAGAGAAGTCAAGGTTAAGACTGAGGCCAAAAAGTGTTTGAGTCGTAGCGGCTATTGAAACAAGCCAAGCAACAAGCACTCAGAATATGAGGGTTTATCACAAGATTTGTTTGTGGAACCAAAATATAATTATAAGAGGCCAATCATATGCCTTTTTCCCTTCCGTTTCCTTATCTGTGTTGCACAAATGAAATGATAAGATTAATCTCTACTGTCTCCATTACCTAAGCATAACAGCAATGGAGAAGTGATCACATTGGAAAGGTTGCCTAAAAGATCTCATGCCAGTATTTTAAATGTGTTAGAAACACATACCTTTAAGGTATGCTGCAGTGCTGCAGTTCATTTGATGTATTACTGTGCAACTTTCAGACAGTGGCAGCAGTGGCAGTACTCTCGTTGCTTTGTAAGCAAACCAACACTTTGACACCCCCACATTTTCTCCCTCCCTCCCTCCCTCCCTCCCTCTGCTTTCTCTCTCTCTCTACCTCTCTCTCCACTCTCTCCCCCTTCTCCCGCTTTCCCTCCCTCCCCCTCCCTCTTGCTCTACCACTCCACCACTGTTTGTTTAACAAGCTTGGCTCAGGCGCAGGGATCTCCAGTCATGCTTGCAGTGTTGACGGTAAATGACTCAATTTAAACCCGAGAGCAAACAGGCAAATCAAAGCCAGCCGAGCTAGGCAAATATCACAGTTCATCTCAAGCCTTTTCTAGCCATTGTGAGAGCAGGATCTAGGAGCATTAGGCCAGTGCTAATGACTTTGTTCACAGCTCTCAGATGGAAACAGATAAACAACGTCACAAAAGGGGTCAGGACACTTGTGGATGTTAGCAGAGGCCTTAACAAAGGCAGAATGGACTTGACAGTGAAGTGCTATGTAGTAAAAAGGATAATACCTTCTGGTTGTGAAAAGTAACGTGTGTGTGTGTGCGTATGTGTGTGTGTGTGTGTGTGTACCATATGTGTGTGATGTGTTATGAATGTGCACGTGTAAGCCATACGGAGCATGAGTCTGTGTATCAGTAGTTTCATGACGAGAGGGTAAAAGTTCAAACACCAGGGAGCTGCTATCTTTCTGCCTCATCAACATCCACTGTCACTGTCACTGTAAAACCCCAGATAAATCTCCATCCTGGTTTTATCCAGCAGAACACAGAGACCAGCGAGACACAGAGACCAGCGGGGCAGAGAGACCAGCAGGACACAGAGACCAGCGGGGCACAGAGACCAGCGGGACAGAGAGACCAGCGGGCCAGAGAGACCAGCGAGACACAGAGACCAGCGGGACACAGAGACCAGCGGGACAGAGAGACCCGCGGGCCAGAGAGACCAGCGAGACACAGAGACCAGCGAGACACAGAGACCAGCGGGGCAGAGAGACCAGCAGGACACAGAGACCAGCGAGACACAGAGACCAGCGGGACAGAGAGACCAGCGGGCCAGAGAGACCAGCGAGACACAGAGACCAGCGAGACACAGAGACCAGAGGGACACAGAGACCAGCGGGATGCAGAGACCAGCGGGACACAGAGACCAGCGAGACACAGAGACCAGCGGGACACAGAGACCAGCAGGACACAGAGACCAGCGGGGCACAGAGACCAGCGGGACAGAGAGACCAGCGGGCCAGAGAGCCCAGCGAGACACAGAGACCAGCGGGACACAGAGACCAGCGGGACAGAGAGACCCGCGGGCCAGAGAGACCAGCGAGACACAGAGACCAGCGAGACACAGAGACCAGCGGGACACAGAGACCAGCGGGACACAGAGACCAGCGGGTCAGAGAGACCAGCGAGACACAGAGACCAGCGGGACACAGAGACCAGCGGGGCACAGAGACCAGCGAGACACAGAGACCAGCGAGACACAGAGACCAGCGGGACACAGAGACCAGCGGGACACAGAGACCAGCGGGACACAGAGACCAGCAGGACAGAGAGGATCAGAAACATCTTTACGACCTGGCCTGTCTGGTTCCAGTTTGCTCAATCTAGGAACCCTGCTGTTACCAGTTCAGACTTGTGTTAAATGATAAACATGGCTATGTGAGAGGTAATGCCCAAATATGTTCATATACATACTTATTGCTAGCCTAAGATGTCTACATACTGCAAACCTAATTTACAGCCAAAGAAACATTTTAGGTTCTAGATAGCACCTTTTTATCGAAGAATGTATACACAATAAAAAATATATCACATATCTTATTTTTCTCCTGTCCATGTCAAAATAAACCATCTCTGAATCTCAATCACCTTCATTCGTCAGTCTCCATGTCCTGTCCAGATCTTAGTTTGTCTTTCCCCCTCTCTCTCTCCCCCTCTCTCCCCCACTCCCTCTCTCTCCCCTCTCTCCCTCTCTCCCCCTCTCTCCCTATCCTTCTATATCTCTCTCCTTATCACTCTCTTTTGCTTTCTCTCTCCATCCTCTCCCGTCTCTCTCCCAGCTTCAGCGCATCTGTTTCTCATTTCCATGGTGTAGCTGCTTGGAATGTGGCCATGTTTTTAGAGATGAGTTATTAGGCCATTAATACATGCTTTACCCAACACTTTTTGAAGTGGGCCAAAGTGGAAAGATACACAGGAGCACTGTGTTTTAGGAACAATGCTGTTTTGGATGACTTCTTTTAGTATGGTTTCATGGTTTCATGCATATTTGGAATGTAGGATACATGTTTTGTAAAATGTGTTCTATATGTTTGTGACAGCAACGGGCTGATCAGATTTACCGGCTGTTGTTTTTCTGTAAATGTATATGGCCCTCCAGTGCCGTTAGGTACATTTCCTTAGTAGACAAAAGAGGATAACTTTTTTGTGGAAGCTCTCTAACGATAACGCATTTAACTTACAGTGCATTCGGAAAGTATTCAGACCCCTTGACTGTTTTGACATTTTGTTACGTTACAGCATTATTCAAAAATTTATTAAATAGTTTTTTTCTTCTTATCAATCCACACGCAATACCCCATAATCACAAAGCAAAAACAGGTTTTTAGAAATGTTTGCAAATGTATAGCATTTTTTAAACAGAAATATCACGGGCCGCCCCCAGGTGGTGAGGGTAGGTAGCCACGCCCCCAGGTGGTAAGGGTACACATCTGCCACGCTGATCCTCAACACTGGAGCTCCCCAGGGGTGCGTGCTCAGTCCCCTCCTGTACTCCCTGTTCACCCACGACTGCATGGCCAGGCACGACTCCAACACCATCATTAAGTGTGCAGACGACACAACAGTGGTAGGCCTGATCACCAAAAATGACGAGACAGCCTATAGGGAGGAAGTCAGAGACCTGGCCTGGTGGTGCCAGAATAACAACCTATCCCTCAACGTAACCAAGACTAAGGAGATTATTGTGGACTACAGGAAAAGGAGGACCGAGCACGCCCCCATTCTCATCGACGGGGCTGTAGTGGAGCAGGTTGAGAGCTTCAAGTTCCTTGGTGTCCACATCAACAACAAAATAGAATGGTCCAAATACACCAAATCAGTCATGAAGAGGGCACGACAAAGCCTATTCCCCCTCAGGAAACTAAAAAGATTTGGCAAGGGTCCTGAGATCCTCAAAAGGTTCTACAGCTGCAACATTGAGAGCATCCTGACTGGTTGCATCACTGCCTGGTACGGCAACTGCTCGGCCTCTGACCTCAAGGCACTACAGAGGGTAGTGCGTACGGCCCAGTACATCACTGGGGCTAAGCTGCCAGCCATCCAGGACCTCTACACCAGGCGGTGTCAGAGGAAGGCCCTAAAAATTGTCAAAGACCCCAGCCACCCCAGTCATAGACTATTCTGGCAAGCTGTACCGGAGTGCTAAGCCTAGGACAAAAAGGCTTCTCAACAGTTTTTACCCCCAAGCCATAAGACTCATGAACAGGTAATCAAATGGCTACCCGGACTATTTGCATTGTGTGCACCCCCCCCCCCCCCCAACCCCTCTTTTTACGCTGCTGCTACTCTCTGGTTATCATATATGCATAGTCACTTTAACTGTACATTCATGTATATACTACCTCAATTGGGCCAACCAACCATTGGCTAACCGGGCTATCTGCATTGTGTCCCACCCACCACTCGCCAACCTTTCTTTTACACTACTGCTACTCTCTGTTCATCATATATGCATAGTCACTTTAACCATATCTACATGTACATACTACCTCAATCAGCCTGACTAACCGGTGTCTGTATGTAGCCTCACTACTGTATATAGCCTGTCTTTTTACTGTTGTTTTATTTCTTTACCTACCTATTGTTCACCTAATACCTTTTTTGCGCTATTGGTTAGAGTCTGTAAGTTAGCATTTCACTGTAAGGTCTACACCTGACAAAGAAACTTTGATTTGATTTGATTTGATTTACATAAGTATTCAGACCTTTTATTCAGTGCCTTGTTGAAGCACCTTTGGCAACGATTACAGCCTCAAGTCTTCATGGGTATGACGCTAAAAGCCTGTATTTGGGGAGTTTCTCCCATTCTTCTATGCAGATCCTCTCAAGCTCTGTCAAGTTGGGTGGGTAGCATTGCTGCACAGCTATTTTCAGGTCTCTCCTCTGGCTGGCCACTCAAGGACATTCAGAGACTTGTCCCAAAGCCACTCCTGCATTGTCTTGGCTGTGTGCTTAGGGCTGCTGTCCTGTTTGAAGGTGAACCTTCGCCCCAGTTTGAGATCCTGGACGCACTGGAGCAGGTTTTCATCAAGGATCTCTCTGTACTTTGCTCCGTTCATGTTTCCCTCGATCCTGACTAGTCTCCCAGTCCCTGCCGCTGATAAACATCCCCACAGCATGATGCTGCCACCACCATGCTTCACCGTAGGGATGGTGCCAAGTTTTCTCCAGATGTGACGCTTGGCAAAAGAGTTCCATCTTGGTTTTTATCAGACCAGAGAATCTTGTTTCTCATTGTCTGAGTCCTTTAGGTGCCTTACGGCAAACACCAAGTGGGCTCTCATGTGCCTTTTGCTGAGGAGTGGCTTCTGTTTGGCCACTCTACCATAAAGGCCTGATTGGTGGAGTGCTGCAGAGATGGTTGTCCTTCTGGAAGGTTCTCCCCTCTCCACAGAGGAACTCTAGAACTCTGTCAGAGTGACCATCTGGTTCTTGGTCACCTCCATGACCAAGGCCCTTCTCTACCCAATTGCTCGTTTTGGCTGGGCGGCCAGCTCTAAGAAGAGTTATGGTGGTTCCAAACTTCTTCTAGTCCACTGTGTTCTTGGTGACCTTCAATTGTGCCAACCTTTTTTGTTACCCTTTCTCAGATTTTTGCCTTGACACAATTCTGTCTTGGACCTCTACGGACAATTCCTTCGACCTCATGGCTTGGTTTTTGCTTTGACATGCACTGTCAACTGTGGAACTTTCTATAGATGGGTGTGCGCCTTTCCAAATCATGTCCAATCAATTGAATTTACCACAGGTGGACTCCAATAAAATTGTAGAAACATCTTAAGGATGATCAATGGAAACAGGATGCACCTGAGCTCAATTTCGAGTCTCAAAGCAAAAGGTCTGAATACTTATGTAAATAAGGCATTTCTGTTTTGTTCTTTTATAAATTTTCAAAAATGTCTAAAAACCTATTTTCGCTTTGTCGTTATGAGGTATTGTGTTTAGATTGATGAGGAAAATGTTTTACTTAATCCATTTTAGAATAAGGCTGTAATGTAACAAAATGTGGAAAAAGGGAAGGGGTCTGAATACTTTCTGAATGCACTGTATATACACTGAGTGTTCAAAACATTAAGACCAGCTTCCTAATATTGAGTTGCACCCCCCATTTGCCCTAAGAAAAGCCTCAAATCCTTCTTTAACCTTCAAAAATCTTCCCCTTCTTCTACACTGATTGAAATAGATTTAACAAGTGACATCAATAAGGGATCGTAGCTTTCACCTGGATACACCTGGTCAGTCTATGTCATGGAAAGAGAAGGTGTCCTTCATGTTTGGTACATTTTGTGCATATTTTAACACGAGAACATTATGGTTCTAGATATGATTTGGCCCCCTGAAGGAAGGATCATGACATTATGATTGCCAAACAACAACGATAGGTTTCGGTTAAAAGGCATTAGCATTTCAAGCCTCCATTTCCCTTAACTTCCAGAGATTATGAGATTTTGAAAGATGATCATGAAGACAAACCTAAGGTTTCTAAGGACCATATGAATTGTATTACCCACTGTTGGCCACAAGGCGGAATAATTTTCCTTGTTTGACGATCAGTCAAAGGAAGCTACTTCAGGTCACAGTTTAGTGAACACTTGAGATTAGGATGAATTTTAAATTTGTAATGTAATTGGATGTTTTCATGTTTTGTGTGGATACCTTTCATCATGAACTCTCAATTAAAGGTCAAACTTGATTGGAAAATGTTTATTTGTTAAACAGAACTAGGCCTACTTCAAGGAATACATTGATACAGTTTTTAATATAAAAAATTAAATAGGCCTGTGTGTGTGTGTGTGTGTATAAGATGCATTAACTCCTCTTTGTCTACATGTATGGGGTTCCGTGTCTGGTGCATGCAGGTGGATGTGTTTGCGTGTGTGTATGAGTGTGAGTGTGTGTGTATGACGGTTTGCGTGTGTGTGTGTATGAGTGTGTGAGTGAGTGAGTGAGTGAGTGAGTGAGTAAGTGTGTGAGTGAGTGAGTGAGTGAGTGAGTGAGTGAGTGAGTGAGTGAGTGAGTGAGTGAGTGAGTGAGTGAGTGTGTGTGTGTGTGTGTGTGTGTGTGTGTGTGTGTGTGTGTGTATGAGAGTGTGTGTGTGTGTGTGAGTGTGTGTGTGTGTGTGTGCGGACATATGTGTATAAGATGCATTAACTCCTCTTTGTCTACATGTATGGGGTTCCGTTAGTTATGCTGTGTCATCATAGTGTTCTGAACGAGAGTGTGCTCAGCAGTAGTCTTCAGCGACTGTGTCTCCACTGCAGGTGGCACCAGAGAGGCCCTGTGTGTTACAGCTGCGGGTCCTGATACGTTTTCCTCCACTGCAGCCTGACCAGGCTGCCCAACACGACCAGTTCCCCTCCTGAGGAACACTCTCCACGGGGGTTTTAGTATTCTTATCTGGAGAACAAAACTATATTTTCAGCTTGACAGCTTTAACTATATACATAGGACAGTGTGCTTATGCGTGCATACATGCTTGGGCATGCGTGTGTATACAACGGCTGGCTCCACTCACTGTTATCAGCCTTGGCATCCTGGCAGGCCAGACCTTCAAACTGGGGCAGACAGAGACACAGGCACTTCCCGTCCAGCAGGGCCAGAGTGCCCCCGTTGTGACAGGGCTTACACTTGCACACACTGTACTCAGCCTCGTACTCCTGAGTGGCTCTCTGCATGTTAAGCCTCCTGGTGTTGGCATCAGGCATACTCAGTGGGATCAGGGTCTGAATGGGTTCTGGCTACGAGGGGAGACAGACAGACAGACAGACAGACAGACAGACAGACAGACAGACAGACAGACAGACAGACAGACAGACAGACAGACAGACAGACAGACAGACAGACAGACAGACAGACGGAGAGGAGAGGAGAGGAGAGGAGAGGAGAGGAGAGGAGAGGAGAGGAGAGGAGAGGAGAGGAGAGGAGAGGAAACTGACTTACTGTAACATTCACTTCAGTTCAATTCAATACAACTCAAGGAAACTGAGGGTTGTGATGTGAACTGGAGACAAATGGAAGTGGAGTTATTGGGCGGGGGATAGAATGACGGTCAAAGATAAAAGTAACAAATAAAGTCAAAATAAACAAATTTGAATGACACTGAGGGGCAACGCTGTTACATCCACTCGCATTCAAACCCATGCATGTGCACACACACGGACACACACACAGATGTAAATAGTGCAAACATGCACTGAAACGTATTCAGTTGGCCGTGCTGTTATGATGTTTGTTGTCCTGGATGTATTTTGTTTTCTCTTGTTGTTTTCAGTTGTTGATTTCTGTTGTTATGTTTTGTTATTTTCTGTTGTTGTTTCTGTTTTCCTTTAAAAAATATATATATTTTGTTCATTTTGTTGGTTGTTGGTGCGTTGGGGGACAGTGGCTTGGGGGGAATGCAAGGTGAGGTTTTGTTTGTTTTTTCGGGGGGGGCTTCACTGCAGGTAGATTGTATGTTTTAATATACATACAGTATATATTTTTGTATACAAAAATACAACTTTACCAATCCCCTTTTGGGCAATGTAACACCTTCTTTCAGATCTACACAGTGTTTCTAGGAATGAGACAGTATGGGATGGATTTGGAATTGTGCCCTCACCTCACTACTGAGGAGTGCAGGGGCATCGCCGACTGTCCGGGCCCAGTTCTGATAGGTATTTATGTCCACTAGCCCCTCCTTCATTATCTGGGTTCTCATGGCGACAGCGGTCTCCAAGGTTCCGCCCCTGACTACAGTTATCACCTTATCCACCAGCGCCTTGCCCTCCTTCTCATCTGTGGATACAGAGACACCATAGGAATCAGGAAGGTGTTTGTGGTGTGCGTGCGTGCGTGCCAGCAGCATACCACCCTGCATGCCACTGCTGGCTTGCCTCTGAAGCTAAGCAGGGTTGGTCCTGGTTGGTCCCTGGATGGGAGACCAGATGCTGCTGGAAGTGGTGTTGGAGGGCCAGTAGGAGACACTCTTGATTGGGGACATTGCCCTGTGTAGGCTGCCGTCTTTCAGATGGGACATTAAACGGGTGTCTTGACTTTCTGTGGTCACTAAGGATCCCTTGGCACTTATTGTAAGAGTAGGGGTGTTAACGCTGGTGTCCTGGCTAAATTCCCAATCTGGCCCTCATACCACCAGGGCACCTAATCACCCCCAGCTTCCAATTGGCTCATTCATCCCCTCTCCTCTGTAACTATTCCCCAGGTCTTTGCTGTAAATGAGAATGTGTTCTTAGTCAACTTACCTGGTAAAATAAGGATTAGATAAACGGTATGTTTGTGTTGACGGACCTGTGTTTTTATTCACAGTGTCTTTACAGTATCCCGGTCTGATGTGGGCATCTCCTCCAATCCCGATGTTGGTGTCAAAGTTTCCTGAGATTCCAACTTTAATGCAGTTCTGGAGCTTTCTCTCAGTCAGCTCTATAGGAGAGACAACATTGCTAAAACATCAAATACGGACATCACTGCAAACAGGAGAGGTTTCTATATGGTCACATTTCATTAATTTTCCCAAATCATTATAAAAAACATTCATATAGAACCAAATATTTTCTCTCTGATCCTCAATACAATGTTGAGCTGTTTTGAATAAGAGCCCTAGCTAGTATTGATGTTTCATGTAGCAGTGGTAGCCGGTCCAGTGCAGTCAAAATCGTGTTTTTCTTATATCTTATGTACAACAGCTGATGAAACTAACACTGTAAAAGTGTGATTTAAACAAAAATCAGATGGCAATTGTGAAAGCAAAAGTCCCGACTTTAAATCTTCATCATACATCTTCTTATGCACACTACTCCTCTTTCACCATTTAAGCTAGAAACACCACTCAAACTTTAAAATGTGCAGACTGGTCTGAAATAGTGTGCTTGCACACAACTGATCCTATTTACGCTTTTTGTCCAACTTCATTCACTTTAATTGTGACATCATCACTTCAAACTTCCATTCACTGTAAATGCAACAATGCAACTTTTGACACAAATCAGCTACTTTGGCTAAACACTTATACAAAACACTTATACATCTTCATCTACTTCTCTGCTATTCAAATCTGAAATAATAACAGAATTATATGGTACCGTTACAGCATCGATAACATTTTCTGTAACTTTAAAAACAACTGACATTTTGACCACTTTCCGAACAAGTTAGACAAGAAGTTAGAGGGTATGAAATCTTCATCCACTTCTCTGCTATTCCAATCAGTCCACGGAACAAAAATATCTGCTACGGATCTAACAATACAGCTGTTTTAGTAACTGCATTAACAATTTTTTGCCAACTTTTTACTAACAACTGACGTTTTGACCACTTTCAGAACAAGTTAGACCAAAGTTGAAGTAGACATCTTGGTCTACTTCTGTGCGATACATATCTGGAAATAAGAACAGAAATATCTACTACCAATCAAGAGCTACATATGTTTTAGTAACCACATCAACTAATTTAGCTAAGTTCCACACTGTTGAATTAATTGCTATGGAACTTTTCAGAACTTTCAAATTAGAACAATGTGGGAGAACATTCTAAGCATGAGACAATGAGTAAACGTTGCTACTAATAACACTAGTCAGCTACCTTGACCACTCTTCTCAACAATGTGTGTCGTAGACAAAAACTTAAAGGGTATGACACCTTGGTCTACTTCTCTGATATTCAAATCTGAAATCAGAACAGCAATAACAATAACTACTTAAGTAAAATATTTGAAACTTCTTCCACTACCACAAAAATACTTGTAAAGAGTTTAAAGCAAGTCCCACCAATTTTTCTTCACGGAAAATTACCATCTAGTTTCCTGATAGTTGCTGGTAAAAAATACACTCTACACAGGAACTTCTAATCAGCAGGTTTGCATTGGCGGGAGTTTTGTCTTTCCATGGTGACATCACCATACAGTAAATAGGTTAATTGACCAATAACAATGTTCTAAACCTCTCTGCCAATAACAGCTAGTTTTCCGTTTTCCCCTCCCCACTCAGACCACTCCCAGCCAGTCCTATAAAATTATTGGTTGAGAAATAGTTTCTTTCCTAAAAAGTTATTTTTGCCAATTTTAATGGAAATCTATTACAATAAGGTATTTAATTGTTACCCAGAAATGATTTGATATTGATATAAAAACAGCTGCATTGGACCTTTAAGAGTGGTGTTGGTAGAAAGACACAACACGATTTTAAGATCCCTACTTTTGTCCTTGATGGTGTCCTGGTTGAGAACGTAGACCAGCTGGTACTCTCCTCCAGACTTCCCATTCCTGGTGTAGTGAGTCCCGTAGTCCTCCAGAAAGCTGCATTCCATTCAATTCAATTCCATTAAATTCCATTCCATTCAACTCAACTCAAAATATTTTATCCATCCCGCAATTGTCCAAGCAGGAGTAGGCAAATACATACACAACAATTTATATACAGTATATATCAATTTACATAAGATATAGTCACAAAAACAATGTGTTTCTAGTGTAATGATAACAGTCCAACCTGAAGTACTGTCCTTTCTCGTACTCCAGAGGTAGAGACTTGACATGCTCTAGAAACTCCCCAGCCACCTGAAGGTCCCGGGAACGCATCCTATAGGTGCTCAGCTGCACATGGCCGTTCACACGCATGAAACTCTTGTTCTGATTGGACAAGGACCAACATCAATTCATAAATTCAAATCAGGGAGTTTAAACTCAAAGTCAGCCAAGACATTTTAGACTTCCATCAAATATAAAGCCTCTGTGATTTACAAGACGGATGAAATAAACAAATACTGTCACGTCCTGACCAGTAAAAGGGGTTATTTGTCATTGTAGTTTGGTCTGGGCGTGGCAGGGGGTGTTTGTTTTGTGTGTTTTGGTGTTTTTGGTTTAGGTTCTATGTTTTCTATTTCTATGTTTAAATCTAGTTTTCTATTTCTATGTTGGGTTTTTGGTAGGACCTCCAATTAGAGACAGCTGGTTGTCGTTGCCTCTAATTGGAGGCCATATTTAGTTGAGGTTTGTTTCACTTTTGTGGGTGGTTATTTCCTGTATAGTATGTGCACCTTATGGGACTGTTTTGTCGTTTATTTAAGTGTTATTTCGAATAAATTAAGAAGATGAGCACTTTACCCACTGCACCTTGGTCCAATCCTTACGATGCCTGTGACAAATGCAAGTGGACTGAAAGTACATTTTCCATGGGGTACAGAGAACGTACACTACAGTATAACATGAAGCCTACTGTACCTTGATGGTAGAGTACTCCGAGACCTCCTTGATCATCTGTGTCCTGTCATACTCAGCATCCAACCCAACCCCTCCTGACACAGTCGTATTGGACTTGGCCATAGACTTTTCTGTGGGGGTGTATTTTAAGTTCAAACCAGCGCTCACAGTCAACTTGGTCTCAGTCATCAGTTCCCTCAGCAGGGTGTATGTGTCCTCATAGATCTCTTTGGAAACGGTCTCCTCTGCTATAGTCTGGGAAAGACACATGCAGGGGTCAGAGGTCAATCACAAAGGTTTGAATTTGCTGAAGTGTTACATACTGTACTGTCTAATCTTCAAACCCAGAAGCAAATCTCACATGCTCATTGGCCAGCTACTAAACGTTAACAGTCTGTCACAATGTGGGATGGAACTTTGATCAAATATACAGACAACATCATAAAGCCAGAATGGTTTGGGTCAGTGCAATTTAAGAACTGATTTGAAATGACATAAAGATGATGACATAAAGATGATTTGGAATTACAATGCAAGAATTGAAAGGTCAGAGCATGACTAGGGGGGTGTTCTAGTCATTCTATTTCTATGTTGGTGAGTTGTATGGTTCCCAATTAGAGGCAGCCGGTAATCGTTGCCTCTAATTGGGGATCATATTTAGGAAGCCCTTTCGCCCACCTGCTTTGTGGGATATTGGTTCAGTTAGTGCCTATGTGCTGTGCTGTGCTGTGCTGTGCTGTGCTGTGCTGTGCTGTGCTGTGCTGTGCTGTGCTGTGCTGTGCTGTGCTGTGCTGTGCTGTGCTGTGCTGTGCTGTGCGTTAAAATTATGTGGCACTCAACTCACGCTGCGCCTTGGTCCGCTCTGTACGACGATCGGGACAATATCTCTCAGTTTCAATATTGTTTTACTGAAGTGAAGGCAAATTCCAGGCTAGGTCTTACTCACCTCATAGTTGAGCAAGCCCACGTTCCAAGGCAGCCTGTTGTACTCGTTGTTATTGGTGTTCTTCACCTTGTTGCACATCCCATTGAAGTAGTCGTTGTTGAAGGGGTTTATACGGGGCTCCATGCCCAAGATGTTGATTCTGTCACAGCATAAAGACATAGACACAGAACTTAAAAGAACACTAATATAATATGTATTTCTATGGACATGTTGTAGATCTCTGTATTCAGTCAGGGACCTGAATGGCTGCTGGAGAGCATGCAGGAGCAGACCTGAGTTCAAATAGTATTTGTTTTCTTTACTTTGTGTCTTTGACTGTGCCTGGAGCCGAGGTCTGCATTTTTGGGACTATTCAATTGATTCTATTGCACCAGACATACTCAATCAAGTGCAGCTATCATCCCCGTGCTCAAGAAAGGGAAAGTAACTGAACTGAATGACTAGCAATCCATAGCACTAACTTCCGTCATCATGAAATGCTTCAAAAGGCTAGTCAAAGACTACATCACCTCCTTCCTCCCGACACACTCAACCCTCTCCAATTTGCCTACCGCCCTGACAGATCCATGAACGAAGCAATCACCATTGCACTGCACACTGCCCTCATCCACCTGGACAAAAGGAATGCATACAGTATGTGAGGTTGCTGTTCATTGACTACAGCTCTGTCTTCAATACCATACTGCCATCTAAACTCATCACAAAGCTCACGACCCTGGGACTGAACTCCTCCCTATGCAACTGGGTCCTGAACTTCCTGATGGGTTGCCCCCAGGTGGCATCATTACTTCCGCCACAATGATCCTCAACACAGAGTCCCCAGAAGGGTGCATCCTCAGTCCCCTTCTGTATTCCCTGTATACCCACGACTTCGTGGTTTCACACAGTTCCAACTCCATCATCAAGTTCGCTGACGACACGGCAATAGTAGGCCTGATTACCAACAACGACAAGACAGCCTACATGGAGGAGGTAGGCACTCTGACGATGTGGTGCCAGGTAAACAACCTCTCCTTCAACATCAGCAAAATAAAGGAGCTGATTGTGGACTTCAGGAGGAACCAGGTTGGGCACGTCCCCATCCACATCAACGGTGCCCAGTGGAGACGATAAAAAACGTAAAGTTCCTCGGTTTACACATCTCTAATGAGCTGAAATGGTCAAACCACACGGACACCGTAGTGAAGAAGGCAAGGAAGCAACTCTTCAACCTCAACAACAAACATTTACCCTTCCTACCCTCCAATGGACATTTATCATTGTTACACTGTAAATATGTATATATTATTAGTTTCTATTATTGTTTCATTCACTTCTCATTCCCTCCCCTGCTGCTCCCCCCCTCTACGGACACTTACCCTGCCTTCACCCCCCCCAATGGACATTTATCATTGTACAGTTTTATTATTATTATTATTATTGTCTCATTCACTTCTTTTTTGACCTGCACTGTTTGAGCTGGGAGCATTAGAATTTCAGTGTACCCTGCGATTACATCTGCGATCCTGTGCATGTGACTAACAAACTAAACTGATCTAAAATATTTAAAACAAAAATAAATGCTATTTGAACCGCTACTGTGCAGGTGTTTGAGAGGTGAGTGCTGCTGTGCTGACCCATATCCTGCAGTCCTGCCCTGTTCGTTGGTGTCGTACAACTTTGTGCCACATGGCTTACGTACGGGCTCACAGTCCTCGTCTGACCCGTCCTCGCAGTCATAGTCTCCGTTACACGACAGTCTCAACTTAATACATGCACCTTCACAAAGAGAGGGAGAGAGAGCGAGAAACACAGACAGAAACGTGCATGATCAGTGTATGATGACAGTTTTAATTTACATTTATTTACATCATTTAGCAGACGCTCTTATCCAGAGCGACTTACAGTAGTGAATGCATACATTTCATACAATTTCATACATTTTTTCTTACAATTTTTTTTCTTTTTTTTTTCTGTGCTGGCCCCCCGTGGGAATCGAACCCACAACCCTGGTGTTGCAAACACCATGCTCTACCAACTGAGCTACAGTTGGTAGAGCAATTAATTCACTGCAATAGCACTACTGCAACTGTGTAAATTGTATTACTGTTAACTTAACTTTAGTCCATAGCTGCTCAGAGTAAACAGCCTGCCCTAACTGAAATATTGTTGCCAGCTTGATGCACACAGATTCAGTGTCATATTCGATCTGAAAGATGGAGGCACCATTGTGACGTCCCCTCCCTGCTCTGTCTACTGGGTTTTGCTGTGCTTACTTCCTGCAGGAGATTGGTGTGCGGCGCTGGGAGGGTCGTCAGTGCTGATGGGGCACACTTGTGAAAGCTCAGCTGTGGCATAAAGCCACTGTTTCCCCACTTAGCAAGAGATTCCTCTCTCCATGCATACCTTTGGTTGTTTTGATGTGGCTTTGGCAGTTGACACACATTGGGCAGTGTTATCTCTTTGTTATTTTTTGTGTGGTGACCGTGGCTGGAGCAGTTGTCTCGGGAGCACATCCGTGGCTCAGAGGGGTAACCAGCTTGCTGGGAGCTTTGTCTGTGACTGCGGGCTGAAGTGCATTAATACCCACCGCCAGAAAGTGCATGAAGACAAGGGTTGAGCTAGTAATAGGTCTTGGGGATGCTCCATTGTGGTTGACACTGATTCTGTTTGTCTGGTTTGGGGTACTCAATTGGGGTGAGAGCAGTATTTTGTTCGGTCATAGTTGGTTGACTGTTTGACTATGGCAAACATTGAGGAATTATTCCTAGTTCTGAGGGAGGAGCTTCTGGATTGCTATACTAAACATCAATTGTTATGAATTGCGACATATAGCATTGAGATTGATGATAAACGCCTGAAAGAGACGGTTAAGTCCATACTAAAGGCCAACTTGATTGAATCCAGCATTGTAATGGAATTGTTTTCTCCTACATTTCGATCCACTACAAACGCTCATAATCCTGTATTATCTTTTGAACAGCAAAAGGAACTGTTGTTGCTACAACTAGAGCATGATAGGCTGAAACAGCAACAAGACATGGAAAAGGAGTTGGAGGTAGAAAGGTTTAAACAGGAAATGGAGCGTGCCAAACTGATGCTGCAACAAGTCCGTTTAGATTTGGTCAGAGCTGGTAAGCTCTCTGACATGTCTCTTAATGACAGTTAAGGTGATTTCTCCGGAATTCGTGCTCAGCTTTCCTTCGATGTAGCTGGAAAATTGAGGCTCTGGCCGAAATTCAGTGAAAAGGGTCGCAGATTCCATGAATTGGCCTGACACCGACCGTGCGTTGATGTTGCAATGTGTGCTAACTGGAAAGCACAAGAGGCCTACTCAGCTCTTAACGTTGCTGACAGCCTAAACTATGGCAAAGTTAAAGCTGCTGTGTTGCACACCTATGAGTTAGTTCCTGAAGCGTATCGCCAGCGGTTTAGAACCTGGAAAAAAGCTAACAAACAGACTTTTGTGTTGAGTTCGCACGGGATTTGCACACCCAGTTTAATCGATGGTGCACTTCGTTCGATGTTACAACCTACGAGCAGTTGTGTTGGAGCAGTTCAAAGATTGTCTCTGACCGCCTTGCCACATACATAAATGAGCATAAGGTGCAGACCCCCCGGAGGCTGCCGTGTTGGCTGATGAATATGTGCTGAGGCATAAAGGTCACTTTGGGGAACCCCGTCTTAGCAGTGATGGTCGCAGGGATAGTTTTGGGGCTAAATTCTTTCCTACTGGGCCTGACCTTGTCTCAAAGGTTGACTGTGGTTCCCATGTGAAATCAGATCATGGTAAATTCTACAATTACTGCCATGGTAAAGGTCATTGAAAAATGAATGCCCTGTCCTTAGAGTTAAAGCTATGCCTTCTGGGGTTAATGTGCCCGTAAAGCCTATGGCATTAGCGGCACCTGCTTCTAATTTAAGGGTTTAAATTGTTGCACCTCAGGACTAGTTAAAAGAACCATTGGGTATGGTTGACAGTGCATCCATTTATTAACCCTTCATTACTGAGGGTTACGTATCCCTGATAGGTAACCAAGAGAGTGTCCCGGATGAGCCCCCACTTGTTACAACCTGGCTGAAGATTGTAACAAACAATGGGAAACCACACACTGAGTAAAGGAATAACAAAATGAATTTATCCCATACATAAAGTAAACACTCTCAACAATAATCAGATGAGGCAGGAAGGTCAGTAAATTAGGTGTCAACTGCCAAAGCCACAACAAAACAACCAAAGGTATGCATGGTGAGAGGAATCTCTTGCTGAATGGGGAAAAAGTGGCTTTAGCTGAGCTTTCACAAGTGTGCCCCATCAGCACTGACGACCCTCCCACCTCTACTACTCTGCGTAATGCACCAGCCACTTTTCAACGCCTTATGAACAGGGTTGTTTCTGGATTGGAGGGATGTGCTGTGTACCTCGATGATGTAGTTGTGTACAGTGATACATGGGAACAACACTTGTGCCGTGTAGCAGCACTGTTTGGTCGCCTGGCAGAAGCTCGACTTACCATTAACTTGGCAAAGTGTGAGTTTGCCAGGGCAACTGTGACATACCTTGGTAAAGTTGTCGGTCAGGGGGAAGTACGGCCGGTACACGCTAAAGTTTTGGCCATTGATCACTACTCACCTCCAACCACTAAAAAAGATCTCCAGCGTTTTATTTGGGATGGTCGGCTACAACCGCAGTTTTGTAAGAATTTTTCGACTGTGGCCGCACCCCTTACTGACTTGCTTAAGGCAAAGGCCCACTTTGTCTGCTCTCCATTATGTCAATGGTCCTTTGAGGATGTTAAAGCTCTTCTCAGTACTGCTCCTGCAGGAGATTGGTGAGCGGAGTAGGAGAGGTGGGCGGAGCTGGGAGGGTTGTCAGTGCTGATGGAGCACACTTGTCAAAGCTCAGCTCTGGCATAAAGCCACTGTTTCCCCATTCAGCAAGAGATTCCTCTCTCCATGTTGACATCTAATTTACTGACCTTCGTCTGATTATTGTTGTGAGTGTTTACTTTATTTATGGAATAAATTAATTTAGTTATTCCTTTACTCAGTGTGTGGTTTCCCATTGTTTGTTACAATCTTGAACCAGGATGTAACACCATACACAGACATACTCATGGCTATGACCTAATTGTGAGGTACAGTACCTGATTCACAAGTGAACTCAGTGCTGGAGCACTCAGGGGGCAGGGCCTGTTCACACACAGCATCGATGGTGCACGCCTGCTGCTCTCCTATTGGCTGTCCTTGACAGGGCTTCCCACCGAATTGGCCGAACACCTCCACACTCCGAGAACGGTGCTGCCAACATGACAGAGTTCACACACTTAAGGAGCATACAAAGTTTCACTCATGCTTTTTAAGCCATGAATAATTTGAGACTGACATTTGAGAAAAATGAGAGACTGGGAGGCAAAATTGCTAGGCCCTGATCTGTATATTTTATTAATCTGAGACCCACCTGTATCTTGGTGCAGCTGTTACAAGGGGTCCACTCAGACCAGAGGCTCCAGGCACAGTCTACCGGGTCGGGGGGAGCCACCTTGACCTCCCGAGTGTCCCGTTTGCCTCTATGGGTTACACATACAAGGTTCAGAGCTCAGATTACTAGAACAAGTGTCCTCTAATTGTCATTTGTGTAATGGGAGAATAAACAAGAGTAATGAGAGTATTTTGTGTCAAATAGAGCATACGTACGTTCTGTTTTCATCACCAGACACGGACACAGACACAGCCACGGCACAAAACACCAGGAGAAGAGCAGCAGCTACCTCAGACCTCATAATGGCAGAATGATAAAGAAAAGGTTGGTCTGTCTTGCTTTATATGTACGGCCTTTCTGTTAATGATTGCAGAACAAATCGATAGTTTGGATCTTGATTTATGGAAAAACGCAACCCAGAGTGTCATCAGTGGACTCATGGTAGAGTTAGTGGACTATCCCCTATTTCACAATTTATTACAATTATTGTGTATTTGAATAAATGGACAGAAGATTTTCGAAATACAGTGTCTTTTGCATTTTTCTATCCAACATATTATCCCAACACATGATACATTTCTGAAATCCTCAAGACGTTTCCTGATCACAAAAAAACGACAAATGTTAATATCATATTCATAGGAGGCATTACACACCCATTTGTGTACTCTGAGCCAAAACCATATTTTCAGTAGGAGACAGTTAATTTCTTGATCTGACAAGTGAAAATCTAAACTATTGTTACTAAGCCCTTCAGAGAAACCACATGATCAAAATCACATCACTTAATTGGTGCGACCTTATAGAGGAGGGAAAAGCCAGCTTCAAACAGGAAGCTCACCTCTATGAAGAACACAGTGAGATCAGTGACAGCTTTTTTTCAGTTTTTTTTCTTCAGTTTTGATGTTAAGGTTATAAAACTGTCCTAAATAATGCACTGTGCCAAACTGTGATGTAAATGTGTATACTATGTACTGGTGCATCAAAATAAAATAAAATGTTGCCAATATTATGTTAAAATGTTGTAATTCAGTCATTTTTTGTTGTCCCGCTTTACCAACCATAGCTAGCTAAAGTAGGACAGCATAGCTAGCTAAAGTAGGACAACATGGAGTAGCTAAAGTAAGACAGCATAGCTAGCTTGTAACGCCCTGGCCATAGAGAGGGGTTTTCTGTTCTTTATTTTGGTTAGGCCAGGGTGTTACAGTGGGTGGGCGTTCTATGTTCTTTTTCTAGGTTTTTGTATTTCTGTGTTTTGGGCCGTGTGTGGCTCCCAATCAGGCACAGCTGAAGTTCGTTGTTGTTGATTGGGAGTCACACATAAGGAGCATGTTTTTCCTTTGGGTTTTGTGGGTAATTGTATTTTGTTAGTGTGTTTTCCTAACAGAACTGTTTGCTGTCGTCTTTTGTTTATTTTTGTAGTGTTCTCTTTTTCATTAAAACACTAATGATGAACACATCCTCCGCTGCGTATTGGTCCACCTTTTCCGACGATGACTTCTCTGTTTCATCTGACGACGAAGACAGCCGTTACATAGCTAGCTAAAGTAGAACAACATGGAGTAGCTAAAGTAGGACAGCATAGCTAGCTAAAGTCGGACAACATAGCTAGCTAAAGTAGAACAACATGGAGTAGCTAAAGTAGGACAGCATAGCTAGCTAGCTAAAGTAGGACAACATGGAGTAGCTAAAGGACAGTCAGCAAGACAGTCTTATACGCTTTTCCAATGGATGAAAGAGATCCAGTTTACATCAGGGACCCCCTGTACTCAGGTTAGGCAGAGCTCTGGTTCTAATAGTACTATATCCTGTTTCATTTACATTTATTGGCACCAAACAGAACTATTGTAAGCCTACTGTATCTACCATTAACAAATGATTACAATTAGCTACGTCTAACATCTGCAAAGTTATTGATGCAAGAGTGTTACGGGAAAATGTCCGCTGTCCCCCTGACCACTGGAGTTTGTGTAAATAGAAGAGCAAATATTTAAATAGTTCCTTTGTTTGTAGAAACTTGTGACGCAATGGTATTATTGACAAGATAAAAGTCCAACAAAAATTTTGGGCCAGTTTTCCATTCTGGGAAAGCATTCCCATTAAACTGTTTTTAGTCCAGGCTGGACTAGGTTTAATCTGTGTCTTGAAACCTGGCCCTAAATTATTTATAAAATAGCCTCCAACACTCTACTCAACAAATTGGATGCAGTCTATCACAGTGCCATCCGTTTTGTCACCAAAGCCCCATATACTACACACCACTGTGACCTGTACGCTCTCGTTGGTTGGCCCTCGCTTCATACTCGTCGCCAAACCCACTGGCTCCAGGGCGTCTACAAGTCTCTGTTAGGTAAAGCCCCGCCTTATCTCAGCTCACTGGTCACCATAGTAGCACCAACCCGTAGCACACGCTCCAGCAGGTATATCTCACTGGTCACCCCCAAAGCCAATTCCTGTTTTGGCCACCTTTCCTTCCAGTTCTCTGCTGCCAATGACTAGAACGAACTGCAAAAATCACTGAAGCTGGAGACTCATATCTCCCTCACTAGCTTTAAGCACCAGCTGTCAGAGCAGCTCACAGATAGCTGCACCTGTACATAGCCCATCTGTAAACAGCCCATCCAACTACCTCATCCCCATTCCGTATTTATTTATTTATCTTTCTCCTTTGCACCCCAGCATCTCTACTTGCACATTCATCTTCTGCACATCTACCATTCCAGTGTTTAATTGCTATATTGTAATTACTTTGCCACCATGGCCTATTTATTGCCTTACCTCCCTTATCTTACCTCATTTGCACTCACTGAATATAGACTTTTTTTTCTACTGTATTATTGACTGTATGTTTGTTTATTCCATGTGTAACTCTGTGTTGTTGTATGTGTCGAACTGCTGTGCTTTATCTTGGCCAGGTCGCAGTTGTAAATGAGTACTTGTTCTCAACTGGCCTACCTGGTTAAATAAAGGTGAAATAAAAAAAATTACAAATTAAATCTGTCTCCAACAAACAGGGAGGGTCATCTGCGTCTCTAATGTGTGTTGTTTAACAAATGTCCACAAGGTGGCAACCCTTGACAGATCTGAAGTCTGTGGAGATCATTTTGCCTCAGTCTGAAACTGTGAACTCATTATGCATTACAGTTGCTTTTAAAACAACCTGCAACAACATTACAAATGTTCCGCTCTGGTTCTTTTTCCTCATCTTTTCGTGTCATATTTAAAAACATTTGCAATCACTGCAATGTCTGTTTACATTTGCTGCCCTCCTGTAGGCATTTATGGAAAAACCCCAGTAGGCCTATTGAGCAACATGACTAAAGTACAGTACATTAAAACATAGCCTAACACAAAAAAAGTTAGCTTCTGAGAACATTTCAGAATGTTCTACTGAATGTTCTACGGAATGATCTAGCCGTCATGTGATCTGATCGTTCAGGAAGCAGGAGTGTTCTGTGTTTAGATAAATGAGAGAAGAGAGAACAAGAGATGTTAGGGCAAGAGAGATAAATGCTCATTGTCAGCACGGTATGCTATTGGATGGAAGCTCTTTTACACTGAAGGGGTTTGTTGAAGTTTGGTTTGATCAATATTGATTGATGTTTTATTTAATGGTGGATTATTTCATGTTGAAGAAATGTTGGTCACATATTTATTGTGAGTGTTGTTATGTGAGTAAAAGTGTAATTATTTGGTTTATGTACTGACCTTATGTTCTATATGTCTGAAATAAAACTCCCAGCCCAAGCTGCTAACAATTGATGAAGAGTTAGCAGTAAGCTGCGAGCAATTCTTTAACCAAAGCAACCCTCCTTTTAACCCCTACCGCCCCGCCAGTCAATTTGGAGGCTGCCTGCTCCTGACTACTCTCCTCCTTTCCTCCCCTCCTCCGCTACTCCCCTCTGTCCCTCCTCCGCTCCTCCCCTCTTCCCCCCACCTTTCCTCCCCTCCTCCACTCCTCCCCTCTTCCCTGAGCCGTGATAAATGACAGGCAGAGAGAGAGGTAGAACAGAGGCCATCTGGCCAGGGTGTGTGTGTACACGCCGTGCATGCATGTGTGTGTGTCTCTCTCTTAGGTCCTGCCTGAGAGGCACAAATATGTGCTGTAGTCACCATTTTTCACCGGGCTCTGCCGCTGCAGCCGGTTTCCTCCCAGCCTTCTCAGGAAGCCAGAGGGGAGGCAAGGTGCTGCTTGGTCAAGGTTTCTCACTAGAAATACTTCCTGATTTAGAGGGGGGGTTGGGTCAGTGTCATCAGCAGGAACAGAGTTTGAGCAATGATGTATAACATTATAGGATATGTAGAAACATCTCTACTCAAAAGAAGTAAGAAAGTGAAAAGATGAATCATGGTTCAAAGCCAGACAGGGTTCAACATCACCAGTAGTACCTTCGAGTGTACTCTAAGAGAGAAAAAAATGCTTTATACTCTGTCTTCCATAGGGGGTGGCAGCCAGAGGGCCATGGGGCCGTCAGATAATAAACCAGTACAGGATTCAAAGTAGACATTCAGGGAGACCAGGATGAGAAGCATATCAACTTCTCCTCTGGCACAGTCAGAAGACTAAAATAAGAAAAAAAAGCCAAAGGAAGAAGACTCCCTCAATTATGGAGTGAATTGTCTCCTTTGGGTCCAGGCTGTGATCTGATTGGCTCCTTTGGGTCCAGGCTGACGCTGTGGTCAGGTGGCCAGAGGTGATGCCAGAAGTCACTCCTCACATTGTTCCTGCAGGGACTGTAGCCTTCCTGTGGTATACTTGAGTCAGCTGCACTGCTGTGGACATGGCTATTGGCTAGTTCCCAGGTACATTTGGTTTTAAAAAATTACATGGAACTCTTACTCATCACATTCAGCAGAATTTCATCAGCAGAATCATTTATCAGAATAATTTAGTAGAATCATTTAGCAGAATCATTTAGCAGAATCATTTAGCAGAATCATTCAGCAGAATCATTCGAGTCATGGCTAATACATCAATATGAATTGGTATCTCTTGTTTGGATCCTATTTGTTGCAGGTTTGGCAACACATTGCCTTCATAGTGCACAACTACAGAGCCCTGGTCAAAAGTAGTACACTATTTAAGGAGCCATTTGAGACGCAGTCTTGATGTCTGTTCACTAAATCACATTCCCAAAATATAGATTGTGGAATGTTTATTCAACTTTGTGTGTTGTTGTTATCTCTGTCGTCCCCATGTTGACCCTGCCCACTGGGCACAGATGTCAGTTCAACGACTAGTTTGATTTACATTTGTTTGAGTTGTCAACTAATGTGAATTCAAAACATGAAATCAACAAAGAATATCACCATGCCATTGGATTTATGTTTAAAGTTGGGTGAAAAAAAGACAAAATGCTCCTTCGTTGACTTTGCAAATCCAATTAGTTTTCCACATTGATTGAACATCATCACATAGATTTTTGGGGTTGAAATGATGTGGAAACAAGGTTGATTCAACAGTTTTTGCCCAGTGGGTGGATACTAGACAGGGAAGTTGGGACATGTATGTGTGATCGGAAGTGTCCCAATAGTGTTCTTGTTATTGGATGTGCTTCACAACTAAATGGAATGGAAGTGATTTATATTCAACAGAAATATGAAACACCATTTTTTTCCACTGACACCAGAGTCATTGAAAGAAGAATGAACTTGTCACCATTGACAGTTTTGATAGAGGGCATTGTTCTGTGTCTACATTGAATATGTCTATAGGATACTATGTGTCTTGTACACATGCGTCTACATCTGTTTCATAAAGATTCTATATCTATTGCTGAATGGAAAATAGTTCTACACGACCACGGTAATTCCACCCTAACCTGTATCATATGTGGTGGGTTGACATAACAGAATCGTGCTGATACACTCCACTAGCCCTGACTGGCCATTTCTCAAATGGCACCCTATTCCCTTTATAGTGCACTACTTTTGACTAGAGTACTTTTTGTTGTTGTTGATTTATTTGACCATTTAAAAGCACAATACAACCACATGTGGAATCAATGCATTTAAAAATGATTGAAGATGACACAAAAAAGATATAAAATACATTTCCATTCTTGTTGTGTTGAAAACAGAATATATACACAAGATTAGAACATGAAAACAAAATACACATCATCAAATTAAAGCGTATTGGTCGCATACACAGCTCCAGCAGGGCAGGAGAATGTCTCTCAAACAAAATACAAATACACACATAATCAAATCAAAGATCAAATCAAGAAATGACAGAATAAGTCCAATAAACAACCCAGAGTAGCTATACTAGAGTGAGAATGTGTCAGAATCCAGAATATAAATACGTGGTGTGTATAGACCGTATATACTTCATATACTCTATAGACTTCAGACGCAATCGTTAGGCAAGTGTAATTTCAGTGTAGGAAAGGATGAAACAGCGTCTGTGCCACCAGTAAATACAGATAGTAGTTTAAATCCCCTCGCACAGTCCCCGCAGCCGGACAACTTTCTCATGGCTTCTGGAGGGAAATGCTGTAGGAATGCTCAACCGGTGTCGCTCATTCAGCCGACAGAAACTTTCAACCGGTTCTCCCCATTAAGCAACGGGTCGGTCAGAGGCCGAGACTTCTCTAGTCTATACTCCTCCCGTTACGGGGTCTGAGACGCCGAAGCCTCCCACCATTAGCTCTGACAAATTGAAAACCCTAGTCATTGGCAACTCCATTACCCGCCGTATTAGACTTAAAACAAATCATCCAGCGATCATACACGGTTTACCAGGGGGCAGGGCTACCGACGTTAAGGCTAATCTGAAGATGGTGCTGGCTAAAGCTAAAACTGGCGAACAAACATTCACAGACACACACTTTCGAAATAGGTGGAGGATTCCTTTTTTGTTAGGATGAAACAGTCAGAGGTCACCAAGCGCAACATAGCTTCAACGTGTAAATCAGCTAGAAAGATGTGTCGGCATCGAGTAATTGTCTCTGACCCCCGCCCAGTTAGGGGTAGTGATGAGCTCACAGCAGAGTCTCACAACTCAATCGCTGGCTGAAAACTGTTTTTTGCACCTCCAAAAAGATAGAATTTGTAATTGGCACTCTTTCTGGGACTGACCCACAAACAGGACCAAGCCTGTTGAGGAGTGACGGACTCCATCCTAGCTGGAGGAGTGCTCTCATCTTATCTACGAACATAGACAGGGCTCTAACTCCCCTAGCTCCACAATGAGATAGGGTGCAGGCCATGCGGCAGGCTGTTAGCCAGCCTGCCAGCTTAGTGGAGTCTGCCACTAGCACAGTCAGTGTAGTCAGCTCAGCTATCCCCATTGAGACCATGTCTGTGCCTCGACCTAGTTTGGGCAAAACTAAACATGGCGGTGTTCACCTTAGCAATCTCACTGGAATAAAGACCTCCTCCATTCCTGCCATTATTGAAAGAGATTGTGATACCTCACATCTCAAAATAGGGCTACTTAATGTTAGATCCCTCACTTCCAAGGCAGTTATAGTCAATGAACTAATCACTGATCATAATCTTGATGTGATTGGCCTGACTGAAAAATGGCTTAAGCCTGATTTATTTACTGTGTTAAATGAGGCCTCACCTCCTGGTTACAATAGTGACCATATCCCCTGCGTATCCCGTGGCGGAGGTGTTGCTAACATTTATGATAGCAAATTTCAATTTACAAAAAAAGAAAAGACGTTTTCGTCTTTTGAGCTTCTAGTCATGAAATCTATGCAGCCTACTCAATCACTTTTTATAGCTACTGTTTACAGGCCTCCTGGGCCATATACAGCGTTCCTCACTGAGTTCCCTGAATTCCTATCGGACCTTGTAGTCATAGCAGATAAAATTCAAATTTTTGGTGTCTTTAATATTCACATGGAAAAGTCCAAAGTCGACTCAGTGGGTTTTGTCCAACATGCCTCCAGACCTACTCATTGCCACAGTCATACTCTGGAACTAGTTTTGTCCCGTGGAATAAATGTTGTGGCTCTTAATGTTTTTCCTCATAATCCTGGACTATCGGACCACCATTTTATTACGTTTGCAATCACAACAAATAATCTGCTCAGACCCCAACCAAGGATCATCAAAAGTCGTGCTATAAATTCTCAGACAACCCAAAGATTCCTAGATTCCCTTCCAGACTCCCTCCGCCTACCCAAGGACATCAGAGTACAAAAATAATTTAACCACCTAACTGAAGAACTCAATTTAACCTTGCGCAATACCCTAGATGCAGTTGCACCCCTAAAAACAAAAAACATTTGTCATAAGAAACTTGCTCCCTGGTATACAGAAAAAACCCGAGCTCTGAAGCAAGCTTCCAGAAAATTGGAATGGAAATGAGGCCACACCAAACTGGAAGTCTTCCGACTAGCTTGGAAAGACAGTACCATGCAGTATCGAAGAGCCCTCACTGCTGCACGATGATCCTATTTTTCCAACTTAATTGAGGAAAATAAGAACAATCCAAAATTTATTTTTGATACTGTCGCAAAGCTAACTAAAAAGCAGCATTCCCCAAGAGAGGATGGCTTTCACTTCAGCAGTGATAAATTCATGAACTTCTTTGAGGAAAAAAATCATGATCATTAGAAAGCAAATTACCGACTCCTCTTTAAATCTGCGTATTCCTCCAAAGCTCAGTTGTCCTGAGTCTGCACAACTCTGCCAGGACCTAGGATCTAGGGAGACACTAAAGTATTTAAGTACTATATCTCTTGACACAATTATGAAAATAATCATGGCCTCTAAACCTTCAAGCTGCATACTGGACCCTATTCCAACTAAACTACTGAAAGAGTTGCTTCCTGTGCTTGGCCCTCCTATGTTGGACATAATAAACGGCTCTCTATCCACCGGATGTGTACCAAACTCACTAAAAGTGGCAGTAATAAAGCCTTTCTTGAAAAAGCCAAACCTTGACCCAGAAAATATAAAAAACAATCGGCCTATATCGAATCTCCCATTCCTTTCAAAAAAATCGAAAAAGCTGTTGCGCAGCAACTCACTGCCTTCCTGAAGACAAACAATGTATACGAAATGCTTCAGTCTGGTTTTAGACCCCATCATAGCACTGAGACTGCACTTGTGAATGTGGTAAATGACCTTTTAATGGCGTCAGACCAAGGCTCTGCATCTGTCCTTGTGCTCCTAGACCTTTGTGCTGCTTTTGATACCATCAATCCCCACATTCTTTTGGAGAGATTGGAAACCAAAATTGGTCTACACGGAGAAGTTCTGACCTGGTTTAGATCTTATCTGTCGGAAAGATATCAGTTTGTCTCTGTGGATGGTTTGTCCTCTGACAAATCAAATGTACATTTCGGTGTTCCTCAAGGTTCCGTTTTAGGACCACTATTGTTTTCACTATATATTTTACCTCTTGGTGATGTCATTCGGAAACATAATGTTAACTTTCACTGCTATGTGGATGACACACAGCTGTACATTTCAATGAAACATGGTGAAGCCCCAAAATTGCCCTCGCTGGAAGCCTGTGTTTCAGACATAAGGAACTGGATGGCTGCAAATGTTCTACTTTTAAACTCAAACAAAACAGACATGCTTGATCTAGGTCCCAAGAAACAAAGAGATCTGTTGAATCTGACAATTAATCTTGATGGTTGTACAGTCGTCTCAAATAAATCTGTGAAGGACCTCAGCGTTACTCTAGACCCTGATCTCTCTTTTGACGAACATATCAAGACTGTTTCAAGGACAGCTTTTTTCCATCTACATAACATTGCAAAAATCAGAAACTTTCTGTCCAAAAATGATGCAGAAAAATTAATCCATGCTTTTGTCACTTCTAGGTTAAACTACTGCAATGCTCTACTTTCTGGCTACCCGGATAAAGCACTAAATACACTTCAGTTAGTGCTAAACACTGCTGCTAGAATCTTGACTAGAACCAAGAAATTTGACCATATTACTGTAGTGCTAGCCTCTCTACACTGGCTTCCTGTTAAGGCAAGGGCTGATTTCAAGGTTTTACTTCTAACCTACAAAGCATTACATGGGCTTGCTCCTACCTATCTTTACGATTTGGTCCTGCCGTACATACCTACACGTACGCTATGGTTACAGACGCAGGCCTCCTAACTGTCCCTAGAATTTCTAAGCAAACAGCTATAGAGCTCCATTTTTATGGAATGGTCTGCCTACCCATGTGAGAGACGTAGACTTGGTCTCAACCTTTAAGTCTTTATTGAAGACCTATCTTTTCAGTAGGTCCTATAATTGAGTGTAGTCTGGCCCAGGAGTGTGAAGGTGAACGGAAAGGCACTGGAGCAATGAACCGCCCTTGCTGTCTCTGCCTGGCCGGTTCCCCTCTCTCCACTGGGATTCTCTGCCTCTAACCCTATTACAGGGGCTGAGTCACTGGCTTACTGGTGCTCTTCCATGCCGTCCCTAGGAGGGTTGCGTCACTTGAGTGGGCTGAGTCACTGACGTGATCTTCCTGTCTGGGTTGGCGCCCCCCTTGGGTTGTGCCGTGGCGGAGATCTTTGTGGGCTATACTCGGCTCTTGTCTCAGGATGGTAAATTGGTGGTTGAAGATATGCCTCTAGTGGTGTGGGGGCTGTGCTTTGGCAAAGTGGGTGGGGTTATATCCTGACTGTTTGGCCCTGTCCGCGGTTATCGTCGGATGGGGCCAAAGTGTCTCCCGACCCCTCCTGTCTCAGCCTCCAGTATTTATGCTGCAGTAGTTCATGTGTCGGGGGGCTAGGGTCAGTCTGTTATTTCTGGAGTATTTTTCCTGTCTTATCCGGTGTCCTGTGTGAATTTAAGTATGCTCTCTCTAATTCTCTTTCTTTTTCTCTCTCTCTTTCTTTCTTTCTTTCTTTCTTTCTATCTCTCTCTCGGAGGACCTGAGCCCTAGGACCATGCCTCAGGACTACCTGGCTTGATGACTCCTTGCTGTCCCCAGTCCACCTGGCCGTGCTGCTGCTCCAGTTTCAACTGTTCTGCCTGCGGCTATGGAACCCTGACTTGTTCACCAGACGTGCTACCTGTCCTGGACCTGCTGTTTTGATTTGATTTTATTTGGATCTCTTTTAGTCCCCATTTGGACTAATCTTCCAAGAGTCCTTAAATATTAAAATACAATTTATATACGAACACATTTTCACATATAACACACTATTACAAACATACATAATATACTAACGTAATAAACCAATAAATAATCAATCTAAAAAATATGAATTCTTCATCTACTGAAATCCCACAACATTTCTGTGTATTATATTTAAATTGTTTTAAAATAATGTTTACATTTATATATTGAAAGGTTTCTGGTTTCTGTTTTCAACTCTCTAGAGACAGCAGGAGACAGCAAGAGACAGCAGGAGCGGTAGAGATACTGAATGATCGGCTATGTAAAGCCTACTGACATTTACTCTTGAGGTGCTGACCTGTTGCACCCTCGACAACCACTGTGATTATTATTATTTGACCCTGCTGGTCATCTATGAACATTTGAACATCTTGGCCATGTTCTGTTATGATCTCCACCCGGCACAGCCAGAAGTGGACTGGCCACCCCTCATAGCCTGGTTCCTCTCTAGGTTTCTTCCTAGACAGTAGTAGGTACAGTATATAAGGATGGGCAATGTTGAGAATACAGTATATACATACCCATTGAGTAAACAACAGTATATAAACAGTATATGAAGTGACCAGCGTTCAATGACTCTTTATGTATGAGGCATTCATCTCAAGGTGCAGGGTAGAGTACCGGGCAGGTAGCTGGTTAGTGATGCTGTTCAACAGTCTGAGGGCCTCAGTCATCTCGTTAATAGGGAGGAAACAGTAAACTGAATAAAATAGATGACCAAGTTAGTATTCGTTAATAGATTATACTTTCTCTTAGCCTGTTCTGTCTCAGCCTGGCTCCCAGACTAGACGTAGCATGTCTAGCATTAATGTACATTTGTGACACTCAAATTAGTATGATATATTACGTTTGGTTACATAAGACAGAAACAAAAGGAGGGAGGTTGGCCGGGGAGGACGGTGCATATAACGAGAACGTGGAGGACGGGTGGGCATATAACAAGAACGTGGAAGACGGGTGGCCGAATAATGAGAACGTGGAGGACGGGTGGCCGAATAATGAGAACGTGGAGGACGGGTGGGCGTATAACGAGAACGTGGAAGACGGGTGGGCAAATAACGAGAACGTGGAGGACGGGTGGGCAAATAACGCGAACGTGGAGGACGGGTGGGCGTATAATGCGACCGTGGAGGACGGGTGGGCGTATAATGCGAACGTGGAGGACGGGTGGGTGTATAACGTGAACGTGGAGGTTGCGTGTTCGAATCACATTAGGGACAACTTATGCATTTTAGCTAATTAGCAACTTTACAACTACTTAACATGCTAGCTAACCCTTCCCCTAAGCCTAACCTTAACTCTAACCTTAACCCCTAAACCTAACCTTAACTCTAACCCCTAACCTTAACCCCTAACACCTAGCCTAGCTATCATTTGTCACCTAGCTAATGTTACCCACAACATATTGGAATTCATATAAGATATCATATGTATTGCAAATTCGTAACAAATTGTATGAATTGCTATTAGTAACATATCATACTAATTGTAATTCCTAAAATATTATAAGAAATGTATGATGGACATCCACAAATTACAAAACGTAACATATCAAATGAAATGGAGAGAGACAGATTTACATTTTGTCACATCCTGACCAGTAAAGGGGTCATTTGTAATTGTAGTATGGTCAGGGCATGGCAGGGGGTGTTTGTTTTGTGTGTTTGGGGTTTTTTGGTTCTAGGGGATTTTGGTTCTAGTTTTCTATTACTATGTTTCTTTTTCCATGTTTGGCCGAGTATGGTTTCCAATCAGAGGCAGGTGTTTTTCGTTGTCTCTGATTGGAAGCCATACTTAGGCAGCCTGTTTTTTCCTTTGGGTTTGTGGGTGGTTGCTTTCTGTATAGTCTGTGTACCTTGCAGAACTGTTGATTGTTGGTTTGTTGTTTTCGTTTAAGTGTTCACTTTATTAATAATAAAAGAAGATGAGCACTATAACCGCTGCGTTTTGGTCACCTTTCATCGATGCCTGTGACACATTTACTATGTTACGTCTACCCCTGAGTCCGGGTTTGTCTTAAAGCATTTTGCCCATTAACAAATCAGGGGCCCATACGGCTCTGGTCAAAAGTAGTGCACTGTAGTATGTAGGGAATACGGTTCCATTTGGGACGAAACCACTGGCTATCCATTCCAGAGGTCCCAGGAATGGGGAAAAGAGGTTCTTCCTCAGCTTGACAGTGATCTGGTTCAGAGAGGTTCTTCTCCCTAACTCCTCCTAAACAACATCCTCTGTCAGCAGATCTACACAGGAAACCTAGTCAGGAAGGAAAGCTTCCCTCTGTCTAATTCTCTCCCCTGCTCTGTCTCCTAAGGCTAGTCTGGAATCACACACACGGACACATACATGCACACATGCACAGACACACACACACACACAACACATACACACATTCTATGCACAAACACACGCACACAACACATTCTATGCATGCACACACACACACACACACACACATACACACACACACACACACACACACACACACACACACACACACACATTCCATGCACGCACACACACACACACGCACACACACACACACACACACACACAAACACACATTCCATGCACGCACACACACACACACGCACATGCGCACACACACACGCACACACACATGCATATACACACACTGTGGCGGCTGTGAAACCCTACTTCAACAACCACTTTCCATTCTACTGTCATCATGCCCAGTGTGAACAATAGAAGTGTAAGGTTAAAAAAAATTAACTGATATCCTACTCTTCCTTTTTCTCTGAAGGAAGTTCTGACAAAATGCTGCCCTATGCAACATGTCTTACTGAAATAGTTTCCCTTAATGGAAATTGCATTTCAAATATTTGTCTTTGGCCTAACATGCCTACTAAATTTGGGTCAAATAAACCTGGGGCAGTGCAGTGGGAAAGTATTATATGTTTTAATCTGCAAAACATCAGAAAATATCTGATATGTTCTTATTAGGCTTAGGCTACACAGATCCCGAGTAGTATGGCCCAAATATTAGAATGTACATTTAGAGAGCAGTTACATTGATTTGCATAAAACTAAAGGCAACATAAGAGGGGTATACTAGTACAAAGTATGTTTAATGAGTTAGCCAGCTAACTTTGATGAACAGACAGAAATAGCTCGATTTTCTGGTTCATTAGGAAAGCTAAACTTAGATATGTGTTTTTGGTTGTTGACTCAAGTAGACCATTCCCATTTCCCAATTTCTTTTCTGAGAAATGTAAAGTTATTTCAAAATATTTAGGCAAGTTTGCTGGCTAATTCATTGATTCTGCTTTGTAGTATGCATCTCTTGTTGCGATGTGGTGTAAGAATAAAATAATGGTTTCATGTCAATCATCATATTGGTCTCATCATTGGTTGGTGTAGATTTGGGGGCTCCTGACGTTCTGGCGTGCAAGGGGTTAAATTGGGAGGTTGCATGATCCCGCTGCGGTGGGGGAGTAGCCAATTCACTGCATAGCGGCGCGTTCTGGGGCACATCTCAGCGGTAACATCTGATTCCAACACGTCTCTGAAAAGCTGCGTTTGATTTAACCCTCATAGCGGACAGGAGACGTGTCGACGGGGAAGGTAGTATTCGCATGACATTCAGAACGCTGGAAGACAAACCTCGAATATGAAGAATTCTGTCTGGAGCGCTTGTTAACGGTACGTGACAGGCACATTCTTTCGCAGCCACAAGTTCACCAGGCAGGGAACGCTATTTGTGTTGTCTTGTCACGGAGTCCTATATGAAATGATACATTTGGGATGATATTTGTGACATGTTTTACATGCTAAATCAAACAAACTCAAGAAGACCCCTGGTTTTTCCATTAGTTCCAGCTGTGCGCACGTCACTGGTAATTGTGGGAGGTCGCTATTTATCTTGCCGAAAATGTACTTCGGCTGAATAACGGATCGCCTTGTTGTCTGTCTTGTTGAATGTAAGGCTAAAACGACGTTGAAATCATATTTTGGTCACCTTGGATGTTTATCCATCATGGTTAATAATTGTCCTAGTGGCGCAACCAGATGTATTCATGTCCTTCCTATAGTCTACTGCTATTCATGACTGCATCTTTGAGTTTATAAAACACAATACAAATAGCTGCCTTTATCCCTAGTAGACGGTTGTTTCCCTGTAGTCTTTGTCTGTAGTCCAGGCCACTGTCTGTACCCACAGTGGGCCTATAGGCTGTAGTGTATTTCACCATCCTATTGAGTCTGTGATTAATCCCATGATCTCCTCCAGATGTGCTGAATCTCTTTCTCTCTCTCTCTCTCCAGCAATTCTGCTGACTTGGTGAAAAAAACACAATGTATTCAGTCTATGCATTTGGGCAAGATGGCCAATGTTCATGTTGATCTCCTAGCAGCTTTCAAATGCCTTATAGCTATTTGTTATGCGTCTGGTGCTTCTCTCACTTCTAAAGCTGTGGAAATGCCTGGGGGCAGGTTTTTCATGCAGTGTGTCAGCCAGGTTAGTTAACATGCTGACACTGTGATGTTGTATTTTATATCGTTGCTGACACACCACTTATCTGGGGCAAAGTTACCTGGACTGTCACTCCATGGTAGTTATAGACCAGCTAAGATCATGTGGGTCGTGTCACCACCCCTAAGTTATTTCAGTCTTCAACCTTCCTGTCTGACAGTATCCCAAATTGTCCTCTTCTCACCCATTACTGGAGGTCCTTTGACTTGTCACACACACAGAAACCCCAGTGTTTCCCCTATATTCATTTAGCAGCGTCAGGTCGTCCTGTCTAATACATTTTGTATTTATTATAGTTTTTGTTGAAGAATTTATAATGTTTGAGTCCCTCAGATAGCATAAGAACACAGCATAAGCGACGGTATGTGTAGAATTGCAGGAAATTAGCTTTAAAACAGCAATATTCTCAGCCCCATGGCAAAATGTGTAGAATTGCAGGAAACTAGCTTTAGAACTGTACATTTCTCTCCGACCCTTGCCAAAATGTGCAGAATCGCAGGAAATTGGCTTTAAAACGGCAACATTGTCTCTGGCCAAGAGGATTGCCTCTAAAAATGTAGGACTGCGCCATTGGCCACACCCCCTATCACGCCCCCACGCTAACTTTGCCACTGCTGAAAAAAATCTTGGGGTAACACAGTCAGTGTGATGTGAACCACAGATGAACCAATCAGTCATGAGGTGCGATCTGGGATGTGATTGGTAGTGTATCCCTTATTGCTGCATGGTATCTAACTCCTAATTTACTTGGAACCTGGGCTTAATTGTCTTCTCTGTGCTAGAGGCCCACTAAACACACATGTAATGAATAAGAACACTTGCACTCGGTGACAGATGGTACCAGAGGTTATGTAAGTCTTTAAGTGGGGGACTCAACCAAACCCTGCTGTCTCTGAATGCATCAGCTATCATGTCATGACCGGAAAACACTTCTGGACGCTGCTGTTGTAGACTCTGAACATGGTAGCTCTAGAAAGCATTTCATCTGACTTTGAAAATCAAATGGCTTTAGAAGAGCTGCATACTTCTCATAGTGGAAGTTTAAACAGTTCAATCTCTTTGACAGCCTCCAGTCTTTATCATTGTAGTTTTAATGTCATCAGGCTAGAGCTCAGAATGGACTTTACTTGATGAGAGTTGGGTTAATGTTAGCTACTCTTCAGCAGTCACTGACTGTGCTTTGGGTTTTAAGTGCCTCTAGACTGTCAGCTTTCTACTTGTTTTCAGGAAATGGACTGTTGTTTTTATGAGTAACCCCCCCAGACTGGCACAGGGGGAGGGAGAGAAAGGACTACAAGAGGCATCTATGTAAAGGGGAGGGAATTCAACTTGAGCTGTGTCAAACAGGAGGTTCTTGGCCTTGCATGTCTCCCTATTCCAGAGTTGTGATGACGTTTGTTGAAAGAGTTTAGCCAGCCTGGAGATTAGACATACACTGAGTATACCAAACATTAGGAACAACTTCCTAATATTTGGCCTCAATTCGTCGAGGCATGGACTCTACAAGGTGTCGAAAGCGTTCCACAGGGATGCTGGCCCATGTTAACTCCAATGGTTCCCACAGTTGTCAGTTGGGTGGTGGACCATTGTTGATACACACGGGAAACTGTTGCGTGTGAAAAACCCAGCAGCGTTGCTGTCTTTGACACAAACTGGTGTGCCTGGCACATACAACCATAACCTTTTTTTCAAAGGCATTTAAATATTTTGTCTTGCCCATTCACCCTCTGACACACATACACAATCCATGTCTCAATTGTCTCAAGGCTTAAAAATCCTTCTTTAACCTGTCTCCTCCCCTTCATCTACCATGCTTTCCACCTGGCTACCCCTACCTCGGTCAACAGCACTGCACCCCCCCACAGCAACTCACCCAAGCCTTCCGCATTTCTCCTTCTCCAAAATTCAGTCAGCTGATGTTCTGAAAGAGCTGCAAAATTTGGACCCCTACAAATCAGACAATCTGGACCCTTTCTTTCTAAAATTATCTGCCGAAATTGTTGCAACCCCTATTACTAGCCTGTTCAACCTCTTTCGTGTCGTCTGAAATTCCCAAAGATTGGAAAGCAGCTGCGGTCATCCCCCTCTTCAAAGGGGGACACACTCTTGACCCAAACTGCTACAGACCTATATCTATCCTACCCTGCCTTTCTAAGGTCTTCGAAAGCCAAGTCAAGTCAACAAACAGATCACCGACCATTTCGAATCCCACTGCACCTTCTCCACTATGCAATCTGGTTTCAGAGCTGGTCATGGGTGCACCTCAGCCACGCTCAAGGTCCTAAACGATATCTTAACCGCCATCGATAAACAATACTGTGCAGCCGTATTCATTGACCTGGCCAAGGCTTTCGACTCTGTCAATCACAACATCCTCATCGGCAGACTCAATAGACTTGGTTTCTCAAATGATTGCCTCGCCTGGTTCACCAACTACTTCTCTGATAGGGTTCAGTGTGTCAAATCGGAGGGCCTGTTGTCCGAACCTCTGGCAGTCTCTATGGGGGTGCCACAGGGTTCAATTCTTGGGCCGACTCTTCTCTGTACACATCAATGATGTCGCTCTTGCTGCTGGTGAGTCTCTGATCCACCTCTATGCAGACGACACCATTCTGTATACTTCTGGCCCTTCTTTGGACACTGTGTTAACAACCCTCCAGACGAGCTTCAATGCCATACAACTCTCCTTCCGTGGCCTCCAACTGCTCTTAAATACAAGTAAAACTAAATGCATGCTCTTCAACCAATCGCTGCCTGCACCTGCCCGCCCGTCCAGCATCACTACTCTGGACGGTTCTGACTTAAAATATGTGGACAACTACAAATACCTAGGTGTCTCGTTAGACTGTAAACTCTCCTTCCACATCACATCAAACATCTCCAATCCAAAGTTAAATCTAGAATTGGCTTCCTATTTCACAACAAAGCATCCTTCACTCATGCTGCCAAACATACCCTCGTAAAACTGACCATCCTACCGATCCTCGACTTCGGCGACGTCATTTACAAAATAGCCTCCAATACCCTACTCAATAAATTGGATGCAGTCTATCACAGTGCCAGCCGTTTTGTCACCAAAGCCCCTTATACTACCCACCACTGCGACCTGTACGCTCTCGTTGGCTGGTCCTCGCTTCATACTCATCGCCAAACCCGCTGGCTCCAGGTCATCTACAAGACCCTGCTAGGTAAAGTTCCCCCTTATCTCAGCTCGCTGGTCACCAAAGCAGCACCCACCTGTAGCATGCGCTCCAGCAGGTATATCTCACTGGTCACCCCCAAAGCCAATTCCTCCTTCGGCCGCCTCTCCTTCCAGTTCTCTGCTGCCAATGACTGGAATGAACTACAAAAATCTCTGAAACTGGAAACACTTATCTCCCTCACTAGCTTTAAGCACCAGCTGTCAGAGCAGCTCACAGATCTCTGCACCTGTACATAGCCCATCTATAATTTAGCCCAAACTACTAGCTCTTCCCCTACTATATTTATTTATTTATTTTGCTCCTTTGCACCCCATTATTTCTACTTTGCACTTTCTTCCACTGCAAATCTTCCATTCCAGTGTTTTACTTGCTATATTGTATTTACTTCGCCACCATGGCCTTTTTTGCGTTTACCTCCCTTATCTCACCTCATTTGCTCAGATTGTATATAGACTTATTTTTTCTACTGTATTATTGACTGTATGTTTTACTCCATGTGTAACTCTGTTGTTGTATGTGTCGAACTGCTTTGCTTTCTTGGCCAGGTCGCAATTGTAAATGAGAACTTGTTCTTAACTTGCCTACATAAAGGTGAAATAAAAAATAAATAAAAAAATCTACACTGGTTTTTGAAGTGTATTTAACAAGTGACCTCAAAGGGATCATAGCTTTCACCTGGTCAGTCTGTCAAGGAAAGAGTAGGTGTTCTTAATGTTTTGTATGTTCGGTGACATTGTCAAGTTGTTTGCATGTTGGTCTATCATGATGACACCTGAAACCCCACCTCTTTAAGGAATACCTGGGATAGGTTAAAGTAATCCTTCTAACCCCCCCCCCCCCAAAAGATTTAGATGCACTATTGTAAAGTGGTTGTTCCACTGGATATCATAAGGTGAATGCACCAATTTGTAAGTCGCTCTGGATAAGAGCGTCTGCTAAATGACTTAAATGTAATGTAAATGTAATGATTCCCATCTGAGGTTGTATAGGGTTGCACTGCAGTTGCTGAGGGAGAATTGCAAGCTGTACTGTCATGTTGTCCTTAGGTGTGTGTTATTAAGAGCTAACTGGAGCACATGGTCATCATGGGATCTGTCAGTTTTAACACCAACCAGCTAGCGTAAGATTAACTTTTAATAGCTCAACCTTTGGTCGCTCCTAATCTTTGCTCTGCCAGAGTGAGTCGTGGCTTAGTCAGCTTTTAAACACCCAGCCTCTTGCCTATGCTCGACTTGGACTGGTGGTGTTCTGGACAGGACCCCTGTGACTGTGGGAATCTGATGACTGACGGGATGCACAGTTTGAAACAGGAAGTGTGTGTGTGGCCAGTTGCACAACTCTTTCTGATGCCCTCCAGGTGTTCCTTTCTCTCTCTCTCCCACACACACTCAATATTAATTAAAGATCCCACTGAATTGAATGGCAGTCCCATTACCTGCGATCAGCCGTCGCTACATAAAGCACATTGTTCACAGCAAGGCTACAACACGGGTCAAAATGGTGTGTGCTCCTGTGCGTGGCTAGTAGGAACAAGGTACTGGGGTCATGACTCTTGGATGTTGATCATTAAAGTGATATTACTTTTTATGATGCTCACAAAACCCGTAAGGGCCAATTTTCAGGTAGCACAAGCCAGCGAAAGCTGTTGGTCTTTAAAATGTTTTAGAGCTGTAATGTCTTCTGTTATCACCAGAAATGTTTTTGTATTTCACTTTTTTAATTTTTCTGAAAGCTTAACATCAGCGTGTCATTGCATTATATTTGTCACATGCCTTCCTCTCGCCCTCCTTCAGGCACATAACTGAGCATATGCGAGTGCTGAACCTCTTTGCTGAGTTAACCCCACCCCCTGCCTGAACGAGGAGCAACCGGAGCTGCCGCCTCATCAGGTTTACGCCCCCCCGTTCTGTCTGCCTGTCCCAACTCCCATAAGGCTGGCCCCCCAACCCACCATGTCTACGGAAGTGGAGAGCAGTGCACCTGTGGTCCCAGCCGACCCCTCCAGCACTCCCTCCCCCACAATAAGCATCCCCACCACCCCTTCCACAGCACCAGCCAAGACCCCCTTCAAGAAAGAGAAGAAGAAAGGTATTGTATGTAAGGGCCACTCCCTCTCTCCTCACATGTGAGGGATTTGGTGTTAAGGGCTGAACAGCCTTTTTCTGTGATCTCCGACTTGACCTATTTTGACTTGGCATATTTTGATTTCCATGCGTCTTGTGGTGTGGTGGTTGAGGCTATATCATGAAATAAATACAGAAGAATTAGAGGGCATGCTCAACCGGATAGACAGTGAAAATCAATCAATTTAATATCCTTCTTTCATACCTCTGTCCAGCTCCAGAGAAGACTGATGAGTACCTGCTGTCCCGGTTCCAGGGTGATGGTGTGAGGTACAGGGCCAAGCTGATTGGCATCGATGATGTCCCAGAGGCCCGAGGGGACAAGATGAGCCAGGACTCCATGATGAAACTCAAGGTACCACATATCATGATGTAACCGCTACAGTGCACTTACTGTTACGCATCTACACTCAGTGGTCAGTTTATTAGGTACACCCATCTAGTGCCAGGTCGGGCCACTGTTTGTCTCCAGAACAGTCTGAATTCTTTGGGGCATGGAAACGGTATCACCGGGACTTAACGTTCCAGGAAAACATTCCCTCACCATTCCAACACCACCTGCCTGTACCGTTGACACCAGGCAGGATGGAGCCAGGGCTGCTTATGCCAAATCCTGACTCTGCCATTGGCATGACGCATCAGGAATCGGGATTCATCTGACCAAGTGATGTTTTTCCACTCTTCAATTGTCCAGTGTTGGTGATTGTGTGGCCACTGAGGCCGCTTCTTGTTTTTAGCTGATAGGAGTGGAACCCGGTGTGGTCTTCTGCTGCAATAGCCTGTCCGTGACAAGGATCGATGAGTTGTGCGTTCCGAGATGCCCTTCTGCACACCACTGTTGTACCAAGCTGAGTTTGTGGGCCCACCTGTTAGCTGAGCTGAGGTTGTGGGCCCACCTGTTAGCTGAGCTGAGGTTGTGGGCCCACCTGTTAGCTGAGCTGAGGTTGTGGGCCCACCTGTTAGCTGAGCTGAGGTTGTGGGCCCACCTGTTAGCTGAGCTGAGGTTGTGGGCCCACCTGTTAGCTGAGCTGAGGTTGTGGGCCCACCTGTTAGCTGAGCTGAGGTTGTGGGCCCACCTGTTAGCTGAGCTGAGGTTGTGGGCCCACCTGTTAGCTGAGCTGAGGTTGTGGGCCCACCTGTTAGCTGAGCTGAGGTTGTGGGCCCACCTGTTAGCTGAGCTGAGGTTGTGGGCCCACCTGTTAGCTGAGCTGCGGTTGTGGGCCCACCTGTTAGCTGAGCTGCGGTTGTGGGCCCACCTGTTAGCTTTCACGATTCTTGCCAATCTCCTTCGACCTCATCAACGAGCTGTTTTCGGCCACAGGACTTCCACTGACCGGATGTTTTTTGTTTGTCGTATCATTCTCCGTAAACCCTAGACACTGTAGTGTGTGAAAAGCCCAAAAGGCTGGCCGTTTCTGAGATTCTGAAACCGGCGCGCTTGGCACCGCCGATCATGCCACGCTCAGTCGCTTTTGTCATTCATTTTCCCATTCGAACGTTCAATCAAACAGTGCTGTTATAGCAAGCCAAGGTTACGTGACTGTCTGTAGGAGCAAACCGTTTTCGTGAAAGGGGTAGTGTACCTAATAAACTTGCCTTCCTTCCTCACTTACCTAAATTCTAGCTGTAATGACAAAGTGAAAACATGTTTTAAGAAGTCTTTGAAAATGAAATACAGAAACATCTCATTTGTATAAGTATTCATACCTTGGAGTCAATACATGTTAAAAATATGGAGGGTAGTACTGAGTAATCTTCTTGGGTATGACTCTAAAAGCTTGGCACACCTGTATTTGGGGAGTTTTTCCCATTGTATTGGATTTCCCCCGTAGCATAACACTTTGCATTCAGGACAAAAAGTTAATTGCTTTGACCTTTTTTTGCAGCATTACTTTAGTGCCTTGTTGTAACAGGATGCATGTTTTGGAATATTCTCATTTTGTACAGGCTTCCTTCTTTTCACTCTGTTATTTAGGTTAGTATTGTGGAGAAACTACAATGTTGATGCCATCCTCAGTTTTCTCCTATCACAGCCATTAAACTCTAACTGTTTTAAAGTCACCATTGTCTTCATGGTGAAATCTCTGAGTGGTTTCCTTCCTCTCCGGCAACAGAGTTAAGACTCCTGTACAGTGCATTGGAAAGTATTCAGACCCCTTGACCTTTTACATTTTTTGTCACGTTACAGCCTTATTCTAAAATTGATTAAATCGTTTTTTCTCTCATCAATCTACAGAATACCCCATAATGACAAAGCAAAAACAGGTTTAGAAATTACATTTACATATGTATTCAGATCATTTACTCAATACTGTGAAGTACTTTTGGCAGCGATTACAGCCTCGAGTCTTCTTAGGTATGACGCTACAAGCTTGGCACACCTGTATTTGGGGAGTTTCTCCCATTCTTCTCTGCAGATCCTCTCAAGTTCTATCAGGTTGGATGGGACTGCCGCTGCACAGCTATTTTCAGGTCTTTCCAGAGATGTTCAAGTCCGGGCTCTGGCTGGGCCACTCAAGGACATTCAGAGACTTGTCCCGAAGTCACTCCTGCATTGTCTTGGCTGTGTGCTTAGGGTCGTTGTCCTGTTGGAAGGGGAACCGTCACCCCAGTCGGCGGTACTGAGCGCTCTGGAGCAGGTTTTCATTTACATTTACATTTAAGTCATTTAGCAGACGCTCTTATCCAGAGCGACTTACAAGTTTTCATCAAGGATCTCTCTGTACTTTGCTCTGTTCATCTTTCTCTCGTTCCTGACTAGTCTCCCAGTCCCTGCAGCTGAAAAACATCCCTACAGCATGATCCTGCCACCACCATGCTTCATCGTATGGATGGTGCCAGATTTCCTCCAGATGTGACACTTGGCATTCAGGCCAAAAGGTTCAATCTTGGTTTCATCAGACCAGAGAATCTTGTTTCTCATGGTCTGGGAGTCCTTTAGGTGCCTTTTGGCAAACTCCAAGCAGGCTGTCATGTTCCTTTATACTGAGGAGTGGCTGCTGTCTGTCCACTCTACCATAAAGGCCTGATTGGTGGAGTGCTGCAGAGATGGTTGTCCTTCTGGAAGGTTCTCCCATCTCCACAGAGGAGATCTGAACCATCAGGTTCTTGGACACCTCCCTGACCAAGGCCCTTCTCTCCCGATTGCTAAATTTGGCCGGGTGGGCAGCTCTAGGAAAAGTCTTGGTGATTCCAAACTTCTTCCTTTTAAGAATGAAGGAGGCCACTGTGTTCTTGGATCTTCAATGCTGCAGAAATGTTTTGGTACCCTTCCCCAGATCTGTACCTCGACACAATCTTGTCTCGGAGCTCTACAGAAAATTCCTTGGCTCGTTATTGCTCTGACATGCATTGTCAACTGTGGGACCTTATAGACAGATGTGGGCCTTTTCCAAATCATGTCCAATCAATTGAATTTAGCACAGGTGAACTCCTAGTTGTAGAAACATCTGAAGGATGATCAATTGAAACCGGATGCACCTGAGCTTAATTTCATGTCTCATAGCAAAGGGTCTGAACACTTAAGGTATTTTTCATTTTTATAAAATGCATATATTTTTGCTTTGTCGTTATGGGGTATTGTGTGCTGAGGAGTTTATTACATCCATTTTAGAATAAGGCTGTAACATAAGGGAAGGGGTCTGAACTTTCTGAATGCAGTGTATCTTTGTAGTGACTGGGTGTATTGATACGCCATCCTAGTGTAATTAACATCACCATGCTCAATAGGCTTATTTAATGTCTGCTTTTTTTTTTTTTTTTTACCCATCTACCAATCGGTGCCGTTCTTTGCGAGACATTGAAAAACCTCCCTGGTCTTTGTTAGCATGTCACTTTTTTTTGTGTGTGTGGTGTTTATGTAACTCTGTTCTTTGCATGGTGGTCATTGTTTCTTTGCAGGGCATGGCAATAGCCTCTCGGTCACAGGGCAAACACAAGCAGAGGATCTGGGTCAACATATCCATGTCAGGCATCAAGATCATTGATGAGAAAACAGGGGTGAGAACAACTCTTCTGTGGCTTTCTAAACCTTGTCTCAGTGGCTGGGGAGTACCGACCTACAAATGGAATGATCTATTGTAGACAGAGGGAGCACATTTTCAGAATAATATGAACACAGGACATGATCTCGGTCAAGAGTAGATGCCATGTAGGCCTCAGTTCATAGTTATATTATGCTAATGAAGACTACACTTTTTTTAAAGCTGTTTTTTTTTTCATTTCCTCCCTCTCAGGTAATAGAACATGAGCACATAGTGAATAAGATCTCGTTCATTGCCAGAGACGTAACAGATAACCGGGCCTTTGGTTATGTGTGTGGGGCCGAGGGACAGCACCAGTTCTTCGCCATAAAGACTGGCCAGCAGGTAACACACACAGGGACACACAGACTGAACGTCTTTGATTGAATCTATTGACTGTTTTTCCATTAATCTCCTCTCCATATAGGCAGAGCCCCTGGTCATTGACTTGAAGGATCTGTTCCAGGTCATCTTCAACATGAAGAAGAAAGAGTCTGAGGCCTCACAGAAGGTAAGTTACTATGGTGGGATCCGGGTTGTGTTCAGTAGGACACACCGTAGCTAAACATTTTGCAACAGAAAACACTGTTCTATGTGCTAATATTTCTTCCCTGCTTCAGTTTCAAAACTTTTTTTTCCTCCCTACTGAACATGACCGCTATTTATTTATTTCAAGTATTGTTTTTGGAGGTAGCATTTTGGGTTTGCTGACTGGATGGAGGTCATGTGACTGAAGTTGAGGTTGACACTGCCCCCTAGCGCTGTATTACAGTCCTGCACCACAAACCATGCTTTCTTTGTATTGCAATGAGATGACTCGTTATGGCACAAAAATATCACATCTCATCCAATAAGTAAATGGAGAACATATGACATTCCTCCAATGGAATCACCTTGTTTTTCCCTCTTCCTCCATCTGTTCAGGATCAGCGCAATAACACAACAGTTGAGGTAAGTGCCTGTGTATTTGTCATGCCACTTAGCACCTATTTGTGGTTAGGTTTCCTTTTGCTTTTTTTTAATCACCTGTGTAAGTTGATTTAATATAAGCTTGATCTGAGATGTAGGCTGTAGTAGTGCATAATTGACCCTTAATTGCTGTTTCTCAATTATAGAATGGTGGCAACACCTTGCTCAGTAACGATGGCCAGGCAGGCACTGCCAAAGTAAGTGTTTCAGATGATGGAATCATACATGCAAAAGTGGATGCAAAAGAGCATTCTCCAGGACCACCTGTCTACTAGTAGACATTATGTTGTGTTGATCAAGACTATTTTGTTACATCTCTTTCTTTATGATGGCACTGGATATATCTTGATGATACTGGATATACAGTGCCTTCAAAAAGTGTTCAGAAACCTTGACTTTTTCCACATTTTGTTACATTACAGCCTTACTCTAAAATCTGTTTTTTATATATATAAAAATCCTCAGCAATCTACACACAATACCCCATAATGAGAAAGTAAAAACAGGTTTTTAGGAATGTTTACAAATAAAAAAACATCTTATTTATGATAGTATTCAGACCCTTTGCTATGAGACTGGAAATTGAGCTCGGGTGCATCCTGTTTCCATTGATCATCCTTCAGCTGTTTCTACAACTTCATTGGAATCCACTTGTGGTAAATTCAATTGATTGGACATAATTTGAAAAAAAGCACATGCATGTCTATATAAGGTCCCACAGTTGACCGTGCATGTCAGAGCAAAAACCAAGCCATGAGGTCGAAGGAATAGGATTGTGTTGAGGCACAGATCTGGGGAAGGGTACCCAAAAATGTCTGCAGCATTGATGGTCCCCAAGAACACAGTGGCCTCCGTCAATGTTAAGTGGAAGGTGTTTGGAACCACCAAGACTCTTCCTAGAGCTGGCCGCCCAGCCAAACTGAGCAATCGGGGGAGAAGGGCCTTGGTCAGGGAGGTGACAAAGAACCTAATGGTCACTGACCGAGCTCTAGAGTTCCTCTATGGAGATGGGAGAACCTTCCAGAAGGACAAGATAAGAAACAAGAATCTGTGGTCTGCTGAAACAAAGATTGAACTCTTTGGCCTGAATGTCAAGCGTCACGTCTGGAGGAAACGAGGCACCATCCCTACGGTGAACCATGGTGGTGGCAGCATCATGCTGTGGGCATGTTTTTCAGAGGCGGGGACTAGTCAGGATTGAGGCAAAGATTAAAAGAGCGAAGTACAGATCCTTGATGAAAACCTGCTCAGGACCTCAGACTGGGGTGACGGTTCACCTTCCAACAGGACAACGACCCTAAGCACACAGCCAAGACAACGCAGGAGTGGCTACAGGACAGGTCTCTGAATGGCCTTGAGTGGCCCAGCCATAGCCTGGATTTGAACCCAATCGAACGTCTCTGGAGAAACCTGAAAGGCAGGCCGTCATTGTAAATAAGACTTTGTTCTTAACTGACTTGCCTAGTTAAAGGTTCAATAAAAAAAATATCTTTATGATGATGCTGGATAGATCTTTATGATGCTGATACTAGATATTTGTGTGTGTTGTTCAGGAGGTGGAGCAGCTGGATCTGTTTGGAGACATGTCCACCCCTCCAGACATCCATTCTCCTACAGTAAGTTGGCCTGTTGCTGTAGGGTGAGGCTCACTTGATGTGCGCACACATAATATAGAACCCCTCGTTTCTGGAAACATTTCATTCTGTGTTCATAAGGAGACCAAATGATGGCACTGGGGAAATGGTCATAACGCATACACTTTAGAAATGGGTATAATAATGCTGTGGTTGGCGGTTGGTATGCTCAAACATTTGTCATTACATTTTAGGACGGTACGGACAACATAACTTTGCTTCTATTATATTTTTGAAGATCGGCGGCTTTTTGCCTGTTCTTCTTATTCCTAACAAGGATCTTTATAATTGGGTGGCTTTGACAACTCAATCTCTGGTAAAGTTCCTCTCAGGTTCTCGCTAGCGCAGTCTTGCCAGTTGTCAAAGATGTGTGTTTTGTTCTGCGTTGAGGCAGTGTCTCAGGCTCTTGCCCCAAAACTTCACTCTCATTTTCCACCAATCATATCATCCCACATGTCATACAGGGCTCTCAAACTCAACTCTGTAAAGGTCTGTAATCTGGATGTTTGTCTTGAAGTAGTTTGGAATACAAAGGTAAATTCCTGGATATATCTCAAATGTCAGCATGTTAAAAGCTAGCCTACTGCCATCACAAAGCACATTCCTAGAGTTGAGTTTCTGATTCCTGTTGAAATGTTTATTGGTCTGTCGTCAACAATCATTAACTGTCATGTCATTATGTGATTAATTTAGCTATGTTAACAGTTGCTTCTCTTTTTCAGCACAACTGATTTTTATCTCTTTCTCCTCTTGATAACCAGGAGACTAATGATATTCTATTGCTGGATCTGTCTGCTGAGGTTGACAGCAATCAGAACTGTATAAAAGGAAATCCCTTCACTTCCTACGCCACTAACCTTTGGGGCACCCCCCAAACAGAGAACCCCTTCTCCTCCGCGTTTGGCTTCTTTCCAACCCCAGACTCTGACCCTTTCAGCGATGACCCCCTTGCCCAATCAGCACCCCCCAATTCTCTGATCTCAGCACTCTCCACCAATCACAGCCAAGAGAGCTCTGTTCACATCTTGGGCAGGCCAATCATGAACTGCAATGGTCTTAATGGAGACTCTGACCACTTTGGTCAGCAGTTGAACGGGTTGTCCAATAAGAACATGATCCTGGCTCTCAGTAATTGCCAGTGGCCACTAGGTGGCGTTATGTCAGAGTGCCGGGTCCCTGTTCTAATCCAGAACGCTTTGGGACCTGTGGCCTCTCCACAGAACCCCTTTCTCGACATATCTGGGAAAATCCCGCCCCTCTGTAACGGTGTGTTGTTCGATCCCCAAAAAAACGCACCCATGGGTCATGGCAAGGACAGTTCGGTAGTGATAAGCCTCCCTCCACAGAACACTAAGGCTGGACGAGGTCGGAGGAGTGCCAAGGTGAAGCTCCATAATGAAGCTCTGATGTTGCTGCATGTCTGAGAATGAGTCTCTGTCTGCACACCACCTCCCCAAACCATGATTGGTTTTCTAACAATCCTTTTTTACAGCACTGGGATACCATACCACTATACTCTATTCCTCAAGGGCAACAGGTTGCGTTGCACTGGGTTTTGTATCTACCAACATGGTTTTTGTGGAAGTATATTAGGGTTGGTGGTGCGTTGGATTTGTCTCTGGGATGCAGATAGAACTGGTATGGGTTTCTAACGTAGCTAACTGCATGGTGGTGCTCCCATGGCTTCTCTAACTTGCGTGTCCCAGGGAAGTTTAACAACCTCTGCTCGACTGTAAACACTGCATCTGTCTCCTGTTTGCTGTCTATTCATATGTTCCTTGTCCTAACGTTCATGCTTCAGTGAGGTGTGGAGGTAAGTGTTGGTATTTGTGTCTAAGTATTGTTAGAAATATTTGTTTTTAATTATCATATAACTGTGAATACAGTATATCATTTAGTTTTCATCCATACAATAAACCTTATCATTAATTTTGTGCTTACCACAGTTCTCTGACAATTAATTGAGGGCCAGTAAATCATTGTTCACTATTCCTGTGGTAAATTTGGTTGAATAATCTGACATTTCACTGCCAGTGTCCTCCTGCTGACGACTTGTTTGGGGCTGACATGTTTGCTGCTCTCAGTCAGCCTGACAGCTCGTCTGCCTCAGATGACCTCTTCAGTCCCACCACCTCCTCCATGGCAGCTCTGGGTAAGACTAGTGTTACCATTGGCTCGAATTAGTCAATGATGCTACCCATGCAGTGTTGATGCATGTTAGTTCTCTAAAGTGGTAAAATCTGCATCCGTAGCTGTGTGGCTCCAGCAACTATGTTTCATGTGTAATCAGGCTAGAGCAGTAGGCCATACAGCATGGCTCAGCTGGACTCAGCTCAGTAGTGTGCATACTAGCTAGTGTGTTAGATTCTGTTGATTTGCAGCCAGTAGGCTACCTACTGTACCCAAACCTAAATACATCATCACCCTCCTCTCTGTTCTTGCTCTCCCCTCCAGGAGCGTTGCAGTTGGGTCCCCCTTCAGTCACCATCCCTCAGACCGCCCCATCACCATGGGGAGCCCCAGCCTCTTCCATGTTCACCATGCCAGGAGGGGTCACACTCCCCAACCCCCAGCCCACCTTCCCCCAGCCATCTGCCTTCGGTGCCCTGCCCATACCTCCTGCCCCCTGGGGCCAGCAGGCACCATCCCCTTATGGGGCCCCGCCAGTCACCCAGGCTTGGGGACAGCCTGCACCTGCAGGGCCCATGGGTGCACCAGGCTGGGGCCAGCCTCCTATGGCTAACCCCTTCCAGCACGGGCCTTACAACATGATGGGAGGCCCTCCACAGGGTCCACCACGGCCCCCACCCCGGCCGCCAGTAAAGGAGGCCCCAGCTAAGGTGGAACCCAGTGCCTTCACGGCTCTGGACCCACTGGGAGGGGAGAAAGAGAAGAAGAGTGGGAAGGACATGTTCAAGGACTTCCAGATTGCCAAGCCTCCAGCCATCCCAGCAAGGAAAGGGGAGCAGGCACCCGGGTCCGCCGCCCCAAGCACCAATGGGGATGGGGTGTTTGCCCAGTACTTCTCCAGCAAAGTGGGCGTGCCCCAGGAAATTGCGGATCATGACGACTTTGAAATTCAGAGTCGGATTTCAGCTGTTGCCAATGGTAATGGCAGTTATTTAGGATTTTAAATTCCTGTCAATTGATTTGGAGATGACCACATATTTATGATAAGATATCATCCTAGTAAAGATTAATTTAATGTCCAATGAGTATACATAAATTTGAATCCACCTGATTACCCCCTTCTCTCTCTAGACCCACCCAAACCAGCCCCACGGCACTCTGCACCCATGATATCTCCTGCAGTGGTCCCTGGGCCAGGGCTCCTGGATGCATTTGCCCCTACTCCAGCCACATTCCTTGCTCCAGCAGCAGCAGGTCTCAACCAGAACCTATTTGATGACGCATTTGGCGCTGCAACTCCTAATGCCTTTGGAGCACCACTTCTAGCTACGGTATGGATGTACACTCGTATACAAACAGGGGTGCAACTTTCACTGAAATAGCTTTTTTTTTATCCCAGTTTTCTCATTGGAATGTGATACCAAACGAGGCAATGGTGTGCTCTAGGACCATGCGGACGCCTCCGAGCGTCGGCTATGCTGTTTGGAGTGTTTATCCGAATGGATTAAAAAATAAACATTTATGTCCCGCACACTTCTAAAACCAAAGTTGCGCCCCTGCAAGCACACATATAGGGGAATTAGTTCTATCAAAGTTCAATTGATTGTGATGTAATGCTTTGTATCACTATAAAACCTTAATCTTTTCCCTTTTTTATGACGGAACACTGCTGTTGCCCAGACCACTGGTGGCTCGGATCCCTTCGGAGACCCCTTTGGAAACCCCTTTGCCTGAGTGACACCCTGCCCATCATCTTCCACATGTGAGTGACAGACGGATAATGCATTCTGAACCTTAGACTGAATTTAGATATTACTTTAACCCAACCTGTTTATTCTCTTCTTCCAGTTAGGTTTACAGTGGTCCAGAGAATAAGCAGCGACGCTCTACGACCAAATGTCTTCAGAACCAGCTACTACAAGCGCCAGACAATCCTACATAATTACTTCTAACCCCTTGCCCACACTGAATAACTGCCTTTCTTGATGTCCATTACATAGCCCCTCATTTACCCCCCAAAACACCTTCACTTTAATGTCTTGCCCAATCAGTAGTATTTTTTTTCTTTTTTTCGGTTCCCATCTCGCATAGCTTTTCAGTACCACTGAGTTAAATGTAAAAAATGAAATGTATTGTTATAAAGTGACTATTTTTAAAAAGGGATATAATGTGCGAAGGATGGATAGAAGGGAAGGCCCTGGAAATGCTCTATATTAAACACTGAAAAATGTATTCCTTTAAGTGTGGTCTTTTGGGTGTCTGCCTATAAAAATTGTGTTTTAGATAATATTTCCCAGAGTAGAATAATGTTCAGGTTTCAGAAGGGGGTTATTACTGCATCCCTAGACTACACTCATGACTGTAACCCTGTTTTAGTATCCCATGTGTGTTTTCGTATAGGTCACTCAAATAGGTTTTCATAGAGATTGTGGGGTGCAGTGTTTTAATCCACCTATGATTTAAGTTAAATGAGTGGAGTCGGCTCTTCAAAAAAAAAATCTGAAACTGGAGAAAGGCTAGAAACAAGCAATTTTTACTTTGGCTTTCCGAGTCAGCCCATAGATACTGTGCCATTGATGCACATACAGTAATAAGGGCTGACTGTAAAGCACCTGGCTAAATGTTTTCGACCATCCTAGCCAGTGGAGGTTGCAGACGGGAGGACGGCTCCTAATAATGGTGGAAATGGAGTGGAATGGCTGGATTGGTATGGCATCAAACACATGACCCCGCCCCCCCCCCCCCAAATTCCTCTTTGATCATACAAATGGGTTATATGTATGTGAATAAATAAAAAATGCCAGAAACACAGATCATGGAAATTGGTCATGTTTGTATTTAAAATCACAGTACTTTTGTGTTGTAGTTTAGTACCCCCTGATAAAGATTAACTGGGGTGAATTTGACTTTGATAAACCTACTTCACAATCATGTTGACGACATGGGAAAATCAAAAGAAATCAGCCAAGACCTCAGAAAAAAAATTGTAGACCACAAGTCTGGTTCATCCTTGGGACCAATTTCCAAATGCCTGAAGGTACCATGTTCATCTGTACAAACAATGGTACGCAAGTATAAACACCATGGGACCACGCAGCATTCATACTGCTCAGAAAGGAGATGTGTTCTGTCTCCTAGAGATGAACGTACTTTGGTGCGAAAAGTGCAAATCAATCCCAGAACAACAGCAAAAGACCTTGTGAAGATGCTGGAGGAAAAAGGGTACAAAAGTGTCTAAATCCACAGTAAAATTAGTCCTATATCGACATAACCTGAAAGGCCGCTCAGCAAGGAAGAAGCCACTGCTCCAAAACTGGCATAAAAATATCCAGACTACGATTTGCAACTGCACATGGGGACAAAGATTGTACTTTTTGGACAAATGTCCTCTGGTCTGATGAAACAAAAATAGAAAAGTTTGGCCATAATGACCATCGTTATGTTTGGAGGAAAAAGGGGGAGGCTTGCAAGCCAAAGAATACTATCCCAACTGTGAAAAACAGGGGTGGAAGCATCATGTTGTGGGAGTGCTTTGCTGCAGGAGGGACTGGTGCACTTCACAAAATTGATGGCATCATGAGGTGTGAAAATTATGTGGATATATTGAAGCAACATCTCAAGACATCAGTCAGGAAGTTAGAGCTTGGTCACAAATGGGTCTTCCAAATGGACAATGACCCCAAGCATACTTCCAAAGTTGTGGCAAAATGGCTTAAGGACAACAAAATCAAGGTATTGGAGTGGCCATCACAAAGCCCTGACCTCAGTCCTATAGAACATTTGTGGGCAGAACTGAAAAAACGTGTGCGAGCAAGGAGGCCTACAAACCTGACTCAGTTACACCAGCTCTGTCAGGAGGAATGGGCCACAATTCACCCAACTTATTGTGGGGAGCTTGTGGAAGGCTACCTGAAACATTTGACCCAAGTTAAACAATTTAAAGGCAATGCTACCAAAAACTAATTGAGTGTATGTAAACTTCTGACCCACTGGGAATGTGATGAAAGAAATAAAACCTGAAATCAATCTCTACTATTATTCTGACATTTCACATTCTTAAAATAAAGTGGTGATCCTAACTGACCTAAAACAGGGAATTTTACTAGGATTGAATGTCAGGAATTGTGACAAACTGAGTTTCAATGTATTTGACTAAGGTGTATGTAAACTTCCGACTTCAACTGTATCTCCCTCTCTAACTTTAAGCATCAGCTGTCAGAGCAGCTTACCCATCGCTGCAGCTGTACACAGCCATCTGTATACAGCCCATCCAACCAACTACCTTCCTCATCCCCATACTTGTTTTTGTTTTTCTGCTCTTTTGCACACCAGTATTTATACTTGCACATCCTCATCTGCACATCTATCACTCCCGTGTTAATTGCTAAATTGTAATTACTTCGCCACTATGGCCTATTTATTGCCTTACCTCCTTACTTCATTTGCACACACTGTATACAGATTTTTCTATTGTGTTGTTGACTGTACGTTTGTTTATCCCATGTGTAACTCTGTGTTGTTGTTTTTGTCGCACTGATTTGCTTTGTCTTGGCCAGGTCGCAGTTGTAAATGAGAACTTGTTCTCAACTGGCCTACCTGGTTAAATAAAGGTAAAATAAAAAAACTGAGTGGCTACTCACTGTTTGTTATCCTGCATAGTCGATTTACCCCAACCTACATGTACAAATTACCTCGACTAATTATTACCTCGACTAATTACATCGACTCGGTAACCCCTGTATATAGCGTCATTATTGTTATTCTATTGTGTTATTTAATTTAATTTAATTTTAACTTTAGTTTATTTAGTAAATATTTTCGTATCTCTATTTTCTTAAAACTGCATTGTTGGTTAAGGGCTTGTAAAGTAAGCCTTTCATGGTCTTTATTTTCATTTTATTTAACCAGTTAAGAAAAAAACGTTATTTACAATGACAGCCTAACCTGGCCAAGCCCGGAAGACGCAGGGCCAATTGTGCGCTGCCCTATGGGACTCCCAATCACGGCTGGTTGTGATACAGCCTGGACTCGAACCAGGGTGTCTGTAGTGACGCCTCTAGCACTGAGATACAGTACCTTAGACCACTGCACTACTCGGGAGGTCTACATCCGTTGTGTACGGCACATGTGACAAATAACATTTGAGTTGATTTGATTAATATTTGATGCCTTCCGCCGTTTAACCCCATCGAAGAAGAATGGTCTGTTTGGTCTGTTTCGCAAGCGTTCCCAGAAGTCTCGCGATGTTGCGCCTCTCGGTTTAGAAACTCTGTAACATTTGGGCAATCACTATTGTTACAAAACTACTATTCCCATAATCCCCATCACGAATTACATCCGACGTCACCGAAAACATCATGGCGGGGTAGTGTGTTCATGGGCGCTAAACTTGGAATAAAACATCAAACATATGGAATATATCTCTAAAAAAGGAATTTAATCACGAGGTTTGTATTTGTATTGATCATGATACGTATTTGGAGAAGAGGAAGTTAGTCTTTGCTAGATTGCTACATTGCTTTCCTAGGCGTAGAACTTATAGCATGCTAATAATAATGCCCTTTTGCCGTTACTATTCTGTTATAACAAATGCTAGCTAGCAAGATAATGCAATTACTTTATCAGATGTCTGTATCTCGCTATACGTTTTCTGGTGCATGTATTTACCAACCCAATCATGTCATCATCTGTGTCACAGTCTCTCTCTGCAGTAGGACAAAATGCTCCGCAGATCCAGGATCAGTGTTCGGCCCAACGTCAGGCCGGCAGGCAGAGGCCCAGCAGCCCCAGCCTCCTCCCAAAACACTCCTCCATCGTCCCAGGCCACCGAGGCTCCTTCCCAGGCAGGGGGCCAGGAGGTGGACACCACCACTACTGCAGTGCCAGAAACCTCCACAGAGTCCACCACACCCAGAGAGTGAGGAAAAGTCTGTCATTAAATCAAATGTATTATAGTCCCTTTTACAGCAACATTTTTCAATGATTAGTTGCTGCTGGCCAGCAGTCAGAGCTGGTTCTGGAGGTTCGTAACCTCTCATAGGATTTATAATTGTTGTAGAATTGAGAACTGTTCAAGGTAACATGGGTTATACACATTAGTAACTTGCTTCTTTCCCAACAACCATCCACTGACTGTGTGGCTGCTCACATATTCCTTGATTGTCAGCATTGTTTCTGATCCTTTTGTTTTTTGGTATAGGGATGAAAAAGACCCAAATGGTGAGGCTTCCAGTGGCACCCCCTCAGACAGTATTCAAAGGAGGAAGAGGTTATCTTTCATGCCAAACCTTGCCAAACCCCGGGCGGCTGCAACCCCGGCCCTCACCCTCTCCTCCCCCCGGACCTCCAAGTCCCCTGTGAGAGCGGGCACTGAGACCAAAGCCCCTGAGGCTCCAGGGGCCCCCAGCGAGACAGATGCTGGACCCCCACAGGGCATGAGATACCCAAGGCGGAGGCCCTCTGGAGGTAGTAGGCAGGCCAAAGTACAACCCAAACCCAGCCCCCTGTCCCCATCTTCCCCAGCCCCTGAGACAACAACCCCCCCACTGGGGAAGCAGGCAGTGGATTACACATTCCCGTCACAACAGACCCTGCAGGCAGCAGACAAGGAGGAAACATCCTCACAGCTCACCAAACAAGACAAAGGCAGCATCCAATTAGATCTCTCGAAAAAAACACCAGCCACTAAAGCTCCATCCACTCCATCAGAGAATGTCCCATCATCCTCCCTTCCACACAAAGAGGGTATCTCAGTATCTGAGAGAGCTAAGACTCTGGTAACCAGGTCTGTGTCTGTTGGGTTCACCGGGTTGGCACCAGGGAAGTCCAGGCTTAGCAGATTCCTGAATGACCCAACGGACCTGCAGAGGCTGGCCAAGGCCCGGAAGCTCAGAGAACTGCTGAGACAGGAGATGAACAAGAAAAAGGTGAGATTGGTTTCAGTCTCACTGATTTTCTTTAGTTCAGAGATTAAGGCTTGATAATGTAATCTTGTGAAGCTAACACATGATGCATGTTTGATAGCACAGACTCTGCAAAGAATGTAGGATTATTATTGCAAATTGATAGGTTAAGCGAAGCATTTAGTGTACCTCCAACACATACAGTTGAAGTCGGAAGTTTACATACACTTAGGTTGGAGTCATTAAAACTCGTTTTTCAACCACTCCACAAATTTCTTGTTAACAAACTATAGTTTTGGCAAGTCGGTTAGGACATCTACTTTGTGCATGACACAAGTAATTTTTACAACAATTGTTTACAGACAGATTATTTCACTGTATCACAATTCCAGTGGGTCAGAAGTTTACATACACTAAGTTGACTGTGCCTTTAAACAGCTTGGAAAATTCCAGAAAATGATGTCATGGCTTTAGAAGCTTCTGATAGGCTAATTGACGCCTAAAGGTACCACGTTCATCTCTACAAACAATAGTACGCAAGTATAAAACCATGGGACCACGTGTTCTGTCTCCTAGAGATGAACGTACTTTGGTGCGAAAAGTGCAAATCAATCCCAGAACAACAGCAAAGGACCTTGTGAAGATGCTGGAGGAAACAGGTACAAAAGTATCTATATCCACAGTAAAACGAGTCCCATATCGACGTAACCTGAAAGGCCGCTCAGCAAGGAAGAAGCCACTGCTCCAAAACCGCCATAAAAAATCCAGACTATGGTTTGCAGCTGCACATGGGGACAAAGATTGTACTTTTTGGAGAAATGTCCTCTGGTCTGATGAAACAGAAATAGAACTGTTTGGCCATAATGACCATCGTTATGTTTGGAGGAAAAAGGGAGGCTTGCAAGCCGAAGAATACCATCCCAACCATGAAGCACAGGGGTGGAAGCATCATGTTGTGGGAGTGCTTTGCTGCAGGAGGGACTGGTGCACGTCACAAAATAGATGGCATCATGAGGTAGGAAAATGCTGTGGATATATTGAAGCAACATCTCAAGACATCAGTCAGAAAGTTAAAGCTTGGTCGCAAATGGGTCTTCCAAATGGACAATGACCCCAAGCATACTTCCAATGTTGTGACAAAATGGCTTGAGGACAACAAAGTCAAGGTATTGGAGTGGCCATCACATAGCCCTGACCTCAGTCCTACAGAAAATGTGTGTGCAGAACTGAAAAAGCGTGTGCGAGCAAGGGGGCCTACAAACCTGACTCAGCTACACCAGCTCTGTCAGGAGGAATGGGCCAAAATTCACCCAACTTATTGTGGGAAGCTTGTGGAAGTCTACCTGAAACGTTTGACCCAAGTTAAACAATTTAAAGGCAATGCTACCAAATACTAATTGAATGTATGTAAACTTCTGACCCACTGGGAATGTGATGAAAGAAATAAAAGCTGAAATAAATAATTCTCCCTACTATTATTCGGACATTTCACATTCTTAAAATTAAAGTGGTGATCCTATCTGACCTAAGACAGACTTTTTACTATGGTTAAATGTCAGGAATTGTGAAAAACTGAGTTTAAATGTATTTGGCTAAGGTGTATGGAAACTTCTGACTTCAACTGTACTATGTCTATATCAGTGATAGGCAATTTTGATGGGGGTGGGGGACACAAAAAAACAGAGCTCATCATGAGGGGCTGCAGTGGCTCATGGGTCTGTGTACCGTTAGCAGTTTTTAACTTTATAACTGATGATCATTACCGTTTGGTAATTCGACCATGCTTAGTACAGGATTAGATAGCTGGCCACTAGACTAACTTACCAATCTAAAAAAAAAGGTTGCTGACATGGGCTAATTGAGTGACTGCTGATGCACAACCACAACTGAGTCCCCCCCTGATTTTACTGAGTTACAGTTCATATAAGGGAATCAGTCAATTAAAATCAATTCATTAGTCGCTAATCTATGTATTTCACATGAATGGGAATACAGCTATGCATCTTTTGGTCACAGATACCTTAAAAAGGTAAGGGTGTGGATAGGGTTGCACATTTTGGGGAATATTCAGAGATGGAAACTTTCTGTGGGAATTAACGGAAATATATGCTAATTAATATTACTACCATTTAAATGTAGATGTTTCTTGCATTGGATATATTTACCATATCATATGGAGACAGAAACATAAACCTTTTAATGATTAAACCCTCCAATAGAAAAAAAAAAACAATTTAGTCACGAATTGATCTTTAATTAAATGAGTTGACTCTTCATATGGTATGATTTCACTGAACAACAAAAGAACGGGAATAGTGAATGATCCCCAATGATCCATCGCATCTCCCAAAAACGTTTTCAACATACATCTGTAAAATGATAGTCTAGAAACTAAAGCTTTGGTTGTCTTCCTCTCAGGCTTCCATGTCTTCTCCTTGGACCTCCTCAATGTCCACCTCTTGAAAATCAGAGGTGGACATCACTGTCACTTTCCAACCTTGTTGAGGATGGCTCGTTGTCAGGCTCAAAAAGCCTCACATTTGCCCGGATGGCCACCAATTTTTCAACCCTTGTATTGGTCAGCCTGGTGTGTGTGTGTGTTCCCAAACAAGGACCAGTTGCGCTCTGAGGCAGTGGGATTTGGAGACAACAGGGGAAAGAGCCTCAGATTCACAAAGTCCCTTCCACCAGGTGGCTGATGAGATATGTTGGCACGACTGCCATATTGCATCTCCATCCCAAAGCCCTTGCTTGCATTTACATTTACATTTAAGTCATTTAGCAGACGCTCTTATCCAGAGCGACTTACAAATTGGTGCATTCACCTTATGATATCCAGTGGAACAACCACTTTACAATAGTGCATCTAAATCTTTCAGGGGGGGGGAGTGTACTTCGTCATACTGCCAAGAACCTTGCCCTCATCCAGGCCAAGGTGGCGAGACACGGTAGTGATGACACCATAGGCCTTGTTGAGCTCTGCACCAGACAGGATGCTCTTGCCAGCATACTTGGGGTGCAACATGTACGCCGTGGCGTGTATGGGCTTCAGGCAGAAGTCTTCATGCTTTTTGATGTATTTCAGAACTGCAGTTTACTCAGCTTGGAGCAACAGTGAAGTGGGCAGGGCAGTACGGATTTCTTCTCTTACATCTGCAAGCAGAGTCTGAGCATCAGACAGGATGGCATTGTCTCCCTCAATCCGTGTAATGACTACTACTATAGGTTTCAGGAGTTTCAGGCTGCTTACCACTTTCTCCAAAATGCATCATCCAGGAGGATCCTCTTGATGGGGCTGTCCATATCGGCCATTTCTTGGAGAGACTCCTTCCCCTCCAGGAGACTGTCAAACATGATGACAACACCACCCCAACGGGTGTTGCTGGGCAGCTTCAATGTGGTGCTCTTATTCTTCTCACTTTGCTTGGTGAGGTAGATTGCTGCTATAACTTGATGACCTTTCATACCTAACCATTTAATTGGCTCTCTTGTAGAGTTTATCCATTGTTTTCAGTGCCATGATGTCATTGAGGAGCAGATTCAATGCATGAGCAGCACAGCCAATGGGTGTGACGTGAGGGCAGGACTCCTCCACCAAGCAGCCTTCATCTTCGCAGCATTGTCTGTCACCAGTGCAAATCCCTTCTGTGGTCCAAGGTCATTGATGACTGCCTTCAGCTCATCTGCAATGTGGAGACCGGTGTGTCTGTTGTCCCTTGTGTCTGTGCTCTTGTAGAACACTGGTTGAGAGGTGGAGATGATGTAGTTAATTATTCCTTTCCCACGAACATTCGACCACCCGTCAAAGTTGATTGCAATACAGTCTGCTTTCTTTATGATTTGCTTGACCTTCACTTGAACTCTGTTGAACTCTGCATCCAGCAAATGAGTATATAAATCATGTCTGGTTGGAGGGGTGTATGCTGGGCAAAGAACATTCAGAAATCTCTTCCAATACACATTGCCTGTGAGCATCAGAGGTGAACCAGTTGCATACACACCTCGAGCAAGACATTCATCAGCATTTCTCTGACTACGTTCCTCCATTGAGTCAAAAAAACTTCTGATTCCAGGAGGACCATGAGCTGTGTCTAATTCATCATTTTCACCTCGAATAGAAGTAGAGGGACTTTTGTCAGAGGTTGCTTATTGTGAGCGCTGAGGGAGCTTTGTGCACTTGGGCAGATGATTCTGCATATTTGTTGCTTTCTTCACATATGATTTGGCACAGTATTTGCAAATGTACACAGCTTTTCCTTCTACATTAGATGCAGTGAAATGTCTCCACACATCAGATAGTGCCCGTGGCATTTTCCTGTAAAGATTAGAACAAAAAATAGAAAAAAACAACAAATTCAATTCCATGTAAAGATAAATAGTTAAGCAGTTAGATTAAACATCTAATTTGTAAGATAAATGTTTTAAAATTAAACATTTATGGAAACAGGTGAATTAGCAGGCTCAAACAAGCTAAAACCCACATGGTAGCAAAAACTAACTAGCAGAAATTGTTAACAAGTTAGAAATTATTTAAACACACTTTACTGTAGGCTACTATTTAATAGTTAACAGAAAAGCTAGTATGTCATATGAAATATTTTCACCCCACCCAGTATTGTAATCAAAACTTACCAGAAAGCATTTAGTCCTTGGCTCAGACAATGTAGTAGTGTGGGCTCAATAGCATCTCATTAGTTTGCAAGATCTTGAGAATCAGCTGTACATGTGATGGAAGAATGCACTGTGCATGCAGAGGGTTGCAATTCCATTGAATTGTGGAAAGTTTAACCAAAATATGCCACAATATATAGAATTGCCTTATGTGTATCCCACAAAAAAAGGTTCACTGTTATAAGCTACATTTTTTGATGAATGTAAGCAAAATTCCCAAAACTCCCAGGGCTTAAGGTATGGGCAGGCATAAGCTATGGACAACGAACACCATTGCATTTTATTGACGGCAATTTGAATGCACAGAGATACCGTGACGAGATCCTGAGGCCCATTGTCATGCCATTCATCCGCCGCCATCCCCTCATGTTTCAGCATGATAATCCACGGTCCATGTCACAAGGATCTGTACACAATTCCTGGAAGCTGAAATCGTCCCAGTTCTTCCATGGCCTGCAGTCAACAGACATGTCACCTATTGAACATGTTTGGGATGCTGTGGATCAACGTATACGACAGAGTGTTCCAGTTCCCACCAATATCCAGCAACTTCTCACAGTCATTGAAGAGGAGTGGGACAACATTCCACAGGCCACAATCAACAGCCTGATCAACTCTATGCAAAGGATATATGTCGTGCTGCATGAGGAAAATGGTCGTCACAGCAGATACTGACTGGTTTTCTGACCCACACCTAGGGTTGCAAAAGGTCAGAAACTTTCCAGTAAATTTCCAGAATTTCTGTAAATTTTCCATGGGAAGTTAAAACCTCTTAACGCATGTTAAGGATAGGGGGCGCTACAGTGAATTTAAAAAAAAAAAGTGCCCATTTTAAACGGCCTCCTACTCAAACTCAGAAGCTAGGATATGCATAGTATACAGAACTCATATGGCAGTCAAAACCCCGAGACAGAACCTAACAGGAAGTGGAAATGTGATTTGTGGACTCACTTTCAGCACTTTGCCTATAAAACACACCGTGAGTTAGGATTCATTGAGCACTTCCTATGGCTTCCACTAGATGTCGACAGTCTTTACAAAGTGGTTTGAGTCTTCTATGGTAGAAACTGACCCAAAGAGAGGCTTTGGAAGTTGGTCACAGGGGGAGGGCCATTACCATTATGACGCGGGTGCCCCTGGCTACCCTCCCCTTTCGAAACGTTTAGTAAGACAATGCAATCGTCCCCCTTGAATATTATTGAAGCTCTGGTTGAAAAAGGCCCTAAAGATTTATGTTATACAACGTTTGACATGTTTGAACGAACTTAAATATATATTTTTTGCACATTCGTGACGACAAGTCCCGCGCACTACGGTACATTTTGAGTAGCCTTCGGAACGCGCTAACAAGAAGAAGCTATTGCGACATAAATTATTAACTTTTTCAAACAAAACTACATTTGTTGTGGACCTGGGATTCCTGGAAGTGCCTTCTGATGAAGATAATCAAAGGTAAGGGAATATTTACAATAGTATACAAGAGTATATTTGATATTAGATTGTTCCAAGATGGCGCTAACCTGTATCGCCTAGCCTATTTTTCTGAGCATAGCATCCCCTTTTATTGCAAAGTGTGATTTCCCAGTAAAGTTATTTTTAAATCTGGCAATGCGGGTGCATTTACGAGATGTTAATCTATAATTCTTTGAATGACAATATTACATTTAAAAAATGTTTTCGAATAGTAATTTAGTAAATTGTAGCGCTGATTCACCGGATGCATTTGAGGGAAAATATTTTCTGACAGTCACGTGCCGATGTAAAATGCTTTTTTATATATAAATATGAACTTTATCGAACAAAAGAATGCATGTATTGTGTAACATGATGTCCTAGGAGTGTCATCTGATGAAGATTGTCAAAGGTTAGCGCTTCATTTAGCTGTTTTTTGGTTATTTGGGATGCATGTGGTTGGTCGGAAAATGGCGGTGTGGCTATTTTGACGATGTACTCTCCTAACATAATGTAATGTTTTGCTTTTGCTGTAAAGCCTTTTTGAAATCGGACAACGTGGTTCGATTCAGGAGAGGTGTATCTATAAAACGGTGTAAAATAGTCCTATGTTTGAGAAAAAAAAAATATTACATTTGGTTATGGTTAGGCTATGAATATGGCGCTCTGATTTTTCGCTGGATGTTGATCCCGCATGCGGGACGAGCGCTTAAAGAGTTAACCCCATGGGGCACTCTGTTCACAACGTTGACATCAGCAAACCACTTGGCCACACAACACCATACACGTGGTATGCAGTTGTGAGGCCGGTTATACGTACTGCAAAATTCTTTAAAACGACATTGGAGGCGGCTTATGGTAGAGAAATGAACATTCAATTATCTGGCAACAGCTCCGGTGGATGTTTCTGCAGTAAGCATGCCAATTGCAAGCTCCCTCAAAACTTGACATCTGAGGCATTGAGTTGTGTGACAAAACTGCACATTTTAGAGTGGTCTTTGATTGTCCCCAGCACAAGGGGCACCTGTGTGTGTAATGATCATGCTGTTTAATCAGCTTCTTGATATGCCACACCTGTCAAGTGGATGGATTATCTTGGCAAAGAAGAAATACTCACTAACAAGGATGTAAACACATTTCTGCACCAAATTTGAGAGAAATAAGCTTTTTGTATGTGTGGAAAATTTTGCGGATCTTTTACAGTATTACAGGAAAACACCTCACACTGCCTGATGATGCTTGATGAAGACCTAAGGGTCGAAACTTTGTTACAATAAAATCACCTGGGAGCATGAGCAGCAGTGTGTGCCATTTTTCCTTTCTGTTTTCCATGACTTTGCCTAAAACTCCAGCACCTGCGGAAAGTACCTGGATGTGCATATGTTCTTCAGCTTTTGGACATCTTTTATGTAAACAAAATTTGTGCACAACATTTGAGAGAAATATGTTTTTGGGCGTATGGAAAATTGGGATCTTTTATTATCACTCATGAAACATGGGACCAACACTTTACATGTTGCGCTTCTTGTTCAGTGTTGCCCATCCCTGGTCTATATAAACTCAGCAAAAAAAGAAACTTCCTTTCACTGTCAACTGCGCTTATTTTCAGCAAACTTAACATGTGTTAATATTTGTATGAACATAACAAGATTCAACAACTGAGACACAAACTGAACAAGTTCCACAGACATGTGACTAACAGAAATGGAAAAATGTGTCCCTGAACAAAGGGATTGTCAAAATCAAAAGTAACAGTCAGTATCTGGCGTGGCCACCAGCTGGATTAAGTACTGCAGTGCATCTCCTCATGGACTGCACCAGATTTGCCAGTTCTTCTTGTGAGATGTTACCCCACTTTTCCACCAAGGCACCTGCAAGTTCCCGGACATTTCAAGGGGGAATGGCCCTAGCCCTCACCCTCCGATCCAACAGGTCCCAGACGTGCTCAGTGGGATTGAGATCCGGGCTCTTCGCTGGCCATGGCAGGGCACGGACATTCCTGTCTTGCAGGAAATCACGCACAGAACCAGCAGTATGGCTGGTGGCATTGTCATGCTGGAGGGTCATGTCAGGATGAGCCTGCAGGAAGTGTACCACATGAGAGAGGAGGATGTCTTCCCTGTAACGCACAGCGTTGAGATTGCCTGCAATGACAACAAGCTCAGTCCGATGATGCTGTGACACACCACCCCAGACCATGACGGACCCTCCACCTCCAAATCGATCCTGCTCCAGAGTTCAGGCCTCGGTGTAACGCTCATTCCTTCGATGATAAACGCGAATCCGACCATCACCCCTGGTGAGACAAAACAGCGACTTGTCAGTGAAGAGCACTTTTTGCCAGTCCTGTCTGGTCCAGCGACGGTGGGTTTGTGCCCATAGGCGACATTGTTGCCGGTGAGGACCTGCCTTACAACAGGCCTACAAGCCCTCAGTCCAGCCTCTCTCAGCCTATTGCGGACAGTCTGAGCACTGATGGAGGGATTGTGCATTCCTGGTGTAACTCAGGCAGTTGTTGCCATCCTGTACCTGTCCCGCAGGTGTGATGTTCTGATGTACCGATCCTGTGCAGGTGTTGTTACACGTGGTCTGCCACTGCGAGGACGATCAGCTGTCCGTCCTGTCTCCCTGTAGTGCTGTCTTAGGCGTCTCACAGTATGGACATTACAATTTATTGCCCTGGCCACATCTGCAGTCCTCATGCCTCCTTGCAGCATGCATAAGGCATGTTCACGCAGATGAGCAGGGACCCTGGGCATCTTCCTTTTGGTGTTTTTCAGAGTCAGTAGAAAGGCCTCTTTAGTGTCCCAATATTTCATAACTGTGACCTAATTGCCTACCGCCTGTAAGCTGTTAGTGTCTTAACAACCATTCCACAGGTGCATGTTCATTCATTGTTTTGGTTTATTGAACAAGCATGGGAAACAGTGTTTAAACCCTTTACAATGAAGATCTGTGAAGTTATTTGGATTTTTACGAATTATCTTTGAAAGACAGGGTCCTGAAAAAGGGACTTTTCTTTTTTTGCTGAGTTTAGTAGCCTAGAGATTCTGTTAAATCAGTGGTTGCTGTCACTATTTCCAGATGCTAGATGGCAGCAAAGTACACTGTCAAGATAATAATAATCATATAATGTATACATTTTAAAGATATCTCTTTATTGCTCCACTGAATATAACCGTGTAATGTTTTCAATGCGCAGAAACTGATGAAAGCCAAGGTGTGTTTGAGTGAATATACGCTGGATCCCTCTAAAATGACCATGAGAGATCTCCTATACTACCTGCCTGATACCAACCCCATGACGTAAGGTTATATATAGGCTACCTTCCGTGTGGGTCCTATACAGTATAATCTGTGTTAAGAGGGTTTTTCTGAGCCCTACGATCCCTGTGCTGTGTGTTCCTACCAGGTCCTATCTGGAAGAGGAACAGAGGGAGAACCAGACTGTTCTGCCGCTCACCCCCCCAAGAGAAGAGTAAGTAGACAGATCACAATGGAAGTGAAATGGATCACACAATATAAAGAGGTGTGCTATGCTGTTTAACCCAACTTAAACTACCATCTCTGTCCCCCACGGGTCCCCTACGAGGCCCCCAACGCCAGAGGCCCCGGCTGAGACAGCAAGCCAGTTGGATGAGGATGATGATGATGCTAACGATGGGGTGATTGTGCCGCGAGTGAGGGTGGCAGAGGACGGGTCTCTGATCATCGATGAGGAGAGGTCAGTGTTTAAAGAAGCTTTCTACGGTTCCTTTTGACTTCAATAGCCACTTGCCCGTTATCATGACTTATCAGTGTGAGCCATGTTACCTGACTTGGTGTGGGTGTGTCCTCCAGTTTGACGGTAGAGGTCCTGAGGCAGAAGGGGCCAAATCCAGCTGATGATGGAGACCCAATCTTTGAGCGTGGCTCCACAACCACCTACTCTAGCTTTAGGAAAGGGACACACGTCAAACCCTGGTCCAACAAAGGTACAGTATGACAACCACTTGGTATCTGATGTGTACTCCCACATCATGCACAACTAGGCAATCTGCATTTGTTTCTGCACATTGAAACCAAAAGTCTTACTTAAACCAAACGTGTGTGTTTCATCAGAGACAGACATGTTCTTCCTGGCTATCAATATGGTGGGAACAGACTTCTCTATGATTGGACAGCTGTTTCCTCACCGCGGTCGCATTGAGATCAAGGTATATATTACCTGTATACGCTATGATAGTCTCAATATTTCCTGTATAGAATATTCTAATTATTAGCCTCATTAGAAATCACTGATATTCTTAAGATATTTGCTTTACTCATCAAATACTGTAGGTTGGGCTGTATCACTTTAAAACTGTACTAGGCATGGTTGTGTTACTGCAGGTTTATAATTTGGTCTCCTGGTTTTTTATCTTTCAGAACAAATTCAAGAAAGAGGAGAGAGCAAACAGCTGGAGGATAGACAAGGCCTTCAGTAATTTTGGAAAACTATTTTATCAGAAGCATATTACTATACTGAGTCATTATAGATGGGATTGGGGAATCAAACGCATTATGGTATTTTCTCTGTTCAGAGGAGAAGCGTAGGCTGGATCTGGAGTTCTTCACTGGCCTCTTGGAGAAGATCTTGGGCATCGAGGCGAAGAGTAACACAAACAACAAGTCCCCCACGGAGAAGAAAGTGATCAAGAAAAATAAGAGAAAACCAATAGGTAACTAAGATACATTTCCTTGTCTACTTCGTATTGGTCGTGTAGGGACTTCCACCACAAGTCAATGCCTGAATTTCTCAGAGTGGATTTGCTATGTGTTGCATCACATATAGCATCTCTCACCCATGAAAGTGATGAGATTTCTTGGTCATAGTTCATATTAAGAGGGTAGTAATGTCTTCAGCCTCACTCACTAGCCATCCTTGCGTTCTGTATGGGTCTCAATATCTCTCTGCTCTCTGTCCATCAGAAAAGAAAGCAGCGAATCAGTTGAGTGACGTGGAGGAGGAGAGGTCAGATGCGGAGATGGACAGCGACGAGGTGGAGGGAGAGAAGGAAAATGTCTCTAACGTAGGGACCACACCTGCCGCTGACGCCACCACCCCCAAGAGAAAATGCAAAAGGAAGGATGGAGGAGAGTCCTCCCCTAAAAAAGCAATGTATGGAAATAAAAAGAAGAGCAGCAACCTGATAACAAGTGATCAAGGTGCGGTAGAACCACCATGACTTCAGCAGTGCTTTTCACAGTAGCCATATAACTGAGTTAAAATACACAACATTTAGTAACTAAGGATCTTGTCTTACTTACTGACATTGTTGTGTCCTCTGCTTCCTCAGAAGAGGCTGGAGTACTGGAAGGTGAAGTACCTGAGGACCAGTCACCTGCTGAAAGGTAACGTGCAGTTTGGAAACAATTTCACTATAGGATAGGAAACAAGTGTTATGTGCTGAGATATCTCTATTCTGTATTTTTGTATTAGTTCAAAGCAAGCAGAAGGGCCAGTGGAAGGCGATAAGGGTCATGTGGAGATCAAACCAGCCCAGCTGTCCCGTGGTCGACCCCAGAGACCCCTCCCTAACCTGGGGAGGAAGTGGGGCCAGAGAGGCCTGCATCCCAAGACCAAGCCTAAAGATAAGGATAAAGATGGGCCCACACCTGTGGAGGAGGAGAACATTGAAGAAGGAGTTTCTAAGGAACAGGTTGGTCTTTGTGTTGGGAGGAAAACCTAATTTAAGACAGCAAATAGAGGTTATATTCTCGTCAACATCATCGTGGATAGAAATGTTCCAGTGGTCATATAATGTTTCAGGGCGGCAGATAGCTTAGCGGTTAGAGCGTTGGGCTAGTAACCCTTGAGCAAAACACTTAACCCTAATATGCTCCAGGAGCTCCGTACTACTATGGTGACCCTGTAAAACAACCCATTTCCCTGCACCTATCTAGTGTATGTGACAATAAAACATATAAACTGAGTGTACACAACATTAAGAAGACCTTCCTAATATTGAGTTGCATCCCTTTAGCCCTCAGAACAGCCTCAATTCATAAGGGGATTGGACTACAAGGTGTCGACAGTGTTCCACAGGGATGATGGCCCATGTTGACTCCAATGCTTCCCACAGTTGTTTCAAGTTGGCTGGATGTCCTTTGGGTGGTGGACCATTGTTGATACACACGGGAAACTGTTGCGTGTGAAAAACCCAGAAGTGTTGCAGTTCTTGACCCATAACCGGTGTGCCTGGCACCTTCTACCATACCCCATTCAAAGGCACTTCAATCTTTTGTCTTGCCCGTTCACCCTCTAAATGGCACACATACACAATCCATGTCTCAATTGTCTCAAGGCTTTAAAATCCTTCTTTAATAACCTCTTAAAGATCTGACCCTTTTTTTAGATTATCGCCAAAATTGACATTCTAACAAATCTAACTGCCTGTAGCTCAGGACCTGAAGCAAGGATATGTATATTCTTGATACCATTTGAAAGGAAACATTTTGAAGTTTGTGGAAATGTGAAATTAATGTAGGAGAATATAACACATTAGATCTGTTAAAAGATAATGCAAACAAAAAACATGCACTTTCAGTGTTTTCCCTATCATTTTGAGATGCAAGAGGAGGAGTTTAGGAGCAATTTAGATTTTGGCCACCAGATGACAGCAGTGCGTGTGCAAAGTTGTGCAATACTGCACAATATTTTCTATCAAGTCTGGCCGAATGTGCCGAATTGGTCAATTGATACATCTTCAAGTACATAACTATAGAGAACATATAAAAATTAAGTTTACACACTCCCAGGAATGTGATACAAAAAAAAAAAAAACACATCTAGATGGCCGGGCGGGGTGGGTGTGGAGCCAGAGACAGCAGTGGGGTCAAATTGCAGAACCCAGTCCCTACATTTTAATATAAAAAATGATTTTATCAAACAAAACTATCTCTGGGACACTCAGAATGATAAATCAGAGCAAGATTACTGAATGTAAGTACATTACTTACCTTCAGAGGTGAATGTATCAAACCAGTTGCCGTGGTAAAGTTTTTTGTTGTTGTGCACTCTCCTCAAACAATAACATGGCATTTCACTGTAATAGCTACTGTAAATTGGACAGTGCAGTTAGATTAACAAGAATTTAAGTTTGCTGTTACTTACAACATCATTCTAGTCACATTTGCGCACGTTAGCAACAACCGTCCCGGTATAGGGACACCGATCCTACGGGATCTTTAGGTTTTAACATGTCTTCTCCCCTTCATCTACAGTGGGGGGGAAAAAGTATTTGATCCCCTGCTGATTTTGTACATTTGCCCACTGATAAAGAAAGGATCAGTCTATAATTTTAATGGTAGGTTTGTTTGAACAGTGAGAGACAGAATAACAACAAAAATATTGAGAAAAATACATGTCAAAAATGTTATAAATTGATTTGCATTTTAATGAGGGAAATAAGTATTTCACCCCCTCTCAATCAGAAAGATTTCTGGCTCCCAGGTGTCTTTTATACAGGTAACGAGCTGAGATTAGAGCACACTCTTAAAGGGAGTGCTCCTAACCGCAGCTTGACACCTGTCCACAGAGGCAATCAATCAATCAGATTCCAAACTCTCCACCATCACCAAGACCAAAGAGCTCTCCAAGGATGTCAGGGACAAGATTGTAGACATACACAAGGCTGGAATGGGCTACAAGACCAGCTTGGTGAGAAGGTGACAACATTTGGTGCGATTATTCGCAAATGGAAGAAACACAAAATAACTGTCAATATCCCTCGGCCTGGGGCTCCATGCAAGATCTCACCTCGTGGGGTTGCAATGATCATGAGAACGGTGAGGAATCAGCCCAGAACTACACGGGAGGATCTTGTCAATGATCTCAAGGCAGCTGGGACCATAGTCACCAAGAAAACAATTGGTAACACACTACGCCGTGAAGGACTGAAATCCTGCAGCGCCCGCAAGGTCCCCCTGCTCAAGAATACATATACATGCCCGTCTGAAGTTTGCCAATGAACATCTGAATGATTCAGAGGACAACTGGTGAAAGTGTTGTGGTCAGATGAGACCAAAATGGAGCTCTTTGGCATCAACTCAACTCGCCGTGTTTGGAGGAGGAGCAATGCTGCCTATGACCCCAAGAACACCATCTCCACCGTCAAACATGGAGGTGGAAACATTATGCTTTGGGGGTGTTTTTCTGCTAAGGGGACAGGACAACTTCACCGCATCATTTGACGGGGCCATGTACTGTCAAATCTTGGGTGAGAACCTCCTTCCCTCAGCCAGGGCATTGAAAATGGGTCGTGGATGGGTATTCCAGCATGACAATGACCCAAAACACACAGCCAAGGCAACAAAGGAGTGGCTCAAGAAGAAGCACATTAAGGTCCTGGAGTGGCCTAGCCAGTCTCCAGACCTTAATCCCACAGAAAATCTGTAGAGGGAGCTGAAGGTTCGAGTTGCCAAACGTCAGCCTCGAAACCTTAATGAATTGGAGAAGATCTGCAAAGAGGAGTGGGACAAAATCCCTCCTGAGATGTGTGCAAACCTGGTGGCTAACTACAAGAAACGTCTGACCTCTGTGATTGCCAACAAGGGTTTTGCCACCAAGTACTAAGTCATGTTTTGCAGAGGGGTCAAATACTTATTTCCCTCATTAAATTGCAAATCATTTTATAACATTTTTGATGTGCATTTTTCTGGATTATTTTGTTGTTATTCTGTCTCTCATTGTTCAAATAAACCTACCATTAAAATTATAGACTGATCATTTCTTTGTAAGTGGGCAAACGTACAAAATCAGCAGGGGATCAAAAACTTTTTCCCCCCACTGTACACTGACTGAAGTGGATTTAACAAGTGACATCAATAAGGGATCATAGGTTTCACCTGGATTCACCTGGTCAGTCTATATCGTGGAGGCAGCTCTGCAGAGTCGTCACTAGCTGGCACAGCGACAGTCATAAAATCTGATTTTAAACCTAACCTTAACCACACTGCTAACCCTAATGCCTAACCCTAACCTTAAATTAAGACCATAAAGCTCATGTTTGTTTTAATGAAATTTTGCAATATAGCCAATTTTGATATTGCAGCTGGCCCATCTAACAGAAATTGCTCAGTTCTGCCTCATCCCAATAAACGTCAACCTGCATAATGCACACCGATCACACACAATTGTTTCTTGTCCTTAGAATGTTACAAATGTTTTAAATGAATATCAACTCGGATAGTACTGTCCAACCTCTACTTTAACACTTTCAGGTTGAAACAGCTGCTTCGTTGAAAGTCAGTCAAAAGAAGAAGAAAGCAGGTGATGTCTCTGAGGAAGAGGAGGAAGAAGCCAACGATAAACCCATCAAAACCACTAGGTAGGTACAGTTCAAGTCGGAAGTTTACATACACTTAAGTTGGAGTCATTAAAACTCATTTTTCAACCACTCCACAAATTTCTTGTTAACAAACTATAGTTTTGGCAAGGCGGTTAGGACAGCTACTTTGTGCATGACACAAGTCATTTTTTCCAACAATTGTTTACAGACAGATTATTTCACGTATAATTCACTGTATCACAATTCCAGTGGGTCTGAAGTTTACATACACTAAGTTGACTGCCTTTAAAAGGCTTGGAAAATTCCAGAAAATGATGTCATGGCTTTAGAAGCTTCTGATAGGCTAATTAACATAATTTGAGTCAATTGGAGGTGTACCTGTGGATGTATTTCAAGGCCTACCTTCAAACTCAGTGCCTGTTTGCTTGACATCATGGGAAAATCAAAAGAAATCAGCCAAGACCTCATAAAAAAAATTGTAGACCTCCACAAGTCTGGTTCATCCTTGGGAGCAATTTCCAAACACCTGAAGGTACCACGTTCATCTGTACAAACAATAGTACGCAAGTATAAACACCATGGGACCACGCAGCCGTCATACCGTTCAGGAAGGAGACGCGTTCTGTCTCCTAGAGATGAACGTACTTTGGTGCGAAAGGTGCAAATCAATCCCAGAACAACAGCAAAGGACCTTGTGAAGATGCTGGAGGAAACAGGTACAAACATATTTATATCCACAGTAAAACGAGTCCTATATCGACATAACCTGAAAGGCCGCTCAGCAAGGAAGAAGCCACTGCTCCAAAACTGCCATAAAAAGCCAGACTACGGTTTGCAACTGCATATGGGGACAAAGATTGTACTTTTTGGAGAAATGTCCTCTGGTTTGATGAAACAGAAATTGAAAAGTTTGCCCATAATGACCATCGTTATGTTTGGAGGAAAAGGGGGGAGGCTTGCAAGCCGAAGAACACCATCCCAACTGTGAAGCACGGGGATGGCAGCATCATGTTGTGGGGGTGAATTGCTGCAGGAGAGACTGGTGCACTTCACAAAATAGATGGCATCATGAGGTGTGAAAATTATGTGGATATATTGAATCAACATCTCAAGACATCAGCCAGGAAGTTAAAGCTTTGTCGCAAATGGATCTTCCAAATGGACAATGACCCCAGGCATACTTCCAAAGTTGTGGCAAAATGGCTTAAGGACAACAAAGTCAAGGTATTGGAGTGGCCATCACAAAGCCCTGACCTCAATCATATAGAAAATCTGTAAGCAGAACTGAAAAAGCACATGTGAGCAAGGAGGCCTACAAACCTGACTCAGTTACACCAGCTCTGTCAGGAGGAATGGGCCAAAATTCACCCAACTTATTGTGGGAAGCTTGTGGAAGTCTACCTGAAACGTTTGACACAAGTTAAACAATTTAAAGGCAATGCTACCAAATACTAATTGAGTGTATGTAAACTTCTGACCCACTGGGAATGTGATGAAAGAAATAAAAGCTGAAATAAATAATTCTCTCTACTATTATTCTGACATTTCACATTCTTAAAATAAAGTGGTGATCTTAACTGACCCAAGACAGGGAAGTTTTACTTGGATTAAATGTCAGGAATTGTGAAAAACTGAGTTTAAATGTATTTGACTAAGGTGCGCACACACACACTGAAGAAGGTCACAGCCATGGATTGTAGTGGGCAATCTAATTGTTTGTTTGTGTATTTCAGGTATGGTAGAATACCCCAAAAGACACAGCTCCTGAATTACCCTGCAAAGGAGGAGGGGGACTCGCCCTCTGACTCTGCCCCCACTCCTGCCTCAAACGGATCCCCCTCCACTTCCTCCTCATACACCAAGCCGAAAGCCAAACCACCAACCAGAAGGGCCAAAATCAAACCTGGCCCCGCCCTGCCAGGTAGGAAGGGCCAATCAGCGGCCCGGAAACCCAAGCTGATAACCCTGAGGGCATCCCAGTCTGAAGATGATGATGATGATGATGAGGGAGGAAGAGAACAGAAAGAGGAGGCACAGGCCCAGGGGGACCACCACAATCCCACAAGTGCCCGGGAGGAGAACCAGGCGCCAGCGTTTGTTCCTATGAGCCTTCGCTCGCCACAACCCGTCGTCACAGAGGTTGAGGAGACCATGGAGGAGGTGAGAGTGGTGACACACATACCATTTTCATACTACTGAGCTGACATGTACAGCGCTGTCCTGGTTACGCATCCACTATAATTGCTGGAACTGTACTAGAAAGGGCAAGGTGAAAATAAAATATCAATGCTAGCACAGGGCGATATAGATTGGCTCAATGGTTTGAAAGGGGTGACAGAGTCTACAGTCCTGGGGATGTAGATCTTCTCATAATGGAGTCACCTATGTATTTTTAGTTCTTTTTTGGGTTAATTTACAGTGATTGGAAAAGTATTTAGACCCCTTGACTTTTTCCACATTTTGTTGCGTTACAGCCGTATTCTAAAATGGATTAAATTGTTTTTTTCCCTCATCAATCTACACACAATAAATACCCCATAATGACAAATCTGCAATACCCCCATTGGTTTACCCATTCATTCACTCTCTGACTTGCTATTCACAAAACTGCTTTAGTTATCCTAAACTTTTAAATGCAGCACAACCTTCCCTCTGTATGTATTTTTATTAGTTTATTATCAGTTTTATCATGCATTGTTTTTCCATCCTTTAACCTTCCTCCCTGTCTTCCTCTCCTCCACTCACAGCTTGATATCTCTACCAATCTGCATGACGTCCTGGCTCTATCCCAGGATGCATTCTGTCCTGACTTGTCATGCGATCAGGCGCAGGGTGAAATGGGCAGAGTGCCTTGTGAACATCAGTTGGACCTGTTAGTAGTAAGTCATCATGTGCCCTGTCTTGTGTGGACAAAATGTGTTTCCCTATACGTCAGGAGTATTCAACCAGGGGTACTGCAGGGGATCCACAAAAAAATCATAAATAAACTGGATTTTTTAAATGTATATTTTTTATGAATATGTTTTTTTTATGTCAACTTTATTTCTCAACTCCTAATGTTGAGCCAATTACACTCACTGGAGTCAGTTACACTCACTGGAGTCAGTTACACTCACTGGAGTCAGTTACACTCACTGGAGTCAATTACACTCACTGGAGTCAGTTACACTCACTGGAGTCAGTTACACTCACTGGAGTCAATTACACTCACTGGAGTCAATTACACTCACTGGAGTCAGTTACACTCACTGGAGTCAGTTACACTCACTGGAGTCAGTTACACTCACTGGAGTCAATTACACTCACTGGAGTCAATTACACTCACTGGAGTAACTGACATGTGCTTTTTCAAAGTCTCTGCTAATAGGCTACCAGTCAATAGGCTACCAGTCAATAGGCTTCCAGTGTGGCAAGTGCTGCTGGTATGCTTTTTTTTTGCCAGCACATTGCTAACCTCTGTTTAACCAGCTAAACAGCTGCTTCTGGCAGAAATGTGTCTGGAGTTACTTTTCTAGCTAAAAGGTTGGAGTTTGAACTAACAGTATACTTCCTCTTCCAATTATTATGTGGGGAGGTCAAAATAGTTTTTCATTGTCTACCAAATCTATTCATTTTTAAATGTTGATTACTTCTCTTTGCCATTATCATTCACCTAATGATAAGACAAGACGTGAAAAAATATGCTTTTGATAATGTATGATGGTAAGAAAAGGTTGAAGACCCCTCCTTATACAGTGCCTTGGAAAGTATTCGGACCCCTTGACTTTTTCCACATTATGTTACGTTACAACCTTATTCTAAAATGTATTCAATATTTATTTTCCATCATCAATCTACACACACTACCCCATAATGAAAATCAAAACAGGTTTTTAGAAATGTTCTGCAAATTTAATATCACATTTACATAAGTATTACATAAGTATTCAGACCCTTTACTTGAAGCACCTTTGGCAGCAAAAACAGCCTCGAGTCTTCTTGGGTATGACGCTACAAGCTTGGCACACCTGTATTTGTGGATTTTCTCCCATTCTTCTCTGCAGATCCTCTCAAGGTCTGTCAGGTTGGATGGGGAGCGTTGCTGCACAGCTATTTCCAGGTCTCCAGAGATGTTTGATCGGGTTCAAGTCCGGACTCTGGCTGGTCCGCTCAAGGCCATTCAGAGACCTGTCCTAAAGCCACTCCTGCGTTGTCTTGGCTGTGTGCTTAGGGTCATTGTCCTGTTGGAAGGTGAACCTTCGCCCCAGTCTGAGGTCCTGAGTGCTCTGGAGCAGGTTTTCATCAAGGATCTCTCTGTACTTTGCTCCGTTCATGTTTCCCTCGATCCTGACTAATCTCCCAGTCCCTTCCGCTGAAAAACATCCCCACAGCATGATGCTGCCACCACCATGCTTTACTGTAGGGATGGTATTGGCCAGGTGATGAGCAGTGCCTGGTTTCCTCCAGATGTGACGCTGGGCATTCAGGCCAAAGAGTTCAGTCTTGGTCTCATCAGACCAGAGAATCTTGTTTCTAATGGTCTGAGAGTCCTTTAGGTCCTTTTTGGCAAACTCCAAGCGGGCTGTGATGTGCCTTTTACTGAGGAGTGGCTTCCGTCTGGCCAATCTACCATAATGGCCTGATTGGTGGAGTGCTGCAGAGATGGTTGTCCTTCTCCCATCTCAACAGAGGAACTCTTGAGCTCTGTCGGAGTGACCATCAGATTCTTGGTCATCTCCCTGACCAATGCCCTTCTCCCCCAATTGCTCAGTTTGGCCGGGCGGCCAGCTCTAGGAAGACTTGGTGGTTCCAAACTTCTTCCATTCAAGAATGATGGAAGCCACTTTGTTCGTGGGGACCTTCAATCCTGTAGAAATGTTTTGGTACCCTTCCCCATATTTATGCCTCGACACAATCCTGTCTTTGAGCTCTACGGACAATTCCTTCAACCTCATGGCTTGGTTTTTGCTCTGACATGGATGATAAGTGTTAACAGGATGCACCTGGGCTCAATTTCGAGTTTCATAGCAAAGAGCCTGAATACTTATGTAAATATGGCATTTCTGTTTATTATTTTTAATAAATGTGAAAGAAATTCAAAACCATTTTCGCTTTGTCATTATGGGGTATTGTGTGTAGATTGAAGATTGTTTTATATATATTTTTTAATACATTTTAGAATAAGCCTGTAATGTAACAAAATGTGGAAAAAGTAATGGGATCAGAATACTTTCCCGAATGCGCTGTACATCAAAACCATCCCTGCTTCAGCCATGTTGTTATACTATGTTTTGTCATATCACATTTGATTTATATAGCACGTTCCACAAGGCCTCAGTTTTATATTGAGGTCACTGGGTCAAGCACCCACCTGGTTCAAGCACTTCAGCTATTTTGCTCCAGATTGTGGATCTCTTATGAGGACTAATGTGTTTTTTTGTTTTTTTCATTCTAGGATGTAATTGACTTCCTGTCTCCAGATAACATGGAAGGTTGGTTGGTCATTTCAAGAGCTGATATCTATTGCATCCTCTTAAGTAAAACATTCAAAAACCTTTCTCCCTCTATCCACTAACTATAGAGTGTTAATTAAACAGTCTCTCTCTTCTCCTCGGTCTGTGTTCCAGTATCTGATCTACCTCTCAGCACTAACTATAGAACGTTAAACATTCTCTCTCTTCTGTGTTCTAGTGTCTGAGGAGAGCTACAACGAGGCAGCTAGAACCTTACTGGCCATCGGCAACCTCACCCACCTGTCTCAGGCTGCTGAGGCCTGCACTGCAGGAGCAGATGATTTCATCACTGAAGAATGTTCCAATGAGGAACAACAGTACCATATGTCATCACAGCCCGCTGACCAATCACAAACTAGCACCACTCCTTCTGAATCTCTGACCCCTGACCTTTGGGTCACTGAGGAATCACTGACTGCTGAGGATTCTGTCCCTGTTGCCACGTCAACAGCCTCTATCCCAGTCTCCAAGATATCAGCCTATGTTGCAGTCGCTATGACAACAACCACATCTGTCCCAGTCACCACGACAACAAAAATAGCCTCTGTCCCAGTCACTACGACAACAGCCTCTGTCCCTGTCACCACAACGACAGCCTCTCTCCCAGTCACCAGGACAACCCCCTGTATTCCAGTCACCACAACAACCGCCTCTGTCCCAGTCACCACAACAACATCCTCTGTCCCAATCACCATGACAACAGCCTCTGTCCGTGTCACCACGAGCACAGCTTCTGCCCAAGTGCCTCAGAGCAGTGACGCGCCAACTCAGGAAACCACACCCGCAGAGGAGGAGCCTCTCAGACATGGGGAGGGAACTGTTATTGGACACGCCTCTCATGTGGAATTATGTTCAGAAGTGTCCAAGCAGCAGACGACCTCACAGACCAGGAGGAGCCGCTTCCCTAAGGTCAAACCCAACCTGGGCCTGGCTGCCAGGACCACACAACCCAAACCAACACATCCTACAGAAAATATTACCACACAGCCAAAACCACCACAGTATACCATCACACAATCAGAACCACCACCACAGCCTATGCTGAATATCACTGCATCCTCAAAACCACAGCCAACCAAGAATATCACCACAGAACCACCACTGCCTACTGAGAGTATTACCACAGAGTCAGAACCACAGCCCAAACAGAGAAGTACCACACACTCCAAGCCACAGCGCACTGCAAATATCATCACACACAGAGAACCACAGCCCATTCAGAGGACCAGAGTAGCCCATTCAAAGCCACAGTGTACACAAAATATTACTACGCACACAGAACCAGACCAGCCCACACTAAATACCACCACACAGTCAGAACCACACCAGCCTACACTAGATACCACCACACAGTCAGAACCACCCCAGCCCACACTAAATACCACCACACAGTCAGAACCACACCAGCCTACACTAGATACCACCACACAGTCAAAACCACCCCAGCCCACACTAAATACCACCACACAGTCAGAACCACCCCAGCCCACACTAAATACCACCACACAGTCAGAACCACCCCAGCCCACACTAAATACCACCACACAGTCAGAACCACCCCAGCCCACACTAAATACCACCACACAGTCAGAACCACCCCAGCCCACACTGGATACCATCACAAACACACTCTCAGAACCACAGCCCATCCCAAATCTTGAGCAGCCAGGCCCAGGTACATGCAGAACCAGAGCCACAGTCCCAGAGTCACCTCTGAGGTCATCAGAAGAGGAGAAAGGTCGCGATGGCCCAAAGGAATATACGTCCTCCTCCCTCAGTGCTGTAGGGTCTCAGTCAGGAACATCAGACACAGACCAGCCCAAACAGACTGGTCCTCCAACCCGCAGAGCCCGTTTACCTAAACCCAAACCCAACCTGGGTCGCACCGCTAGAGCTGCCACACGCACTTCATCCCAGGTACCAGAAAGCAGAAACTGCCCTGTAGCCCAGACACCAGATGTGGCTACCAGGCCCAGCTCTGAAGTCCAGATACCACATGTTGAGGCTACCAGGCCCAGCTCTGAGGTCCAGATACCACATGTTGAGGCTACCAGGCCCAGCTCTGAAGTCCAGATACCACATGTTGAGGCTACCAGGCCCAGCTCTGAAGTCCAGATACCACATGTTGAGGCTACCAGGCCCAGCTCTGAAGTCCAGATACCACATGTTGAGGCTACCAGGCCCAGCTCTGAAGTCCAGATACCACATGTTGAGGCTACCAGGCCCAGCTCTGAAGTCCAGATACCACATGTTGAGGCTACCAGGCCCAGCTCTGAGGTCCAGAGACATTGCACTGAAGTTCAAACACCAGAGGCTGATGAGGTTCCCATGGAAATACAACAGATTCTCCAAGTCATCCCCCTTACTGACATCATTGATGTTACCCAGGTAAAGTTATTATAAAAATCAGCTATTAGTTTAGCCGTAAGCGCTATTTTACAATTCAATGTGTTCCAACAAAAATGTCTGATTGTCTTCCGGTTGCATTACCGTAATGTGCTTTTAGAATGTGTGTCTGATCTGTGTGCCTTTTGATGTTTGTATTCATAGGAGGAAATACAGCTCATTCACCAAGTCACCCCCCTTACTGACATCATTGATGCTACCCAGGTAATTCATGAATTGTATTCCTACCACAGATGTCTGGTTGCGTGTGGAAATGTGCTCCAAAGATGTGTGTCTGATGTTTGGATTGACAGGAGGATACATCTCTCCTCAAGGAGGAAATCTTCTTCTCTCAACGAAGTGATGCTCTCATCACACAACATTCAGAAAGTTCTGGATCAACTGTTCTGTTGGACCCGGCCCAGCCAGACCCTGATGAGCCCATCTTCATCCTCTCCCTGACTGAAATCCCTTTCATCCCCACGGAGGAGGAGTATGGCTGTACGTCCCAGACCCTCTCCGAGCCCCTCTCTTTTCTACCGGTCGCAGACGCATGCTCTCAACTGCAGCAGAGGTTAGTGCCTGTCTGTCAGTCATCACAAACCCGGTCCACTTAGTTTCCCCCCCAGATGCAATTTATCCAGTGGTGTAAAGTACTTAAAATACTTTAAAGTACTACTTAAGAAGTTTTTTGGGAGTATCTGTACTTTACTATTTAAATGTATGACAACTTTTACTTTTACTTCACTACATTCGTAAAGAAAAGGATGTACTTTTTAATCCATACATTTTCCCTGACACCCAAAAGTACTTGTTACATTTTGAATGCTTAGCAGGACAGAAAAGGTCCAATTCAAGCACTTATCAAGAGAACATCCCTGGTCATCCCTACTAGCTCTGATCTGGTGGACTCACAAAACACAAATGCTTTATTTTTGAATGATGTCTGAGTGTTGGAGTGGGCCCCTGGCCATCCGTAAATATAAAAAACATGAACAATTGTGCCATCTGGTTTGCTTAATATAAGGAATTTGAAATGATTCATACTTTTCCTTTTGATACTTAAGTACATTTTTGCAATTCCATTTACTTTCATACTTAAGTATATTTAAAACCAAATACTTTTGGACTTTTACTCAAGTAGTATTTTACTGGGTGATTTTCACTTTTACTTGAGTCATTTCCTATTAAGGCATCTTTACTTTTACTCAAGTATGACAATTGAGTACTTTTTCCACCACGGAATTTATCTACCATATGAATGTACGTTCTCGATATCTCTCTCTTTTGTGCTGTCGGTCTCTTGTCACCTGACATATGCCTCTCCTCTCCTTCAGCAGTGATATTGTTGGTCCTGGTGGTGGTTTGGAGGAAGGGTATGCTGGTATCCTCTGTAAAGCCCCTGAGCCCATGTCAGTGGATGAGGTCGTCCCTCAACCCACGTACACCAGTATCAAGGAAGTGGAGTATGGCTCCACAGCAGGCCCAGTAGATGTGTGTGCCTCAGCCAATCCCTCAGAAGACTCCATGGCTGATGCGGAGACTAAGGAGGACATAGATCCTCCTTTTAAGAGGAAAGTGCCAGAGAGAGCCAGGAGAGGTGGGCACAGAATACACAGTAGTTGTACATCTAATACAATGTTTAACAGACACATGGTTTCCATCGTTTGTTTGTTCATTCAATGCCATCCATTCATCCATCCTTTTATCCCTCTATCCATTCTTCTATCAATCCATCTTTCTGTCCATCCATTCATTCATCCATCCTTCTATCAATCCATCCATTCTTCTATCCTTCTATCAATCCATCCATTCTTCTATCCATCCAGGCTATCTTTCTATCCATTATCCATCCTTCTAGCCATCCATCCATCCATCCATTCTTCTATCCATCCAGCCTATCTTTCTATCCATTATCCATCCTTCTAGCCATCCATCCATCCATCTATTCTTCTAACCATCTATCCATCCATCCTTGTATCCATCCATTGTTTTATCCTTCCATCCATCCATCCTACCTATCCATCCTTCTATCTATCTATCCATCCTTCCATCCATCTATTGTATTGTGTAATATGTTTTTCATATAGTTCTGTCTGTGACCTAGGCAAACTGCAGATGAGACCTAACACAGCAGTAAGGAAACAGCCCAGTCGTTCGGTCCTAGCCAAGGAGGCTGTGTCAGCCTCCACCTCAGACCATACCACCATCCCAGAGACGGACCATAAGACAGCCTCCACCTCAGACCATACCACCATCCCAGAGACGGACCACCCCACAGCCTCCACCCCAGACCATACCACCACCATCCCAGAGACAAACCACCCCACAGCCCCCAGCCCCCCAGCCCAGCCAGGTCCCTCCCTCACAGAAACAGCATCAGGAGAGGTGGCGGCTGAGGAGGCACAGCAGGAGATTGTGGGCCCTTTAGACCTCCCAGAGACAGAGGAGGACACGCCCACTGGAGGACATGAGATGGAGGACAGTAGGTCCGGGGCGGAGTCTCAGGTTGCCCGTCAAATGACACCGCTGGCTACGAGTGGCCCCTTGAGCAGGTGAAGATTCTAATACCTGTCAATCTCTCCATCTGTCTCAGTTTGTACTATCTAACTCCTCAATAAAATATGAAATCTCAAGTAGTTGAAAGGACCTCATGTTGAATTATAGTTGTTGATTGACAGGACACATTCGGTTAATGTTTTCCATTGATTAGATTGATTGATTAGGAATAATTATTGATTTAACTTCTTTAATATTCCTTCCCTCTATAGGCCTGGTAGAAGACCCAGAGGATTTCTTTCTTTCATGTCCAATAAGACCAGCACCCCTGCAGCTACCCCCTCTGCCCCTCCTCGAGGGCCCAGAGCAGCCTCTCAGAGGCCCCAGGTCAACACCACCCGGCCAGGGGGGAAACGGGCGGCGCCAGCCCCCTCCACCAGAAACACCACCATTAGTTCCACCAGAACGGTCACTAGGCCAGACAGTTCCCCCAGGGTGACCTGGGAACAGCCCTTTGATGTCCAGGCCTTCCACTCAGACCCAGATCCCAGTACTTCCCAATGTACTACAGCTACCAAGGTAAAGAGATGGACAACATGTGGTGATATTTTATCTCTGCAAAATTGCACTGAACACAAAAAACATTGATCTACCATTGTGGGAATAATCTTGAACGATCAGACACAGAATTATTATTGTGCTTCTATCCTACTCTCTCTCCCGCTCTCTCTTTCTCTATCTCCCTCCCCATCTCTCTCTCCACTAGCCTTCTCAGGTGCCAGCCACCCAGCCCAGTACGTCTACCTGTGTAGACAGCTGTTCAGCAGGCGAGGAACCCCTCAACGTGTCCCAGTACTTCTTCACTGAGGTTGAGGAAAGTGAGGGATGAGAGGGGGAGTAAGTGAAAGGAGAACAGGAAGGCACTCTCGGTTTGAATCAAACTGGAAAACAAAATGTTAAGAAATCCATGAAAGATTGCGCTTGAGAAAAATCAGGGTTCTTTGCACGTATGTTTGTGTATGTAGCAGTAAAATTACGTCTCTGATTGTGGTTATGCTGTTTCATGCTTGCAGTGAATACATTTGGCCACAAGATGGCAACAGGGAAAACAAACAAGTGAAAATGTATCTTCAAATCAGAAATGTTTTGTCCAAACTGGCACCTAGAAGCTTTGCCAATGTCCCATATTGGATGATTACATTTTGGGCTCTTTCACCCCAATCATATCATCTAGCCTTTTGGGTAATCTATATATTCTAAAATATATTTATTTGGTTATATTTTTTCAAACCTCACAAAGCTAGACATTCATGGTCATTTTTCTCCATCTGCGTACAAGCAGAATACTTGAAATCAGTGTTAACTCACTCTTCTACATCGGAGAGTTTGGCAGTTTACTCAGGGACTTTCACATTCAGATTTGTGTTTTTATTTGAAGCATTGTTTACGTTTAAATCGGAAACCATTGTCTTAAAATGAGCATTGTATATATGTTTATTTTAATGTAGATCAGATATACTGGAAGGGGTGTATTCCCTGAGCATTTACGGTTTTTCTTTCTTGGTGCATGAACAAGACCCAGCTTGAGGGACACCACAGCGATGTCAACACTTGTTTCTTTATTTCATGCTACCTGAAGATACAGGAAATATATTTTCAAATGGTTCTGCACAGAAACCTCTCATTTAATACATGTACAAGTGACAAACTCACAGAAACCGTGCACAGGTCACGAGTCCAATTTCAAGGATTTATTATGTTCTGCAGCCACTGTTCAAACTAACGTAGCTGTTATGTAGCTCATGTGAATACAATTTTATACGTTAGTGTTATGTCTTGCTACATTATAGAAAACTGAGTATAGAAAGGTAAAATAAATGTATAAGAATGGTCAGAGTGTACTTGAAACTGGACTAGTGTAGAACAGTCCTGCTGCACACTAAACACTGCTTCTTGCAGACCACCTATGCAACCTATGCAACCTATGCAGAACCTTATGTTCACATAAGAAATATGTTACGAAGATTTTCAAAAAATATTGTGCTGTTATTTTGGAGAAGATAGCATGGATATCATCTTAGTTAGGCTCAACAGAAATTAAGAGGACACATGATCTCAAAAGCCTTAAAAGTGCAATGAAAACTTCAGCATTTGAGTGTAGTCTTTTTTTTTTTGCTGTGTGTGTGTCGGGGGATGGGGGAGGAATGTGCAGATGTTTAATTTCCAAGCAGCATAGAGAGGCAGTGAGATCGAAGAGACGAGGCTGCATGTTACTAGGTGACCTCACTACATAAATATTCCACCCTCACAGTCAGCCCTTGTGCAGTGTCACTCTTCTTTCGGTCCATGTTGAATAGGGATGTAACGGAATTCACTTTTATAGACCCCGTGCTTTTGAATTAATGAGGGGTTTTCCAACAGTTTCTGTTCTGCCTTAAAGATGTGATAAAACACTGCAATGGGAGGCATTACTTGCCAGTCAATGTTTTAAGCCAGTATGAACTCATCACTAGTAATGTCTGTCTCTGATTATGAACATGCAATGGTAGATTGTCATAAACGTTTTTGTGGATAACTCCGAACCACTAATTGTGGCGATAAACTGAATACTGTAATCTGTAATTAAGTGTAATCAGGAACCAATTAAGTCAAAATATAGGGAATAGTTGAAGTGCATTATCCTCCAGGGAAGAAGTGGTAGAGCTTCCGTTGATAGTAGACGTTCAAGGGAATCCACATCCAGGGTCCAGTCTGGGTGAATTACACAGGTGTATTTGATTTGTACTCGTGGGTCCTGCATACCATAGGGCGGCGCACAGTTGGCCCAGCGTCGTTAAGGTTTGGCCGAGATAGGCCACCATTGTAAATAAGAATTTGTTCTTAACTGACTTGCCTAGTTAAATAAAAAAATAAAAAATACCATGTGCACGGTCACGATTTTGGTATGTATACTTCCGTTATTCACTACAATAAACAAACAATGGAATCTACTGGTGCTTCCCAATAATAGTGCATTTTCCCCGAATTGTGCCCTCATTCACTATTTACCACAAATCTAAAATCATTGGATTGGTGGAGGCATGACATGGACTTGTGGGAGTTCCCACTATATATCAGTAATTGCCTTTAAAATCAGTGAAGGGAAGTGAATACCGTTTGGGAAGAAGGATAGATCATTGGGACATAACCTACATTTACATATCTATGGTTTTAGTACAGCCTCCTACTAGTAGGGTTTCGGTGGTAGGACCTATCGACAACGCCACCACCATTTTTTACCGTGTCGTACACTGAATTAAATCGAGTGCACCTAATTTCTGAATTCGATTATGCTGAGCCGTGGGGTATTGGTCTATGGCCCGTGACGTGACCGAGCAAAAGCGGTGAGGGAGGAGCGACATCAAATGGAACAGTATTCTGCGCCGCTCTGTGATGTTGTCAACATGGTACATCGTCCAGAAACATACAATAGCTATTTTCCATAGAATTTATGTTTGGATTTTTTAAATAGTTTTCATTGGAAGGCACTTTTGCATGTGAAAACACCGAATCCTGCTCATTACTACACGTGCTTAATTACGTCACGTTTGTTTATGAGCCGATTTCTCCATCAGACAGAGTGTGGCACCAAGTTCGCGCCCTGGAAGCAACCTGGTTTCGAACTCAATAGAGTCAACTTTCAGCCGGTGCAAAACACGCTTACAATGGCGCCCGGGCAAGATTCATCGAATCCCCTCAATGTTTAGAGGTTGGCTCCACCGGCCTTCGCTCTGATTGGAGAAGCTGTCTCTCCCAGACAGAGGGGGACCTTGAGTTACCGCAGACTGCCGAGTAAGCACCGAGCAGTCTGACTGTACACTACTGCAGATGTAATGGGGGGCCTGGCCCCGAGCCAACAGCTAGCTAGTTAGTTAAAGACGGTGGCAGTTGGGTCAACGCAGCCGTGTATGGTGTTCTGTCCCCGCAAGGGTGCTTGCCGTTTTTACTAGCTACACGTATGCAACATTGTGCCAGTAAAATTGAAACTTCATCGGCGCCAGCTAGCCGCCCCACCGCTAGCTGGCTAGCGAACTAATGGAAATGACTTTAGTATAACGGGACTTCAATCTGTAAGTACATTTAATTACAATGAGCTGTTCGATGTTACTTATTGAATCTAGTTAGCTGGCTAGCCAGTAGCAACATAATTGTTTTATTTTTGCCGGTCTAACTACGTTAGCTAGCTAGTTATGTGGGTTAGCTAGCTAGCTCACTAACTAGCGAGCTGCCAAGCTGGCATGGCATTTTGGTGTTGCACTGTCATACAGCGCGAGCCAACCCTAGCTAGCAGTTTCAGGCGAAGACTGAATGCAAACCCCTTTGTTTGAGAGGCTAGCAAGACGGCAAGTACAATTTGCTTGACGCAAACGCTAGATTATTGCTTGCAGACCAGCAAATTTATGCAGCAGCATTGGTATTTTAATTTAGTAGCTAGCTATATTTGTAATATTATATTACTTGACACATTACGATATTAACTGTAACAATCACAATGTAGCGCGGTGTATTGCTGTTCAATGATACATTTGTGAAGCACCGGCAGGTGCTCATTCAGGGATTGCGTGAATCTGTATTTAGACGGTGGCAGTTGCAGCCGTGTATGGGGTTCTCTCCCCCCAAGGCTGCTTGCCGTTTTTACTAGCTACATCTTTTTTTTAGTCAAAAAGATGAAGTCATTTTTTTTGTCTGCCTTCTGCACACATGCATTTGATAATACGCTCTTACTGCATGGCGCATTATAGTGCATTGCGATGCCGTTTATTTAATATATACTGACTGTCACTGAGTGCTTGATCTTTCTTCAATTATGTCTGTAGTGCACTTATGATAAAACATTTGTGTGTATATATATATATATTTTTTTTTATTTATTTCGCAGTCCCACACTTGCCCTGATGCCAGACTGACTATGCAGTAGAAATGCGGCTCTTGCAGATAATCAAGGTAAAATTTGATGTTGCCCTGTTACAATTAACATATCTCAACCTAACCATAGATAGGATTATTAAAATCAACATATTGTCAAATGTAGCTCTAGGCTATTGCTTTGACGTGTTATTATATTGTTTTATCATAATTTGCTCTATGTATTGTCTGTGTATTCAAGACTATAGGGGAACAGTATTGCTATTGGCAATATAATCTGCATTTTAAACAATCCATGGCAAGTATTATGATCCATGGTAAGTATCATATCCTAAACTAACCAATGGTGGAAGGAACCTATAACCAAATCAGAACATCACACTAAACCAGCACCAATCAGATGCTGTAATGATACAAGCATGCCTTCCCTTGTCCAATCAGAGTGATATACCGGTATTTATGACCCAATCACAGCTTTAGCTGGTACAGCATCATCACTACTGCTCAGCATTGAGCAGGCCTCTGACCAGTTATATAAGTCCATGGCTCCAACGCAGCAGCACTGTCTATGCTAGCTCAAGGCTGCCTGTGGGTTCAGTGAGTTCGAGACAGCCTCAATGCAGTGGACTGCCGCTGGGGGAAAAATGTGACCTCGTTTGACTGGTGTTGCCTGGAGGCGCTCCAAGCTGCAGTCTGGGAAGTGGAAAGGACAGTCTATGTTTTAAACAGGTGGCCTTCCCTACTGCCTCTACTTTACTGTATTGTAAATATAACTGCCGCTACTGTACTGTAAATATAACATGTGCATTTAAACTACTAAGTCATGTTAAACTACTAAGTCATGTTAAACTACTAAGTTGCGGTAAAGAAGGAAGGAAGGAGTTAGGAGGGCAGATTCTCTCCAGGAGTATTGAGTTCAAGTTATGTGAAAATTCTAGGAAGGGCTAGTTTGGTTGTTTTTACATTACATTTTTCTCCGACCTAGAAAATGATTTTCCAATGTTTGTGTGACATCCAGCATTCTAGTTCAATATTGCAAGAGCTGAGTCGAACTGTTTCATCATAAAGATCCCCTTGAGTCTGTTTTGACCATTTGGATTCAGAACATGGATTCCCCAGGAGTAGGCCTAACAGTTATAGTCTACTTTATAATATGATGCTAGCTTAAGCAACAGTAAATGTGTTTTCTCAGATCCCTTATTGTCTTTTCTGTTTTTGTATTGGCTTGTCTCGTTGTGAGTTCTAGAGTAATGAATTGCAGCTAGGGATCACTGACTCACTGTTCATGAATCAAACAGTTATATTTCATGCTTGTCTCTCTTGGTTTTAGGTACTAGTTCAACCCTCAGACTGAAATTAACAGGCTATGATGGCTCCCCTGAGGTAAGAACAGCCAAGTCCATTAATGAATGACAGTGCAGTGCTACTGTATTATTTAATGGACTGTAAAGGTGTCATTATCTCGTTCTAACAGCTGATACACATCCTGAGAAACCTGCTCTAGCCTAGGCTAAATTGTGGTTAAAAAGGTTTCCTAGTATTATGTTGTGAGACCCAAAATCTCTACATATAGCTGAATTTACAGAAGCTTCCTCAGTATGATGTAATTGGAAAGTCTTTTGGCAAGTCTCAACCTAGAGTATCCACACGAGCAGTCGTGTCGATTTATATTATCATGTCGAAAATTTTGAATTAACTTTTTCCTTTCTTTCACAGAAAAGACTGCAGGTCACTCCCGGTTGGACCAAAGGGGAGCAATAACAAAACAACTCACCAGTCCTTCCCTTCGCTCCTTCCTGGGAGAAACAAAACACTGTCATCATAAAGAACAAATGGGAGAAAAAAAAATCTATTTTAATTTCTGATTTTTGTAATCATATCTAAAAAAAATTGGGGGGAAGGGAAAGGGGGGTGTGGGGGGGGTATAGATGACATCATGATGACTCTGAAGTTTCATACCTTCTCTGTCTATTTTTGTGATTTATTAACACATTAGATAGATGTACAGTAGCTTGTTAGGGACTCTAAGCCTTGATGATATGTTTGTTTTCAGGAAGGAGAGGAAAAGCCTAATGACACAAAGCAATGTAATAGCACAGTCTCCAACAACAGAGACCTAACCTGATCCCAGGTCTGTTTGTGCTGTCTTCCATGGCTTTGGTGACTGCACAAACGGATCTGGGACCAGGCTAGCAGAGACCCACGTCTACGTTTACGAATTCTACAGGTGGCCCCTTGTGGGCTGAGTACAGTAACTGACAGGCAGCAGCATGTCATCCACTCTGCCACAGAACAAAACACAGTTCAAACAGCAGCATTATCCTCCTATTTATGTTTTAACACTCACTCAGTTCTACCTGCACTGTTCACACGCTCAACTGCCGTATGTGATCGCTCCTTAACACAGTATTAAGCTAGGCCTAGACCTGTATCATTATCTCTACAAAACACACTTCAACGTCTTGGAAGGGAGTGGTTGCACCTCGAAGCGTAACCATTCAAACGTTGGGTTCACGATTTTACGTTTTAACAGTCCTAATTGCTCTGCTCTTTTAGGTGATTCACACCCTTCAGCTCTCAAATTCTTCTCTCATTCTCAAAACTCTTAATATTTACACACTCTACAGTATTTACTGAGGCTAAGAGTCCCCCTTTTTCCATGTTGGCTAGTAAATGCTTGGTAGTGTGTTTTTGTATTTTAAACGTTTATGGTTTTAAGTAGATTTGCTTTTTTAAAGTTTTAGAATGTTTGTTGCTAGTATAAAACCATGTGTAGACAGTTATGTATGCTGTGATGTAGCCTATAGAAGTAGCTATAGTAGAAATGCATTGTTCCCTTGTGGTAAGTGAGTGAGATGCTGCCACGGAACTGAGACACTGATGATTGGTGCTATTTTGGACTTTAATCTGCTCCTTGGAAAGGTAGCTGAGATGGGTTTTCTTGTTTTACTTTCACATTCTGAGTAAAGAAGGTGTTGGTTCTTTGTTGTCATGGTTGTTGTAACTTGGTCTGGATTGGCATAGTTTTTCTCTGTTTTCTGTGCGGCTTTCTCATTGGATTTAAGATTTGAGGAAATATAAACTTTTATCATGGTCAATGTTTTACTAAAGGAAAAGAGGATTCATGTGAGAAGATTTGAGGATATACCATGTTGATGGGAGCAATCACAAAACTGCAATTGTTAAAAACACTAGTTACCCTTTAATACTGACATGTGCATTCAAAGGTATACAATGTATCTAGTAGTACCCAGCACTGGTCACTTTTAGAAAATGTTAAGCTTTTTTTAGTTGGTGTGTTTTGATTGACAGACAGACAATCTCGAAACCAGGAGTGCAGTTCCGCCCCTAGCATGTTTGTGTGTAACGGAGATCTCTTAAGAGATTTTGCACACTTACGAGTGAGTTAGGAATTTGTCACATGGAAACATATAGAAGTCGCCACAGCATAACGCAATGTTAATGTCTATCTGCTTCAAGTTGATTAGAATAAGTAAACAGTAAAACGTAAAATGAAGGTTATTTTTTGAAAAGTCATGCTTTTCAAAAATGGCACTTGAGAGAACTTGATAGAGTTAAATGCTAAAAGGAATGAACACACTCCATGTGTTTTAAGGCCCAGCCTGTTTGGGTTTGGGTTCAGGGTTTCAACTTTTCCTCATCTTCTTCACCAGCTGGATATGACTTAATCCTATAGAGTCATGTGACTTAATGTTAGTTAACGTGAGACTGGAATCACATGATGCATATAATCTTGTTTCAAAAAAATTAAATACATTTTTCCAAATGTAGCATAAAGTTAGAATAGAACAATCTTTTTAATTTATGTATTTTTTTAATGATTTTGTAAATTAATGTTGATGAGAAGCTTACTTTGTTATAAAACAGACGAACTAAAACCAAAAAGCTTTTTGTTTGTAGCTATAGATTTAAAATATCAAAGTAATGTCAGTATTTGCAGTTTTGTCTTTGCTTCCCTGTTAATTTATTTTGTTAAAGATTCTAATATTAATATGATAATAACCAACTTGAAAGCCCATGTTATTATTCTTTTGTCTTCCATTCTCCCTCGATTCTGGGGACCTTTTTGTACCAGCATGTTCTAGTGTTATTGATCGCTTGCTCTCTTCCTCATTGAGTTGATTTGTTACACATTTTTCCTCTTGCAGTTCTTTCCTTTCAGACTAGTTAATATGAAAGCTGTTTTGTACATAGCAAAGTGAATAGCATATACAGGATGTGCTGTAGTGTGTTGAGTCAGGTATTCAGTAATTACCACTGTATATGGTTGGAAAAAAAACACGATATGCCAGCTTTGCAAAATTATTACAACGATGCACTTAACTTACAGTATCCCATGTACTTTTTTTTGGCAATTTTAAAAGTTGTGCAATAAATATGCAAGCTTGTAAATTTGTGTTTTTATTTGAATCTGTTGATGTTGCTGGAGTTTTTCCAGTGTTGTAGGAAACTTGTGCAATTGTGCTTTGTTCGAGAAATTGATCCTGCCGCGTCATGGAATACGGAGTTGCAAAAAGTAGTCATTTTCAAGCAGTGGTTTATAGCCATCAGCAGACAGTTCAGACAACAGTTCTGACAGCAGTTCAGAGCCGATCCAAAGCGTGATTGTATAAACCTGTGGCGTCGAAGAGGATATTACTTACAACATAGTTGGATGAATCTTTCCCACCCCAAACCACTTTTCTACTGACACAGGCAAACTAAGCTTTAGGACACATATTAAGTGCAAAAACTTATCAGAGCAAACTCACCCAGAGATAATTGCTTTTCAGGGATAAATCAAGATGCATTGGAGAATTGTGCATTGATATGATGGCAAAATGGTAATACACTCCCACACAAGGACATCAAATCCCTCTTTCATTCAATATCGAGGTCAGTTTTACACATAGAAAGGCCTTATTAGCAGTTCTGTTAGATTCAGGGAAAGTTTTGGAGCATTGCATGGAAAATGCTGTCGAGGAAACGGAATCGAGCTAACGCTTGGCAAACAATTTCATACCCAAACTGCAGAATTGTGATCTTAGGACTATAGCTAGATTTTGGGAAACTTCCTTCAGTACTTCTTCTCTTTGTGTGTGTGTGTGTGTGAATGAGCTTGCGCGTGTGTGTGTGTGTGTGTGACTGGTGTGTACATTTTGTGGGCGTAGATGTTGTCTTCCACTGCAGGATTTGAGCTGTGTGGTAAAGTTGGGTTCATGCATGCAAAGCCCATTATTCCCTGACATCTGGGTACAGGCAGGAGGGTCTGGTCAGATAGAGCAGAACCACTGCTGAGTCCTCCCTCCTTTCCTCCCTCGTTCCCTGATGCTGTCTGTTTCTGTGACCAGCTCATTCTAATCTCATCAGCAGCTCCAGCTTTCAAACGCCCCTCTCTCTCTTCCTTCCTCTGGACCCCTCTCTCTTTTCCAAAACAATACCAAGGATTCCAAGTCGGAAAATGTTTTATTGTCTGCATTGCAGAAAGATGGAAAAAAACACAGACACAGGAAAGTTTGCATTCAATTTATCATCAGACAGTTGTGTTATAACGTTCAATTTATAGATGTGTGTTTGACCTCTTCTTAGTAATTACTGTGTCAGGGTGGTGCCTTCCAAGCCAGACTTTAAATCATACTCTGGCGGTGAAGGCTAAAGCACTGTGTTGTATACTTCAAGGCACTGTGTACTGTAGCATGGTAAGTTATGGTCCACTGGGAGTCTGGGACCAGCTCTTTCATAGAATAATTTTATCAGCCGTCTACCCCTGAGACCCAGGACATTTTAACTTTCCTAAGGAAAACATCCATTCCAGACACATGCTCACGAACACACAAATGCTGCAGTTTTGCGATTTTTGATGTTATTTTGTGATGTTATTTTAGTGCGCATTGTATAAGGGTCATCAGCAATTAATGTACTGCATTTGAACAATGTGGATTCCAGTTATGCTCCCTTAGACTTTGATGCTGTACACACACACACACACACTTATGACATCAATTTCCTAACTTACCGTATAACATCAATGATACATGAGCTTTCAGCTTTTTCAGGCTTCTTCAGTGCATGAGTGTCTGTGGCAACACAGGATCTTAATCACTTACTGTTATTTTAGAGTGAGGACAGGATCAGGAAATACCTCAGGAGCAGTCTGTACGATCTCCATGAAACCAAAGGTGATTTCTCTCCTTAAAACCCAACTACATGGCCTCCCAAGTGCTAGAGGTGTCACTACAGACCCAGGTTCGATCCCAGGCTGTGTCGCAGCCGGCCGCGACCGGGAGACCCATGAGGCGTCCGAACCAACTACAAACTAATGAGACCCCACTGTGGAAAGGATATATTCTCACAATCATGATGATGTTCTCTATTCTGTCCTACGACACCCTCTGCCCCCCTTATTAACCTTGTTTTTTTATGATTTCTATTTTTACTGTCTTTTTTGTAACTTACAGTATGAATGTATTATTCAATGCATTTCTCTGGGTTATAGTAGTAAAGGCCAAATTCAATATTTTATTTTTGTGTATATATATTTTAATACCTGTAAGGGTCCTAAAATTCAAAATCGAATTGTTAAATGATCCATAGTATGACCATCTTATACAATTCCGTATGTCTGACTGCAGAGAGATGCTTGGGAAAATGGTCAGGAGGACCAGCATGTGTGTGTTTTCAGGGGAAGGGGGCGGATCTGATCTTCATCACCTAAGACTTGACATTGGTTAATCAATTCTCAAATTTTTGCTCAATCTTGCATGGTTTCTCAAACAGCTGTAACTGTATATGCATTCATAAATCAGGTCCTTTCTTGTGTTGGGCTCTGGGATGTAACAACTGTTGAACATCTGAGCTTATAGTTGATTGTGGGGGAAAGGGGTAGAGTGTGTAAGAGTACGTGTTTGTGTGTATGTATCCCACATCTGTTGCTAGGGGTAAGGATGTTAGGGACAATATAGGAGGAATCACAATAATTGTTTGCTAAAATAATAATTGCTTAACAAAAAAGTAATGTAATGCAATGGCAATCCTGGTTATAGGTAACAATCCTTTGTATGAACTGCCAACATTATTACGCATATTAATTGTTAATGATGGAAATTAAGATACGCACGATTTTTAAATATATGTATATGTATTTTGAATAGTTATATATAAAGCAAATTGAGGTGAGAGCATTGGAAATACTTTTAGAGATTAATCTGCTACTGTTCTGTGGGTGGAACTGTGTTCTCTTTTTTTCGAAGGATAGGTCCTGGCCTCTCGGGGGGCCTAGGGATCTGGGAGGACGGGGGTGGTCTGCCGGTCACTGGGATGACAACCCAACTTGGGATGGAGAGGGGCTTTAGTGGGTGGAATAGTCGAGAACAATTGGAGGGTTACTTAGTAGCAATGCAAATATCATGGTACAGCTATATGGACACTCAAACACTATGGTTTTAATGGTAAATTTACAAGCATACAGTACCAGTAAAAAGTTTGGACACACCTACTCATTCCAATGTTTTTCTTTATTTGTAGTATTTTCTACATTGTAGAATAATAGTGAAGTCATCAAACTATGAAACAACACATATGGAATCATGTAGTAACCAAAAAAGTGTTAAACAAATATTTGAGATTCTTCAAAATAGCCACCTTTTGCCTTGATGACAACTTTGCACACTCTTGACATTCTCAACCAGCTTCATGTGGTAGTCACCTGGAATGCATTTCAATTTACAGGTGTGCCTTGTTATAAGTTAATTTGTGGAATTTCTTTCCTTAATGCGTTTGAGACAATCAGTTCTGTTGTGACAAGGTAGGGGTGGTATACAGAAGATAGCCCTATTTGGTAAAAGACCAAGTCCATATTATGGCAAGAACAGCTCAAATAAGCAAAGAGAAATGACAGTCCATCATTGCTTTAACCTCTCTGGCGCATGTGGGACGAACTCGTCCCACCTACGTAACAGCCACTGGATATCCAGTGGCGCGATTTTTGAATCGTTAGAAATACTATTACTTTAATTTCTCAAACATATGACTATTTTACAGCTATTTAAAGACAAGAATCTCGTTAATCTAACCACACTGTCCGATTTCAAAAAGGCTTTACAACGAAAGCAAGACATTAGATTATGTCAGCAGAGTGCCCAGCCAGAAATAATCAGACACCCATTTTTCAAACTAGCATATCATGTCACATAAACCCAAACCACAGCTAAATGCAGCACTAACCTTTTATGATCTTCATCAGATGACACACCTAGGACATTGTGTTATACAATACATGCATGTCTGTTCAATCAAGTTCATATTTATATCAAAAAACAGCTTTTCACATTAGCATGTGACGTTCAGAAAAAGCATAACCCCCGCAAACTTCCGGGGAATTTACTAACAGTTTGCTAAATTACTCACGATAAACGTTCACAAAAAGCATAACAATTATTTTAAGAATTATAGATACATTACTCCTCTATGCACTCGATATGTCCGATTTTAAAATAGCTTTTCGGATGAAGCACATTTTGCAATAATCTAAGTACATAGCCCGGCATCACAGGGCTAGTTATTTAGACACCCACCCAGGTCAGCCTCCACCAAAATCACATTTCCTATAAGAAAAATGTTCTTACCTTGCTTGTTCTTCGTCAGAATACACTGCCAGGACTTCTACTTCAATAACAAATGTTGGTTTGGTCCCAAATAATCCATCGTTATATCCAAACAGCGACGTTTTGTTCGTGAGTTCTAGACACTATCAGAATGCTACATCACGGTCTCGAGCATGGCGCATTGGCGTGACAAAAAATGTCTAAATATTCCATTACCGTACTTCGAAGCATGTCAACCGCTGTTTAAAACCAATTTTTATGCCATTTATCTCGTAGAAAAGTGATAATATTCCGACCGGGAATATGCATTGAGCCTAAACAGCCGAATAAAATTTCTCCTCAGGAGCGAATCTTGCACGCGCCTCATTCAAAGGTCCTCTGAGCCGCCACTTGCCAAAGGCGATAATGTGTTTCAGCCTGAGGCTGCCTCGTAAACCTTCAGGTATTTCCTGGGTTCTGAGAGCCTATCGGAGCCCTGGGAATTGTCACGTTACAGCTAAGATCCTTACTTTTCAATAAACAGATGCAAGACGCACGACTCCTTGTCAGACAGGGTACTTCCTGCTTGAAACCTTGTCAGGTTTTTGCCTGCCATAGGAGTTCTGTTATACTCACAGACACCATTCAAACAGTTTTAGAAAATTCAGAGTGTTTTCTATCCAAACCTGAACAATAATATGCATATTCTAGCTTCTGAGTTGGTGTAGGAGGCAGTTAAAAATGGGCACATATTTTTTCCAAAATTCTCAATACTGCCCCCTAGGCCAAACAGGTTAAGACATGAAGGTCAGTTAATGCGGGAAATGTCAAGAACTTTGAACGTTTCTTCAAGTGCAGTCTCAAAAACCATCAAGCGCTATGATGAAACTGGCTCTCATGAGGACCACCACAGGAAAGGAAGACCCAGAGTTACCTCTGCTGCAGAGGATAAGTTCATTAGAGTTACCAGCCTCAGAAATTGCAGCCCAAATAAATGCTTCAAGTAACAGACATCTCTCAACATCACTGTTCAGAGGAGACTGCGTGAATTAGGCCTTCATGGTTGAATTGCTGCAAAGAAACCACCACTAAAGGACACCAATAAGAAGAGGAGACTTGCTTGGGCCAAGAAACACGAGCAATGGACATTAGACTGGAGGAAATCTGTCCTTTGGTCTGATGAGTCCAAATTTGAGATTTTTGGTTGCAATTGTCGTGTCTTTGTGATACGCAGCGTAGGTGAACGGATGATCTTCGCATGTGTGATTCCCACCGTGAAGCATGGAGGAGGTGTGATGGTGTGGGGGTGCTTTACTGGTGACACTGTCAGTGATTTATTTAGAATTCAAGGCACACTTAACCAGCATGGCTACCACAGCATTCTGCAGCGATACTGACCCAACCCAACCTGATTGTGGACTTGACCTCCACAACCTCACCCAACCTCAACCAAATTGAGATGGTTTGGGATGAGTTGAACAGCAGAGTGAAGAAAAAGCAGCCAACAAGTCCTCATCTTATGTGGAAACTCCTTCAAGACTGTTGGAAAAGCATTCCAGTTGAAGCTGGTTGAGCGATTGCCAAGAGTGTGCAAATCTGTTGTCAGGGGTTCACCTTGGGGTCATGATAGGGGTTGTACCAAATGTTTGATGTATTATAATAATTGATTATGCTTATGTTGTATTAATAGAAGGGGAGGGGTTATAAGACCCCTCCCTCCTTACATTTATAGGGTCCTAAACTACAGAGTAACAACATATATATTCATTATAAAGGTTTAATATTGTTCCACAGTCTTTTCTAATCTCTGCCTCTTATAAAGAAGCTGTCTTAGAAATGTGTGACTGTGAGACAGAAGTCTGCAGGGAGTGTAAGAGATAAGAGGTTAGTCAGACATTCCACTATAAATCAACTTGGGGAGTGGACATTTACTCCTAAGATTTTAGATAACACAAAAACTCTGTGTCGGCATGGTTTTGGTCTCATGAGTAGAAGGTAATGACGTAGGCAGTGACATCACTAAGATATATGACTGTAGGAATAATAAAACAACTCGGACCCTTTTCTATTTTGCAGAACTTACTCGGAAACATGCGTGCTATGTTCCTGTTGTCAACTTCTGTCTGCAATTGCATTAATAAATGAATGATTGATTTCCTTAAAGATATTATATCTGCAATATTAAAGCTGATATACCCCTCCCCCAAAAATAAGGCCAAAAATAAATAACAATTCCATATGTCAGCTTAGAAGCCCCCTCCTCCCAACAGCTTAGACTTTTAATAATTAAATTAAATAATTAAGTTGAGAGATGGAGCATTAAGAGTGTGGAGCATTTGGCTCGGATGGTTGACTGTATTACACTCTTGAGGAGTGGCATAAGAGGACATCAGAAGTTACCTCTTTGTTAGGCAAGTTGCGTCTGGCTGTCCATCAGCCTTATTTACTGGATTAATTTCCATTGGTCTGCAGCAGACATGTTCCAGTAGGAACAGATCTCTGTGCACTCACTACACAACAACCTCGGTGCTAGAGGTTTGTCTGTAGCAGAAGATTTCCACAAAGGGGACACTGTCCTCCCATGACAGTCTCTGGATCTGTTTAGGCATCAGACATGGAACAGGCCCTGAGGTCATGCAAATTTTATTGATGTAATGTAGCAATATCCCACTAGGAAGTACAGCTACTGTACTATATATCCCACCAATATCTGGTATTTAAACTTTATGGGTAGTTTGCATTTACTAATATATTTTGAGTCATAGCTATTTAGTTCTGGTACGTACTTCATTCAGATCTGATATTTATATGGGGACTTTCCATAGAAATTGCCTTAATACTGATACATCCTTGAGTCCCAGCTGTTTCATCTGGATAACACAGATGTCTTCACATTCACTGGATAAATAGGTCTGTCATAAACCAGGAAGGAATAGGAGGATGTTACAGTTTCCTGTTTACATCAAGTTGAGTGCTTCTGGCTGCTGGCTCTTGTCCTCTAGGAAAACAGGATGTTTAGAGGGCATAAGACATGGATAGGCCCATTATTATAATGTAGTCCCTACAGGATTCAGTTGGTTGAAGAACTTCAGTCTGCTACAACGGAGTGCTTCAGTATGCTAAGAAGAAGATGAAATGATTACACTATTTCTCTGTGTTTACATTATTGAAAAGGCTAAACAATTAAATGTCTCTTGCAAATAAACATAAACCCTCTCACCTAATCCATGAAACATTCCAAAGTACAGGCGCACTCCGTTCATGCTTAGCACAGTATAATCTTCTAACACTGGGCCCTGCTCATATCCTTTCTTTGAAAGAGGTGAAGGAGTGCATTTGGCACAGCCTGCTGGTATGCTGCCATAACACATTAAAATCGTGACTAGCTCCGGTGCAGATATGAGGAGATAAACTGAGTCAGAGGAATGGGGAGGCAGGCTATATCAGATCAGTGGAAATGTATGTTAACAGTGAGAGAAAGTCATACCATAGGCTACATCTCAGACCATAGAAGGAGGAAAGGCAGGAAATGTATGGATGGAAGAATGCTGGCAGAATAGTTGTATTGTTTCTACACTGAGTGTGCAAAACACAAGGAACACCTGCTCTTTCCATGACATCCAGGTGAATGCTGTGATCACTTATTGATGTCACTTGTTAAATCCACTTCAATAAGTGTAGATGAAGGGGAGGAGACAGGTTAAAGAAGGATTTTTAAGCCTTGGTAGTAGGTGCCAGGCGCACCGCTTTGAGTGTGTCAAGAAGTGCAAAAAGGCTGGGTTTTTCACACAACGGTTTTCCGTGTGTGTCAAGAATGGTCCACCACCCAAAGAATATCCAGCCAACTTGACACAACTGTGGGGTGTTTTGGAGTCAGCATGGGCCAGAATCCCCGTGGAACGCTTTCAACACCTTGTAGAGTCCACGCCCCGATTAATTGAGGCTGTTCTGAGGGCTAAAGGGGGTGCAACTCAATTGTAGGAAGGTGTTCCTAATGTTTTGCACACTCAGTGTATATCATATTTTACATTTGTGTGACTATTCTTGTCTATCAGTGTTTTGTTACTTGTTGTGTTTTATGTTTTTGTGTGGACCCCAGAAAGAATAGTTGCTGCTTCTGCTAAAGTTAATGGGGATCCGAATAAACCAATAATCATATCAGGCTTCCTAAAACAAAGTCTGAGTCATTCAGTTGAGTTGAAGTCAGGACACAACCTGAGATCAACTGCCTTGCCATTCATCATGCAGTAGTCAACACACACTCAGTGCCAACTCAAATGGCTGAGCAGTTTGTTTGCTATAACAGTGAGTCATCGTTGATGCTGTTGGGATACTTCACATGGGTGTATATAGAATAATTGTCAGCATTCATTATTAATTGGCCATCCTAAAATATGTTCCTAATAGTTATCCCTTTCATTTCTCCATTTGTCTCATTCACCCACTAAAAAGTTGCATACATGGATTTTACAAGGATTGTAGATTAGATTAGGGACTGTTGTGTTACTACATTCAATGTTAGTAGTTTAGTTGGTGTCCCTGTATGAATATATTGTAGCAGCTGCTGAACTATTTCTTCCATTTCTGACTTTCTTGTCTTATCATTCCAGCAAGGCAGAGTGAGTCATCACAGACACCATCACCATTACATAGACATTACGTTTTGTCTTGGTTTTGTCCATCAGTGCTTCCACACTGATTCTCCAAAAAGAACAGGATCAAAATAAGTAAGAATTTAATGATTTTAGACCAAATAAAAACCCTGAATAAATTAAATCCATTGGTATGTTATTACACATAGTCAACTTGTCCTTGAGTTTTACACTCTTCAGGTACAGTGCAGCCAGCCAGTGTCCTCTTGTCTTACAACGAGCAACCAATAGAGAGCAAACCCTGGCCATCTGACTCCACTTGGTGGTGACAAGTGTTACTACAGAAACAATATATAATCAATATCATGAAACCCACTAACATTGACAACATTTTAGACATATTGAATGTATTTATTGACAAGGATGAATTTCCAGTTCAACTACTGTACAGTGTGGGCTACTCATTATTCATTATTCTAATTGATGACGACCCCCCCCCCCCCCCCCCCCCGAAATATTCAGTATTAATGTGCAAAAAAATGTTGGGGTCCAGCAGCAAAGTTTCCAACAGTACAGAAGTGCTTACAGTAAACACACCTGACCTGACAATACAGTAACATAATAACCCAGGCTGCGTCACAAATGACACTCTATCCCCAGTGTAATACTTTTCACCAGGGTCCATAAGGGTCTGTTTAAAAGTAGTGCACTATGCAGGGAATAGGGTGCCATTTCAGATGCAAACTTCCTGTCCACATGGGAGCTCAAGATGTATGAGTGAAACACTATGTTTTAATACTGCATATTGTATAATAATAACGCAAGTCAAATCAATTTGGAGGCAAATGCATAGTAAAACATGATTGATCTAAGACCTCACTGTGCAGTGATCGCTACACAATCCGGTCTCATCCGGATTACAATAATTGAGTACAATTGTACTCAGTAGCTACAGTATATCTCGCCCACTCAGGAGTACTGTGGGCCCAGATCTGTTTGTGCTGTATAGCCTATGGTCGTTGTGGAGTTGGCTATACAGAACAAATATATCTGGGACCAGGCTTACTCAAAAGCGCCTAAAGCTTAAATGCTCTTGTTTAAATGAAGATACTGTACAGGATTACTGGTGTCGGTGTGGTCCAAAAGACAGCAGAGAACACTGGCACAAAAACTTTGAAAAGTGTCCTTTTTGTCCTCTTAAAGGGGTTTCCATGCATTATCTAACACATACTGTACATACACAGAGCAGTACTCCAATGTGGGGTTGGTTACTGGTGTAGAGAACAGCCAGTGTATTCTACACAGCCCTCGCTGTTGTATTTCACAAGTTCATTTTTTTTCTTTACAGAAATCAGGCTTTTCTTTACATGTTTTCTGTTGGTGAGAGATTGTGGCATTGTTTCTGCGGTGGTGGTTGCGTTTCTGTCAGGTCACGTCTCGACCTTGGTCCGGGGAGTATGGATCGTCTTCACCACCTTGGCGCTGCTCCTTACGTCATGCTCTATGATCTCTGACAGCAGCATGTCTTTAGATCCGTGCTTCTTCTAGAAAACAATACATCGTTTGAATATCAATTAATTAACCAGAGTTTGTGGTAATAAAAGCTGGTATTGTATTTAATACGTGTAGCACTGCCATTCAAATGAAATAATCACCCTACTATGCACTTGCAAAGTATCACTTTTATTAATCGCGAACATTTCTGCCTCACAGCTTTTGGCACAGCTTGTACGTGTGGCATTGATCAATAAGTGGCAGGAAAAAGGTTTGTGACTGACCTGAGAGGGGGTGGAGCTGGAACCTGGGATGTCTGCTGTGCGTGTCACAGGTAAGGGGGGAACAAGGTCTGTCCGGGTGCTTCCATTATCATGTCTCAAGGTGCTGAACAATACAGGAACGAACCATCAGCATCAAGCAACCGTACAATAACTAGCCTAGAGCCGGGATTTAATTTGACAGACGTTGCAGCGCCCTTGGCATTTAAAGGTAATATGCGATTGGGCAGACATTTGCTGAGTTTACCGTGAATGTGATCTCTGCGAACATCAGGATCATTGCCTTTACACATCTACAACGCGCCTCAGATTGTATCCCGGTCTAGAGACATTAATAAGAGCTCCACCACACTACTGTCACCATTTAAATGTGAAGTTTCGGGTGAGACTCTGAAGAGTGAAAAACCATAAGATCTGTCCTGAGACCAGTTTACACTCACTTGACCTCAGAGAGCACGGACCTCTCCCCTTCGGAACACTGGGAGCGTCGGTACTGATGGAAACTCCGTGGGGAATGAGAGTGCCGGATTTTGATTGGGTCTCCTTGGGTTCTGGAAGGAAGGATGAACATAGAATCCTTCACTTTATCTCATGTGTAGGAGAGTAGGCCTACCTCTCATTTAGCCCAGTGGGATATAAGCCCACGCCATACTGAATCCATCAGCTTCAGAGGCGGTAAGATAGAATTAAATAGAGAATAATGTATCTCTACAGGGAGCAGTATGAAAAGGCCAGACTCAATCATTCAAGTTATGTGAGGGAAACACTTCAGTCTGGTGGGGAATCTGTTATCTTCTTATCCAAGTGCAGGTCAACAGACCCTACCCCAATGTGCTGACTGAGCACGCTCCATTCATTATAGACCTGTCTGATTATCACATAGACCTGTCTGATTATTATATTGACCTGTCTGATTATCATATTATCATACCTGTCTGGTTATCATATTATCATACCTACAGTTGAAGTCGGAAGTTTACATACACATTAAAACTCGTTTTCGCTCCACAAATTTCTTGTTAACAAACTATAGTTTTGGCAAGACCGTTAGGACATCTACTTTATGCTTGACACAAGTAATCTTTCCAAAAATTGTTTACAGACAGATTATTTCACTTATAATTCACTGTGTCACAATTCCAGTGGGTCAGAAGTTTACATACACTAAGTTGACTGTGCCTTTAAACAGCTTGGAAAATTCCAGAAAATTATGTAATGGCTTTAGAAGCTTCTGATAGGCTAATTGACATCATTTCAGTCAATTGGAGGTGTACCTGTGGATGTATTTCAAGGCCTACCTTCAAACTCAGTGCCTCTTTGCTTGACATCAGTGGAGAATCAAAAGGAATCAGCCAAGACCTCAGAAAAAAATTGTAGACCTCCACAAGTCTGGTTCATCCTTGGGAGCAATTTCCAAACGCCTGAAAAAACCTAGTTCATCTGTACAAACAATAATACCCAAGTATAAACACCATGGGACCACGCAGCCGTCATATCGCTCAGGAAGGTGACGCGTTCTGTCTCCTAGAGATGAACGTACTTTGTTGCGAAAAGTGCAAATCAATCCCAGAACAACAGCAAAGGACCTTGTGAAGATGCTGGAGGAAACAGGTACAAAAGTATCTATATCCACAGTAAAACGAGTCCAATATCGACATAACCTGAAAGGCCGCTCAGCAAGGAAGAAGCCACTGCTCCAAAACCGCCATAAAAAAGCCAGACTACGGTTTGCAACTGCACATGGGGACAAAGATCATACTTTTTGGAGAAATGTCCTCTGGTCTGATGAAACAAAAATAGAACTGTTTGGCCTTAAATAGAACTGTTTGGCCCTCATGTTTGGAGGAAAAAGGGGGAGGCTTGCAAGCCGAAGAACACCATCCCAACCGTGAAGCACGGAGGTGGCAGCATCATGTTGTGGGGGTGGTTTTCTGCAGGAGGGACTGGTGCACTTCACAAAATAGATGGCATCCTGAAGAAGGAAAATTATGTGGATATATTAAAGCAACATTTCAAGACATCAGTCAGGAAGTTAAAGCTTGGTCGCAAATGGGTCTTCCAAATGGACAATGACACCAAGCATACTTCCAAAGTTGTGGCAAAATGGCTTAAGGACAACAAAGTCAAGGTATTGGAGTGGCCATCACAAAGCCCTGACCTCAATCCTATAGAAAATCTGTGGGCAGAACTGAAAAAGCGTGTGCGAGCAAGGAGGCCTACAAACCTGACTCAGTTACACCAGCTCTGTCAGGAGGAATGGGCCAAAATTCACCCAACTTATTGTGGGAAGCTTGTGGAAGGCTTCCCGAACCGTTTGACCCAAGTTAAACATTTCAAGGCAATGCTACCAAATACTAATTTAGTGTATGTAATCTTCTGACCCACTGGGAATGTGATGAAAGAAATAAAAGCTGAAAGAAATAATTCTCTCTACTATTATTCTGACATTTCACATTCTTAAAATAAAGTGGTGATCCTAACTGACCCAAGACAGGGAAGTTTTACTAGGATTAAATGTCAGGAATTGTGAAAAACTGAGTTGAAATGTATTTGGCTAAGGTGCATGTAAACTTCCGACTTCAACTGTATCTGATTGTCACATTATCATACCTGTCTGATTATCATATTATCATTGTCTGATTGTCATATAGACCTGTCTGATTATTATATTGACCTGCCTGATTATCATAACTGTCTGATTACCATATATACCTGTCTGATTATCATATTGACCTGTCTGATTGTCATATAGTCCTGTCTGATTATCATATCATAACTGTCTGATTATCATATTGACCTGTCTGATTGTCATATCGACCTGTCTGATTATCACATAGACCTGTCTGATTATCATATTGACCGGTGTGATTAGCATATATACCTGTCTGATTAGCATATATACCTGTCTGATTACCATATAGACCTGTCTGATAATCATATATACCTGTCTGATTATCATAACTGTCTGATTATGGGGCCCGCGGTTCGATCCCAGGCTGTGTTGCAGCCGACCGGGAGACCCATGAGGCAGTGCACAATTGTCCCAGCGCTGTCTGGGTTAGGGGAGGGTTTGGTCGGCCGGGATGTCCTTGTCCCATCGCGCTCTAGCGACTCTTTGTGGCGGTTCGGGCGCATGCACGCTGACTTTGGTCACCAACTGTACGGTGTTTCCTCCGACAGATTGGTGCGGCTGGCTTCCGGGTTATGCAAGCAGTGCGGCTTCGTAGGGTCATGTTTCGGAGGACACATGGCTCTCAACCTTCGCCTATCCTGAGTCCGTACGGGAGTTGCAGCAATGGCACAAGACTGTAACTACCAATTGGATATCACAAAATTGTGGAGAAAAAGGCGTAAAAATACAACAAAAACCTGTCTGGTTATCATATTGACCTGTCCGATTATCATATCGACAAGTTTTCATCCTAAAAAATTTACAGACTATCTAATCTAATGAGGAAGGGAGGAGCAGTCACACACTCCACTTTCTTGTAGGGGATCTCCTTCAGCTGATCCTCTGTTAGATCAGGAGCAGGGTCCACCAGCTCCTTCCTGTAGGAACACAACCACCAGGGTATGTTACCATTCATGTTACCATTCACTGGAGAAAAGGCTGTGCACACTGGTTTCAATAACCTCTGAAGGCTGTGTTAGTACATACTGTTCAATAGTATACACTCTTTATGAATAGTTATCAACTATTAGTCATAGTTAGTCAAGTCATTATAGTGCTACACCTTTAACTTTTCATAATACAGGAAAAAAGGCCTATTGGTCATACTTTATTTGGATAGTCCATCTGTAGGTCACACTATCAACTACCTATCTGTTGATAAGCAACTGCTTGCTAGGGTTAGGGTAAAGTTTAGAATAAGGTTTAGTTAGGTTAAGGGTTAGGGCTAGGTTAAGGATTAAGTTTAGGGTTATGATTAACCATATTACATCTACATAAAAGACCTGGAAGTCTGGAACATACAGTCCAACCATGGAGCGGGTCGAGAACTTCAAGTTCCTCGGTGTCCACAACACTAAGGATTTAAAATGGTCCACAGACACACACACAGTCATGAAGAAGGCCCGACAGTGCCTCTTCCCCCTTAGGAGGTTGAAAAGGTTTGGCATGTGCCCTCAAATCCTCAAAAAGTTCAACAGCTGTACCAGTGAGAGCATCTTGACTCGCTGCATCACTGCTTGGCATGGCAATAGCACCGCCCTCAATCGCATGGCGCTACAGAGGGTGGTGAGGACAGCCCAGTACATCACTGGGGCCAAGCTCCCTGCTATCCAGGACCTCTATATCAGGCAGTTTGAAAGGAAGGCCTGAAAAAAAATCACCCAAGCCATAGACTACTCTCTCCTCTTCCGCACAGCAGCCAGTGTCGGAGCATCAAGTCTGACACCAACAGACTCCTGAACAGCTTCTATCCCCAAACCATAAGACTGATAAATAGCTAACTAAATGGCTACATGGATTATCTGATTATTGTCTCTATGCGGATTATTGTCGCTATGCACACTCACAGGGCCATACACACTCACGCACACTGACACGCCAACACACACACAAACACTCACTCCATGATTTGCTCACACACACATAATATGCACATACAGTGCATTCGGAAAGTATTTTGACCCCTTGACTTTTTACACATTTTGTTAGGTTATAGCCTTATTCTAAAATGGATTAAAAGTGGGGGTTTTTTCTCATCAATCTACACACAATACCTCAAATGACAAAGCAAAAACAGGTTTATAGAAATTTTTACGAATGTATATATATATGAAAAAAAATGAAATATCAAATTTACATAAGTATTCAGACCCTTTACTCAGTACTTTGTTGAAGCACCTTTGGCAGCGATTACAGCCTCGAGTCTTCTTGGGTATGACGCTACAAGCTTGGCATACCTGTATTTGTGGAGCTTCTCCCATTCTTCTCTGAAGAGCCTCTCAAGCTCTGTCAGGTTTGGACGGGGAGCGTCGCTGCACAGCTATTTTCAGGTCTCTCCAGATGTTTGATCAAGCCCAAGCTCTGGCTGGACCCCTCAAGGACAGTAAGAGTCTTGTCCCGAAGCCACTCCTGCGTTGTCTTGGCTGTGTGCTTAAGGTCGTTGTCCTGTTGGAAGGTGAACCTTTGCCCCAGTCTGAGGTCCTGAGCGCTCTGGTTTTCATCAAGGATCTCTCTGTACTTTGCTCTGTTCATCTTTCCCTCGATGCTGACTGGTCTCCCAGTCCCTACTGCTGAAAAACATCCCCACAGCATGATGCTGCCACCACCATGCTTCACCATAAGGATGGTGCCAGGTTTCCTCCAGACGTGACGCTTGGCAAAGATTTCAATCTTGGTTTCATCAGACCAGAGACTCTTGTTTCTCATGGTCTGAGAGTCCTTTAGGTGCCTTTTGGCAAACTCTAAGCGGGCTGTCATGTGCCTTTTACTGAGGAGTGGCTTCCCTCTGGCCACTTTACCATAAAAGACTGATTGCTGGAGTGCTGCAGAGATAGTTGTCCTTCTGGAAGGTTCTCCCATCTCCACAGAAAAACTCTGGAGCTCTGTCAGAGTGACCATCGGGTTCTTGGTCACCTCCCTGACCAAGGCCCTTCTCCCCCGATTGATCAGTATGTCCGGGCGGCCAGCTCTAGGAAGAGTATTGGTGGTTCCAAACTTCTTCCATTTAAGAATGATGGAGGCCTCTGTGTTCTCCGGGACCTTGAAAGCTGCAGACATTTTTTGGTACCCTTCCCCAGATCTGTGCCTCGATCCAATCCTGTCTCGGAGCTCTGCGGAAAATTCCTTCGACCTCATGGCTTGGTTTTTGTTCTAACATGCCCTTGTCAACTGTGGGACCTTATATAGACAGGTGTGTGCCTTTCCAAATCATGTCCAATCAATTGAATTTACCACAGGATGACTCCAATCAAGTTGTAAAAACATCTCAAGGATGATCAATGGAAACAGAGCTCAATTTGAAGTCTCATAGCAAAGAGTCTGAATACTTATGTAAATAAGGTATTTCTGTTTTTTATTTTTAATACATTTGCAAACATTTCTAAAAACCTGTTTTCACTTTGTCATTATGGGGTATTGTGTGTAGATTGATGAGGAAAACATGTAATTGAAACTATTTTAGAATAAGGCTGTAATGTAACACAATTATGAAAAAGTCAAGGGGTCTAAAAAACTTTCTGAATGCAGTGTACATTTATACTGACTCTACACACCCACGCACCCACTCACATACAATTATCATATACGCTGCTGCTACTCTGTTTATCATATATCCTGATGCCAAGTTACCTTTCCCAAATAAAGTGGTACCTGCTTATTTCTAAAAGAGCAGTTGAACCTGTTGAACCTCATAAATAGAGTCATTACTTACTGGATGTGCTTCCACAGCTGCTCTTTAGCCTGCACATCTGGACTCCGCCTGGAACACATCACAGAATTACAGGGGTTAATAGTTAAAGGGTTATTTATAAAACGGACCATCTGATGTGGAGAGTTATTGTAATGAATGGACATTTTTCCCTCTGTGTATCTGGAAATTGAGGAGATGAAATTGACCGTAGCTTAAGGCCTTGTTCCAGGTCAGGTCAGAGGTGGGGGTCTTTAGCACAGGGAGGAGAGGGAAGAAGGGTGTGTGTGGTTGTGGTTGTCTTACGATCGTGAACGGTGCCGTGAGCGGCGATGGTTTGGGTCGTTCTGAGACCTCTCTTTTTGACGGCAGAGCACAGCTTCCCACTGAGGACCAGAGTCCACCATCTCATTCTCCTGACGAGACCTGGAATATAATATTATTTTAGTATTGTAATATAATATAGGAGTACTATACGCCAGTATGTTATAAATATACAGCATAAGCATATTACTTCTACATAAAAGACCTGGAAGGCTGGAACATACAATCCAACCATGTTACATCTACACAGACATGTACAGAGATGACAGTATGGTTGCAACTTGCAACTAACTGACACATGATACATCCACATTCAAAGGACCTTGCGTTCTCAGAACATGCACAGAACAGCTGGCAGGCATATTCACTGTAATTTTCAATCTCTCCTTGTCCCAGTCTGTAATCGCCACATGTTTTAAGATAACCACCATCATTCCTGTTCCCAAGAACTCTAAGGCTTCATGCTACAATGACTACCACCCTGTAGCACTCACATCTGTAATCATGAAGTGCTTTGAGAGGCTGGTTATGGCACACATCAACTCCATCATCCCAGACACCCTAGACACACTCCGATTTACATACCGCCCCAAAAGATCCATAGACGACACAATTTCAATTGCACTCCACACTGCTAGATAAGAGGAACACCTATGTGAGAATGCTTTTAATTGACTGCAGATCAGCGTTCAACAGCATGTTGCCTTCCAAGCTCATCACTAAGCTTAGGTTCTTGGGACTGAACACCTCCCTCTGCAACTGGATCCTGGACTTCCTGACGGGCCGACCCCAGGTGATGAGGGTCGGCAACATCCCCTCCGCCACGTAGACCCTCAACACGGGGGCCCTCCCTGTAATCCCTGCTCACCCACAACTGCGTGGCCACGTACGACTCCAACACCATCACCAAGTTTGCTGACGACAACAGTTTTAGGCCTGATCACCAGTGACGATGAAACTCTTCACAAAAAGTTCTACAGCTGTACCATTGAGAGCATCTTGACTGGCTGCATCACTGCTTGGTATGACAGTAGCACCAGTACATCACTGGGGCCGAGCTCCCTGCCATTCAGGACCTCTATATCAGGCGATATGAAAGGTAGGCCTGAAAAATCGCTAAGACTATTCTCTCCTCTTCTGCACGGCAGGTAGTATCGGTGCATCAAGTCTGACAGCAACAGTCTCCTGAACAGCTTCTATCCCCAAACCATAAGACTGATAAATAGCTAACTAAATGGCTACACGGATTATCTGATTATTGTCTCTATGCAGATTATTGTTTCTATGCACACTCACAGGGCCATACACACACACGCAAACTGTAACTCCAACACACACACAAACAGTCACTCCATCATTTGCTCACACACACATAATATCCACATACAATTATACTGACTCTACACACCCACTCACATACAATCATCATATACGGTACACTGCTGCTACTCTGTTTATCATATATCCTGATGCCTATTCACCTTACCTCTATACATATCTACCTCTATGACTCCAGTATCCCTGCACATTGTAAATATAGTACTAGAACTGACTGACCCTGTACACTGAGTATACAAAACATTAAGACACCTGCTTTTTCCATGACATAGACTGACCAGGTGAATACAGGTGAAAGCTATGATCCCTTATTGATGTCACCTGTTAAATCCACTTCAATCAGTGTAGATGAAGGGGAGGAGACAGGTTAAAGAAGGCTTTTTAAGCCTTGAGACAAGTGAGACATGGATTGTGTATGTGTGCCATTGAGGGTGAATGGGAAAGACAAAAACTGTAAGTGCCTTTGAACGGGGTATGGCAACATGTGCCAGGCGCACTGGTTTATGTCAAGAACTGCAACGCTGCTGGGTTTTTCACACTTAACAGTTTCCCATGTGTATCAAGAATGGTCCACCACACATAGGACATCCAGCCAACTTGACACAACTGTGGGAAGCCTTGGAGTCCACATGTGCCAGCATCCTTGTGGAACACTTTCAAAACCTGGTACAGTCCATGCCCTGATGAATTGAGACTGTTCTGAAGGAAAAAAGGGTTCCTAATGTTTGGTATACTCAGTGTATATAGTATGCTTACTTACTTTCTCATGTTCTTATTTTTATTTATTTAGTTTTTTTCTACCTTGTGTTATTTTTTGTAATACATTTTGATTACTGCAGTGTTGGGTTTAGAGCTGTCAAGAAAGGCATTTCACTGTACTTGTGCATGTCATATTAAAACTAGAAACTTGAAAAAACAATATTATACATACAGTACATCACTATTTTTCACAACAGATAGCAACACAATTTCCATGAAATATACTCTCTCGTTTCCTCCCTAATTACTTTCGCTCCATCATGAGATATTCAGACACTTGAGGCTGTCTATAGTGTATCGTATGACACAGCTTGGGAACCATTGTGGGTCCCAATAACATATAGTATCATTCAGAGGACAATAGCAGCCTGATGATATGCTGTATTTCTTCAATACATACTTCCCTTACAGATACTGGCTTAGAGAAATAGTAGTCTTGGGAGCTATACCCCCATATGAAACAGTTGTAGTTTACTATGGAATGGCTGTCACCTTTGAGAAATATTACTATGTACTTTTAGTGGTACTACTATGTACAAAATAGGAGGTAGTAGTAGTGGTTTACAATATATATTTATTCTGTATATTTAATGGCTATATCTACAGATATGTCTCCTTGTAGGGAAAGCAGAGTGACATCACTCACCGGTTCCTCTTTTTACGATGCTCCCGGGTGGAGTTCTCGGACTCGCTGCCACTACTGGTGTTGCCACGGGAGCGTGACCTGCGGGTGGGCAGCGGTGAATAAAACGAGGTTAAAAGTTGACGAGGGGAAAATAAATGAGATGGAATGTTGTTTGTGTATGACCTGTCAGAGAGAGAGGACAAATGTTAACTTTGACTTTTAGAGAAATGACTCCAGAACTTGGCTAATGTAACTACTGAAAAACAGAACCCCACTCTGAGTAGATCGTTATCCCTGTAGAGCTCCAACGGTGGACTGGTGCTGCTGCCACATTACAACACAGCACATCAATGACAATCTTGGCAAGTCACTGGGTTTATCCGACTTGTCTAAGTCTGTGTGGAACGTAGGGATGTAAAGATGTGACCCTTTAGTTGCAGAGAGGACAGAGGTTCCGAATTGAAGAATTTAGCATGCAGTACTGTAAGCTAACTGTACCTTCTTTGTTGATCGTTCTGGTTCGGGGGATCTGTTGGATCACTGGCCTGGCCTTTCCTGAGGGATCATATCACAGAAGTCATTACTGTCATGTTATTATCAGAGACTGTCACTGTCATGTTGTTACTATTAGACATCAGAGGAATGCCACTGTCATGTTACAACTACTCTTACACAGAGAGGGTTGATGAGTTTGACATGTTTTAATCATCAACATAAACATTCATGACTGACTGAAAAGTGAGAGCATCTGTCCAACCATGATTTATGATAATTGGTATCTATTCAAAGAGAGTGCTTCATTGGCCACAAACCCTAGGGGTAATCTGATTCACGGTTTCTACCCAGAAATTCTGCATCTCTGCCCCACAACAGACACAGCCCAGACTAACCTTTATGACTCATTCATATAAAAATAACATGAAGTACAAATCTTGTATTTGATTACTAGAATTGTCTACTTCATACAAACATACTGCAAACATGTTACCTTTGCAGTAGCTTCAGTACAGTATAGACACATTTATAAGGCAATTTAAGGGGGGTGTCTTCACCATACATTTTTGGTAAAAAACTGCTTGTATAGGAACAATTACCAGCTATTATAAGGTAAACATGTTTTGTTATACATGTACCCACAATATTGTGCTTAATGCTAATGGAGGAGCAAGAACTGGACAGGCTCTACAGTTAGTTCCACATGACACCACTAGAAGGCAACATTATCCCATATATGTACTTTCAAAGGGGAAATTACTGAAGGAGCAACAGCAGTAGATGTATTCTCCTGTCCTCTCCTCTTCTGCCGCCTCCTGAGTCCTGTCCCCTCCTCTCCTCTTCTGCCACTACCCGAGTCATGTCCCCTCCTCTCCTCTTCTTCCACTACCCGAGTCCTGTCCCCTTCTCACCTATTCTGCCACTACCCGAGTCCTGCCCCCTCCTCTTCTGCCACTACCCGAGTCCTGCCCCCTCCTCTTCTGCCACTACCCGAGTCCTGCCCCCTCCTCTGTCACTTTTGTCACTACCTAAGTCCTGTCCCCTCCTCTCTACTTCTGCCACTACCTGAGTCCTGTCCCCTCCTCTTCTGCCACTACCCGAGTCCTGTCCCCTCCTCTGTCTCTTTGTCACTACCTGAGTCCTGTCCCCTCCTCTCTACTTCTGCCACTACCTGAGTCCTGTCCCCTCCTCTCCTCTTCTGCCACTACCTGAGTCCTGTCCCCTCCTCTCCACTTCTGCCACTACCTGAGTCCTGTCCCCTCCTCTCCTCTTCTGCCACTACCCGAGTCCTGTCCCCTCCTCTGTCTCTTTTGTCACTACCTGAGTCCTGTCCCCTCCTCTCTACTTCTGCCACTACCTGAGTCCTGTCCCCTCCTCTCCTCTTCTGCCACTACCCGAGTCCTGTCCCCTCCTCTGTCTCTTTTGCCACTACCTGAGTCCTGTCCCCTCCTCTCCACTTCTGCCACTACCTGAGTCCTGTCCCCTCCTCTCCTCTTCTGCCACTACCCGAGTCCTGTCCCCTCCTCTCCTCTTCTGCCACTACCTGAGTCCTGTCCCCTCCTCTCCTCTTCTGCCACTACCTGAGTCCTGTCCCCTCCTCCCCTCTTCTGCCACTACCTGAGTCCTGTCCCCTCCTCTCCTCTTCTGCCACTACCTGAGTCCTGTCCCCTCCTCTCCACTTCTGCCACTACATGAGTCCTGTCCCCTCCTCTCCTCTTCTGCCACTACATGAGTCCTGTCCCCTCCTCTCCACTTCTGCCACTACCTGAGTCCTGTCCCCTCCTCTCCTCTTCTGCCACTACCCGAGTCCTGTCCCCTCCTCTCCTCTTCTGCCACTACTTGAGTCCTGTCCCCTCCTCTTCTGCCACTACCTGAGCTCTGTCCCCTCTTCTCCTCTTCCGCCACTACCTGAGTCCTGTTCCCTCTTCTCCACTTCTGCCACTACCTGAGTCCTGTCCCCTCCTCTCCTCTTCTGCCACTACCCGAGTCCTGTCCCCTCCTCTCCTCTTCTCCCACTACTCGAGTCCTGTCCCCTCCTCTTTTGCAACTACTCGAGTCCTGTCCCCTCCTCTTTTGCAACTACTCGAGTCCTGTCCCCTTCTCTCCCACGACCCGAGTCCTGTCCCCTCCTCTCCACTTCTGCCACTACCCGAGTCCTGTCCCCTCCTCTCCTCTTCTGCCACTACTTGAGTCCTGTCCCCTCCTCTTCTGCCACAACCTGAGCTCTGTCCCCTCCTCTCCTCTTCCGCCACTACCTGAGTAGTGTTCTCTCCTCTCCTCTTCCGCCAATACCCGAGTCCTGTCCCCTCCTCTCCTCTTCTGCCACTACTTGAGTCCTGTCCCCGCCTCTCCTCTTCTGCCACTACCTGAGTCATGTCCCCTCCTCTCCTCTTCTGCCACTACCTGAGTCCTGTCCCCTCCTCTCCTCTTCTGCCACTACCTGAGTCCTGTCCCCTCCTCTCCTCTTCTGCCACTACCTGAGTCCTGTCCCCTCCTCTCCTCTTCTGCCACTACCTGAGTCCTGTCACCTCCTCTCCTCTTCTGCCACTACCTGAGTCCTGTCCCCTCCTCTCCTCTTCTGCCACTACCCGAGGTTCACTTTCTACCTGCACAAGAAGCACAGCTGGTCAGGCTATGAACAGTCCATATAACTGTAAATTATTGGCAGCACAGGTGAAACGTCATAGGTTAGCTAGGTGAAGGGGACACATCTCTACCAGCACAGGCGTCATGCCTATAGAGGGCACATGGGCACGTGCCCCCTCAGATTTGTCCTGTTGGTGTTTCTCTGTAATATTACTATTCACCTAGCAATTTTATGAAGTTGGCTTTAGCTAACCTAGATAGGTTACCAATCTCCCAACCTGATAACTAGCTACCAAGAAGCCATTTCAGGCTATCAATCAAGTTAGAGTAGCTAGCTTGTCTAACTATCTAACTAGCTGGCATGCCTGCTGGCAAGGTTGGTAGACATTAGAAAAGCAAGTAATTACAAAATGTGCTGAATAAGACTCACATTCCTTTCAATATTTTACCCAAATTTTAGCAGCAATGCAGAGAAGCATATTTAGTTTCTTTAAAAAAATTACCACCAGAAAATAAACATATTTTTTACATAGAATTAAGCATAATGATTATGGCTCTAGATTACAGGAAAAAGTTGTTTCAGGTGTTTTGAAATGCAAAAATCTCCAACTTCTGAAAGGGGGGCTACCATCCAGACCAGCCCCCCAGGCATCCTCACGTACTTTGGGCTCCCTCTGATTTTTGGGATGCATGACATCCCTGAGCACAGGGTACACCTGGACAGTTGATGGACAGTACATACTAGTGTCAGCTGAGCTATTGGGAGGAGAGGTGAGGTGGGTTGACATGTCATAGGTGAAAGATCATAGGAGAAGGCTACACACCAGCGTGGGTTCTGGGACGTTTCCTTCACGTTGCCTCCTGAAGGGGTGCGACCACGTGCCTTGGGGAATTTGGGCGACTTGGTTCGCTGGTTGGCCGTGTTGTACAGTCCACTGGGGATGAAAACAAGGAAACTTGATCAGAATTACCATCAGGACAGGCAGCTAGCTGTCAATAATACATACATTGATCTATATAGTGAATGATCTGTTGGCAAAAAAAAACCTCCTAAGTATAGTCCTTAGTCATCATGCTGATACAAATGACAACATTCCTCTTCACCTAGTCATAACCACATTGACACAGATACGTCAGTAAATGGCAGGATGATGACATCATAGTCTCAGAGGATACATCTAAATGCCAAGGCAACAGGTCATACCAATGGCTGCTGGTTAGTGATCCCAGGCCTCACACACATCCTGTCGCTCTGCATTCATTGGCTTCAGATAAGGCCCCTCTGACACACACACACGCACACACGTACACACACACACAAACACACGTACACTCACGTACACGCACTCACAGCCCCCGGAGAGGGAAAGAGGGAGCACATCGCAGCCCCAAGATAACACAAATCAGTATGGAGATGAAATAACGTTGAAACCAGCTCATTGATATGCAAATAGCCTCGGATAATACTAAATTATCATCAGAAGACAGTGGCTGTGTCTGAAATGGCAACCTATTCCCTATGTAGTGCACTACTTTTCACCGGGGCTTTGGTCAAAAGTACTGCACCATGTAGGGAGTAGGGTGCAATTTCGTACGAAGACCGGCTCTGCAGGTTAACAAGATGAATGGGCAGTTCTGTTACATTTTTGTCATTTAGCAGAAGCTCTTATCCAGAGCAACTTCCAGGCGTATTTCTAAGTAGTGGTCGCCCGTGAGAATCAAACCCACAACCCTGCGTTGGAAATGCCACGCTCTACCAACTGAGCCACACAGTCCCATCTCTAGATAGTTTGTGTGTATGCATTGATATGTAGGCTACGTGTGCCTTTTCATTTTTTTTATGTAGTTCTGTCCTTGAGCTGTTCATGTCTATTGATGTTCTGTATTATGTCATTCTGTATTATTGTTTCATGTTTTGTGTGGACCGCAGGAAGAGTAGCTGCTGCTTTGCAACAGCTAATGGGGATCCTAATAAAATACCAAATACCAATACCAATCTCTTTGTGTCTGTCTCCATGCTACTGTGCAAACACTATGAACTTAGCCTGGTCCCAGATCTGTTTGTAATGTGTTGCCAACTCCTTTGGTCATTGTTTGGCATGACTGTATTAACAGATCTGGGACCAGGCTACTGTGAACGAGGGAGACGTATAGACACAAACTGTCTGTCACTGTGCTCTCACACATACAGCTTCCAGCAGTGTATTTGATGAAGCCGCTGGGAGGGTTTTCTATGTTCAGCCTCCTACATTGATGGAGGGCTTTGCTCTGTTCCTCAGCTGTTGTCGTGAGTAAGGTCAACAAGGAAACCTACTTAACCCTAGCTGCAATCCCTCTCCTGCCTGTCTCACTATTTTCTCCAGATGTGCGTGTGTGTGTGCTGACGTTTAATCCACCAAATATTAATGATATAACCAATGCAAATGTAACCGATGTGAAATGGCCAGCTAGTTAGCGGTGGTGTGCGCTAATAGCGTTTCAATCGGTGACGTCACTCGCTCTGAGACCTGAAGTGGTTGTTCCCCTTGCTCTGCAAGGGCCGTGGCTTTTGTGGCACGATGCTTCGTGGGTGTCAGTTGTTGATGTGTGCAGAGGGTCCCTGGTTCAAGCCCAGGTTGGGGCGAGGAGTGGGACAGAAGCTATACTGTTACACAAACACATACCAGGAGCTATTGTAATGGTTACATGTCAGACATGACCAATACCCTCCATCCTAGAGCAAAGACAGCACTGTACCATTGTGGGGCGTTCTCATCCCATGGTGCACTGGGCTTCCCTCGCTGTTCCTCTGGATCACCATTCTCTGTCTTGGTTACTATGGGGCTAAAGGTCAACAAACAAATAAACAACAGGTAAACAAATACAACCATGGCTGTATTTGGTCTGGGCTAAGCAGTTGTACGAAGAGCTGTCAAGGATATTATCTGATGTTGGAAAAGCATTCTCTCAATCCATCTCAATTTATCCTTCTTTCCTTCTTTTATTCTTTCCTTCTGTCTTTGTCCCCTTTTACATTTGTTTCAAACTGAACACCTCTCTAATTCGTACACTATTTTCTACATTTTCCTCTCACATCACTTGCCCATGTCTGATACCTCTTCACAGGTGACTGTGCTGTAATCTTAGTCGTTCCCTCTTTCTCTGCATTCTCCGTCTTTGTGTTGGATCGATTCACATTGTTCAGTCCTATAAGGAAAAATATATTCTGTAAGGTTGAATGCTGAACCAACCTCCCTCTTTCTTTCCATTGTTTCAAATCCAATTTTATTTGTCACATGCGCCGAATACAACAAGTGTAGACTTTACCGTGAAATGCCTACTTAACCCTTTTAACCAACAGTGCAGTTCAAGACGAAGATAATATTTACCATGTAGACTAAAATAAAAAGTAAAAATAAAAGTAACACAATAACAATAACGAGGCTATATACAGGGGGCACCGGTACCGAGTCAGTGTGCGGGGGTACAGGCTAGTTGAAGTAATCTGTACAGGTGAGGGCGAAGTGACTATGCATAGGTAACAAACAAACAGCGAGTGTACAAAAAGGGGGGTCAATGTAAATTGTCCAGTGGCGATTTTATGAATTGTTCAGCAGTCTTATGGCTTGGGGGTAGAAGCTGTTGAGGAACCTTTTGGTCCTAGACTTGGCGCACCGGTACCGCTTGCCGTGTGGTAGCAGAGAAAACAGTCTATAGCTTGGGTGACTGGAGTCTCTGACAATTTTATGGGCTTTCCTCTGACACCGCCTATTATATACAGTGCCTTGCGAAAGTATTCGGCCCCCTTGAACTTTTCGACCTTTTGCCACATTTCAGGCTTCAAACATAAAGATATAAAACTGTAATTTTTTGTGAAGAATCAACAACAAGTGGGACACAATCATGAAGTGGAACGAAATTTAGTGGATATTTCAAACTTTTTTAACAAATAAAAAACTGAAAAATTGGGCGTGCAAAATTATTCAGCCCCCTTAAGTTAATACTTTGTAGCGCCACCTTTTGCTGCGATTACAGCTGTAAGTCGCTTGGGGTATGTCTCTATCAGTTTTGCACATCGAAAGACTGACATTTTTGCCCATTCCTCCTTGCAAAACAGCTCGAGGTCAGTGAGGTTGGATGGAGAGCATTTGTGAACAGCAGTTTTCAGTTCTTTCCACAGATTCTAACACCTGGATATGTTTATTTGTGAACCATTCCATTGTAGATTTTGCTTTATGTTTTGGATCATTGTCTTGTTGGAAGACAAATCTCCGTCCCAGTCTCAGGTCTTTTGCAGACTCCATCAGGTTTTCTTCCAGAATGGTCCTGTATTTGGCTCCATCCATCTTCCCATCAATTTTAACCATCTTCCCTGCCCCTGCTGAAGAAAAGCAGGCCCAAACCATGATGCTGCCACCACCATGTTTGACAGTGGGGATGGTGTGTTCAGGGTGATGAGCTGTGTTGCTTTTACGCCAAACATAACGTTTTGCATTGTTGCCAAAAAGTTCGATTTTGGTTTCATCTGACCAGAGCACCTTCTTCCACATGTTTGGTGTGTCTCCCAGGTGGCTAGTAGCAAACTTTAAACGACACTTTTTATGGATATCTTTAAGAAATGGCTTTCTTCTTGCCACTCTTCCATAAAGGTCAGATTTGTGCAGTATACGACTGATTGTTGTCCTATGGACAGAGTCTCCCACCTCAGCTGTAGATCTCTGCAGTTCATCCAGAGTGATCATGGGCCTCTTGGCTGCATCTCTGATCAGTCTTCTCCTTGTATGAGCTGAAAGTTTAGAGGGACGGCCGGGTCTTCGTAGATTTGCAGTGGTCTGATACTCCTTCCATTTCAATATTATCGCTTGCACAGTGCTCCTTGGGATGTTTAAAGCTTGGGAAATCTTTTTGTATCCAAATCCGGCTTTAAACTTCTCCACAACAGTATCTCGGACCTGCCTGGTGTGTTCCTTGTTCTTCATGATGCTCTCTGCGCTTTAAACGGACCTCTGAGACTATCACAGAGCAGGTGCATTTATACGGAGACTTGATTACACACAGGTGGATTCTATTTATCATCATTAGTCATTTAGGTCAACATTGGATCATTCAGAGATCCTCACTGAATTTCTGGAGAGAGTTTGCTGCACTGAAAGTAAAGGGGCTGAATAATTTTTCACGGCCAATTTTTCAGTTTTTTATTTGTTAAAAAAGTTTGAAATATCCAATAAATTTCATTCCACTTCATAATTGTGTCCCACTTGTTGTTGATTCTTCACAAAAAAATTACAGTTTTATATCTTTATGTCTGAAGCGTGAAATGTGGCAAAAGGTCGAAAAGTTCAAGGGGGCCGAATACTTTCGCAAGGCACTGTAGGTCCTGGATGGCAGGAAGCTTGGCCCTAGTGATGTATTGGGCCGTTCACACAACCCTCTGTAGCGCCTTACGGTCAGATGCCGAGCAGCTGCCATGCCAGGCGGTGATGCAACCGGTGAGGATGCTCTCAATGGTGCAGCTGTAGAAACTTTTGAGGATCTGGGGAACCATGCCGAATCTTTTCAGTCTCCTGAAGGGGAAAAGGTTTTGTTGTGCCCTCTTCACGACTGTCTTGTTATGTTTGGACCATGATAGTTTGTTGGTGATGTGGACACCAAGGAACTTGAAACTCTCGACCCGCTCCACTACAGCCCCGCCGATGTTAATGGGGGCCTGTTTGTCCCGCCTTTTCCTGTAGTCCATGATCAGCTCCTTAGTCTTGCTCACATTGAGGAAGAGATTGTTGTCCTGGCATCACACTGCCAGTTCTCTGATATCTCTATAGGCCGCCTCATCGCTGTCGATGATCAGGCCTACCACTGATGTGTCGTCAGCAAACTTAATGATGATGTTGGAGTCGTGCCTAGCCATGCAGTCATGAGTGAACAGGGAGTACAGGAGGGGACTAAGTACACACCCCTGGATCAGCGTGGCAGACGTGTTGTTGCCTACTCTTACCACCTGGGGGCGGCCCGTCAGGAAGTCCAGGATCCAGTTGCAGAGGGAGGTGTTTAGTCCCAGAGTCCTTAGCTTAGTGATGAGCTTCGTGGGCACTATGGTGTTGAACTCTGAACTATAGTCAATCAACAGTATTCTCACATAGGTGTTAATTTTGTCCAGATGAGAAAGGGCAGTGTGGAGTGAGATTGAGATTGCGTCATCTGTGGATCTGTTGGGCGGTATGTGAATTGGAGTGGGTCTAGGGTGTCCGGGAGGATGCTGTTGATGTGAGCCATGACCAGCCTGTCAAAGCACTTCATGGCTACCGACGTGAGTGCCACGGGGCGGTAATCATTTAGGCAGGTTACCTTCGCTTCCTTGGGCACAGGGACTATGTTGGTCTGCTTGAAACATGAAGGTATTACAGACTCAGTCAGGGAAAGGTTGAAAATGTCAGCGAAGACACTTGACAGTTGGTCCGCGCATGCTGGTAATCCATCTGGCCCAGCGGCTTTGTGAATGTTGACCTGTTTAAAGGTTTTGTTCACATCGGCTACCGAGAGCATTATCACACAGTCATCCAGAACAGCTGGTGCTCTCGTGCATGCTTCAGTGTTGCTTGCCTCGAAGCGAGCATAAAAGGCATTTAGCTCGTCTGGTAGACTCGCGTCACTGGGCAGCTCGCGTCTGGGTTTCCCTTTCTAGTCTGTAATAGTTTTCAAGCCCTGCCACATCCGACGAGCGTCATCGATGCACTTATTGATAAAGCCGATGACTGAGGTGGTGTATTCCTGAATGCCATTGTATGAATCCCGGAATATATTCCAGTCTGTGCTAGCAAAACAGTCCTGTAGTGTAGCATCCGCGTCATCTGACCACTTCCATATTGAGCGAGTCCCTGGTACTTCCTGTTTTAGTTTTTGCTTGTAAGCAGCAATGAGGAGGATATAATTATGGTCAGATTTGCCAAATGGAGGGCGGGGGAGAGCTTTGTGTGCATCTCTGTGTGTGGAATAAAGGTGGTCTAGGATTTTTTTCCCCCTGGTTGCATATGTGACATGCTGGTAAAAATTGGGTAAAAATGATTTAAGTTTGCCTGCATTAAAGCCCCTGGCCACTAGGAGCGCCGCTTCTGGGTGAGCGTTTTCTTCTTTGCTTATGACCTTATAGAGTTGGTTGACAGCGGTCTTAGTTCCAGCTTTGTTTTGTGGTGGTAAATAAACGGCTATGAATAATACAGATGAGAACTCTCTTGGTAGATAGTGCGGTCTACATCTTATTATAAGGTACTCTACCTCAGGCGAGCAATACCTCGAGACTTCTTTAAAATTAGACATCGCGCACCAGCTGTTATTGACAAAAAGACACAAACCCCCGCCCCTCGTCTTACCAGAGGTAGCGTCTCTGTTCTTCGGTGCATGGAAAATCCCGCTAGCTCTATGCTGTCCGTATCTTCGTTCAGCCACGTCTCGGTGAAAAATAAGATGTTACAGTTCTTAATGTCCCCTTGGTAGGATAATCTTAATCGTAGGTCATCCATTTTATTGTCCAATGATTGCACGTTAGTGAGAAGAATGGGAGGCAGTGGGAGTTTACTCGCTCGCCTCTGGATTTTCAGAAGGATGCCCGATCTGCAGCCCCTTTTCCGGCGTCTTTTCTTCACGTGAAAGGCGTTGATCTGGGCCTGTTCCAGTGAAAGCAGGATATCCTTTTCGTCAGACTCGTTAAAGGAAAAGGTTTCTTCCAGTCCGCGGTGAGTAATCGCTGTTCTGATGTCCAGAAGTTCTTTTTGGTCATAAAAAATATGCTACACAAAATGCAAAAAAAATAACAAAATAGCACAATTGGTTGGGAGAATGTAAAACGTCAGCCATGTTCTTCGGCGCCATCTTCAAATAATCAGTTGACAGTTTCAATGGTAGAACAGTCTCTGCCAGTAACTAGGTGAGGAAATGTTAAGTATAATGGTGGCATTTAGAACCTAAAAGGGTTCTTCAGCTGTCCATAGGAGAAACCTTTGAAAAAACTTTCTTGGCTCCAGGTAGAACTGTCCCGGATTGTGAACCAATCCAGCTAAACATGGAGAGGACAGTTGCTTCTGACTAAGAGCTACAAAAGTAAGTAAATAGCCTTATTAGACTGAAAGATAGGTGGTTTCATCAAACTTGTGAGGCTCTCCATGCTCATTAAACATGTGTGCTGCTACTTCCCACCGGGCAAAAACCGATTGAATCAACATTGTTTCCACATTATTTCAACCCAAAAAATCAATGTGAAGACTTTGTAAAACGTGAAAACTGATTGGATTTGAAAAAAGTAATCAATGTAAGGGCATTTCATCTTTTTTTCACCCAACTTTTAACCTAAATCCAATGACATGGTGAACTTATTTGTTGATTTTACGTTGAATTTAGTTTAAAACTCAACCAAATGTAAAAACTAGACGTTGAACAGGCGTCTGTGCCCAGTGGGTTCACTCAATCTGGTTTTAAAAGTCTCCCTTCCTAACTGGTTTACATTCCCTGAGACAAACCAGAAATGTTTCCTTGGCCAAATATTCTCAGATTTTCATAAAACAGCACATTTGGTCTTGTTTCTGCATCAACAAATTTAGCGCGAGGCAAAAGAGTAGCCCATAGGCGCGCTTCAATTAGCTTGTTCTGTACAGCAGGAGGCCACATTTGCAGGCTACACTGTCCCGTGAATGTCCTGCAAAATCCTCCCTTTGTCCCACATTTTAGTATTTTAAATGTGGTCGCCCTAGGTAGAACCCTTCTGGTTTCAGGTAAAACCCTTTTGGGTTCCATGTAGAACCCTTTCCACAGAGGGTTCTACATGGAATCCAAAAGGCTTACCTGAAACCAAAAAGGGTTCTACCTGGAACCAAAAAGGGTTCTCCTATGGGAACAGCCAGAGAACCCTTTCGGAACCCTTTTTTTTAAAGAGTGTACTGTATGTTTGTCGGTGTGAACTGTCGAAGTGAATATAATATGATTAGATAATTGAAGCCCTGTGTTGTTCCTGATGGGGGAACAGGAGGAGGAAGTGAATACTAAACTTACTGAGACTCAACTAAGGTGCTTTTCACCTGACAGTGTTGTCAATAGCAACGTGAGAGGTTCTACTGGGAAACGGTAGAGGTGAAAGGTGAGAATATGTTTTTGGGTATGCATTAGGTACCATTGATACGTTACCCTTAGTGACATTGTGTTTGTCACGTGTTGTGTAGTGCGTCTGTGGATGTTATGTAGGTCTTAGGTAGGCTTTAAGTATGCTGTATGTCCATCTGACCTGTGGTCTGTGATGGTCTCTTGGGGTAGGTCTTGCTGCGGGTCCTGACCACCTGCAGGTCTGGTCGAGGCAGGCTGACAGATGGATCCCTGCCCATCTGCATAGCAGTCTTTCCACTGTAGGGAAAGAGAGACACATTCATGCACACACACACACTGTTTAATCATCTATCTTTTCAGGGTGTCCTGTCTGTCTAGGTACATTTCAGGTACATTTCTAAGTATGCAACAGGTCAAACATGTATTATAAGTGTGAGATACTGTAAGCAGACAGAGAGTAAAATTCCACTAGAAGGGTTTCAGAGGGCAGATGTTTCTGGTCTGTCAGGTTCTTATGAGATACAGAGATGATCTGCTCTTAACCTTTCATATGTCAAAACCTTTTGTCACGCACACAGTGACAGTGATACACAGTGACAGTGATACACAGTGATAGTGACATGCATTGACAATGACATACATATGAAATACAGTACACATACATTGATGTGCATCAGCGGGAAGCTAGTCTGATGGATCAACGAGGTGTTGAAGAGCAACATAAACATGGAAAACACAGCCACAGTTGTGACTGCAGTGACCCTACAACTAGCAGAGGTCGCTAATGTATAAATAAATATTGCAGAAGAAAACTGCAACTATTCTTCTCAGAATAGATACAGGAAGTAGACAACAGAATGAAGACAAAGGAGAGACGGATGTTGTGTGAACCCTGAATTATTCAGGTCTTCCTCTTCTCTGTGGTGACCCACACACGTACACGCGCTCTAACACTCACAGAAACACACACACACACACACACACACACACACACACACACACACACGGTGTGTTTGTCTAACACTGAACCCCCCTTTTAGCTCCTTTGTAAAACAGACTGCATTATTCACAAGGTTGTAGATTTCAGCATGAATACATGCTGGGAGACTTCCTCATGGATTGACCTTCTTTATCTCAGGACATGTTATAGTGTTAAGTTTCTACCTCAGGGGATGACAGAGAAGGGGATAAGATAATAGGCAGAGAATAATGCTATACTATTTCTATGTATTATGTATGAGGAGTTCCATCTTACACACCATAGAAATGCATTATATTCTAAATATTCAACACAGTTTCTACAATATTGTTTCATACACATAACGACATTTAAAGCAAGAATACTTAGTTGCTACACTTTTGGAGTTATAAATTAATTATATATATACATTGATTCTTGAATAATATAACTTATAAATGCCTCATGAGCTTAGTTTAACTCTTGTACCCCATCAGTACCTTAAATATAAGCTTATTTTACTCCAATGTTTGTAAACAATGTAAATGTAAACAAACGCTGTATAGCCTCAAAATGTATATCATGGATGGTTACTCTTTGCATCCATGGCTCTCTATATGAATTTGAGACTGGTTAAATTTCTCCAGGCCCATCCCTCAGCTTTTTACCAAAGTAGAGGCGGGCTGATTGTTTTGTTATTGTTTCAATTAAGGATGCTAGCTTTGAAGCGGATATAGAATGGAGGTTTGCTCACCTGTACCGATGCTTAGATCCCAGGGAACCAAATTTGGATAGTTTTCTTGTCAGTGTGTTGCCATCATTTTCTGGCATTCTAAGAAAAAGCAACAACCATGGAGAAAAGGCCTAGATGAAGAATGTGAAAATACTGTACTTCCATTAAAGTCTCCTAGAATATTGTGGGGAAGTTTCTACAGTACATTATTACACAAGTAGTAAATGCATTATTTTTCTCTTCATGAATTTCCAAAGTGACTAACCCATGTTAAGGAGGATTAAACACTTAGGCTGAAATGAAAATGTTGCATCTTTCACAAAGGTAACCGGCGATGCATGTTTGAATGCTGAATCCACTTTGTAGTTTTTATTCTTTTATAGGGAGAGAAGAGAACTGAATTGCTGCCCTATTTCACTTTCTCTCCCGGCTACAGAGCAGCAGGTCTCTTGTTCTGATCTCTGCTTTAATGACAGAATTACTGCTGGAACACCACTAGGAGCTTCATTAAAATTCTAAGCTCTGAGTCTGAGAGAGTGCGTGTGTGTCTGTGTGTGTGAACAATAGAGAGAGAGAGAGTTATTATTTATTTCACTTTTGTTTATCCATTTCTCTTGCTTTGACAATGTAAACATATGTTTCCCATGCCAATAAAGCCCATTGAATTTAACTGAGAGAGAGAGAGACAGAGAGAGCAACTGTAAGTGTGTGAGTGTGAATGATAGAGCAAGACACAGATAATTATTATTTGTAATTTTATTTAACCTTTATTAAACGAGGCAAGTCAGTTAAGAACAAATTGTTATTTACAATGACGGCCTACCCCGGCCAAACCCGGACGACGCTGGGCCAATTTTGCGCCGCCCTATGGGACTCCCAATCATGGCCGGATGTGATATAGCCTGGATTCGAACCAGGGACTGTAGTGATGCCTCTTGCACTGAGATGCAGTGCCTTAGACCGCTGCGCCACTCAGGAGCAAGAGAAAAAGAGAAAGAGAGAGAGATAGATATATAGAGAGAGTGTGAGTACTGAGTGTGTGTACTGATGGTACTAGCGGTACATTAGTCCATTACTGTACAGAAGTGAAGTAGAAGCTCTGGCTGTTGCTCATTATAAAAGCCTCTAGCAGTCTCTCACCCAGCCATGTTTTATTAACACAACCAACACCACTACAGCGTTGAGCTAAGGCCTCTCTCAAAACCAACACCACTACCGCTAGGGCCTATCCCACAGGGCTCAGACACTGCAGAGAACTCAAATCACTGTTGAAAAACACCCAGATGGAAAGATAGATGGGGAAAAGGTAGTGTAGGTAAATGGATGTAGTCAGTACACACAACGAGGCTAAAACTGCCTCTTCTCCTTCTTTCTCCCGTTGTCTGTAAGGACTTGTATAGTAGATCCACTCACCTAATATTTCTATATTTCTTAATTCCATTATTTACTCTTAGATGTGTGTGTATTGTTAGATATTACTGCACTGTTGGAGCTAGGAACACAAGCATTTCGCTACACCCGCAATAACATCTGATAAATATGTGTATGTGACCAATAACATTTGATTAGATTAAAGCTGCAGCATATACCTGCCTATTTTCATCCAATGGATTATGCCCACTTCACCCACCTCCATTCCATAGTCTCGTCACAGCATAAGACTCTCTCATTCTCTCACCCAAACCACCACCACACCCCACCCTTCCACCCCTCTCCCTCCCAGATGCACACACACACACAGAGACCGCACTGCACTGTGCTGCCAGACAGAGGCCTTGTTCACTTTAATTAAGGACTGCGGGACTCTAGGGGCTTTGACTTGTAAGGAATTGAGCTTTTCTGGGATCTTTATGTTAAGAGGTATGTGATAGTGTTACTACCTGAGGGGATGACAGAGGAGGGGATGACAGAGGAGGGGATGACAGAGGAGGGGATGACAGAGGAGAGGATGACAGAGGAGAGGATGACAGAGGAGAGGATGACAGAGGAGGGGATTGACAGAGGGGGGGATTGACAGAGGAGAGGATGACAGAGGAGAGGATGACAGAGGGGGGATTGACAGAGGGGGGGATTGACAGAGTAGGGGATTGACAGAGTAGGGGATTGACAGAGGAGGGGATGACAGAGGAGGGGATGACAGAGGAGGGGATGACAGAGTAAGGGATGACACAGGAGAGGGTTGACAGAGGGGGGTTTACATAGGGGGGTTGACAGAGTAGGGGATTGACAGAGGAGGGGATGACAGAGTAAGGGATGACACAGGAGAGGGTTGACAGAGGGGGTTTACATAGGGGGGTTGACAGAGGAGGGGATCACAGAGGGGGGTGACAGAGAAGGGCTTTGGTTGGAATAGTGTGGGTAATGGTGTTGTAGATAGAAGGAGGGAGGATAATTTTTCACTGAACGTGAGATAGTTTAGGTTCTTACCTGTGGAAGGTGGTAGAGATTCTAACTGAGAAGCTATAATAGTGTTGGTATAGTAGTATTTACCTATGACAGTTTGTGTGTGTGTGTGTGTGTGTGTGTGTGTGTGTGTGTGTGTGTGTGGGTGTGTGTGTGTGCGTAAGTATGTCGTTTTGTTACCTGAAGAAAGTGTGGTGTTCTATGCAGCACTTCCACAGATGTTTACAGGCTGTCTTATTGGGTGCCTTGAAGAAGAACGACGTCTCTGTGCACTGTAAATAAACAACAACAATCTCTTATACCAAAAACAAACACACAAACAAACAAATAATGCAAATCACATTCAGCAGCTAAATCAATAAGATACAGTGGCAAGAAAAAGTATGTGAACCCTTTGGAAATACCTGGATTTCTGCATAAATTGGTCAAATTGATCTGATCTTCATCTAGGTCAAAACAATAGACAAACACAGTCTGCTTAAACTAATAACACACAAACAATTATATGTTTTCATATCTTTATTGAACACACTGTGTAAACATTCACAGTGCAGGGTGGAAAAAGTATGTGATCCCTTGGTTTTAATAACTGGTTGACCCTCCTTTGGCAGCAATAACCTCAACCAAACGTTTTCTGTAGTTGCGGATCAGACCTGCACAACGGTCAGGAGGAATGTTGGACCATTCCTCTTTACAAAACTGTTTCAGTTCAGTAACATTATTGGGATGTCTGGAGTGAACTGCTCTCTTGAGGTCATGGCACAGCATCTCAATCGGGTTGAGGTCAGGACTCTGACTGGGCCACTCCAGAAGGCATATTTTCTTCTGTTGAAGACATTCCGTTGTTAATTTACTTCTGTGTTTTGGGTTGTTGTCCTGTTGCATCACACAACTTCTGTTGAGCTTCAATTGGTGGACAGATAGCCTTACATTCTCCTGCAAAATGTCCTGATAAACTTGGGAATTCCTTTTTCCGTCGATGATATCAAGCTGTCCAGGCCCTGAGGCAGCAATGGAGCCCCAAACCATGATGCTCCCTCCAACATACTTTACAGTTGGGATGAGGTTTTGATGTTGGTGTGCTGTGCCTTTTTTTCTCCAAAATAGTGTTGTGTGTTCCTTCCAAACAACTCAACTGTAGTTTCATCTGTCCACAGAATATTTTGCCAGTAGCGCTGTGGAACATCCAGGTGCACTTTTGCAAACTTCAGATGTGCAGCAATGTTTTTTTTTGGACAGCTGTGGCTTCTTCCGTGAAGTCCTCCCATGAACACCGTTCTTTGTTTAGTGTTTTACGTATTGTAGACTCGTCAACAGAGACGTTAGCATGTTCCAGAGATTTCTGTAAGTCTTTAGCACTCCTATCTTGTCTCATTGGTTGGACTCAAGGTTAGCTGACTCCTGACTCCAATTAGCATTTGGAGAAGTCATTAGCCTAGGTGTTCAAATACTTTTCCCAACCTATACTGTGAATGTTTAAATTATGTATTCAATATAGACAAGAAAAATACAATAATTTGTGTGTTATTAGTTTAAGCACACGATGTTTGTCTGTTGTTGTGACTTAGATGAAGGTCAGATCAAATTTGATGACCAATTTATGCTGAAATCCAGGAAATTCCAAAGGGTTCACATACTTTTTCTTGCCATTGTATATTAAAGCAATAAGGCCGAGGGGGTGTGGCATATGGCCAATATACCACAGCTAAAGGGTGTTCTTATGCACAACCCAACGTGGAGTGCCTGGATACAGCCCTTAGCCATGGTATATTGGCCATATACCACAAACCCCTGAGATGCCTTACTGCTATTATAAACCGGTTAGCAACATAAATATATAAAATATATACATAATTATAGACTGGTGGTTTGAGCCCTGAATTCTGATTGGCTGAAAGCCATGGTACAGTGCCATCGTAAAAGTATTCAGACCCCTTTACTTTTTCCACATTTTGTTAAGTTACAGGCTTATTCTAAAATTGATTAACTAACTGTTTTTCCTCATCAATCTACACACAATACCCCATAATGACAAAGCGAAAACAGGTTTTTGAAATTTTGGCAAATTAGTGAAAAATAAAAAACATAAATACTTTATTTACGTAAGTATTCAGACCCTTTGCTACGAGACTCGAAATTGAGCTCAGGTGCATCCTGTTTCTATTGATCATCCTTGATATGTTTCTACAACTTGACTGGAGTCCACTTGTGGTATATTCAATTGATTGGACATGATTTGGAAAGGCACACGCCATGAGGTCAAAGGAATTGTCCATAGACCTCCGGGACAGGATTGTCAAGGCACAGATCTGGGGAAGGGTACCAAAAAAATTCTGCCCAATTGAAGGTCCTCAAGAACACAGTGGCCTCCATCATTCTTAAATGGAAGAAGTTTGGAACCACCAAGACTCTTCTTAGAGCTGGCCGTCCGGCCAAACTGAGCAATCCAGGGAGAAGGGCCTTGGTCAGGAAGGTGACCAAGAACCCGATGGTCACTCTGACAGAGCTCCAGAGTTCCTCTGTGGAGATGGGAGAAATTTCCAGAAGGACAACCATCTCTGCACCACTCCACCAATCAGGCCTTTATGGTAGAGTGGCCAAACAGAAGCCACTCCTCAGTAAAAGGCACATGACAGCCTGCTTGGAGTTTGCCAAAAGGCACCTAAAGACTCTCAGACCATGAGAAACAAGATTCTTTGGTCTGATGAAACCAAGATTGAACTCTTTGGCCTGAATGCCAAACATCACATCTGGTGGAAACCTGGCACCATCCCTACGATGAGGCATGGTGGTGGCAGAATCATGCTGTAGGGATGTTTTTCAGCGGCAGGGAATGGGAGACTAGTCAGGATCGAGGGAAAGATGAATGGAGAAAAGTACAGCGATATACCTGATGAAAACCTGCTCCAGAGCGCTCAGGACCTTAGACTGGGACAAAGGTTCACCTTCCAACAGGACAACAACCCTAAGCACACAGCCAAGACAACGCAAGAGTGGCTTCCGGACAAGTCTCTGAATGTCCTTAAGTGGCCCAGCCAGACTTGAACCCGATCTGGAGAGACCTGAAAATAGCTGTGCAGCGACGCTACCCATCCAACCTGACAGAGCTTGAGAGGATCTGCAGAGAAGAATGTTAGGAACTCCCCAAATACAGGTGTGCCAAGCTTGTCACTTCATACCCAAGAAGACTCGAGGCTGTAATCGCTGCCAAAGATGCTTCAACAAAGTACTGAGTAAAGGGTCTGAATACTTTTGTAAATGTGATATTTCAGTTTTTTTGTATACATTTGCAAACATTTCTAAAAACCTGTTTTTGCTTTGTCATGATAGGGTATTGAATGTAGATTGATGATTTTTTATTTATTTTTAATCCATTTTAGAATAAGGCTGTAACCTAACAAAATGTGGAAAAAGTCAAGGGGTCTGAATATTTACCGAAGGCACTGTATATCAGACTGTATACCCCGGGTATGACAGAACATTTATTTTTACTGCTCTAATTATGTTGGTAACCAGTTTATAATAGTGATATGGCACCTCTGGGGTTTGTGATATATGGCCAATATACCACAGCTAAGGGCTGTTCTTATGTACGTCGCAACGCGGAGGGCCTGGATACAGCCCTTAGCCGTGGTATATTGGCCATATATTACAAACCCCAGAGGTATGCATTTTATTTATTTCATTATTTATAGGGGACAATGCACATTAATCAACATCCATGTAAATGTGCCGGGGTTAGCCAAAAGCTAATTTGCACCCGTTGTCCCAGCTAATGACAATTACACAGTCACAATACACATACTCACTGAAACAATACAAAATACAAATACATTACATCCAATAATATATCATTCTAACAACAACACCACCATCATCAACTGTCGTCTTACATATGAGGAAGCACAGATAACTCATGTGTACAGGTTTGGATAGACTTGAGCCATGTTTCAATTTAAATGTAAAAGTACAATAATCAGTGCATCTTCTCAAGTCCATGGGCATTGAATTCCAGGACATTGTAGCTCTAACAGAGAAGGCCAATAGACCAATTTTACTGTGTCGAAAAGGGACGCAATCCCCACACCTCCTCCTTATTGCTTAAATATACTGTCTGATAGACACACGACTGGAATGCTGTTTCAGCCAATCAGCATCCAGAACCCAAACTACACGGTTTATAATTCTAACATATACCATAACAAAGGACATTTGCTTCATCATTCATTGTGAAAACAATCGGCTACATAATTAGGTGGTGTTCGGTGGTGGTGGATAGGCCTCTGCATCTCCCTCCTGACAAATGTACCATTACATGTACAGAAAATGAACAGGTAGTGTGTAATCTTTCACCCATATGGGATGTCTGTGTTTGGTCATTAGGATAAGAGATATCAGACTTTAGAGAGAGGACGACTCACACTCTAACCTCTACAGCTAGTCTCAAAGAGGAGGTAGCTACTGTTGATCCATGGCTCTCTATTTTATTTCAATTAAGCTCTGATCTTCTGAGCTGCTCGGATAGTGTATTGTCAATAATGGGCTTCTCATGGGTCTCTGGCTGCCTCGGCTTAATGAGACTCTCAGGTCGCTAGCTGGAGCACGCACGCACGTACACACACACACACACGCACGTACACACACACACACACACACACACACACACACACACACACACACACACACACACACACACACACACACACACACACACACACACACACACACACACACACACACACCAGTGAAAATGAATCGACTGAATAAACCAAATTCAATATTTCATTCAGCAAGACACACAGGTTTCAATGAGTCACACTATCTCAACAGAGAGAGGAGAAAAGTTGTTCTGCTTCAGTGATATCTGAAGGTGTGGGCCCAGACACTTTTTCCATCACTTCCAAAGTGATCAAGAAATCCTCCCCAAAAGCGTAAGTTTGAAAATTCCCCGAAAACCCAAAGGTTCATCATTAAGCTGGATATGTTTTGAGGAAGTGAAGTTTGTGTGAAGTGTTTCTCTTCCCATTTGCACCTGTGAAATGAACATCAGTGAAAATGGGAGAGAACTTTCAAGACTGCACCCACGTCCCGTAGTCCTGCTCTGTCATGTTTCTTTCATTTCTCTCATTAAACATTAGGCGGATGTCAAAATCTTTCAAGATCAAACACACGATTGACCTTTCAAGGTTTCACATGGGAGTACTGCAAATACTCCTTGGAACATTCAGTCAGTTTTATTTTATGCCTTGTTATGAAGTCTGAAATGGGGGGAAATTATAATGAGGTTTTCTACACCTGCGATATCCAAACAAATTGACTCTGATTCAGTCATACCAAGTTAGCTAGTGTGAATGATCTCAAATTATTGAGTTTATGAAACATGCTAAAATTAACAGAATAATCACAAACAAACAAAGCGAAGGTTGAAAATTCAGTCCATAACTTCACAAAACATTCCTTATGCAGATAATACTGAAAGATAATAACTGACAACTTACATCTTTTCCAACGACTTGAAGCTCAAACTGTGTTTCCTTAAAATGCACTTTTGTTATCCTTGGCCTAAAATGATCAAAATTAACAAACAGATAATGAGATGTTTATTAACAGGTATGATAGCTTATCAGTCACAGTTGATTTTCTCATAAATACTGCAGCAAGTTATCTAACTCATTTGAAGGGCTCTATTTTTGGCTGGTGTTAGTTTGCAATTTCGTCATGTAAAAACTGGCGCACTGGCATTTTCCAGCTGTAACGCCAAGTTCGGCAATTTACCTGTCTTATATCAGCTTGTTTGTGCTCAGATGGGCGCTACAAAGGGTAGTGCGTATGGCCCAGTACATCACTGTGGCCAAGCTTCCTGCCATCCAGGATCTCTAAACCAGGCCGTGTCAGAGGAAGGCCCTAAAAATGGTCAAAGACTCCAGCCACCCTAGTCATAGACTGTTCTCTCCGCTCCTGCACTGCAAGTGGTACTGGAGCGCCAAGTCTAGGTCCAAAAGGCTTCTTAACAGCTTCTACCCCCAAGCCATAAGACTGCTGAACAGTTAATCACATGGCTACCCAGACTATTAGCATTGACCCCGTTTTCTATGCTGCTGCTACTCACTGTTTATAATCTATGCATAGTCACTTTACCTCTACCTACATGTACATATTACCTCAATTACCTCGACTAACCTGTACCCCCACACCGGTACTCCATGTATATAGCCTTGTTATTGTTATTTTATTGTGTAACTTTTTTTAACTTCAGTTTACTTAGAAAATATTTTCTTATTTTTCTTTACTGCAGGTTAATTAGGGATAGTCCCCTTTTTTTCAATTTTCGCCTAAAATGACATGCCCAAATCTAACTGCCTGTAGCTCAGGCCCTGAAGCAAGCATATGCATATTCTTGGTACCATTTGAAAGGAAACATCTGATAGAAGAAAATACAAAGAAAAAAACGACTGTTTTTTTTTCTTTTTTCTACCACCATCCTTGAAATGCAACAGAAAGGTCCCACATCTAGCCATCACTCTGGTTGTAATTCCGATGGTGTCCACAAGATAGCAGCAGTGTATGTGCAAAGCTTCAGACGGATAACTTGAAGTATGAGCAAACTAAATTACATTTAGTGTAAAGTCACCCAGGTACGTTTGGGCAAATCGTGAAGGAGACATTTACATTCACATTACATTTTTCTGCAAGAATATTGTCAAATCTGTATACTTGGACTTGGATTTAGCTTTTCCAGTATGATTTGCCATATTGTAAATTCAACATTTGCAAAACAACCAGTTTTCATAACTCTCCATATTCTTGTCATTTTTGCCCAAAAGGAAAAGGCTTGCTGTCGCACAAGGTTAGCAGCTACATTTTGCGACAGATACGGGGTTTGACAAAGTTACAGTCGATCAAGTGAAGATCGGCGTGCCATGAAAGCGTCGCTCTCTGACCAAATTTGGTGTCCTATAGGATATACTACACCCCTAATGATATAGTGAAGTGTGGTTACGTTCTAGGATCTCTGAGGAATAAATATGAACGTGATTTGACTGGTTGAAACAACGTTTAGGGTTAGATTTTCACAGATTCCTTTCTTTGCAAATTGAACGAGTGGAAATACAAAATCGATCGTGCATGCAATATGGACCTTTTTAGGATATGAAAAATGATTTTATCTAACAAAACGACACTTCATGTTATCTCTGGGACCCTTTGGATGATAAATCAGAGCAAGATTTCAGAATGTAAGTACACATTTCACCTTCAGAGGTGAATTTATCAAACCTATCGCGGTAACCTATTGTTAGGAGCTCTCCTCAAACAATAGCATGGCATTTTTTCACAGTAATAGCTACTGTAAATTGGACAGTGCAGTTATATTAACAAGAATGTAAGCTTTCAGCCGATATAAGACACTTATATGCACCGACATTTGTTGTTTCTCTAAAATCTGCAATCGTGACACAAGGCGCTGCATGATTTACAACTGTCCCGTTGACGGGACGCCTATCCCTAATTAAGGGGTAGTAACTTGTTGGTTAAGGGCTTGTAAGTAAGCATTTCACTGTAAGGTCTACACCTGTTGTATTCGGTGCATGTGACAAATAAAACTGGATTTGCTTTGATTTGAGTGGAAATATTTGAGGTGTGTCCTTAAAAAGATGCTGCTAATTTCAAACTGCTAATTTCAGGCAGCGATAGTAGAGATATTTAAGACCAACCAAAAGCTATTTTTAGCGGTAATGCAGGTTGGTTATGCCATTAATTTAGACAGTGGAAACACAACCTATCGAGCCGTGATGCACAATGCCCATATGTGCATGGAACAAGAGTAGCCTAATGTGCTTTCGGTGCCTGTATACTTTGTATTTAGAAACATAAAAAACAAATGCTTTTATTTTGTTTTATTTGATTAACAACCAAGCATTGCCTCCGCTCCTCTCAATTAATTTTTTTTTTTCTGCTCAATGCAATCGCGAAGTAGTTTTAAGACTGGCTCCTGAGACCACTTGTAAATAAATCTTAATCCCCAAAGATGTATTAAAATATCATGTTTGAGAAGATTAAAACAGTGACATTCCCTTTTTATATATGCATTGTAGGCAGGCACACATTATTTTAGCCATGCAGGTCCCGTTTTGGACATGCATAAAAAAACCCTCCATGATGTAGGCTACGTGTCCATGCCCATCCTGAAACGAGAGATGAGAACCTCTGAATACCAGGGCCAGGTCACCCAGTCATCCCAGCCAGCACCGATGAACCTCGTATTTTGAAGTTATCTGTAACCTGTAAAAATGGCTTGTTTTCAGTTTCATTTGTTCAAAACCCAAGCAATCCTTTAGGTCTACTATAACAAAGGCTGGTTCAACAGCAATGCCTTTCTTTTTTATCCTGGCGATTTCATGATATCATTACATTTCACATTTATTTATTGTTATTGTTGTTTTAAAAAAAACGGATTGGTTGTTTTTCGTTACATTTTATTACAACCAAAGTTATTAGAATGATTTACCTTTCCTGGTTTAACGGTGGTAACGTCCGTGGCGCGCTTGCAATGCAGATGCTGGAGATGGGTGAATGTGATCTGATCTGTAAGATGGTTCCATGCATATTCATATTTGGGAGCAGTATAATGGTGAGTGGACGTTCTCCCTTTCTATTTTAATTGGATCTTTGTCCAGCTACTGTGAAAAATTGCGATGTGAGTAAAACCCTCTATAGTCTGCGTTGTTTTAATATTATATGCCCACGGGGAGAAATGATGGTGCCTGTACGTGTACTTAACACAGCCTATTTAAAACAAGTTGTCGCTTCATTTAGAATTTGAATCAAATTATTTGCTCTCTTTTTAGGCCTTATCAATAATTTATTGAATCTTGTTTATTGACCATGTTTGGCATGTCGATGCTCAGCCATAATACAATTTACAGTAGACCTAGCCCCTATATCAGTGTGAATGCTATTGAAGCCATGCAATTACTTAGAACAATGTGGACTGCAAATGGGTTCAAGTTAACGTATTTAGCAAAGATAATCTACATTTTGTTATTTTGTTTCTGTAAGCCATTTAACAAACTATAAAGGACAAACATTGGAAATTGAGTTGATTCCAAGGCAATAAATAAAAGACTGTAAATACACAACTTAAAGCAACCACTTATTTAGCCATGGAGCACATTCTGATTGGCCAGTGAGGGGCCAAGCCTCGACACACCCACAACTTGTTAATTCATCAAAACCCAGCCCTTTCGCACCAACACCAGCAAGTCCGTTGATAATTGTGATAGTGAAAATAGCACAAATATTTCTGACACACCCCTGAACCTATAGCACTAACGCTACTGCGTTAGGTTTGTTAAAATAGAGTCCGAAGTTAGAGTAACAGGTCAAACTATCATAGTCCTTATTTACTCCTACAATGTATACAAATCATCCAAAAACAATACCTACCAGAAATACTTCCCAACTTGGGTTTTGTTCTTGTAAACAACAACTCCAATAGGTGTTAACCCCAGGAAGTATTCAGATTGATTCTCTCCCTGAAACACACCACAATAATAGGTATTATTCCAAGCACAATTTACATACTATGTCCCAACCAGAAATAACACACAGTAAAGATATTAACGTATGTGTCAAAGGATAAGAAAATAGGAACAAGCATCTCATTGACTCTGTACCGGTACACCCCTGTATATAGTCTGTATATAGTCTCACTACTGTTATTTTCATTTTTTGCTACTTTTATTTCTTATTCTCATCTGTATTTTTTAAAACTGCATTGTTGGTTAGGGGCTCGTAAGTAAGCATTTCACTGTAAGGTTGCATTCGGCGCATGTGACTACTTACAAACACAGGGTGAAGATCGACTCCGTACATATCCAGTGTTTTGGCGATTCCTAAATAATTGAGTTCAGCCTTGGAGGGAACCTGGCCCCTGAAACACAGAGAGGTTATCTTGTTAACATTATCAAGTATACATCTTACTGTATACAGTTGAAGTCAAATGTTTACATACACCTTAGCCAAATACATTTAAACTCCGTTTTTCACAATTCCTGACATTTAATCCTAGTAAAATGTTGTGTCTTAGGTCAGTTAGGATCACCACTTTATTTTAAGAATGTGAAATGTTAGAATAATAGTATAGAGAATGATTTATTTCAGATTTTATTTCTTTCATCCCAGTGGGTCAGAAGTTTACATACACTGAATTAGTATTTGGTAACATTGCCTTTAAATTGTTTAACTTGGGTCAAACATTTTGGGTAGCCTTCCACAAGCTTCCCACAATAAGTTGGGTCAATTCTGGCCCACTCCTCCTGACAGAGATGGTGTAACTGAGTCAGGTTTGTAGGCCTCCTTGCTCGCACACACTTTTTCAGTTCTGCCCACACATTTTCTATAGGATTGAGGTCAAGGCTTTGTGATGGCCACTCTAAAATCTTGACTTTGTTGTCCTTAAGCCATTTTGTCATAACTTTGGAAGTATGCTTGGGGTAATTGTCCATTTGGAAGACTCATTTGCGACCAAGCTCTAACTTCCTGACTGATGTCTTGAGATGTTGCTTCAATATATCCACATAATTTTCCTACCTCATGATGCCATCTATTTTGTGAAGTGCACCAGTCCCTCCTGCAGCAAAGCACCCCCACAACATGATGCTGCCACCCCCGTGCTTCACGGTTGGGATGGTGTTCTTCAGCTTGCAAGCCTCCCCCTTTTTCCTCCAAACATAATGATGGTCATTATGGCCAAACAGTTCTATTTTTGTTTCATCAGACCAGAGGACATTTTTCCAAAAAGTATGATCTTTGTCCCCATGTGCAGTTGCAAACCGTAGTCTGGCTTTTTTAGAGAGGTTTTGAGGCAGTGGCTTCTTCCTTGCTGAGCGGCCTTTCAGGTTATGTCGATATAGGACTTGTTTAACGGTGGATATAGATACTTTTGTACCTGTTTCCTCCAGCATCTTCACAAGGTCCTTTGCTGTTGTTCTGGGATTGATTTGCACTTTTCGCACCAAAGTACGTTCATCTCTAGGAGACAGAACGCGTCTCCTTCCTGAGCGGTATGCCGGCTGCGTGGTCCCATGGTGTTTATACCTGCGTACTATTGTTTGTACAGATGAACTAGGTACCTTCAGGTGTTTGGAAATTGCTCCCAAGGATGAACCCTGAGGTCTTGGCTGATTTCTTTTGATTTTCCCATGATGTCAAGCAAAGAGGCACTGAGTTTGAAGGACAGTCTTGAAATACATCCACAGGTACACATCCAATTGACTCAAATAATGTCAATTAGCCTATCAGAAGCTTCTGAAGCCATGACATAATTTTCTGGAATTTTCCAAGCTGTTTAAAGGCACAGTCAACTTAGTGTATGTAAACTTCTGACCCACTGGAATTGTGATACAGTGAATTATAATTGAAATAATCTGTCTGTAAACAATTGTTGGAAAAATTACTTGTGTCGTGCACAAAGTAGATGTCCTAACCGACATGCCAAAACTATGTTAACAAGAAATTTGTGGTGGTGTTGAAAAATGAGTTTTAATGACTCCAACCTCAGTGTATGTAAACTTCCGACTTCAACTGTACGTGGTGTAACATGAGCTAGTATACACCTACAAGTATACATACCGTAGTGTAACATTATATTGTACAGACTACTTAGTACATCTAGATATCTTTATCTATTCTAAAGCTACGGGTTCAGAAACATCTAAAGCTAAAGGTTTAGAAACATCTAAAGCTAAGGGTTTAGAAACATCTAAAGCTAAAGGTTTAGAAACATCTAAAGCTAAAGGTTTAGAAACATCTAAAGCTAAGGGTTTAGAAACATCTAAAACTAAAGGTTTAGAAACATCTAAAGCTAAGGGTTTAGAAACATCTAAAGCTAAAGGTTTAGAAACATCTAAAGCTAAAGGTTTAGAAACATCTAAAGCTAAGGGTTTAGAAACATCTAAAACTAAAGGTTTAGAAACATCTAAAGCTAAGGGTTTAGAAACATCTAAAACTAAAGGTTTAGAAACATCTAAAACTAAAGGTTTAGAAACATCTAAAGCTAAGGGTTTAGAAACATCTAAAACTAAAGGTTTAGAAACATCTAAAGCTAAAGGTTTAGAAACATCTAAAGCTAAGAGTTTAGAAACATCTAAACGCTAAGGGTTTAGAAACATCTAAAGCGAAGGGTTTAGAAACATCTAAAGCTAAAGGTTTAGAAACATCTAAAGCTAAGAGTTTATAAACAGCCATGTAACAAATCACTAAGTGACTGTTGGGGGAATGCAGTACAACAAGAGAACACTCTAAATACATGGAAAGTTGATATTTATTGTGTCGTACTTCACCCCTGATGACAGTATTACAACAGTGATGGAGAGTTGTTTAACTGTCATGAATCCCCCAGTCTAATAAACAGTAAATCTAACATGATGATCTGCCTGGTCAACAACAGAGGTAATTATAGGTAGTGAGATTATAGCTAGAGTGTTTTAGAGTACTGTATGCAGTCTGGACAGACACAAGACAATGGATTCACTCTGAAGTGGCAACACTGAGATAAATATGCTACATATAATAATAACAATAATAAGAAGAAGAAGGAACTACAATACAAGTCATCTTACATGCCAGACTTAATGTTCAGCGACAGACTTGTCTGGTCCCACGAGACTACAATAAAATATACTCAAATGAAACTAATACACTTTTCAAAAACGTACTTAATAACATACTTTCCCCCCTCCTCATCTAGTCAGTAATGCTTTTTCTACGTTCCTATTTCTTAATTAACATTCCATGTGAGAAAATGTTCAACTAGGTTGTGGACTGGGTTATGTATCTCCTATTAATCATTAACTACAATGTCATACAGAGAGAATCATGTTTAAAAAGCAAACACATGCAGTCTAGGAGACCACAGGTATGGACCAACTCCCTGTGCTTTGCTGTGTACATACAATATGTTTATCGAGTGTGAATCGTGTAACAACTAACAACTGAGTCTACAATATGGTGAGAATATCTATGAATGTGGATAAAGGGTGATGGTATTACTGTATGTATCGTGCAACCATACTGTAATCTCTGGACTATAAACAGTGTGTCTGCAGTGTAAACTCTGGCTTTGGTAAGCGTCATATACTGTGCCAACATCCCTCCTAATGTTAGAGGTTGGAGGAGTCCCCTCCCTTCCCTCCTCCTCCTCTCCCCTCTCCGCTCTCGAGCCGTATCATTGATCTCCTGATCACACACATTAGTAACACAGAGACTCAGACTCATTCAGCCTGCTCAAGTATGACCCCTAGAGCTCCTCACACCTCTCCTTCTCCTCCTCTTCTTCCACTCTTCCTCCTCCATCCATACCCTGTAGACACAATCTCATCCTTCGCTCCCTCACTTCTTTCCGAGTCCATTATGGATTCTGTTCACATGTTCTTTATAGACGGCTGGGCCAGGGCTGAGATGATTGTCGGTATAAATGCGGTTAGGTGGTGAGTGGCTTGGAAGGGGGAGTTATTAACGGACACTTCGGGGTGGGCAGGCTGAGGCAGGAGCTCCATGGAGCCGTGACACAACGGACAGGGACACTTATCCCTCCGTTTGGCCCCCCCCTCTGTCAATCCCCTCCTCTGTCATCCCCTCCTCTGTCATCCCCTCCTCTGTCATCCTCTCCTCTGTCATCCTCTCCTCTGTCATCCCCTCCTCTGTCATCCTCTCCTCTGTCATCCCCTCCTCTGTCATCCCCTCCTCTGTCATCCCCTCCTCTGTCATCCTCTCCTCTGTCATCCTCTCCTCTGTCATCCCCTCCTCTGTCATCCTCTCCTGTGTCATCCTCTCCTCTGTCATCCTCTCCTCTGTCAATCCCCTCCTCTGTCATCCTCTCCTCTGTCATCCCCTCCTCTGTCATCCCCTCCTCTGTCATCCCCTCCTCTGTCATCCCCTCCTCTGTCATCCCCTCCTCTGTCATCCTCTCCTCTGTCATCCTCTCAGGTAGTAACACTATCACATACCTCTTAACATAAAGATCCCAGAAAAGCTCAATTCCTTACAAGTCAAAGCCCCCAGAGTCCCGCAGTCCTTAATTAAAGTGAACAAGGCCTCTGTCTGGCAGCACAGTGCAGTGCGGTCTCTGTGTGTGTGTGTGTGTGTGTGTGTGTGTGTGTGTGTGTGTGTGTGTGTGTGTGTGTGTGTGTGTGTGTGTGTGTGTGTGTGTGTGTGTGTGTGTGTGTTTGATTGGCCTCATGTCTTCCTGCCTGGCCTGCGTGCCTGCTGCCTGTGGGAATGAGGCCACCTGGACGGACGAGGCAGGAATAGGAAGTGGAAGAGAGTCGGAGAGCAACAGATATGTGACAAGGGGTGTGGTGCTGGGTGCTCACTCTACATAGCAGATCACAGCGAGGTTGACATCCACAGGCTCTTGAGAAAACTACATCTGTCTCTCTGTATCTACCTCTCCTTCCCCCCTTCCCCCCCCTCCCTACCACTCCTTCTATCTCTCTTTTCCTCCCTCTACCTTTCCTCTTTTCATATTGCAGTGTCGCTCTCTCCTTAATTTTGGGCCAGTCACAGTGGTCAGGTATTCTGCCACTGTGTACTCTGAAATCGCATTCTAGTTGGCTCAGTTTTTTTGTTAATTCTTTCCAATTTGTTAAGTTATTCTCTTTTTGATTCTCATGATTCGGTTGGGTCTAATTGCATTGCTGTCGAGGGGCTCTGTTGGATCTGTTTGTGTTTGTGAACAGAACCCCAGGACCAGCTTGCTTCTCCAGGTTCATCTCTCTGTAGATGATAGCTATGTTATGGAAGGTTTGAGAATCGCTTCCTTTTAGGTGGTTGTAGAAATTAATGGCTCTTTTCTGGATTTTGATAATTAGCGGGTATCAGCCTAATTCTGCTCTGCATGCATTATTTGGTGTTTTATGTTCCTTTTTATGGCATAGAAGGCCCTTCTTGCCTTGTCTCTCAGATCGTTCACAGCTTTGTGGAAGTTACCTGTGATGCTGATGTATAGGCCGAGGTATGCATAGTTATCTGTGTGCTCTAGGACAACAGTGTCTAGATGGTATTCGTATTCGTGGTCCTGGCAACTGGACCTTTTTTGTAATACCATTATTTTTGTCATATTGAGATTTACTGTCTGGGCCCAGGTCTCTCTCTTTTTCTGAGTCCCGCTCCCTCTGTCTGTCTTCCTCTCTCTACCTTCTCTCCTCTCTCTCTTTTCCCCTCTTCCTCTCCTCTGTCCCATACCCCAGCCTCTCTCTGATCATCAGTCAGACAGACAGCGGTGGGAAGAAAGGAGGATGCATGCATGAACCCCCTAGTGACCTCCACAGGACACTTAGCTCACTGGGTAAATAATGACCCACGCTCGAGCCTCATCAGCAGGCCACGGAGCTGAGGGCTGAGCATTCCCCTCCAGTGTTACAGTCAGTCACAGCAGCACTGATAGAGAGAGAGAGAGAGAGAGAGAGAGAAGGGAAGCTAAGAGGCCCCAGAGGGAATAGAGCAAAATCAGATGATGATCACTGTCTCTTGGTCATTGATAGCTGCCTGACATATTGAACCATTTCACTTCTTACTGCGGACAGTGTTGTCTTTCTCAGCAACATTAAGGGGATGCATGGACATAGACTAACACCTTTCAGCACTTATGGGGTTGACACTGTAAGAAGAACTGTAATGTGCATTATATGTAATAATAGGACTGTCTCAGTCTGAGAAGAGAAACACTATAGGTTTTTTTATTTAGATTTTTGATTTTAGTAAATCATTTTTACTCCTTTTCTCCCCAATTTTGTGATAGTTACAGTCTTGTCCCATCGCTGCAACTCCCGTACGGACTGGGGAGAGGCGAAGGTAGAGAGCCATATGTCCTCTGAAACACAACCCCGCCAAGCCACACTGCTTCTTGACACACTGCTCGTTTAATCCGGAAGACAGCCACAACAATGAGTTGGAGGAAACACCGTACAGCTAGCAACCGAAGCCAGCATGCATGTGCCCGGCTCGCCACAAGGAGTCGCTAGAGTGCGATGGGACAAGGACATCTGGGCTGGCCAAACCCTCCTCTAACCAGGACGACGTGGGCCAATTGTGCGCCGCCTCATGGGTCTCCCGGTCGCGGCCGGCTGCGACACAACCTGGGATGAAACCAAGGTCTGTAGTGACGCCTCTAGCACTGCGATGCATCCCTATATACCCCTACAGCTCTGTTGGTCATTCCTATACCCCTACAACTCTGTTGGTCAATCTATACCCCTACAACTCTGTTGGTCAATCTATACCACTACAGCTCTGTCGTACATCCCTATACCCCTACAGCTCTGTTGGTCAATCTATACCCCTACAGCTCTGTCAGTCATCCCTATACCCCTACAGCTCTGTCGGTCATCCCTATACCACTACAGCTCTGTCAGTCATCTCTATACCACTACAGCTCTGTCAGTCATCCCTATACCACTACAGCTCTGTCAGTCATCCCTATACCCCTACAGCTCTGTTGGTCACCCCTATACCCCTACAACTCTGTTGGTCATCCCTATACCCCTACAGCTCTGTCGGTCATCCCTATACCCCTACAGCTCTGTCAGTCATCCCTATACCCCTACAGCTCTGTTGGTCATCCCTATACCCCTACAGCTCTGTCAGTCATCCCTATACCACTACAGCTCTGTCAGTCATCCCTATACCCCTACAGCTCTGTCAGTCATCCCTATACCACTACAGCTCTGTCAGTCATCCCTATACCACTACAGCTCTGTCGGTCATCCCTATACCCCTACAGCTCTGTCAGTCATCCCTATACCCCTACAGCTCTGTCAGTCATCCCTATACCCCTACAGCTCTGTCAGTCATCCCTATACCACTACAGCTCTGTCAGTCATCCCTATACCACTACAGCTCTGTCGGTCATCCCTATACCCCTACAGCTCTGTTGGTCATCCCTATACCCCTACAGCTCTGTCGGTCACCCCTATACCCCTACAGCTCTGTCGGTCATCCCTATACCCCTACAGCTCTGTTGGTCATCTCTATACCCCTACAGCTCTGTCGGTCATCCCTATACCCCTACAGCTCTGTCGGTCACCCCTATACCCCTACAGCTCTATTGGTCACCCCTATACCCCTACAGCTCTGTCGGTCATCCCTATACCCCTACAGCTCTGTTGGTCATCTCTATACCCCTACAGCTCTGTCGGTCATCCCTATACCCCTACAGCTCTGTCGGTCATCCCTATACCCCTACAGCTCTGTCAGTCATCCCTATACCCCTACAGCTCTGTTGGTCATCCCTATACCCCTACAGCTCTGTCAGTCATCCCTATACCCCTACAGCTCTGTTGGTCATCCCTATACCCCTACAGCTCTGTCGGTCATCCCTATACCCCTACAGCTCTGTCAGTCATCCCTATACCCCTACAGCTCTGTTGGTCATCCCTATACCCCTACAGCTCTGTCAGTCATCCCTATACCACTACAGCTCTGTCAGTCATCCCTATACCCCTACAGCTCTGTCAGTCATCCCTATACCACTACAGCTCTGTCAGTCATCCCTATACCACTACAGCTCTGTCGGTCATCCCTATACCCCTACAGCTCTGTCGGTCATCCCTATACCCCTACAGCTCTGTCGGTCACCCCTATACCCCTACAGCTCTATTGGTCACCCCTATACCCCTAGAGCTCTGTTGGTCATCCCTATACCCCTACAGCTCTGTTGGTCATTCCTATACCCCTACAGCACTGTTGGTCATCCCTATACCCCTACAACTCTGTTGGTCATTCCTATACCCCTACAGCTCTGTTGGTCATCCCTATACCCCTACAGCTCTGTCGGTCACCCCTATACCCCTACAGCTCTGTTGGTCACCCCTATACCCCTACAGCTCTGTTGGTCATCCCTATACCCCTACAGCTCTGTTGGTCACCCCTATACCCCTACAGCTCTGTTGGTCACCCCTATACCCCTACAGCTCTGTCGGTCACCCCTATACCCCTACAGCTCTGTTGGTCACCCCTATACCCCTACAGCTCTGTTGGTCATCCCTATACCCCTACAGCTCTGTTGGTCATCCCTATATCCCTACAGCTCTGTTGGTCATCTCTATATCCCTACAGCTCTGTTGGTCATCTCTATACCCCTACAGCTCTGTCAGTCATCCCTATACCCCTACAGCTCTGTTGGTAATCTCTATACCCCTACAGCTCTGTTGGTCATCCCTATACCCCTACAGCTCTGTTGGTCATCTCTATACCCCTACAGCTCTGTTGGTCATCTCTATACCCCTACAGCTCTGTCAGTCATCCCTATACCCCTACAGCTCTGTTGGTCATCTCTATACCCCTACAGCTCTGTTGGTCACCCCTATACCCCTACAGCTCTGTTGGTCATCTCTATACACCTACAGCAGGAGAGGTAGTGAAACACACCACACACCTACACAGACACATACTGACACATACTGACTCCAAGCCACTTCAGCATGCCAGGCAGGTGAGTGAGACAAGGCCTGTCAGGACCGTAGGGCTCTTAGCTCCTATTTCAAAGAGTAGGGAACAGAGCCAGGAATTCTTATTATTACACAAAACATCCCACAGTTTAGGATTCCCAATGGTATTCCCAGGAACTGATATCCCATCCAGCCAAGGAACCATGGGATTACCACTGTAGTGGACCACTTTAAGTTGAAATCCAACAATAGCGGAGAAATTGTCAGATGTCTCCCACCTCATTTCCCTTAGCAAATAAATCGTAAATACATCAAAGAGACTACAGTAAGCCTTTGTCAACAGTCTTGTTTTTAGAGGAAAAAACCTCCTCAGAAAAGATAAATGAAGGACTCAACTAGGGTTCAGTATTACAGTACCAGAACTAGTAAACAGTTACAGATTAAGTAATCTCTGTAGTTGTATGTTATATCTCAGCAAGTTAAAAGTCATAACAGAGTAAAACGATTCCCTTGCTTTCTGACAAATGATTAGATCAGATACGGTAGATACTCCCTTATGAGACAGATGTTCCATTTGGTAGGTTATTAATACACCACCAGAGACTGACTACGTTATTAATACACCACCAGAGACTGACTAAGTTATTCATACACCACCAGAGAATGACTAAGTTATTAATACAGCGCCAGAGAATGACTAAGTTATTAATACACCACCAGAGACTAAGTTATTAATACACCACCAGAGACTGACTACGTTATTTGTCACGGTTGTCGTCGGTGAAGGAGGACCAAAACGCAGCAGGTATGTGTATGCTCATCTTGAGAATTTATTAACTTCAAAAAATGAACGTACAAAATAACAAAACAAAAGAACGAACGAACGAACAACTACAAACAGTCTGGCTAGCATAGGCTCAACACAGAACAATCACCCACAAATACCAAACACAAACACACCCTACTATATGGGACTCTCAATCAAAGGCAGATAGACAACACCTGCCTTCAACTGAGAGTCCCAACCCCAATTAACCAAACATAGACATACACTCACTAGACTCCACATAGAAATACTTAAATGTAGTAGAGTGATGTTGTTCCCCTAGATTATGCACCAAGTTGCACGCAAGGACAGTTCAAGTAGGCCAGGGCAAGAGGGGATGTTAATAAGTTAATAACAATAATAATAATTCAATGTGTTTCCTTTATTTAATTACAGCAGCATAGTTAATGTTATTTTTCGGTGTACAAACATTTTTTTGATATCTATATTGTAAATACACCTAATTGTAAAAGTTTGTATATTTTGGTTTGGTCCATCGCGGGTTATCCGTACTTACGGACCCTTTTATCGTTCTCTTTTGCCGGACCTTCAGCTAGCAAGGTATGTTGTCCTTGGCGCCGTAATTTGGCAATATAAAACTGGGGTAAAGTTACATAAAGTGCTGTTACGCAATTATAGGGTTTGTTACAATGTGAACAATTATAAAGATTTATGTTAACTTTCACCAAGCTCGCTAATTAGGGTACCTATTGTAACTCGGGAGTATTTGGGACCGTGTTTGAGTGAGTTGCTATGTGGTCACGCAGGTGCCCGAGAGCTGTGACTGCACCGAGGGCTAACCTATTGTGTGTTGTCTCTTCGTGTGCAGGTATGTCTTTTATTTTGTTCCGAATATGTTGTATATAATTTTAACTGTATTGTATAGTGTGCTGATGGGCACTGAATGTATGTATGCAGTTCCCGCTCTTTTGCCGGACCTTCAGCTAGCAAGGTGCCCGAGAGCTGTGACTGCACCGAGGGCTAACCTATTGTGTGTTGTCTCTTCGTGTGCAGGACCAATAAACATGATTCAACCATCATAATTCCAGTTGTGGCAGTGTCCTGATTAAAAGTACACAACGCAGAACGAACCACGCTACATAAACATAAACCAAAACCCGGAATTACTAAATCAACCACCCTTTTAACAAAACACACCACCCTGAACCACATAAAACAAATACCCTCTGCCATGCCCTGACCAAACTACAAAAACAATTAACCTTATACTGGCCAGGACGTGACAGTTATTAATACAGCGCCAGAGACTGACTACGTTATTAATACACCACCAGACTGACTACGCTATTAATACACCACCAGAGACTGACTACATTATTAATACACCACCAGAGACTGACTACATTATTAATACACCACCAGAGACTGACTAAGTTATTAATACACCACCAGAGACTGACTAAGTTATTCATACACCACCAGAGACTGACTACGTTATTAATACAGCGCCAGACTGACTACGTTATTAATACACCACCAGACTGACTACATTATTAATACACCACCAGAGACTGACTACGTTATTAATACACCACCAGAGACTGACTACATTATTAATACACCACCAGAGACTGACTACATTATTAATACACCACCAGAGACTGACTAAGTTATTAATACAGCGCCAGAGACTGACTACATTATTAATACACCACCAGACTGACTACGTTATTAATACACCACCAGAGACTGACTAAGTTATTAATACACCACCAGAGACTGACTAAATATTAATACAGCGCCAGAGACTGACTACATTATTAATACACCACCAGACTGACTACGTTATTAATACACCACCAGAGACTGACTAAGTTATTAATACACCACCAGAGACTGACTAAGTTATTAATATAGCGCCAGACTGACTACGTTATTAATACACCACCAGACTGACTACGTTATTAATACACCACCAGAGACTGACTACGTTATTAATACAGCGCCAGACTGACTACGTTATTAATACACCACCAGACTGACTACATTATTAATACACCACCAGAGACTGACTACGTTATTAATACACCACCAGAGACTGACTAGATTATTAATACACCACCAGAGACTGACTACATTATTAATACACCACCAGAGACTGACTAAGTTATTAATACAGCGCCAGAGACTGATTACATTATTAATACACCACCAGACTGACTACGTTATTAATACACCACCAGAGACTGACTAAGTTATTAATACAGCGCCAGAGACTGACTACGTTATTAATACACCGCCAGACTGACTACGTTATTAATACACCACCAGAGACTGACTACGTTATTAATACACCACCAGAGACTGGTACTAAAGTTATTAATACACCACCAGAGACTGACTACTTTATTAATACACCACCAGAGACTGACTACGTTATTAATACACCACCAGAGACTGACTACGTTATTAATACAGCGCCAGAGACTGACTACGTTATTAATACACCACCAGAGACTGACTACGTTATTAATACACCACCAGAGACTGACTACGTTATTAATACACCACCAGAGACTGACTACGTTATTAATACACCACCAGAGACTGGTACTAAAGTTATTAATACAACACCAGAGACTGACTACATTATTAATACACCACCAGAGACTGACTACGTTATTAATACACCACCAGAGACTGACTACGTTATTAATAAACCACCAAAGACTGACTAAGTATTTAATACACCACAGGGACTGACTGCACAACCCAGACACTGTAAAACTGTTAAGACACTGTAACACTGTACAGTAACAGTGTTACAGTGTCTGGGTTGTCCAACAGTTGGATTATATCTGACGTATAGTACAGTGGAGACAGGGGAACCTGTTATGAGGGGATTAGACTGGGATTAGGGATTGGGCTGGTTGTCAGAGAGGTCGCAGAGAGGAAAGAAGGGGAGAGCAGAGGAGGAGAGCAGAGGAGGAGAGGAGAGAGGAGAGGGCTTCCTTACATTACAGTTTTGTGGATTGTCTCGATGGCGTGCTCCAGTTCCTCTTTCTGGTCCGGGACGAAGCGGTACTCTGACACGTATCCCGACACATGTTTGTACGGGTCGTAGTCGCCAAGCTCGGCTGGAGAGAAATAGTGAAAGAAAGACACATGAGCAAAGGCATACACACATGCACACACACAAACACACACGCACACACATGCACACACACAATCACACACACACACACACACACACACACACACACACACACACACGCACACATTTTGACTGTGTGAGAGATCACATAATACAAGGAACAGTGGCATCACATAATACTAATCTCTATTTCTATTCACTATTTATACCTCTGCCTCTCTCTCTCTGCCTCTCTCTCTCTGCCTCTCTCTCTCTGCCTCTCTCTTTCTCTGCCTCTCTCTTTCTCTGCCTCTCTCTCTCTGCCTCTCTCTCTCTGCCTCTCTCTTTCTCTGCCTCTCTCTTTCTCTGCCTCTCTCTCTCTGCCTCTCTCTCTCTGCCTCTCTCTCTCATCCTCTCTCTCTCATCCTCTCTCTCTACCTCTCTCTCTGCCTCTCTCTTTCTCTGCCTCTCTCTCTCTGCCTCTCTCTCTCATCCTCTCTCTCTCATCCTCTCTCTCTACCTCTCTCTCTGCCTCTCTCTCTCTGCCTCTCTCTCTCTGCCTCTCTCTCTCTGCCTCTTTCTCTGCCTTTCTCTTTCTCTGCCTCTCTCTCTCTGCCTCTGTCTCTCTCATCCTCTCTCTCATCCTCTCTTTCTCTGCCTCTCTCTTTCTCTGCCTCTCTCTTTCTCTGCCTCTCTCTTTCTCTGCCTCTCTCTCTCTGCCTCTCTCTCTCATCCTCTCTCTCATCCTCTCTCTCTACCTCTCACTCTGCCTCTCTCTCTCTGCCTCTCTCTCTCTGCCTCTTTCTCTGCCTTTCTCTTTCTCTGCCTCTCTCTCTCTGCCTCTGTCTCTCTCATCCTCTCTCTCATCCTCTCTTTCTCTGCCTCTCTCTTTCTCTGCCTCTCTCTTTCTCTGCCTCTCTCTTTCTCTGCCTCTCTCTGCCTCTGCCTCTCTCTTTCTCTGCCTCTCTCTGCCTCTCTCTCTCTACCTCTCTCTCTGCCTCTCTCTCTGCCTCTCTTTCCCTGCCTCTCTCTTTCTTTGCCTCTCTCTGCCTCCCTCTCTCTGCCTCCCTCTCTCTGCCTCTCTCTCTCTGCCTCTCTCTTTCTGCCTCTGTGTGTACTCACACTGTATGGCCAGAGCAGCCAGCTGGGCGCTGATGTCGATGGGACAGGGGATTCTGCCCTGTAGTACGTCCTGCTTCACCTGCAGGAAGAACTGATACCTACAGTACCCAGAGACACACACAGACACACATCGATATAGCACATGAAACACAGTACAAGCTATTTCATATTGTCATAGATAAGTACATAACCTGTAGTCTGCATGTAAGCTTTTATATTGTATGTGTGGCTGTGCTAGCCAATTCAATAAAAAGTAGGGAGATGATAACACTGTTGTGTGACTGGATGATTGGTCAATGATATACTGTTTAGCAGGGGTCGGCAACCCTGGTCCTGGAGTGCTGCAGAAACTTCATGTTTTTGTTTTAACGGACCTGGAAGACCAGGTGTGTTGAATTTAGGCGATCACTGAACTGATCAATTAGCTCAGTTGGTCAGGTGTGGTGCCTAGTTGGAACAAAATCCTGCTGTACCTGCGGCACTCCAGGAACAGCGTTGACTACCTCTGATATATAGCATAGCAGCCACAATGATATTATCTGGAGAAATCTAGTACTGTACCAAAAATACATACCTTGTTATTTCTTCTTTTAGCTTGCAGGGATTCTCAGCGTAAAACTTGACCCCAAAATAGAGTGTGTATGGAGGCCCTTCTGAGAGAGACAGAGAGAGAGAGAGAGAGAGAGAGAGAGAGAGAGAGAGAGAGAGAGAGAGAGAGAGAGAGAGAAAGAAAGAAAGAAAGAGACAGAGAGAGATTTCAGCAGCAGCAAACTCTCCGTATCCAAACAGCTGAGAGGCTTTCAACTCAACTGAATGCAGAGAAAGGACGAGACACTTACTTGTTATTAAATCTTTGTGTTCTGAAAGGGTTTTCGAGGGGTCTAGCCAATACTGCAAACAAAAAAGACAGAGAAGACATTCAAATGACATACAAAAATGACAGCCATAATGATTATTTGTTTACATAAGTAGTATCATAGGTAATATACAATATGTAACTAGTAGCCTATGTGTACATTAACAAATACAGAATGTACTGTAACAAGCTATCTTGAGCATGAGTATTCAGTAATCTCGGTTAACCCAGAACTAAAATATTGAGTAATGGGTCAGATGCTTGATTAAGTTCTGGGTCCATAAGAGTTAAGAGAAGAGGTAAAATGAGGATCAGAACTACAACGAAGCGATCCACCCTTTCTCTTTGCAAGTCTGTGTGCCAAATGTCTCATCCCCTTCCAAAATTCGAAAGATGCTAATACCTGTGAAATTGTGATTTGTCCAAATAACCAGTGACGAAAAACACAAGCACAGGAACTAATGCTGCTGATCTCACACATCCCGTTGTATCATGACAGATATACCGTACCCTTTATGTTTACCTAGTCTGTCCACGAGAGATTAAGTATTCAGTAATTGGCTGGAAGAAATTGAGAAATGCACTTTGTTATGTAAAGTCATGGCCGTGTGGTCTATGCAGTGTGTGTGTGTGTGTGCGTGTGCGTGTGTGTGTGTGTGTGTGTGTGCGTGTAGTGTAGTGTAGTGTGCAGTCAGTGTATTGGACAGGACTCAGGCAGCTCCAGAGCGGGACGTTTAGTCATGCTAACTCTGGCATAATACTGAAGCCGCATTAAAACCAACTTTAATAAATGGTCTCGTTAAAAAGGAGTGTGAGTCATTCAAATCTGCATCAGTAAAACATGCATTTAAAACAGGTCACAGCATGCTGCCACAGAGGCAAAAATCAAACACATGAAGCTTCTTTTTTATTGGCTTTTATTCATTATCTTATACTGTACTGGCATTTTGGAATTGCAATCTATTTTTTATCTCGTTGGACCTCTGGCTCTCACGTCAATGAACATCTGATTTGGGAACATTCCTGCAAGACTGCCTGGCTTACTGTGCACAATTTCCTTATGTCACGTTGATGATGGACATTAAATGATCATATATACAGTACCAGTCAAAAGTTTGGACACACCTACTCATCCTAGGGTTTTTCTTTATTTTTACAATTTGCTACATTGTAGAATAATAGTGAAGACATCAAAACTATGAAATAACACATTTGGAATCACGTTTTAACCAAAAAAGTGTTAAACAAAATATATTTTATATTTGAGAATCTTCAAAGTAGCCACCCTTTGCCTTAATGACAGCTGTGCACACTCTAGGCAAGTCAGTTAAGAACAAATTCTTATTTACAATGACGGCCAAACCCTAATCTGGCCAATTGCGCACTGACCTATGGGACTCCCGATCGGTTGTGATACAGCCTGGGATCGAACCAGGGTCTGTAGTGCCACCTCTAGCACTGTGATACAGTACCTTAGACCGCTGTGCCACTCGGGAGCCCACAAAAGCTCTGAAGACATGTACATTACATACAATGACCCTATGTGACAATAAACATAAACAGCGTGTAGGTCTCCATACATTATATTCATGTGTTTATCACTGGTTACAGCAGCTACTGCGCTGTGGTGTCTATTTGTGGGATGTTGTCGAGATTCTTATGATCATGAATGCAAACTGCAATTTTCAAATCATTGATGTGGAGCTCGTTGTGAACGCTAACTGCTATTTTCAAATCATTGATGTGGAGCTCGTTGTGAACGCTAACTGCTATTTTCAAATCTTTACTGGCAGTGTTGTCACAGTGAGGCCCTGCTTTGCTGTGATATTGTATCAGAGCTCACAATGTCATTGCAGCTCATGCTTCTCCTGGGAGCCATCGGTACAGACAGATCGACAACGTTTCTCTTCCTCTGTTCTTTTAATAACTTAACACAGTGATAAAACACAGTGATAAACAACGGTCTGTTCACTTCACATCGGCATCAGACACCGGCAGCAAACATTCAAAACAAACGCGAGTGCCTTTGTTCACACAGTTCACACGGACCAGCATAAGGACTCAGCTCTTTTAGAAATGAGACTGAAAGAAATATTATTATTATTATCCGCTCAATGTTTTCTGCTTTAGCTTGACTGTAGGGCATGGTAGCTGATATCGCGTTACGAAACTGCTTTCATTTCTACTATAAATTAATAGCACCGCACCCCTTGCATGAAGAAACAGCTTCAAGTCCTGTTCTATATGCATTCCATATATTTGTATGCGGATTTCTGGTGATGTTGTTACTAGCCAAACTGAAGATGGAAATTGTTAGAGGAGGGGAAGAGTCTGTGGACTGAATATTTGGATTCTGGGGCATTCTGGGGCATGGAGATGAATAAATGTTAGCGTAATGAGGTAGGCTAGACTAGGATAACCTATTTCAGACTAAAGTATGTCACTGAAAGATGCTGTGTGGTGCACCCTCGCCATTCCCTCCCACCTAAATCCTCACCCCACCACACTACAGATGGGCACCAGGGCAGTGTTCATTAGGGCTCATCATAGCAAAATGTAGGAAAAAGTTTTTAATGGAAAATAGAAAACAAGTGTTTCTCATTGGACAAGTTCAAGTAGTCCCTCCCTGTTTCAAAGCAATTCAAATGTTATTTGTCACATGCTACGATTACCTTACAGTGAAATGCTTAATTACAAGCCCTTAACCAACGCAGTTTTAAGAAAAATACTACAAAAAAATTAATAAAAGTAACAAATTATTAAAAAGCAGCAGTAAAATAACAATAGCGAGGCTATATACAGGGGGTACCGGTACAAAGTCAATTTGCGGGGGCACCGGTTAGTGGAGGTAATTGAGGTAATATGTATATGTACATATAGGTAGAGTTATTAAAGTGACTATGCATAGATAATAAACAGAGAGTAGCAGCAGCGTAAAAGAGAGGTGGGGGGGAAATGCAATTAGTCTGGGTAGCCATTTGATTAGATGTTCAGGAGTCTTATGGCTTGGGGGTAGAAGCTGTTTAGAAGCCTCTTGGACCTAGACTTGGTGCTCCGGTACCGCTTGCCGTGCGGTAGCAGAGAGAACAGTATATGACTAGGGTGGCTGGAGACTTTGACAATTTTTAGGGCCTTCCTCTGACACAGCCTGGTATAGAGGTCCTGGATGGCAGGAAGCTTGGCCCCGGTGATGTACTGGGTTGTACGCACTACCCACTTTAGTGCCTTGCGGTCGGAGGCCGAACAGTTGCCATACCAGGCAGTGATGCAACCAATCAGGATGCTCTCGATGGTGCAGCTGTAGAACGTTTTGAGGATCTGAGGACCCATGCCAAATCTTTTCAGTCTCCTGAGGGGGAATAGGTTTTGTCGTGCCCTCTTCATGACTGTCTTGGGGTGCTTGGACCATGTTAGTTTGTTGGTGATATGGACACCAAGGAACTTGGAAGTTCTCAACCTGCTCCACTACTGCCCCGTCGATGAGAATGGGGCTGTGCTCGGTCCTCCTTTTCCTGTAGTCCACAATCATATCCTTTGTTTTGATCACGTTGAGGGAGAGGTTGTTGTCTTGGCACCACACGACCAGGTCTCTGACCTCCTCCCTATAGGCTGTCTCGTCGTTGTCGGCGATCAGGCCTACCACTGTTGTTTCATCGGCAAACTTAATGATGGTGTTGGAGTCGTGCCTGGCCATGCAGTCATGAGTGAACAGGGAGTATAGGAGGGGACTGAGCACGCACCCCCTTGGTCAGCGCATGCTCGGAGTACACGTCCTGGTAATCAGTCTGGCCCTGCGGCCTTGTAAATGTTGACCTGTTTAAAGGTCTTACTTACATCGGCTACAAAAAGCGTTATCACACAGTTGTCCGGAACAGCTGATGCTCTCATGAATCCAGTGACTGATGTGGTGTACTCCTCAATGCCATTGGAAGAATCCCGGAACATATTCCAGTCTGTGCTAGCAAAACAGTCCTGTAGCTTAGCATCTGCTTTATCTGACCACTTTTTATTGACCGAGTCACTGGTGCTTCCTGCTTTAGTTTTGCTTGTAAGCAGGAATCAGGGGGATATAATTATAGTCAGATTTGCCAAATGGTGGGTGAGGGAGAGCTTTGTACATGTCTCTGTGTGTGGAGTAAAGGTGGTCTAGATTTATTTCCCTCTGGTTTCACATTTTACATGCTGGTAGAAATTAGGTATTTTCTTTCGTTTTGTGCCTAATGAATACAACCCAGAACACACCGGAACGGATATTGGTGTCCAGGGGAACGTGATTAGATCTATGTCTGTGTGATTGAATTAGAATAAGTTAATTGAATTGGTTAATCTTATCTAATTTGCAATAATCACATCAGTGCAGCTGTTGTGTTCCAGTGCATGCTAATTTATGCAAATGAGGGGGTTGAGGATTAGAACAGTGGCTGACAGTGACAGGACGTCAGCCATCATCCATGGACAACCAGACAAAGACAGAAGGGTCCCACTCAGAAAGACAACCTGAGAAACAATCTACTTATTTCTCTAACTGGAAGTCATCTTCCAATGAACAGTGACTGACTGGAGGAGAACAAAGTAAGACATCCTTTGGTAACACATTACTTAGAAAATAACCTTACACTCTTAGAAAAAAAGGGTACTAAAAGGGTTCTGTGTATTGTAGACAGTTAACCTCTCTTGGGTATTGGAAACAGTTTATTCCGTCTTAAATTTTATCGAATATTTACATTTTAGGGTACCTGAGGTTCGAATTAGGAACGTTGTTTGAAATGTTTGGACCAAGTTTACAGGTAATTTATTAGATACTTTGTAGGCATGTTGGGCGAGTTGAAACCGGTGTATTTCTGAATCAAACGTGCCAAATATATGGACATTTTTGGGACATAAAGAAGGACATTATCGAACAAAAGGACCATTTGTGATGTTTCTGAGATATTTTGGAGTGCCAACAGAAGAAGATCTTCAAAGGTAAGGCATGAATTATATCGCTATTTCTGACTTTTGTGGCGCACCTGCCTGGTTGAAATATGATTTTAATCTGTTTGTATGCGGGGCGCTGTCCTCAGATAATCGCATGGTTTGCTTTCGCCGTAAAGCCTTTTTCAAATCTGACACAGTGGCTGGATTAACAAGAAGCTAAGCTTTATTTTGATGTATAACACATATATTTTCAAGAATGTTAAATATTAGAATTTGGTATTTTTGAATTTCGTGCTCTGCAATTTCACCGGATGTTGGCCAGGTGGGATGGTAGAAGTTAATGGGTTACATCTATGTGCATTCATGGCACCTGCACAAAGCCCCTCCAGATCTATTTACATTTGTATATCTGCAATACTTATTGAACACCTCAAGGTGTTTATTTTTATTACATGGGATTAGAGTGTGTTCTATCTATCAGTATGAGAAAGGCATGTCTTTCTGCCCTCCAACAGCTCAGTTGCCAAGTGACTAGAACTGATAAATAATAGAATGATGGATAATAAATTAAAAGGCTCTGTCATCATGAGGCAGACAGTTTGATTGACAGGTCGGACTGAGAGTCCCGGGCTCTGTTCTAATATCTCTACTAGTTCTAAAATGAAGAATGATCCACAAGAATGAACTAAACAATGTATTGGGAGTGCATTCTAAGCGGTGTGCTGGTGTAGATATTAGAGCATTCTGGAACCTCAGTCATCTTACTACAACTTCAGCCTCAATATTATGGAGGGTTACACCAGGAGAGGGCATTGATATTGTAATGAAGGGTGTAGCTAGCAGGCAGGCAGGCAGCCCCATATAAATGACAGAGAAGTCTCTCTAAATTGATAGGTTTTGATTATGGGCCTGCTGCTCCATGCACAGACACTAAAAGTGTCACTGCTCTCTGACACACAGTAACAGTGTGTGTATCTATCAGTCCTAAAGCAGCTCCAATATGTTGGTACATGTATGTCGTTTACGACTCCAGAGGGTGGGAATGATGTGGAGGTGCATGCTGACGCTAGCACGCTCTTGGGTCTAATATTACCCAAGCACAGCGGGGATAACCTGCCATAAACAACATAGCTATGTGTATGCATTGGTATGATAGCATGATTCTATAAACGTTTATGCAAAAGTGTAAAGGCATTTCTTTTTAAATCTAATACGACTCTTTTCTCCAGAAGGATTCAGTAGCTTAGATGCATCCTCTGTGCGCATCTCCAAAAAAACAAGGTTGGCTAACCTTATAAATCACAACCCTCGGTCAAACATAGTTCAACATCAAACCAGTGTTACAGCTGTTGTCAGGCATGCCTACAGCATGGAGATGAACTGGAACAACACACCACTGAGAAAAACAAGGGTGAAGGTAGAAAACATTTGCCATGGATACAGTTACTGTTAGAAGTTATAGCATTAGAATCATCGACAGCGAGAATGAATGGTGTTAGTCAAGGAACAATTGAGGCCTGAACAAATATGCTTGACTCAAAATAATAATCTCAGCTAAAGCTAAACTTTCTTTGCTTTCAGGTCCATGGGGAAGGGGTGGTATGGGGAGGGTTTTCTCTGGTCGCCGGGAGGAGGGCGGGGCAGTGGGGGGTAGTGGGTGACTGACGAGCAACCCTAGTTGCTAGGGGGGGTAGGAAGGGGTGGGAAATGGTTTCCGGGAGTGGGGGCAGTAATGTAAAGTATTCAAGTAAAAATACTTGAAAGTATTTGTACTTTACTTTACTATTTATTGTGGCAGCCGGCAGGGAGAGGTGAGGGGAGTGGCAATTGAGGAGAGATATCTTTCAGGTAGCTGGCTCCACCCCCAAATCTTATATGGACTTCCTGCCCCAACAAGGAAAGGCTGTGGTTCGTTAATAAGACAGGGGGTGCTTGGGGATAAAGGAGCCTGCACAAAGGAGGTGAGAGACAAGAGATGATTGAAGTGTGAGGGAAACGAGAGCAAAATCTCGATCTGGCGGTCTAACATGCTTTGTTAATAAATTATGTCTGAGTGCTGGAGTGTGCCCCTGGCTATCAGTACATTTTAAAATAAAGAAAATGGTGCCTCTGGTTTAATATAAGGAATTTGAAATGATTTATACTTTGACTTTCAATACTTATGTAAGGATGTATGATGAGAGTTGGGATGCAAGTTCAGGGAGTGAATACATTTAATAAATAAACAAAACACGAACAGCGCACTGACATGAAACAGATACAGGAACAATGATGACTGGGGAAGAAACCAAAGGGAATCACATATAAAGGGCAGGTAATCAAGGAGGTGATGGAGTCCAGGTGAGTGTCATTATACGCGTAACGCTGGTGACAGGTGTGCACCCTAACGAGCAGCCTGGTGACCTAGAGGCCAGAGAGGGACCACATGTGACAACTTAAGTATATTTTAGCAATTACATTTACTTTTGATACTTAAGTATATTTAAAACCAAATACTTTTAGACTTTTACTCATGTAGTATTTTGCTGGGTGACTTTCACTTTTACTTTTACTAATTTTCTAAGATATCTTTACTTTTACTCAAGTATGACAATTGGGTACTTTTTCCACAACTGGGTACTTCCACAACTGGGTACTTTTTCCACAACTGGGGGTTTGGATGGAGTGGGGTTGGGGGAACAGGATGGGAGGAAGGATGGAGACATGGTGGCTGGGTGGGGTTGGGGGAACAGGATGGGAGGAAGGATGGAGACATGGTGGCTGGGTGGGGTTGGGGGAACAGGATGGGAGGAAGGATGGAGACATGGTGGCTGGGTGGGGTTGGGGGAACAGGATGGGAGGAAGGATGGAGACATGGTGGCTGGGTGGGGTTGGGAGAACAGGATGGGAGGAAGGATGGAGACATGGTGGCTGGGTGGGGTTGGGGGAACAGGATGGGAGGAAGGATGGAGACATGGTGGCTGGGTGGGGTTGGGAGAACGGGATAAGGGGTTGAGAGAGAGAGAGAGAGAGAGAGAGAGAGAGAGAGAGAGAGAGAGAGAGAGAGAGAGAGAGAGAGACGGAAAGACGGAGAGAGAGAGATGGAAAGACGGATAGAGACAGACGGAAAGACGGAGAGAGAGAGATGGAAAGACGGAGAGACGGAGAGAGAGAGATGGAAAGACGGAGAGAGAGAGACGGAAAGACGGAGAGAGAGAGATGGAAAGACGGATAGAGAGAGATGGAAAGACGGAGAGAGAGAGATGGAAAGACGGAAAGACGCAGAGAGAGAGATGGAAAGACGGAGAGAGAGAGATGGAAAGACGGAGAGAGAGAGATGGAAAGACAGAGAGAGAGCGAGATGCATGACTTTCTTAAGCATGACGCAACGCGAAGTGCCTGGTTACAGCCCTTAGCCGTGAGGTGCCTTATTGCTATTATAAACTGGTTACCAACTTAATTAGAGCAGTAAATACATGTTTTGTCATACCCGTGGTATACGGTCTGATATACCACAGCTGTCAGCCAATCAGCATTCAGGGCTCAAACCACCCAGTTTATAATAGTGCATAGTACATGTTAGGGCATAGGCTAACAGACAGTGATGCTGGCATTCCAACATTTTCAGTCTCCTTTCACTGTTTTTCTTTCATCCTATGCTGGTCTGACGATAAATCAGGGCTTGGCCGACAGCCCCCTGAAGGCATTGCACAGGATACCGCCCATCCATGTGAGAGAGCGATGGGGACATTGGGAGAGTATGTATGTGTCCTAAATGGCACACTATTCCCTTAATAGTACACTACTTTTGACCAGAGCACTATAGTGCACTACATAAGGAATAGGGTGCCATTTGGGACATATTTATCATTGTGTTCTTTTATGGCTCTGTACTCTGACTAACTCTGAGTGTGTGTAGCCCTGGGGCCCTGCATGGGTTATTACTACTCCTCCCCAGCCCTACTCTACCCTATCATGGGCTGGGCCTGCGTGGGACGCTCTGTGATGGCACCTTCTGTAGGAATGACAGGACAGAGAATGACCCCCGGCCAATATTCACAGAGCTGTTGTCTTTACAGGATAATAATGCTTACTATTTTTACTTTGACTGGGGCAAGCTGAAGCTACCCTCTTAGATATCTAAGCCAGACATCTGACTTGAGGCAAAATAACCTTTCTAATCTCACCAGACACTTTGATTAGTGTATATGAAGGAAGGAAATAATCTCTCCGGTGCGCCATTCATAATGTAATGTCATAAGCATGTCATAATGCATAATGCCTTCCCTGGTCTACTGTGAGATTATCAGTGGTGTGCTGAGATACTGTCACTCACATGGACACACATTCATATACACATTCACTTATAAATGTAGAAATGATTTGTATAAATATGTTTATAGAAATCACTGGTGACTCACCGTCTGGTGGCTGCGGTCACAGTAGCGCAGCCCGAAGTAGTCTGTCTCTGCCAGCTTCACATGGTCCAACACAAAGTCCAGCACCACCGAACCCTTAGTAGACTTCTGTGGAACACAAAGTGTTTTGGAACTCAGTGTCTGAGTCACAGGCAAACGTGTTCCCCTGCAAAGACATCAAGTTGATGTCAGTGTTTTTACTTATGGAATAGAAACTGGGTGGATTTCACATTATAGCTATTAATGCATTCTGAGGCAACAGGCAAAGTATTCTGAAATACCATGGTGGGCTTCTGTACTGACAGTCATGTTTTGAAGAATAAATAGCTTCAACCATACATGGCATATACAGTATAGCTCATATTTTATTCTGAGGAGAGATAGTCTCTCTTTCAGCTCTCGGTGTCTGGATTCAGAAATGGCATAAAGAGACTTTGTAAGAGAGTAGACCTATGTCTTCAGGGAAATAACAATTAGATATAAATGATTACTTTGCTAAGCAGTGAAAACTGCCTTCCACTGCAATTTACAACCTCATGGTGCCTCCCATTACCATTTCTAAGGCTTACAAAAGCAATCTGCTAAAAGAAACAATATTAGGACTCTGATTTTAGGATCAACCAGACAAACCCTGGTTCCAGGAGTTTTTCCAGAACACCTACACCACTGTTGCAAGATAATCACATCTATTTCTCCTTTGTAGGGTGAAGAAACATCGTTGACCGTATCTTATCTGTCAGCACTTCAGCTTTCTCTTGTAGATACAGCATCAATCCAAATGTATCCACTGACGATATAAATATTTATTCCGATGGAAAACCAATTATGGATCACACCAACCAATCCACATTTGCCTCAGCGCGGACGACAACCCAAGCAAACCTTCCTCTCTCTCATCTACATTTTAAAATGTTTCTTTACATTTATCCTGAGGGCTATCTGATTGGCTACATCTCAAGAGAGGAAATTAATATCTAGTATGGAGGCATCGATGCCTGTAATGAAAGATGGGGCTTTACTCACAGCTAACATCATCTCAAGGTGAGGCTGAAACACAAACACCGACCACACTCACATTCCAAAACAACCCAGGGATTCCTACCCTCCTCTCTTTCCTTTCCATATGAAAGTCAACACACACATGGATACACGCTCATTTCCTTGGTGTATGATGGAGATCGTATCAGGTGGATCATTGACAGACCAGTGGTGTACCTGCATTGGGATTGTGTTCTTTAACAAGACACCAGCATCCGTCTTGGCTTGAGGACATCTCTCTCTTTACCTAATTATCTCTGTTTGCTCTTGACACAGAGGAGGAAACTGTGTGTGTGTGTGTGTGTGTGTGTGTTTCTCTCTGACTGCTCCTCTTAACCACAAAGCACATGTTTGATGAATCACAAGGTGTACACTGACAAACAGTCAGTATGATTTATGCCATCAAAGCATGTGAACACAGACAAACAGACCATGCTCAGCTGGATAGAGACCAAATGTGACTTCTTGGCGCAGACTATGCCATCTTTCAGCAGTAGAACAATAAGCAGCAGTGTGGGACACCTAGTGAATCTATATGTTGTCTCATGACAACTTAAACTCCTATTAAGAATTCAAGAAGACCAAGGATATCAAGTCCAAGAAGACCAAGGAACCACATAGGATGAGATGAGTGGGTCTAAGTTCATTCCTATGGCACCTAAATTAGTGCACTTCCTCATGTTAATAGTTCATTACTTCCTCCTGTGGGATTCAGGGCTCATCTGCATGTTTTCATGATCTACTCCAATCTGCAGGTGCACTCCAAGGGAATCACAAGCGGGCTGCCTGTGTCTGACACAGGAGACAGGCTCTCTCTCTGTCTCTCTCATCTTCTTTTCTCTCTCTTCCTCTCTCCCCTTTCTCTTAAGTTACTCTCTCTCTCCTTCTGCTGTTGTCTCATCTCTGATTAAACCACAGGAAGGCAACTCACTGCCTTCCTGAAGACAAACAATGTATACGAAACGCTTCAGTCTGGTTTTAGACCCCATCATAGCACTGAGACTGCACTTGTGAAGGTGGTAAATGACCTTTTAATGACGTCAGACCGAGGCTCTGCATCTGTCCTCGTGCTCCTAGATCGTAGTGCCGCTTTTGATACCATCAATCACCACATTCTTTTGGAGAGATTGGAAACCCAAATTGGTCTACATGGACAAGTAGACCATGTAGACCATGGTTTAGATCTTATCTGTCGGAAAGATATCAGTTTGTCTCTGTGAATGGTTTGTCCTCTGACAAATCAATTGTAAATTTCGGTGTTCCTCAAGGTTCCGTTTTAGGACCACTATTGTTTTCACTATATATTTTACCTCTTGGGGATGTCATTCGAAAACATAATGTTAAATTTCACTGCTATGCGGACGACACACAGCTGTACATTTCAATGAAACATGGTGAAGCCCCAAAATTGCCCTCGCTAGAAGCCTGTGTTTCAGACATAAGGAAGTGGATGGCTGCAAACTTTCTACTTTTAAACTCGGACAAAACAGAGATGCTTGTTCTAGGTCCCAAGAAACAAAGAGATCTTCTGTTGAATCTGACAATTAATCTGGATGGTTGTACAGTCGTCTCAAATAAAACTGTGAAGGACCTCGGCGTTACTCTGGACCCTGATCTCTCTTTTGAAGAACATATCAAGACTGTTTCAAGGACAGCTTTTTTCCATCTATGTAACATTGCAAAAATCAGAAACTTTCTGTCCAAAAATGACACAGAAAAATGTATCCATGCTTTTGTTACTTCTAGCCTGGACTACTGCAATGCTCTACTTTCCGGCTACCCGGATAAAGCAGTAAACAAACTTCAGTTAGTGCTAAATACGGCTGCTAGAATCTTGACTAGAACCCCAAAATTTGATCATATTACTCCAGTGCTAGCCTCCCTACACTGGCTTCCTGTTAAGGCAAGGGCTGATTTCAAGGTTTTACTGCTAACCTACAAAGCATTACATGGGCTTGCTCCTACCTATCTTTCCGATTTGGTCCTGCCGTACATACCTACACGTACGCTACGGTCACAAGACGCAGGCCTCCTAATTGTCCCTAGAATTTCTAAGCAAACGGCTGGAGGTAGGGCTTTCTCCTATAGAGCTCCATTTTGATGGAATGGTCTGCCTACCCATGTGAGAGACGCAGACTCAGTCTCAACCTTTAAGTCTTTACTGAAGACTTATCTCTTCAGTAGGTCCTATGATTAAGTATAGTCTGGCCCAGGAGTGTGAAGGTGAACGGAAAGGCTGGAGCAACGAACCGCCCTTGCTGTCTCTGCCTTGCCGGTTCCCCTCTTTCCACTGGGATTCTCTGCCTCTAACCCTATTACAGGGGCTGAGTCACTGGCTTACTGGTGTTCTTCCATGTCGTCCATGGGAGGGGTGCGTCACTTGAGTGGGTTGAGTCACTGACGTGGTCTTCCTGTCTGGGTTGGCGCCCCCCCTTGGGTTGTGCCATGGCGGAGATCTTTGTGGGCTATACTCGGCCTTGTCTTAGGACGGTAAGTTGGTGGTTGTAGACATCCCTCTAGTGGTGTGGGGCTGTGCTTTGGCAAAGTGGGTGGGGTTATATCCTGCCTGTTTGGCCCTGTCCGGTGGTATCATCGGATGGGGCCACAGTGTCTTCTGACCCCTCCTGTCTCAGCCTCCAGTATTTATGCTGCAGTAGTTTATGTGTCGGGGGGCTAGGGTCTGTTACATCTGGAGTATTTCTCTTGTCTTATCCGGTGTCCTGTGTGAATTTAAATATGCTCTCTCTAATTCTCTCTTTCTCTCTTTCTTTCTTTCTCTCGGAGGACCTGAGCCCTAGGACCATGCCTCAGGACTACCTGGCATGATGACTCCTTGCTGTCCCCAGTCCACCTGGCCATGCTGCTGCTCCAGTTTCAACTGTTCTGCCTGCGGCTACGGAACCCTGACCTGTTCACCGGACGTGCTTGTTGCACCCTCGACAACTACTATGATTATTATTATTTGACCATGCTGGTCATTTATGAACATTTTAACATCTTGGCCATGTTCTGTTATAATATCCACCCGGCACAGCCAAGAGAGGACTGGCCACCCCTCATAGCCTGGTTCCTCTCTAGGTTTCTTCCTAGGTTTTTGGCCTTTCTAGGGAGTTTTTCCTAGGGGGTTTTTCCTAGCCACCGTGCTTCTTTCACATGCATTGCTTGCTGTTTGGGGTTTTAGGCTGGGTTTCTGTACAGCACTTTGAGATTTCAGCTGATGTACGGAGGGCTATATAAATAAATTAGATTTGATTTGATTTATGCCTGTCACCTGCTAGACAGAAAGACAGCTGTTTCACAGTGGCTCTGTGCTTCCTTCTGTTTGACTCCCTGTGGGGACATCCTCTACAGTTCCTCCCTCTGATACATCCTGACGTCCTGACATCCTGACTTCCTGACAACCTCACATCCTCACATCCTGACATCCCCATATCCTCACAACCTCACACCCTGACATCCTGACAACCTCACATCCTGAAATCCTGACTTCCTGACAACCTCACACCCTGACAACCTCACATCCTCACATCCTGACATCCCCATATCCTCACAACCTCACACCCTGACATCCTGACAACCTCACATCCTGAAATCCTGACTTCCTGACAACCTCACACCCTGACAACCTCACATCCTCACATCCTAACAACCTCACATCCTGACAACCTCACATCCTCACATCCTGACATCCCCATATCCTCACATCCTGACAACCTCACACCCTGACATCCTGACATCCTCACATCCTGAAATCCTGACTTCCTCACATCCTGACAACCTCACATTCTGACATCCTCACATCCTAACAACCTCACATCCTGACAACCTCACATCCTCACATCCTAACAACCTCACATCCTCACATCCTAACAACCTCACATCCTCACAACCTCACATCCTGACATCCTCACATCCTGACAACTTCACATCCTGACAACCTCACATCTTCACATCCTGACAACCTCACATCCTAACATCCTGACAACCTCACATCCTGAAATCCTGACATCCTCACATCCTGACAACCTGACAACCTCACATCCTCACATCCTGACATCCTCACATCCTGACATCCTCACATCTTCACATCCTGACAACCTCACATCCTCACATCCTTACAACCTCACATCCTGACAACCTCACATCCTAACATCCTGACAACCTCACATCCTCACATCCTAACAACCTCACATCCTGACAACCTCACATCCTGACAACCTCACATCCTCACAACCTCACATTCTGTCATCCTCACATCCTGACAACCTCACATCTTCACATCCTGACAACCTCACATCCTAACATCCTGACATCCTCACATCCTGAAATCCTCACATCCTGACAACCTCACATCTTCACATCCTGACAACCTCACATCCTAACATCCTGACATCCTGACAACCTCACATCCTGAAATCCTGACTTCCTCACATCCTGACATCCTCACATCCTGACAACCTCACATCCTGACAACCTCACATCCTAACAACCTCACCTCCTGACATCCTCACATCCTAACAACCTCACATCCTAACAACCTCACATCCTGACAACCTCACATCCTAACAACCTCACATCCTAACATCCTGACATCCTCACATCCTGACAAACTCACATCCTGAAATCCTGACTTCCTCACATCCTGACAACCTCACATCCTAACAGCCTCACATCCTGACATCCTCACATCCTAACAACCTCACATCCTGACAACCTCACATCCTGACATCCTCACATCCTGACAACCTCACATCCTGACATCCTGACAAACCTTTAACAACATCATAAACAAGCAGTGAAATTTAAACTCCAACATCATATAAACTCGAACATCATATAAACTCCTGGGTGGTTAATTACCACCTGTGAAGGCCTACTGTGTCTTTCCTGGTATTCACAGTTCTGCCAAGACTGAGCTGAGTGACTGTAGTACAGTTCTGTTAATTATTCTCAAAGCATGAATACAACATTGTCTTATCGTGTCCTCCTTCCTTCCTTCCACCCCTCCTTCTGTCACATTTAATGACGCTGGAGAGACGAAGCAGGTACGGGTAGTAAAACATTTAATAAATAACGAACATGGAACAAGACAGGAACAGCGTCAGCAAACAGGTAACAAAAACAAAAGACAATTAATGCAACAGCAGGGAACAGAGCAGGGAACTGACAAATATAGGGGAGGAAATAAACAGATGAGTGAGTGAGTGAGTCCAGGTGAGTCCAATATTGCTGATGCACGTGACAAGGGAAGGCAGGTGTGCGTAATTGATGACAGGAGTGCGTGATGCAGGGCAGCCTGGCGCCCTCTTGGGGTGCCACCCGGCGTCCCACCTGGGCGAAATGGCCGAGACTTGGGTGCTGGGCAAGCCGGTTGGGGCGTGGGAGCCCAACGAACCGGCAGGAGCGTGAGAACCTGGTGAGCCGGCTGAGGCATGGGAGCCTAACATCTGGCTGAGGCAAGACGCCTGTCGATCCCGCTGCAGAGAGAGAGCCCGATGATCCGGTGGAAAGTGACATGGGATGGGAAGCCGCCGAGCCAACCGAAGCAAGGAAACCTCTCGAGCCAACCAGGACGTGAAAGCCTAACGGGCTGGCTTAGGCACCCCTGGTTCCATCGGTGGCGGAATCCACCCTGACGTCACCAACAAAACAAAAAACAAACAAAAAAACTCCTGGACCGGCTGGGCGAACAAAAACTGACGAAAGCCTTGGCCAGGTCAATGAATACGGCAGCCCAGTATTGTCTCTTGTCGATGGCGGTTAAGATATCGTTTAGAACCTTGAGCGTGGCTGAGGTGCACCCATGACCAGCTCTGAAACCAGATTACATAGCGGAGAAGGTGCGGTGGGATTCAAAATGGTCAGTAATCTGTTTGTTGACTTGGCTTTCGAAGACCTTAGAAAGGCAGGATAGGATAGATATAGGTCTGTAGCAGTTTGGGTCAAGAGTGTGTCCCCCTTTGAAGAGGGGGATGACCGCAGCTGCTTTCCGATCTTTGGGAATCTCAGACGACACGAAAGCGAGGTTGAACAGGCTAGTAATAGGGTTGCAACCATTTCGGCCGATAATTTTAGAAAGAAAGGGTCCAGATTGTCTAGCCCGGCTGATTTGTAGGGGTCCAGATTTTGCAGCTCTTTCAGAACATCAGCTGACTGGATTTGGTTAAATAAAGGTTAATTAAAAAATAAACACCAATGGTATTGACTAAGTTGATTGTTTATATTTGGATAATGTTTCACAGCTTTGACACCATTTTTTGGGTTATCATATTATTTGATTATTTTATATATTTTACATGTGATAAGGCAACACAGAGTGCTAGAAATAATTACAGACACCTGTGATAATCGGAATTACCCAAAAGGACCACTAGATGTCTTGTGATAGATTACATAAAATCCTTGAAAGTTAGCAAAATTCTGGTAGTTTACTGGTCAACTTTGAAAGATTCCAGTACTAAACCCTCCCTTTGCAACCCTACTATTGCTTGAGTAGCTTTGGAGAAAAATGCATCCAACTCCTTTTCGGGCTGGCCAGTCAAATAATTGAGATTGCCGCTGCTTTCTCTGTCCATGTGTACCCAAAGGGGACAACCCACTGAGTGAGCTACACATTTATCATCCATTCTTACTGCAATGTTTTATCCTCGTTTTACATTTTACCTCCTGCTTTTTGACTTGCCCCTTCTCTGACCGGTTTGGGAATCACATTGAAACATGCAACTCTGTTTTTCTGTGTTGGGCTAGACTAGGCAGCCCCCAGCTGTCAGTCCAACTCCAGAATCACAACGAATCACATTTTCTGTTTTAAGCCAAATGACTGGAAATAAGGAAGTTAGTGAGTGGCTGTTACAACTTACAACATATCTTTCCATTAGGAACTTCTTAGTACATGGTCTCAGTGAACGTATGTACACTACATGCTATGTACATGGTCTCAGTACAATATGTATGGTTGGTGTCAGTGGGTCTCAGCACATCAACCAGGCAGGGAATCCATGCTCACAGTGCCTCCCAAAGCAGAGGAACGGGCATTGTTGCAGAGCTCCTCCTGACTACAGTAACTAACAGTAACTGAGAACCATGACCCCCGGCAGGAAAGAACTGAGGTGTGACTGACTATACTATGACATCATCCAGGGCCAACCGGACCAACACCCCCAGGGTCTGCAGAGGATCCAGGGCCAGGCAGCAGCTAGCACTGTCATGTTTCCCATAGGGGCCCTTCCCTACCAACCCTGCATCCATCCCTCCCTCCCTCCCTACCAACTCTCTCATTCACACTCCCCTCCATCCCCTCCCTTCCAACCCTCCCATAAATCCTCCGTAGCCTCCATCCCTCCCCTGCCATACTGTCTCCCTGCCTGCATTCCTCCTCCACTGATAAGGTAGCTCTGGTAGTCAGGGTGGGATTGCTAAAATAACAATCTTAGAAAAAAGGGTTCCAAAAGGGTTCTCCGGCTGTCCCCATAGGAAAAGCCTTTTTGTTTCCAGGTTGAACCATTTTGGGTTCCATGTAGAACCCTCTGTGGAAAGGGTTCTACATGGAGCCTAAAACGGTTCTACTTGGAACCAAAGGATTATCCTATGGGGACAGCCGAAGAACCCTTTTGGGTTCTAGATAGCACCTTTTCTTTCTAAGAGAGTAGACTAGTTTTGTTTTGGACAGAATCTTTGTCTCAGGGTTATCTTTGTATATTTGTATTTGTATTTATTATGGATCCCATTAGCTGCTGCCAATGCAACAGCTACTCTTCCTGGGGTTCAGCAAAATTAAGGCAGTTTATACAATTTGAAATACATCACAATACATTGACTGTGTGCCCTCAGACCCCTACTACACCACTCCCACATATTTACAGTATAAAATCCATGTGTACGTGTGTAATAGTGCATATGCTGTCGTGTGTGTGTGTGTGTATGCACCTATGTTTGTGTTGCTTCACAGTCCCCACTGTTCCATAAGGTGTTTTCTTTATCTGTTTTTAAATCTAATTTCACTGCTTGCATGAGTTACATGATGTGGAATAGAGTTCCATGTAGTCATGGCTCTATTTAGTACTTTGTGCCTTCCATAGTCTGTTCTGGACTCGGGGACCTTGAAGAGACCTCTTGTGGCATGTCTTGTAGGGTATGCATGGGTGTCCGAGCTGTGTGCCAGTAGTTCAAAGAGACAACTCGGTGCATTCAAACTCTCATAAATAAAGCAGTGATGAAGTCAAACTCTTCTCCACTTTGAACCAGGAGAGATTGACATGCATATTATTAATATTTATCAGGGATTAAAGTAAGCCCCAAGTGCAGACTGTGTGAAGTAGCAATGTTTATTGTAACAACAGGGGCAGGCAAACGACAGGTCAAGGCAGGCATGGGTCGGTAATCCAGAGTAGGAGCAAAGGTACAGGACAGCAGGCAGGCTCAGGGACAGGCACAGTTGAGTAATCCAGGGGTGGAGCAAAGGTACAGGACGGCAGGCAGGCTCAGAGTCAGAGACAGGCAGAGTGGTCAGGCAGGCGGGCTCGGAGTCAGGACAGGCAAGGGTCTAAACCAGGAGGGCGAGAAAAGAGAAACTGGAAAAAGAATGAGCTGAAACACAAACCGCTGGTAGGCTTGAACAAACAAGACGAACAGAAAATACGGGTATAGATACCCAGAGAATAAGTGGGGAAGATGGGCAACACCTGGAGGGGGTGGAGACAAGCACAAGGGCAGGTGAAACAGATCAATATTAGTTTGCTGTGTACATCCAAGGACCAGCTGTGCTGCCCTGTTCTGAACCAATTGCAATTTTCACAAGTCGTTTTTTTGTGGGACCTGACCACACAACTGAACAGTAGTCCAGGTGCGACAGAACTAGGGCCTGTAGGACCTGCCTTGTTGACAGTGCTGTCAAAAAGGTAGAGCAGCACCTTATCATAGACATACTTCTCATCTTAGCTACTGTTGTATCAATATGTTTTCACCATGATAGTTTACAATCCAGGGTAACTCCAAGCAGTTTGGTCACCTCAACTTGCTCAATTTCCACATTATTTATTACAAGATTTAGTTGAGGTTTAGTGAATGATTTGTACCAAATACAATGCTTTTAGTTTTAGAAATATTAAGGAATAACTTACTCCTTCCCACCCACTCTGAAACTAAATGCAGCTCTTTGTTAAGTGTAGCAGTCATTTCAGTCGCTGACATGTATAGTGTTTTTTTATTTAAAACATTTTTTTAGGGGTGGATCAGCTTAATATTGCGGAAAGATTGTTCCATCCATGTAATTGTCTGCATCATTTCCAATCACCCATATCTTTTTTTGGTAAATATATATATCCACATACATACACATATGCATACATATACACATATATACATACACATACCTATATAAACTCAGCAAAAAATAAACATCCTTTTTCAGGACCCTGTCTTTCAAAGATAATTCGTAAAAATCCAAATAACTTCACAGATCTTCATTGTAAAGGATTTAAACACTGTTTCCCATGCCTGTTCAATGAAACATAAACAATGAAAGAACATGCACCTGTGGAACGGTCATTAAGCCACTAACAGCTTACAGACGGTAGGCAATTAAGGTCACAGTGATGAAAACTTAGGACACTAAAGAGGCCTTACTACTGACTCTGAAAAACACCAAAAGAAAGATGCCCAGTGTCCCTGCTCATCTGTGTGAACGTGCCTTAGGCATGCTGCAAGGAGGCATGAGGACTGCAGATGTGGCCAGGGCAATAAATTGCAATGTCCGTACTGTTTTACATTTGTATTTTTTATTTTACCTTTATTTAACTAGGCAAGTCAGTTAAAAACGAATTCTTATTTTCAATGACGGCCTAGGAACAGTGGGTTAACTGCCTTGTTCAGGGGCAGAACGACGATTTTTACCTTGTCAGCTCAGGGATTCGATCTTGCAACCTTTCGGTTACAAGTCCAGCGCTCTAACCACTAGGCAACCTGCCTCCTAAGTGAGACGCCTAAGACAGCGATACAGGGAGACAGGACATACAGCTGATCGTCCACGCAGTGGCAGACCACGTGTAACAACACCTGCACAGGATTGGTACATCCGAACATCACACCTGCAGGACAGGTACAGGATGGCAACTGCCCGTATTACACCAGGAACACACAATCCCTCCATCAGTGCTCAGACTGTCCACAATAGGCTGAGAGAGGCTGCACTGAGGGCTTGTAGGCATGCTGTAAGTCAGGTCCTCACCAGACATCACCGGCAACAACGTCGCCTATGGGCACCGTTAGTGTTGGTCGGATTCGCGTTTATCGTCAAAGGAATGAGCGTTACACCGCGGCCTGTACTCTGGAGGGGGATCAATTTGGAAGTGGAGGGTACGTCATGGTCTGGGGCGGTGTGTCACAGCATCATCGGACTGAGCTTGTTGACATTGCAGGCAATCTCAACGCTGTGCGTTACAGGGAAGACATCCTCCTCCCTCATGTGGTATCCTTCCTGCAAGCTCATCCTGACATGACCCTCCAGCATGATAATGCCACCAGCCAGACTGCTCGTTCTGTCCGTGATTTCCTGCAAGACAGGAATGTCAGTGTTCTGCCATGGCCAGCGAAGAGCCCGGATCTCCATCCCATTGAACACATTTGGGACCTGTTGGATCGGAGGGTGAGGGCTAGGGACCTTCCCCCCAGAAATCTCCAGCAACTTGCAGGTGGCTTGGTGGAAGAGTAGGGTAACATCTCACACCAAGAACTGGCACATCTGGTGCAGTCGATGAGGAGGAGATGCACTGCAGTACTTAATGCAGCTGGTGGCCACACCAGATACTGAGTGTTACTTTTGATTTTGACCCCCCCCCCTTTGTTCAGGGACACATTATTCCATTTCTGTTAGTCACTTGTCTGTGGAACTTGTTCAGTTTATGTCTCAGTTGTTGAATCTTGTTATGTTCATACAAATATTTAAACATGTTAAGTTTGCTGAAAATAAACGCAGTTGACAGTGAGAGGACGTTTCTTTTTTGCTGAGTTTAGATATACATACTTTTTTAGAATATACCTTTATTATTCCCCGCAAACCCTACCACCCTTCCCTCAATTGGAGTAAACTAATAAACAATAACACTTATGCTTCTACCTTCAGTTTATACATATTATAGTCACAAGCTATTTTACAATAGTTATATTTTGTTTGTTTTTAGTCCTTCCTCTATTTCTGATGTCCATCCAGTTTGATTTCTATTTGTAACTGTGCTATTTCACAACATTTCTGAACCTATATACATTTTACAGACCCCGTATGTTTTAAATTGGTTATCTTGTTATTAGTCCCACCCTTCAGCTCCATTCAACCCCTCCCATCTATCTCTTAACACCATCCATTTTGGATTTCTAATTGCCATATATTTTTCAACTGTGCTGTGATGCTTCACAAAAGTACTGAAACCTTTCTATTCTCATAGCTTCCACAGATAGTACATTTTTGCTAAAATAATTATTATATTATTGGTTGATTGACTATGGCTTTTCAAATCACCCAGTATTGCTATCTGCAGCGTTAGTTCTAGGCAAATGTTGCAATTCTTCAGCCATTCCTGGACCTGTGACCAAAAATGAGCTACATATGGACAATACCAAAATAAATTATCTAATGACCCTGCCTCCTCACAGCAAAAAATATACACTGCTCAAAAAAATAAAGGGAACACTTAAACAACACAATGTAACTCCAAGTCAATCACACTTCTGTGAAATCAAACTGTCCACTTAGGAAGCAACACTGATTGACAATAAATTTCACATGCTGTTGTGCAAATGGAATAGACAACAGGTGGAAATTATAGGCAATTAGCAAGACACCCCCAATATAGGAGTGGTTCTGCAGGTGGGGACCACAGACCACTTCTCAGTTCCTATGCTTCCTGGCAGAGTCTGGAGACGCCATGGAGAACGTTCTGCTGCCTGCAACATCCTCCAGCATGACCGGTTTGGCGGTGGGTCAGTCATGGTGTGGGGTGGCGTTTCTTTGGGGGGCCACACAGCCCTCCATGTGCTCGGCCAGAGGTAGTCTGACTGCCATTAGGTACCGAGATGAGATCCTCAGACCCCTTGTGAGACCATATGCTGGTGCGGTTGGCCCTGGGTTCGTCCTAATGCAAGACAATGCTAGACCTCATGTGGCTGGAGTGTGTCAGCAGTTCCTGCAAGAGGAAGGCATTGATGCTATGGACTGGCCCGCCCGTTCCCCAGACCTGAATCCAATTGAGCACATCTGGGACATCATGTCTCGCTCCATCCACCAACGCCACGTTGCACCACAGACTGTCCAGGAGTTGGCGGATGCTTTAGTCCAGGTCTGGGAGGAGATCCCTCAGGAGACCATCCGCCACCTCATCAGGAGCATGCCCGGGCATTGTAGGGAGGTCATACAGGCACGTGGAGGCCACACACACTACTGAGCCTCATTTTGACTTGTTTTAAGGACATTACATCAAAGTTGGATCCGCCTGTAGTGTGGTTTTCCACTTTAATTTTGAGTGTGACTCCAAATCCAGACCTCCATGGGTTGATAAATTCGATTTCCATTGATTATTTTTGTGTGATTTTGTTGTCAGCACATTCAACTATGTAAAGAAAAAAGTATTTAATAAGATTATTTATTTCATTCAGATCGAGGATGTGTTGTTTAAGTGTTCCCTTTATTTTTTTGAGCAGTATATATAACATTCTATTGGTTGCAAGAATTTTGTATAGTAATTTAAATGGAAAAATGTGAATCCGGCGTTGTTTTGCGTATCAATTCATAAACCATGTGCCATGGAATGGGTACATCGAAAATCTTCCTAACTATTTTGCAATTTATATGGCACAGCTGTCAGTTTTTTGGTTCTTAAATGAAATTGTTATGTGTTTTTATTTATCACACATTTCTTTAACCATTTATGTTCCTTAATGCAGGGCCGACATACACGTTTTTTAAAACTTTTTTCCCCTTCTACTTGCCTCTTCCATTTTTTGTGGTAATGATGCAATTAGTTGGTTGTAATTTTGGGTAGAGCAGACATTTCCATATGTCTATGTTAGCTGCATGTGTGACAACTCCACCAGTCCTATTTATGATATCATTCACTAAAAGTATACCTTTTTTAAACATTTCTTCGAAAAATATGTTTTTTTAATCAATTAGTATATTTGAGTATAACCACAATATTTGTTGTATTATTTGTTCTGTCTTTTCAGGTGGATTAAACTGAAATTGCAACCAACTTTCTAAGGCTTGTTTAAAAAAGAACGCTATTTTGGAGATTATTTCCTTTTCAAACAACCGAAAGTGGGCAGTTGTAATCTGAATAAAGGGAAAAAGGCAATTCTTGAAAATAGGATGAGACATTCCTACCAATTTACTAGAGAACCCGTTTGGATTAAGTATAACTTTTGTATGACTGATGCCTTTAGTGAGAGGTCGATTGCTTTAATACTTAATCATTTCTACCCTCCGAATTCATATTCGTTATATAAATAGGCCCTTTTAATTTTGTCTGGCTTGCCATTCCTAGGTGTAGGCAAAACCATAAGCAAATAGCTAAACTGTGATATGACTAAAGAGTTAATCAGGGTGAGTTTTTCACAAATAGACAGGTATTTTCCTTTCCATTGTAACAAGATCTTGTCTATTTTTGTTAACTTTATATAAAAATGTATTGGAGTGAGATAATTTCTTTCTTTTGGGATTTGTATGTCCACATCTCAGTCAGACCATTTAATTGGTAAACTACACGGTAATGTAAAATTTGCATTTTTTTGTGATCCAATACGTAATATAGTACACTTTAATCCAGAGAGGATAGCAAAAGTATCTAGATCCTCTATAAGGCTGTGGAGAGATTCAAATTGTGGTTTTAAAAGAAAACATGAATCATCAACGTACAATGACACCTTAGTTTTTAAGCCACGGATTTCTAATCCCTTAATATTATTGTTGGATCTAATTTTAACAGCTAACATTTCGATGGCAATAATAAATAGATATGCCGATAGTGGACAACCTTGTTTTACTCCTCTAGATAGTTTAAAACTTTCTGAGATGTAGCCATTATTTACTATTTTACACCTAGGGTTACTATGCATAACTTTAACCCATTTTATAAGAGATTCCCCAAAATTGAAATATTCTAGGCATTTATATATAAACTCCAGTCGTACTTTATCAAAAGCCTTTTCAAAATCTGCTATGAAAATCAGGCCTGGTGTCCCCGATATTTCATAGTATTCTATTGTTTCCAGTACTTGTCTTATATTATCTCCAATGTATCCTCAATGTAAAAAAAACTGTCTGATTAGGATGAATAATATCTGACAATACTTTTTCAATTCAATTTTATTTTAGATTTATTTTAGTTCACCTTTATTTAACCAGGTAGGCAAGTTGAGAACAAGTTCTCATTTACAATTGCGACCTGGCCAAGATAAAGCAAAGCAGTTCGACACATACACAGAGTTACACATGGAGTAAAACAAACATACAGTCAATAATACAGTAGAAAAAAAAGTCTATATACAATGTGAGCAAATGAGGTGAGATAAGGGAGGTAAAGCCAAAAAAGGCCATGGTAGCAAAGTAAATACAATATAGCAAGTAAAACAATGGAATGGTAGATTTGTAGTGGAAGAAAGTGCAAAGTAGAAATAGAAATAATGGGGTGCAAAGGAGTAAAATAAATAAATAAATACAGTAGGGGAAGGGGTAGTTGTTTAGGCTAAATTATAGATGGGCTATGTACAGGTGCAGTGATCAGTGAGCTGCTCTGACAGCTGGTGCTTAAAGCTAGTGAGGGAGATAAGTTAGGTAGCTAAGATAAGGTAGGCTAGTTGAGAACAAGTTGTCATTTACAATTGCGACCTGGCCAAGATAAAGCAAAGCAGTTCGACACATACAACAACACAGAGTTACACATGGAATAAACAAACATACAGTCAATAACGATAGTCTAGAAACTAAAGCTTTGGTTGTCGTCCTCTCAGGCTTCCATGTCTTCTCCCTGGACCTCCTCAATGTCCACCTCTTGAACATCAGACTCTGAGACCTCATCTTAACTGTCACTGTCCAACCTTGTTGAGGATGGCTTGTTGTCAGGCTCAAAAAGCCTCACATTTGCCCGGATGGCCACCAATTTTTCAACCCTTGTATTGGTCAGCCTGTTAAGTGCTTTGGTGTGTGTGTTCCCAAACAAGACCAGTTGCACAGCGGCTGATTGTTGGTGGGATTTGGAGGATGATGGAGGCAACAGGGGAAAGAGCCTCAGATCCACAAAGTCCCTTCCGACAGGTAGCTGATGAGATATGTTGGCACGACTGCCATATTGCATCTTCATCCCAAAGCCCTTGCTTGGAAGTGTACTTCGTCAGGCCAAGGTGTACATCTAGGCCAAGGTGGCGAGACACGGTAGTGATGACACCATAGGCCTTGTTGATCTCTACACCAGATAGGATGCACTTGCCAGCATACTTGGGCTCCAACGTGTACACTGTGGCATGTATGGGCTTCAGGCAGAAGTCGTCACGCATTTTGATGTATTTCAGAACTGCAGTTTCCTCTGCTTGGTGCAACAGTTAAGTGGGCAAGGCAGTACGGATTACTTCTCTTACATCTGCAAGCAGAGTCTGAACATCAACCAGGATGGCATTGTCTCCCTCAATCCGTGCAATGGCTACTGTTATAGGTTTCAGGAGTTTCAGGCTGCTTACCACTCTCTCCCAAAATACATCATCCAAGAGGATCCTCTTGATGGGGCTGTCCATTTTGGCAGACTGTGATATGGCTATTTCTTAGAGAGACTCCTTCCCCTCCAGGAGACAGTCAAACATGATGACAACACCACCCCCCCCAATGGGTGTTGCTGTGCAGCTTCAATGTGGTGCTCTTATTCTTCTCACTTTGCTTGGTGAGGTAGATTGCTGCTATAACTTGATGACCCTTCACATACCTAACCATTTCCTTGGCTCTCTTGTAGAGTGTATCCATTGTTTTCAGTGCCATGATGTCCTTGAGGAGCAGATTCAATGCATGAGCAGCACAGCCAATGTGTGTGATGTGAGGGTAGGACTCCTCCACTTTAGACCAAGCAGCCTTCATGTTCACAGCATTGTCTGTCACCAGTGCAAATACCTTCTGTGGTCCAAGGTCATTGATGACTGCCTTCAGCTCATCTGCAATGTAGAGACCGGTGTGTCTGTTGTCCCTTGTGTCTGTGCTCTTGTAGAATACTGGTTGAGGGGTGGAAATGTAGTTAATTATTCCTTGCCCATGAACATTCAACCACCCATTAGAGATGATTGCTATACATTCTGCTTTCTCAATGATTTGCTTGACCTTCAATTGAACTCTGCATCCAGCAAATGAGTATATAAATCATGTCTGGTTGGAGGGGTGTATGCTGGGCGAAAGAACATTCAGAAATCTCTTCCAATACACATTGCCTGTGAGCATCAGAGGTGAACCAGTTGCATACACAGCTCGAGAAAGACATTCATCAGCATTTCTCTGACTATGTTCCTCCATTGATTCATCATTTTCACCTCGAATAGAAGTAGAGGGACTTTTGTCAGAGGTTCCTTGTTGTGAGCGCTGAGGGAACTTTATGCACTTGGCCAGATGATTCTGCATCTTTGTTGCATTCTTCACATATGATTTGACACAGTATTTGCAAATGTACACAGGTTTTCCTTCTACATTAGCTGCAGTCTCCACACATCAGATAGTGCCCATGGCATTTTCCTGTAAAGATTAGAAAATAGTTAGAAAAAATCTCAAATACAATTCAATGTACAGATAAATAGTTAAGCAGTTAGATTAAACAACTCCTTTGCAAGATACATGTTTTAAAATGAAACATGTATGGGAACAGGTGAATTAACACTCCTCAGTTAGCATGCTAAAGCAAGCTAAAACCCACACGGTAGCAAAAACTAACTAGCAGAAATTATTAACAATTTAGAAATGATTTAAACACACTTTGCTGTAGGCTACTATTTACCAGTTAGCAAAAAATCATGTATGTCGTATAAAATATATTCATCCCACCCAGTATTGTAATCAAAACTTACCAGAAAGCATGTAGTCCTTGGCTCAGACAGTGTAGTAGTGTGGGCTTAATAGCATCTCATTAGTGTGCAAGATCTTGAGAATCAGCTGTACATTCGATGGAAGAATGCACTGTGTATGCAGAGGGTTGCAATTCCACTGAAGTGGGGATAGTTTAACCAAAATATGCCAGACCTAGAATTTTCTTATGTGTATCCCACAAAACGGTTCACTGTTATAAGCTAACTTTTTTGATGAATGTAAGCAAAATTCCCCAAATTCCAGGGCTTAGCTTCTCATGAAAAATCTCCGGAAAATTTTCCGGAAAGTTTTCGACCCTTTGCAACCTTACAAACACATCACTATCACTAAAAAAACACTATGCACATAATGAGATAGACATATAGATAGAAAAGGACTTTAAAAGCTCATCTTCTGTCATTTATTTATTTCCCTACTAACAAAGATCCAGCACCCAACCATTTTGGAAGTATAACCTGAGTGCAGCACATTGTCTATTATTCTGTCCAGTTATGTCATTTAGATTTACATAAATATGAGGGGGAGGGGCTTTTGACCAGATTTAAAGCTACATGGAGGACACAAGCAATTACCAGTGTCATTTAACAGATCATTCTCAATCCAGAAATCATTAGTTATATTGTGGTGTGTGTGTGTGTCTGTCAAACATTACAGACGGAGACAAAGAAGTATTGCAGGTGCCCCCCTGACCTTCTGGGTAATGGAGTCCAATCAATGAGACAAATGGGCCACTTACACACACGCACATGCACGCACAAACACACACAGTGTGCCTGAATGAAGGTTACACCCTAGGGAGAGAGACAGAGACAGAGAGACAGAGACAGGGAGGTGAATGCTGGAGGCTGGGTTTCAGATCAGGCCCATCAACAGAACACAGAATGATGGATTAGTCTCATTTAGTCTTTAAATGGCAGCACCGAGATACTAATCATACTATACACCTGTCATATTAATGTTCAACTGGTATCTATAAAGACCATGGACAGGGGCATGATATAACTTGAAGGCCTTTAGAGGAGGAGGAAGTATTATATTAACAGGGTGAGAATTTTGTGTGTGTATATATATATATATATATATATATATATATATATATATGTGTGCGCGTACGTGCATTTCAAGTTAAGTTTTTATTGTCACGTGCACTAGTACAATGAAATGCCTTTCTTGCTCTTTCCCAACAATGCAGTAATCAATATCAGTAGTACTATAATATTTTTTTAAAGTCAAGTAGAACAAAAACACAAGAGAAATAGAAATAAGAAGAACACGAGAAAGTAAGTAAGCTTTATATAAGGTCAGTTCCAGGGTCAGTTCCAGGGTCAGTTCCAGTACCATATTTACAATGTGCAGCGATACTGGAGTGGTAGGGTCAGATATCTATAGAGGTAAGGTGACTAGGCATCAGGATATATGATAAACAGAAGTAGCAGCAGAGTATATTATAATTGTATGTGATTGTGTGTGCATGCATGTGTGTAAAGTCAGTATGAATGTGTGTGCGTGCATGTGTGTGTGTATGTGAGGTGTGTGTAGAATGTGCGTGTTGGAGTGTCACTGTGAGTGCGTGTGTGTGCATAGAGACAGTGCAAAAAAAAAAATATATATAAATATAGAAGGGTCAGTGCTGATAGTCCATGTAGCCATTTTGTTAGCTATTTAGCAGTCTTATTGCTTGGGGATAGAAGCTGTTGGTGTCAGACTTGTAGCTCCAGTACCGCTAGCCGTGCGTAAGCAGAGAGAACAGTCTATGGCTTGGGTGGCTGAAGTCTTTAACAATTTTCCGGGCCTTCCTTTCACACTGCCTGATATAGAGGTCCTGGATGGCAGGGAGCTCAGCCCCGGTGATGTACTGGGCTGTCTGCACCACCCTCTGTAGCACCATGCGATCGAGGGCGGTGCAGTTGCCATACCAAGCAGTGATGCAGCCAGTCAAGATGCTCTCAATGGTGCAGCTGTAGAACTTTTTGAGAACAATGGGTCGAGACTTCTACTGCGCTAGTCAGCACATTTTTTGCTGTTGATGAAGAGGCAAACCCCTCCCCCTCTCGCTATACCTGACTCCAATGTCCTGTCTGCTTGGTGAATGGAGAATTAATCGAGTTGGATAGCCATGGGGGTATCTTGTTCCAAAAGCCATGTTTCAGAAAAGTGGAGAATATTGCAGTTATGAGTGCTACTGAGTGCTATTGGTTATGGCAGTGCATATGGGGGGGTTAGATGAGGGCCACTGAATCAACTCTATGGGGGGGAGGGCTAAGTGGTAGGGGGAGGTCGTGAGCAGATGTTCTCTTCTCCCACTGGGACCTCCACAGAGCCTCTGTAGGACAGAGTATTTGAGCGGTCGAAAATCCCGCTCATGGCTCATGGAGCGGTGCTTGCTTCCTTTCCAACCACTGCGCTCACAGCAACAACAAAAAACTGTGGCTCCAAATTTGCGCCCTTCATTAAAATCCCAATTTAACCAACACCCATCTATTTTTGTGACTACCTGGAACTACCATTTGGTTTTGAAGTATTGAAACCAAACAGTATGATTTGAAAGAAAAGTATTTTAATAAACATGAAAAGGTGAATGTTAGAAATGCACATAATTTCATATGTCATATTAAACAGCATGTAAACACTCAGGAGCCAGACAGGGAGCCTAAGAAGGAACGAAAATGTATTATTTAAACTATATTATTTCAATTATTTCAAGGTTATACCCTACAAAGAAATACATTGTGAAGCATTTGCGAGTGTGACACAATAGGCTGGAAAGGACATAAAACGCTCAGCATTTAATTAAACATTTTGTTGCATTAAATCCTTATAGGCTGTTTCTTACTTATTCTATTATCTATACAATAGGCCTGGCATATTTTCTATAGGTAGGCCTAAAGGTTTTTAGGCAAAATAGCCCAATAAAAATGGAAAGCTCTTTGAAAGTGGGAATATGCCAGGCCTATTGGGCCAAAATCAATTATGGCCTTTTGTATAGATAATAAAACAAAAATGAACGAAACTTTTAAAACATCAGATTTTTAGTTTATAAATACTTTGCTACAATGACACACTTTGTTATCTACCCACCTTGTTCCTTTCTTTTAGCATGTGCATGTAGTAAGTACACCATCATGCTTTCGGGATACGTGTCTTTTCAGATTCCACAATGATTCTTTAGTTGTGGACACTACATCACCACACTCCCTCTATTGCGCTTGGTCCTCATCTTTGTAAGTCATCTTGATTTTGCACCTGTGTGTTTTATCAGTTTCTTTACAAAAATATTTAGTGAACTCCATGACAGTAGCTAAAGCAAGGGGCAATAGCAGCACACAAGTAGACTACAAATGCATGCTGGGCCAGGCATGCCCTGAGCTCGTGAAGTGAGCGCTACTGGAGTGAAATTGGAGCAGGCGAGAGGGCCGATGCTCCAGCCTTAGGGAATCTCGCTCTGTCTTCCATTAAAATTGGGCACGCTCCTCGCTCCGCACCTCGCTCCGCTCTGCTCACATACTCTACTGTAGAACCACTTTCCCTCTCAATTCCCTGTAACTGAGAGGAGTGTGCTCACTGCTCTGGGTGGTGGGAGAGAGAGAGAGAGAGAGAGAGAGAGAGAGAGAGAGAGAGAGAGAGAGAGAGAGAGAGAGAGAGAGAGAGAGAGAGAGAGAGAGAGCATATGGGTCTGTTAAAGCAAAACCTATTGCTTAGCTGGCAGGGTGTCCCTGTCTCTACCCCTATAGCTGGCAGGGTGTCCCTGTCTCTACCCCTATAGCTGGCAGGGTGTCCCTGTCTCTACCCCTATAGCTGGCAGGGTGTCCCTGTCTCTACCCCTATAGCTGGCAGGGTGTCCCTGTCTCTACCCCTATAGCTGGCAGGCTGTCTCCTCTCTACCCCTATAGCTGGCAGGCTATCTCCTCTCGACCCCTATAGCTGGCAGGCGGTCTCCTCTCGACTAGAGGTTGACCGATTAATCGGAATGGGCGATTAATTAGGGCCGATTTCAAGTTTTCATAACAATCGGTAATCAGCATTTTTGGACACCGATCATGGCCAATTACATTGCACTCCACGAGGAGACTGCGTGGCAGGCTGACTACCTGTTATGCGAGTGCAGCAAGGAGCCAAGGTAAGGTGCTAGCTAGCATTAAACGTATCTTATAAAAAACAATCAATCTTAACATGATCACTAGTTAACTACACATGGTTGATGATATTACTAGTTTATCTAGCTTGTCCTGCGTTGCATATAATCGATGCGGTGCCTGTTAGTTTATCATTGAATCATAGCCTACTTTGCCAAACGGGTGATTTAACAAGAGCATTCGCGAAAAACGCACTGTCGTTGCAGCAATGTGTACTTAACCATAAACATCAACACCTTTCTTAAAATCAATACACAAGTATATATTTTTAAACCTGCATATTTAGTTAATATTGCCTGCTAACATGAATTTCTTTTAACTAGGTAAATTTTTTCACTTCTCTTGCATTCTGTGCAACAGAGTCAGGGTATATGCAGCAGTTTGGGCCGCCTGGCTCGTTGCGAACTGTGTGAAGACTATTTCTTCCTAACAAAGACAGCCAACTTCGCCATACGGGGGATGATTTAACAAAAGCGCATTTGCGAATAAAGCACTATCGTTGCGCGAATGTACCTGACCATAAACATCAATGCCTTTCTTAAAATCAATACACAGAAGTACATTTTTTTAAACCTGCATATTTAGTTAAAAGAAATCCAGGTTAGCAGGCAATATTAAACTAGGGAAATTGTGTCACTTCTCTTGCGTTCATTGCACGCAGAGTCAGGGTATATGCAACAGTTTGGGCCGCCTGGCTCGTTGCGAACTAATTTGCCAGAATTTTACGTAATTATGAAATAACATTGAAGGTTGTGCAATGTAACAGGAATATTTAGACTTATGGATGCCACCCGTTAGATAAAATACGTAACGGTTCCGTATTTCACTGAAAGAATAAACGTTTTGTTTTCGAAATGATAGTGTCCGGATTTGACCATATTAATGACCTAAGGCTCGTATTTCTGTGTGTTATTATGTTAGAATTAAGTCTATGATTTGATAGAGCAGTCTGACTGAGCAGTGGTAGGCAGCAGCAGGCTCGTAAGCATTCATTCAAACAGCACTTTCGTGCGTTTGCCAGCAGCTCTTCGCTGTGCTTCAAGCATTGAGCTGTTTATGACTTCAAGCCTATCAACTCCCGAGATTAGGCTGGTGTAACCGATGTGAAATGGCAGGCTAGTTAGCGGGGTGCGCGCTAATAGCATTTCAATTAGTGACGTCACTCGCTCTGAGACCTTGAAGTAGTTGTTCCCCTTGCTCTGCAAGGGCCCCGGCCTTTGCGGAGCAATGGGTAACAATACTTTGAGGGTGGCTGTTGCCGATGTGTTCCTGATTCGAGCCCAGGTAGGGGCGATGAGAGGGACGGAAGGTATACTGTTACACTGGCAATACTAAAGTGCCTATAAGAACATCCAATAGTCAAATGTATATGAAATACAAATGGTATAGAGAGAAATAGTCCTATAATTCCTATAATAACTACAACCTAAAACTTCTTACCTGGGAATATTGAAGACTCATGTTAAAAAGGAACCACCAGCTTTCATATGTTCTCATATTCTGAGCATGACTTATTTGAGGCTACATTTATTTTATTGATGTATTATATTAAGTTAAAATAAAAGTGTTCATTCAATATTGCTGTAATTGTCATTATTTCAAATAAATGTAATAAAAAATAAAAAATAAATTTAATCGGCGGATTAATCGGTATCGGCTTTTTTTGGTGCTCCAATAATTGGTATCGGTGTTGAAAAATCATAATTGGTCAACCTTTACTCTCTACCCCTATAGCTGGCAGGGTGTCTCCTCTCTACCCCTATAGCTGGCAGGCAGACTCCTCTCTACCCCTATAGCTGGCAGGCAGACTCCTCTCTACCCCTATAGCTTGCAGGGTGTCTCCTCTCGACCCCTATAGCTTGCAGGGTGTCTCCTCTCTACCCCTATAGCTGGCAGGCAGACTCCTCTCTACCCCTATAGCTGGCAGGGTGTCTCCTCTCTACCCCTATAGCTGGCAGGGTGTCTCCTCTCTACCCCTATAGCTGGCAGGGTGCCTCCTCTCTACCCCTATAGCTGGCAGGGTGTCTCCTCTCTACCCCGATAGCTGGCAGGGTGTCTCCTCTCTACCCCTATAGCTGGCAGGGTGTCTCCTCTCTACCCCTATAGCTGGCAGGGTGTCTCCTCTCTACCCCTATAGCTTGCAGGGTGTCTCCTCTCTACCCCTATAGCTTGCAGGGTGTCTCCTCTCTACCCCTATAGCTGGCAGGGTGTCTCCCCTCCACCCCTATAGCTGGCAGGGTGTCTCCTCTCTACCCCTATAGCTGGCAGGCTGTCTCCTCTCTACCCCTATAGCTGGCAGGGTGTCTCCTCTCCACCCCTATAGCTTGCAGGGTGTCTCCTCTCCACCCCTATAGCTGGCAGGCTGACTCCTCTCTACCCCTATAGCTGGCAGGCTGTCTCCTCTCTACCCCTATAGCTTGCAGGGTGTCTCCTCTCCACCCCTATAGCTGGCAGGCTGACTCCTCTCTACCCCTATAGCTGGCAGGCTGTCTCCTCTCTACCCCTATAGCTGGCAGGCTGTCTCCTCTCCACCCCTATAACTGGCAGGCTGTCTCCTCTCTACCCCTATAGCTGGCAGGCGGTCTCCTTTCCACCCCTATAGCTGGCAGGCTGACTCCTCTCTACCCCTATAGCTTGCAGGGTGTCTCCTCTCCACCCCTATAACTGGCAGGGTGTCTCCTCTCTACCCCTATAGCTGGCAGGCTGTCTCCTCTCTACCCCTATAGCTGGCAGGGTGTCTCCTCTCCACCCCTATAACTGGCAGGGTGTCTCCTCTCCACCCCTATAACTGGCAGGGTGTCTCCTCTCTACCCCTATAGCTGGCAGGCTGTCTCCTCTCTACCCCTATAGCTGGCAGGGTGTCTCCTCTCCACCCCTATAGCTGGCAGGGTGTCTCCTCTCCACCCCTATAACTGGCAGGGTGTCTCCTCTCTACCCCTATAGCTGGCAGGCTGTCTCCTCTCTACCCCTATAGCTGGCAGGGTGTCTCCTCTCCACCCCTATAGCTGGCAGGCTGTCTCCTCTCTACCCCTATAACTGGCAGGGTGTCTCCTCTCCACCCCTATAGCTTGCAGGGTGTCTCCTCTCCACCCCTATAGCTGGCAGGCTGACTCCTCTCTACCCCTATAGCTGGCAGGCTGTCTCCTCTCTACCCCTATAGCTTGCAGGGTGTCTCCTCTCCACCCCTATAACTGGCAGGCCTTCTCCTCTCTACCCCTATAGCTGGCAGGCTGTCTCCTCTCCACCCCTATAACTGGCAGGCTGTCTCCTCTCTACCCCTATAGCTGGCAGGCGGTCTCCTCTCCACCCCTATAGCTGGCAGGCTGACTCCTCTCTACCCCTATAGCTTGCAGGGTGTCTCCTCTCCACCCCTATAACTGGCAGGGTGTCTCCTCTCTACCCCTATAGCTGGCAGGCTGTCTCCTCTCTACCCCTATAGCTGGCAGGGTGTCTCCTCTCCACCCCTATAACTGGCAGGGTGTCTCCTCTCCACCCCTATAACTGGCAGGGTGTCTCCTCTCTACCCCTATAGCTGGCAGGCTGTCTCCTCTCTACCCCTATAGCTGGCAGGGTGTCTCCTCTCCACCCCTATAGCTGGCAGGGTGTCTCCTCTCCACCCCTATAACTGGCAGGGTGTCTCCTCTCTACCCCTATAGCTGGCAGGGTGTCTCCTCTCCACCCCTATAACTGGCAGGGTGTCTCCTCTCTACCCCTATAACTGGCAGGGTGTCTCCTCTCTACCCCTATAACTGGCAGGCTGTCTCCTCTCTACCCCTATAGCTGGCAGGGTGTCTCCTCTCCACCCCTATAACTGGCAGGGTGTCTCTGTCTCTATTCCAGGGACTGGAGCATGGTGGACAGCAACAGACTACTTACTCAACCATGTAAACATGTTTCATTGGCAGGGTGTCTCTTGTCTAGCTGTAGCTCTGGAACAGTGGCCTACTGCCTGTAACTGCCTTGAAGCCAAACAGTTAGTAGTTCCTCCTCCTCCTCCTCCTCCTTCCTAGTTCCTATTCCTGTCTAGTTGCCATTGGAAACCCTCCAGTTGTCCATAGAGATCCTATTAAAATCGAATTCCTAATTCTATGCCTGTGCCATCGGTCAGATGCCAGAGCAGACCCCTCTCCATTGCCATGGCTACCCTGCTGTAAACACAAGCCGTTGTTGCCGTGGTATGAGTTGGCCACAGATTATACTGGTTTCTAGGTTCGGCATGTTTCTGTGAGACTGTTAAAGATATTACCAAAATATGTTTAGACAACAGCTTTGTGTGTTTTGTATGTTTGGGTCCAAGGTTCCGATGTTCTTTAGGCTAGACGGTGTCTCTCTTTGTAACAGTCGAGTGGGTTTGTTTGTATATAAATTACTATGCTACTCTTTGGTTGTCTTCAATATGCACCCGGGCTGGATTTGAATAGCTTTCTCTGATCTCTCAGTTTATCCTTCCCTTATCATTATCCTGAACGCCCAAGAAAACCAAGGTAACCTGCCAAAATGTCCATCACCCCCTAGCACTCCCATCTGTAGCCATGAAATACTTTGAAAGGCTGATCATGGCTCACATTAACACCATCATCCCAGACACCTTGGACCCACTCCAAATCGCATACGGCCAAACAGATCCACAGATGACGCAATCTCTATCGCACTCCACACTGCCCTCACCCACCTAGATAAAAGGAATTCCTATGTAAAAATGCTGTTCATTGACTACAGCTCAGCATTCAACACCATAGTCCCCTCCAGGCTCATCACTAAGCTAAGGACCCAGGGACGAAACACTTCCCTCTGCAACTCGATCCTGGACTTCCTGACGGGCCGCCCACAGGTGGTAAGGGTAGGGAACAACACATCTGCCACGCTGATCCTCAACACAAGTGCCCCTCAGGGGTGCGTGCTCAGTCCCCTCCTGTACTCCCTGTTCACCCATGAATGTATGGCCAGGCATGACTGCAACACCATCATTAAGTTTGCCGACGACACAACAGTGGTAGACCTGATCACCAACAACGATGAGACAGCCTATAGGGGGGAGGTCAGAGACCTGGCCGTGTGGTGCCAAGATAACGACCTCTCCCTCAACGTGATCAAGACAAAGGAGATGATTGTGGACTACAGGGAAAAGGAGGACCGAGCACGCCCCCATTCTCATCGACGGGGCTGTAGTGGAGCAGGTTGAGAGCTTCAAGTTTGTTGGTGTCCACATCACCAACAAACGTTCATGGTCCAAACACACCAAGACAGTCATGAAGAGGGCATGACAAAACCTATTCCCCTTCTGGAGACTGAAAAGATTTGGCATGGATCCTCAGATCCTCAACAAGTTCTACAGCTGCACCATCGAGAGCATCCTGACTAGTTGCATCACTGCCTGGTATGGAAGCTGCTCGGCATCGACCGCAAGGCATTACAGAAGGTAGTGCATATGGCCCAGTACATCACTGGGGCCAAGCTTCTGGCCATCCATGACCTCTATACCAGGCGGTGTCAGAGGAAGGCTCTAAAAATTGTCAAAGACTCCAGCCACCCTAGTCTTAGACTGTTCTCTCTGCTACCGCACGGCAAGCGGTACCGGAGCTCCAAGTTTAGGTTCAAAAGGCTTCTTAACAGCTTCTACCCACAAGCCATAAGACTCCTGAACAGCTAATCAAATGGCTACCCAGACTATTTGCATTGCCCCCCCCCCCCCACCCCCCCACCATAGTCACTTTAAGTCTACCTACATGTACATATTACCTCAATTACCTCGACTAACCTGTGCCACCGCACATTGACACTGTACCGGTACCCCCTGTATATAGCCTCGCTACTGTTATTTTACTGCTGCTCGTTAACTATTTGTTATTTAAATTTTACTTTTCCATTTTTTTATTAACACTTAATTTTCTTACAACTGCATTGTTGGTTAAGGATTGTAAATAAGCATGTCACTGTTAAGTCTACACCTGTTGTATTCGGCGCATGTGACAAATAACATTTGATTTGATATGCTTTGTAAACAACATGTGTGCAGGGGTATGAGGTAATTGAGGTAGCTATGTACAAAAGTTTTAGAACACCAACTCATTCAAGGGTTTTTATTTTTACTATTTTCTACATTATAGAATAATAGTGAAGACATCAAAACTATGAAATAACACATATGATATCATGTAGTAACCAAAAAAGTGTTTAACAAATGTAAATATATTTTATTTTTGAGATACTTCAAATAGCCACCCTTTGTCTTGATGACAGATTTGCACACTCTTGGCATTCTCTCAACCAGCTTCATGAGGTAGTCACCTGGAATATATTTCAATTAACAGGTGTGCCTTCTTAAAAGTTAATTTGGGGATTTTATTTCCTTCTTAATGCATTTGAGCCAATCAGTTGTGTTGTGAAAAGGTAGGGGTGGTATAAAGAAGATAGCCCTATTTGGTAAAAGACCAAGTCCATATTATGGCAAAACAGCTCAAATAATCAAAGAGAAACGACAGTCCATCATTACTTTAGACATGAGAAGGTCAGTCAATACGGAATATTTTAGTTTCTTCAAGTGCAGTCGATAAAACCATCAAGCGTTATGATGAAACTGGCTCCCATGAGAACCGCCACAGGAAAGGAAGACCCAGAGTTACCTCTGCTGCAGAGGATAAGTTCATTAAAGTTAACTGCACCTCATAAATTGCAGCCCAAATAAATGCTTCACAGAGTTCAAGTAACAGACATATCAGAGACTTGCTCAGGTCAAGAAACACGAGCAATGGACATTAGACTGGTGGAAACTTGTCCTTTGGTCTGGAGTCCAAATTTGAGACTTTTGGTTCCAACCGCTGTGAGACGTGGTGTGGGTGAACGGATGATCTCCGTATGTGTATTTCCCACCGTGAAGCATGGTGGAGGAGGTGTTATGGTGTGGGGGTGCTTCGCTGGTGACACTGTCTGTGATTTATTTAGAATTCAAGGCACACTTAACCAGTATGGCTACCACAGCACTCTGCAGCGATACGCCATCCCATCTGGTTTGGGCAAATTGGGATTATCATTTGTTTTTCAACAGGACAATGGCCCAACACCTCCTGGCTGTGTAAGGGCTATTTGACCAAGAAGGAGAGTGATGGAGTGCTGCATCAGATGACCTGGCCTCCACAATCTCCCGAACTCAACCAAATTGAAATGGTTTGGGATGAGTCGAACCGCAGAGTGAAGGAAAAGCAGCCAACAAGTGCTCAGCATATGTGGGAACTCCTTCAAGACTGTTGGAAAAGCATTTCAGGTGAAGCTGGTTGAGAGAATTCCAAGAGTGTGCAAAGCTGTCATCGAGGCAAAGGGTGGCTATTTGAAGAATCTCAAATGTATTTTGATTTGTTTAACACTTGTTTGGTTACTACATGATTCCATATGTGTTATTTCATAGTTCTGATGTCTTCACTATTATTCCACAATGTAGAAAATAGTTAAAATAAAGAAAACCCCTTGAATAAGTAGGTGTTCTAAAACTTTTGACCAGTAGTGTTTGTGGAGCAGTTGCAGCAGCGTATGTGGTGTGTGTGTGTGTGTATGTGTATGTGTATGTGTGCGTGTGTGTGTGTTTGTTAGGGTGTCAGTGTAAGTATGTGTGAGAATGTGGGTAGAGACCAGTGTGTGTGCATAGAGTCAGTGCAAGAGACTTAGTGCAAAAAAGGATCAATGCAGGTAGTCCAGGTAGCCATTTGATTAGCTATTTAGTAGCCTTGTTTAGCAGTCTTATGGCTTGGGGGTAGAAGCTGTTAAGGGTCCTGTTGGTTCCAGACTTGGTGCACTGGTACCACTTGCCATGCAGAAGCAGAGAGAACGGTCTATGGCTTGGGTGGCTGGAATCTTTGGGCCTTCCTCTGACACCGCCTGGTATAGAGGTCCTGGATAGCAGGGAGCTCGGCCCCAGTGATGTACTGGGCCATACTCACCACCCTCTGTAGTGCCTTGCGGTCGGGTGACTTGCGGTTGCCGTACCAACCAGTGATGCAGCGAGTCAAGATGCTCTCAATGGTGCAGCTGTAGAACATTTTAAAGATCTGAGGATCCATGCCAAATATTCAGCCTCCTGAGGGGGAAGAGGCGCTGTCATGCCCTCTTCACAACTGTGTGGGTGTGTGTTGACCATGTCAATAACTTAAAGCTCTCGACCCACTCCACTACAGCCCCATCGATGTGGATGGGGGCATGCTTGCCCCTCTGTTTCCTGTAGTCCATGATCAGCTCCTTTGTCTTGCTGACGTTGAAGGAGAAATTGTTATCCTGGCAACACACTGCCAGGTCCCGGACCTCCTCCCTGTACGCTGTCTCATCGTTGTCGGTAATCAGTCCTACCACCGTCGTGTGATCAGCAAACTCGATGATAGTGTTGGAATCGTGTGCGGCCACACAGTCGTGAGTAAACAGAGAGTGCAGGAGGGATCCACGTGGCAGATGTGTTGTTCACTACCCTCACTGCCTGGGGACGGCCTGCCAGGAAGTCCAGGATTCAGTTGCAGAGAGAGGTGTTCAGTCCCCCTGAGGTTGGTGATGAGCTTGGAGGGGACCATTGTGTTGAATGCAGACCTGTAGTCAATGAAAAGCATTTTTAGGTATTCCTTTTATACATAGGTATTCCTTTTATCTAGGTGGGGGAGGGCAGTGTCGAGTACAACAGAGATTGTGTAATCTGTGAACTCAGGATAAGGATAAGGGAAGGATAAACTGAGAGATCAGAGAAAAGCTACTCAAATCCGGCCTGGGTGCATATTGAAGACAACCAAAGGGAAGCATAGTAATTTATATACAAACAAACTCAATCGACTGTTACAAAGAGAGACACCGTCTAGCCTAAAGAACAACAGAATCTTGGACCCAAACATACAGAACACACAACGCTATACACACTCGCAAATTACACAACAACAACAAGCAGAGGTTTGTGATCACAAGCCACATACATTCACCAAAGCCAAGCAAGATAACTAAAATATCTGCCTACTGACTGCAGAGTAAAAAGCAAAGCACATATTCTGTTTAAGGTTCAGGGGTGATCCATACTGTTCCGGAACGGAACCATTATTTTAAAAGCATGGGAACTGGTTAATAACTATATTTTACATACCGGGCATTTCTTTCCAATCCCCCCCCAAAAAAACAAAAAAACGCCTCTGCAAAGCCCTCTCTGTCACTCAGAAACTTATTCCAGTGCCTGCCAGCCAGCTGGAAATCTTTACCTGTGTGTGTTTAAGCTACCTGCCCTTCCCCCTCTGAAGCATAGGCTACTATACTGACGTTACAAGAGTGATTAAGAAATTAGGGAGAGGGATTTTTTATTAGAGAAGAATAGATCAACTTTTTCAATGCTAGTTAAGGATATAGCTATCACGTTTCACGTTGGATTTATTAACTAATAAAAGGTCAAATGTGTTTTATTTTAATTCTGGTACTGTTCTGCACACACAAACTTGTTAACTAGCTGTCCAACTTTAAACCAACTCTTGGAAGTTCAAAGACATAAATTCCTTCATAGAAGACGCCCCTCCGTAGGTATAATTCTGTGGGCCTAATTCAGATAATGCATAAATAACAAGATGCCCAGCGCTTCAAGGCAAGCCTCCTCCTCCAAAAGTTCTGTGGCATCTTGTGCCCTACACTTGTCTGTCCAATGGATTTAAACAACTATAGCTTGCCCACTCCATAGCAAGCTGCTCTATCTGCACTGATTGGAGAAGTTGTTTAATGTTGAGCTAAATGTAAAAAAAAAAAATAATAATAATAATTCAGAGGTTTAAAAAAGAACAGAATGGAAAGTTATATAAACCGGTACTTTTTTTCAGAACTTTATTTTGCTGGTCAGACAGTGAAACAGAACGGGAAAAATGGTTTGGTTCAGAACGAAATGATTGGAATATCATTTTGGTCCCAACCCCTGATAAGGAGTGACCTTGGCTCGCTGAGATTTCAAATGTTCCAAAACACACACACACACACACACGCACACACACGCACGCACACACACACACGCACACACACGCACACACACACACACACAGACTCAAAATAACAAGTGTACTCTGTGGTCACATTGTGCCGTGTCCTAAATGCTGAGTCCTGCCTGGTCAACAAGGAGACTAAAGTCAAAGATAAAACTAGAGCAGAGGAAATCACAACATAATGGAGTTTTAATGGATATAGGCTACATTATGAAGATGATAATGACTACTCTAATCACCAGGCAAGTTAGTAAAGCTAAATACATGATAACAACTGTGACATTACCATTGTATGATCTGGGGAATACGTACGTGTAAAGAAGTTAAATTGATCATTGAGATGCTTTAATAGCAATTACAGTATTGTAATGTGAATAGACATTACATGGCACAGTAGGACAGATAAGGAGACTGTTTAGCTCCAAAAACATCTCAGATGTGAGTATTTGGATCTGAAGCAACAAACATGAGACCTCACAGCCAGACTGTAAGTGAAAGTTTATCTGCAACCCTACAGGCAGAGAGAGAGAGAGAGAGAGAGAGAGAGACCGAGGGGGGGGGAGAACGAGAGCGAGAGACTGAGCTATCTGACTGTCTGACTGGGGTGAAGTCTGCAGTGCAGAGGTTTTAAAATTAGATTTTCAAACAACAGTAATAATTCATGTTGAAAGTTATTTAATAATGTATCTGACACTAGTATTGCTTGTCGTTTTAATATCACATTCTGAAAATGTAAATCAGGTGAAAAATTAGGCAACTCTCAGTGCTCCCATTTGTAATACAGAGTATCTCAATCTCTGCCTAAGGAGAAGAAAGCACTTGCAGCAAGTGGCCAGTGTCGATGACTTCACAGAGTTGGGTTAGAGCACAGTGTCGATGACTTCAGCAGAGTTGGGTTAGAGCACAGTGTCGATGACTTCACAGAGTTGGGTTAGAGCACAGTGTCGATGACTTCACAGAGTTGGGTTAGAGCACAGTGTCGATGACTTCACAGAGTTGGGTTAGAGCACAGTGTCGATGACTTCACAGAGTTGGGTTAGAGCACAGTGTCGATGACTTCACAGAGTTGGGTTAGAGCACAGTGTCGATGACTTCACAGAGTTGGGTTAGAGCACAGTGTCGATGACTTCACAGAGTTGGGTTAGAGCAGTGTTGATGACTTCAGCAGAGTTGGGTTAGAGCACAGTGTCGATGACTTCACAGAGTTGGGTTAGAGCACAGTGTCGATGACTTCACAGAGTTGGGTTAGAGCACAGTGTCGATGACTTCACAGAGTTGGGTTAGAGCACAGTGTCGATGACTTCACAGAGTTGGGTTAGAGCACAGTGTCGATGACTTCAGCAGGGTTGGGCTAGAGCACAGTGTCGATGACTTCAGCAGAGTTGGGCTAGAGCACAGTGTCGATGACTTCACAGAGCTGGGTTAGAGCACAGTGTCGATGACTTCAGCAGAGTTGGGTTAGAGCACAGTGTCGATGACTTCACAGAGTTGGGTTAGAGCACAGTGTCGATGACTTCACAGAGTTGGGTTAGAGCACAGTGTTGATGACTTCAGCAGAGTTGGGCTAGAGCACAGTGTTGATGACTTCACAGAGCTGGGTTAGAGCACAGTGTTGATGACTTCAGCAGAGTTGGGTTAGAGCACAGTGTTGATGACTTCACAGAGTTGGGTTAGAGCACAGTGTCGATGACTTCACAGAGTTGGGTTAGAGCACAGTGTCGATGACTTCACAGAGTTGGGTTAGAGCACAGTATTGATGACTTCACAGAGTTGGGATAGAGCATCATTTTTCCTGTCAGTTATAACCATAGGGATAGAGCACTCTTTCTTATGCTAGAAATCAGAGAGCTTGTGATGATTAAACTAAAGATGCAAGCGAATGTGTGTGTGTGTGTGTGTGTAAGAGCGAGAGTTTGAACGGTATTTGCTGATCCATGCCTAAAAGGACAAGTGGTGCAGAAAACAACTTTAACAAGCATCAACAACGTCCTCCTATTTTGCAAATTCACAAATAACTTCTCAAAAAATAATACTTCTCAAAATCCCCAAGGCTATAGCTCAATCAGAATGGAATTCCATTATAAAGCTGAGTTAAAACCCTGTCATGTGTAGGTGTTTAAAGAAGGTATGTGAATGACAACAATTTAATCTGATTTAATCCCAACCTGTCAGAGGAGAGATTACACTGCTCAGGGTGACTAACGACAGGCAGCCATGCAGAGTTTATC